>NC_073241.2:14730000-15367500 GCF_029281585.2 Gorilla gorilla gorilla
ATTCCATTTCATTCCAGTCCATTCCATTCGATTCCATTCCCTTCCGTTCTATTCTATTGAATTCCATTGCATTCCATTCCATTCCATTCCTATCCATTCCATTCTACTCGGGTTGATTCCATTCCTTTCCATTCAATTTCATTCCATTCCATTCCATTCCGCTCTACTCGGGTTCATTCCATTCCATTCCATTCCATTTGATTCCATTCCATTCCATTCCATTCCTTTCCCTTCTACTCGGGTCCACTGCATTCCATTCCATTCCATTCCATTCCGTTCTGTTCCATTCGATTCCATTCCATTCCTTTCCAATCCATTCCATTCTACTCGGGTTGATTCCATTCCATTCCATTCCATTCCATTTCATTCCAGTCCATTCCATTCGATTCTATTCCATTCCATTCCATTTCATTGCATACCATTCCATTCCATTCCATTCCATTCCATTCCATTCCATTCCATTCCATTCCATTCCATTCCATTCCTTTCTACTCGGGTTGATTCCATTCTATTCCATTCCATTCCATTATATTCCATTCGATTCCATTCGATTCCATTCCATTCCATTCCATTCCATTCCATTCCATTCTACTCGGGTTCATTCCATTCCATTGCATTCCATTCTATTGTATTCCATTGAATTCCATTCCATTCCATTCCATTCCATTCCTTTCCATTCCATTCCATTCCATTCCATTCCATTCCATTCCATTCCACTCCATTCCGTTCTACTCGGGTTGATTCCATTCCATTCCATTCCATTCCATTGAATTCCAATCCATTCCATTCCATTCCAATCCATTCCATTCCATTCCATTCCATTCCATTCCATTCCGTTCAACTCGGGTTGATTCCATTCCATTCCATTCCATTCCATTCCATTCCATTCCATTCCATTCCATTCGATTGCATTCGATTCCATTCCATTCCATTCCATTCCATTCCATTCCATTCCATTCCATTCCATTCCATTCCATTCCATTCCATTCGATTCCATTCGATTCCATTCCATTCGATTCCATTCGATTCCATTCGATTCCATTCCATTCCATTCCATTCCATTCCATTCCATTCCATTCCATTCCATTCCATTCCGTTCTACTCGGGTTCATTCCATTGCATTCCATTCAATTCCATTCTATTCCATTGAATTTCATTCCATTCCATTCCATTCCATTCCATTCCATTCCATTCCATTCCATTCCATTCCATTCCATTCTACTGGGGTTGATTCCATTCCATTCCATTCCATTCCATTCCATTCCATTCCATTCCATTCGATTCCATTCGATTCCATTCGATTCCATTCCATTCCATTCCATTCCATTCCAGTCCATTCCATTCTACTCGGGTTGATTCCATTCCATTCCATTCCATTCCATTCCATTCCATTCCATTCCATTCCATTCCATTCCATTCCATTCCATTCCATTCGGTTCCATTCGATTCCATTCGATTCCATTCCATTTCACTCCGTTCCATTCCATTCCGTTAAGTTCCGTTCTGTTCCGTTCCGTTCCGTTCTATTCGTGTTGATACCATTCTATTCCACTCCATTCCATTCGATTCCATTCGATTCCATTCCATTCCATTCCGTTCCATTCCATTCCATTCCATTCCATTCCCTTCCATTCTATTCTATTGAATTCCATTGCATTCCATTCCATTCCATTCCTATCCATTCCATTCTAGTCGGGTTGATTCCATTCCTTTCCATTCCATTCCATTCCATTCCATTCCATTCCATTCCATTCCATTCCATTCCGTTCAACTCGGGTTGACTGCATTCCACTCCATTCCATTCCATTCGATTCCATTCAATTCCATTCGATTCCATTCCATTCCATTCCATTGCATTCCATTCCATTCCATTCCAACCCGTTCCATTCTACTCGTGTTGATTCCATTCCATTCCATTCCATTCCATTCCATTCCATTCCATTCCATTCCATTCCAATCCATTCCATTCTACTCGGGTTGATGCCATTCCATTCCATTCCATTCCTTTCCTTTCAATTCTATTCTATTGAATTCCATTCCATTCCATTCCATTCCATTCCAATCCATTCCATTCTACTCGGGTTCACTCCATTCCATTCCATTCCATTGTATTCCATTGAATTCCATTCCACTCCATTCCATTCCATTCCATTCCATTCCATTCCATTAAATTCCATTCCATTCCATTCCATTCCATTCCATTCCATTCCGTTCTACTCGGGTAGATTCCATTCCATTCCATTCCATTCCATTCCATTCCATTCCATTCCATTCCATTCCATTCCATTCCGTTCTACTCGGGTTCATTCCATTCCATTCCATTCCATTCCATACTATTCCATTGAATTCCATTCCATTCCATTCCATTCCGTTCCATTCCATTCCATTCCATTCCATTAAGTTCTACTCGGGTTGATTCCATTCCATTCCATTCCATTCCATTCCATTCGATTCCATTCGATTCCATTCCATTCCATTCCATTCAATTCCATTCCAATCCATTCCATTCTACTCGGGTTGAGTCCATTCCATTCCATTCCATTCCATTCCATTCCATTCCATTCCATTCCATTCCATTCCGTTCAACTCGGGTTGACTCCATTCCATTCCATTCCATTCCATTCGATTCCATTCAATTCCATTCGATTCCATTCCATTCCATTCCATTCCATTCCATTCCATTCCATTCCAACCCATTCCATTCTACTCGGGTTGATTCCATTCCATTCCATTCCATTCCATTCCATTCCATTCCATTCCATTCCATTCCATTCCATTCCATTCCATTCCATTCCATTCGGTACCATTCGATTCCATTCGATTCCATTCCATTTCAATCCATTACATTCCGTTCCGTTCCGCTCCTTTCCGTTCCGTTCTATTCGGGTTGATTCCATTCTATTCCACTCCATTCCATTCGATTCCATTCGATTCCATTCGATTCCATTCCATTCCATTCCATTCCATTCCATTCTATTGTATTGAATTCCATTCCATTCCATTCCATTAAATTCCTATCCATTCCATTCTACTCGGGTTGATTCCAATCCATTCCATTCCATTCCATTCCATTCCATTCCATTCCATTCCATTCCATTCCATTCCATTCCATTCCATTCCATTCCATTCCATTCGATTCCATTCGATTCCATTCGATTCCATTCCATTCCATTCAATTCCATTCCATTCCATTCCATTCCAATCCATTCCATTCTACTCGGGTAGATTCCATTCCATTCCATTCCATGCCATTCCATTCCATTCCATTCCATTCCATTCCGTTCCATTCCATTCCATTCCATTCCATTAAGTTCTACTCGGGTTGATTCCATTCCATTCCATTCCATTCCATTCCATTCCGTTCCATTCGATTCCATTCCATTCCATTCCATTCCATTCCTTTCCATTCCAATCCATTCCATTCTACTCGGGTTGATTCCATTCCATTCCCTTCCATTCCATTACGTTCCATTCCTTTCCATTCCATTCGGTTCCATTCGATTCCATTCGATTACATTCCATTCCATTCCATTCGATTCCATTCGATTCCATTCGATTCCATTCCATTCCATTCCATTCCATTCCATTCCATTCTATTCTATTGAATTCCATTCCATTCCATTCCATTCCATTCCATTCCATTCCATTCCAATCCATTCCATTCTTCTCGGGTTGATTCCATTCCATTCCATTCCATTCCATTCCATTCCATTCCATTCCATTCCAATCCATTCCATTCTACTCGGGTTGATTCCATTCCATTCCATTCCATTCCATTCCATTCCCTTCCTTTCCATTCCATTCGGTTCCATTCGATTCTTTCGATTCCATTCTATTTCACTCCATTGCATTCGATTCCTTTCGATTCCATTCGATTCCATTCCATTCCATTCCATTCCATTCCATTCCATTCTATTCCATTAAATTCCATTCCATTCCATTCCATTCCATTCCATTCCATTCCATTCCATTCCATTCCATTGCATTCGATTCCATTCCATTCCATTCCATTCCATTCCATTCCATTCGATTCCATTCGATTCCATTCCATTCCCTTCCATTCCATTCCATTCCATTCGATTCCATTCCATTCCATTCCATTCGATTCCATTCGATTCCATTCCATTCCATTCCATTCCATTCCATTCAATTCCATTCCATTCCATGCCGTTCCACTCGTGTTCATTCCATTCCATTCCATTCCATTCCATTCTATTCCATTGAATTCCATTCCATTCCATTCCATTCCGTTCCATTCCATTCCATTCCATTCCATTCCATTCCATTCCATTCCATTCCATTCCGTTCTACTCGGGTTGATTCCATTCCATTCCATTCCATTCCATTCCATTCCATTGAATTCCATTCCATTCCATTCCATTCCATTCCATTCCGTTTTACTCGGGTTGATTCCATTCCATTCCATTCCATCCCATTCCATTCGATTCCATTCGATTCCATTCGATTCCATTCCATTCAATTCCATTCCATTCCATTCCATTCCATTCTATTCTATTGAATTCCATTCCATTCCATTCCATTCCTATCCATTCCATTCTACTCGGGTTGATTCCATTCCATTCCATTCCATTCCATTCCATTCCATTCCATTGCGCTCTACTCGGGATCATTCCATTCGATTCCATTCCATTCCATTCCATTCCATTCCATTCCATTCCATTCCATTCCATTCCATTCCATTCCATTCCATTCCGTTCTACTCGGGTCCATTCCATTCCATTCTATTCCACTCGATTCCATTCCATTCCATTCGATTCCATTCCATTCCATTCCATTCCAATCCATTCCATTCTACTCGGGTTGATTCCATTGGATTCCATTCGATTCCATTCCATTCAATTCCATTCCAATCCATTCCATTCCATTCTATTCTATTGAATTCCATTCCATTCCATTCCATTCCATTCCTATCCATTCCATTCTACTCGGGTTGATTCCATTCCATTCCATTCCATTCCATTCCATTCCATTCCATTCCATTGCGCTCTACTCGGGATCATTCCATTCGATTCCATTCCATTCCATTCCATTTCACTCCATTCCATTCCATTCTGTTCCGTTCCGTTCCATTCCGTTCCGTTCTATTCGGGTTGATTCCATTCTATTCCACTCCATTCCATTCGATTCCATTCGATTCGATTCCATTCCATTCCATTCCATTCCATTCCATTCCATTCCATTACGTTCGATTCCATTCTATTCCATTCCATTCCTTTCCATTCCATTCCATTTCAATCCATTCCATTCTACTCGGGTTGATTCCTTTCCATTCCATTCCATTCCATTCCATGCCATTCCATTCCCTTCCATTCCATTCCATTCGGTTCCATTCGATTCCATTCGATTCCATTCCATTTCACTCCATTCCATTCCATTCTGTTCCGTTCCGTTCCATTCCGTTCCGTTCTATTCGGCTTGATTCCATTCTATTCCACTCCATTCCATTCGATTCCATTCGATTCCATTCCATTCCATTCCATTCCATTCCATTCCATTCCATTACATTCGATTCCATTCGATTCCATTCCATTCCATTCCATTCCATTCCATTCAATTCCATTCCATTCCATTCCGTTCAACTCGGGTTGATTCCATTCCATTCCATTCCATTCCATTCCATTCCATTCCATTCCATTCGATTCCATTCCATTCCATTCCATTGCATTCCATTCCATTCCATTCCAACCCATTCCATTCTACTCGGGTTGATTCCATTCCATTCCATTCCATTCCATTCCATTCGATTCCATTCCATTCCATTCCATTCCAATCCATTCCATTCTACTCGGGTTGATTCCATTCGATTCCATTCCATTCCATTCCATTCCATTCCCTTCCATTCCATTCCATTCGGTTCCATTCGATTCCATTCGATTCCATTCCATTTCACTCCATTCCATTCCATTCTGTTCCGTTCCGTTCCATTCCGTTCCGTTCTATTCGGGTTGATTCCATTCTATTCCACTCCATTCCATTCGATTCCATTCGATTCGATTCCATTCCATTCCATTCCATTCCATTCCATTACATTACGTCCGATTCCATTCAATTCCATTCCATTCCATTCCATTCAATTCCATTCCATTCCATTCCATTCCATTACATTCGATTCCATTCGATTCCATTCCATTCCATTCCATTCCATTCCATTCCATTCCATTCCATTCCATTCCATTCCATTCCGTTCTACTCGGGTTCATTCCATTCCATTCCATTCCATTCCATTCTTTTCCATTGAATTCCATTCCATTGAATTCCATTCCATTCCATTCCATTCCATTCCATTCCGTTCTACTCGGGTTGATCCAATTCCATTCCTTTCCATTCCATTCCATTCCATTCCATTGAATTCCGTTCCATTCCATTCCATTCCATTCCATTCCATTGAATTACATTCCATTCCATTCCATTCCGTTCTACTCGGGTTGATTTCATTCCATTCCATTCCTTTCTATTCCATTCCATTCCATTCTATTCGATTCCATTCGATTCCATTCGATTCCATTCGATTCCATTCCATTTCTTTCCATTCCATTCCATTCCATACCATTCCTTTCAATTCTATTCTATTGAATTCCATTCCATTCCATTCCATTCCATTCCAATCCATTCCATTCTACTCGGGTTCACTCCATTCCATTCCATTCCGTTCCATTCCATTAAATTCCATTCCATTCCATTCCATTCCATTCCATTCCATTCCATTCCATTAAGTTCTACTCGGGTTGATTCCATTCCATTCCATTCCATTCCATTCCATTCCATTCCATTCCATTCCATTCCATTCGATTCCATTCCATTCCATTCCATTCCATTCCATTCCATTCCATTCCATTCCATTCCAATCCATTCCATTCTACTCGGGTTGATTCCATTCCATTCCACTCCATTCCATTACGTTCCATTCCATTCCATTCCATTCGGTTCCATTCGATTCCATTCGATTCCATTCCATTTCAATCCATTCGATTCCATTCCTTTCCGTTTCGTTCCGCTCCGATCGTTCCGTTCTGTTCGGGTTGATTCCATTCTATTCCACTCCATTCCATTCGATTCCATTCCATTCCATTCGATTCCATTCCATTCCATTCCATTCCATTCCATTCCATTCCATTCCATTCCATTCTATTCTATTGAATTCCATTCCATTCCATTGCATTCCATTCCATTCCAATCCATTCCATTCTACTCGGGTTGATTCCATTCCATTCCATTCCATTCCATTCCATTCCATTCCATTCCATTCCAATCCATTCCATTCTACTCGGGTTGATTCCATTCCATTCCATTCCATTCCATTCCATTCCCTTCCTTTCCATTCCATTCCATTCCATTCCATTCCATTCCATTCCATTAAATTCCATTCCATTCCCTTCCATTCCATTCCATTCCATTCCATTCCATTAAGTTCTACTCGGGTTGATTCCATTCCATTCCATTCCATTCCATTCGATTCCATTCCATTCCATTCGATTCCATTCCATTCCATTCCATTCCATTCCATTCTATTGTATTGAATTCCATTCCATTCCATTCCATTAAATTCCTATCCATTCCATTCTACTCGGGTTGATTCCAATCCATTCCATTCCATTCCATTCCATTCCATTCCATTCCATTCCATTCCATTCCATTCTATTGTATTGAATTCCATTCCATTCCATTCCATTAAATTCCTATCCATTCCGTTCTACTCGGGTTGATTCCAATCCATTCCATTCCATTCCATTCAATTCCATTCCATTCCATTCCATTCCATTCCATTCCATTCCATTCCGTTCTACTCGGGTTCATTCCATTGCATTCCATTCCATTCCATTCAATTCCATTCCATTCCATTCCATTCCATTCCATTGCATTGAATTCCATTCCATTGAATTCCATTCCATTCCATTCCATTCCATTCCATTCCATTCCATTCCATTCCGTTTTACTCGGGTTGATTCCATTCCATTCCATTCCATCCCATTCCATTCGATTCCATTCGATTCCATTCGATTCCATTCGATTCCATTCCATTCAATTCCATTCCATTCCATTCCATTCCATTCTATTCTATTGAATTCCATTCCATTCCATTCCATTCCATTCCTATCCATTCCATTCTACTCGGGTTGATTCCATTCCATTCCATTCCATTCCATTCCATTGCGCTCTACTCGGGATCATTCCATTCGATTCCATTCCATTCGATTCCATTCGATTCCATTCCATTCCATTCCATTCCATTCCATTCCAATCCATTCCATTCTACTCGGGTTGATTCCATTCCATTCCATTCCATTCCATTCCATTCCATTCCATTCCATTCCATTCCATTCCATTCCATTCCATTCCGTTCAACTCGGGTTGATTCCATTCCATTCCATTCCATTCCATTCGATTCCATTCAATTCCATTCGATTCCATTCCATTCCATTCCATTGCATTCCATTCCATTCCATTCCAACCCATTCCATTCTACTCGGGTTGCTTCCATTCCATTCCATTCCATTCCATTCCATTCCATTCCATTCCATTCCATTCCATTCCATTCCATTCCCTTCCATTCCATTCCATTCGGTACCATTCGATTCCATTCGATTCCATTCCATTTCAATCCATTACATTCCGTTCCGTTCCGTTCCGTTCCTTTCCGTTCCGTTCTATTCGGGTTGATTCCATTCTATTCCACTCCATTCCATTCGATTCCATTCGATTCCATTCCATTCCATTCCATTCCATTCCATTCCATTCCATTCCATTCTATAGTATTGAATTCCATTCCATTCCATTCCATTAAATTCCTATCCAATCCGTTCTACTCGGGTTCATTCCATTCCATTCCATTCTATTTTATTGAATTCCATTCCATTCCATTCCATTAAATTCCTATCCATTCCGTTCTACTCGGGTTCATTCCATTCCATTCCATTCAATTCCATTCCATTCCATTCCATTCCAATCCATTCCATTCTACTCGGGTAGATTCCATTCCATTGATTCCATTCCATGCCATTCCATTCCATTCCATTCCATTCCATTCCGTTCCATTCCATTCCATTCCATTCCATTAAGTTCTACTCGGGTTGATTTTATTCCATTCCATTCCATTCCATTCCATTCCATTCCATTCCATTCGATTCCATTCCATTCCATTCCATTCCATTACATTACATTCCAATCCATTCCATTCTACTCGGGTTGATTCCATTCCATTCCATTCCATTCCATTACGTTCCATTCCATTCCATTCCATTCGGTTCCATTCGATTCCATTCGATTACATTCCATTTCAATCCATTCGATTCCATTCCGTTCCGTTTCGTTCCGCTCCGATCGTTCCGTTCTATTCGGGTTGATTCCATTCTATTCCACTCCATTCCATTCGATTTCATTCCATTCCATTCGATTCCATTCCATTCCATTCCATTCCATTCCATTCCATTCCATTCTATTCTATTGAATTCCATTCCATTCCATTCCATTCCATTCCATTCCAATCCATTCCATTCTTCTCGGGTTGATTCCATTCCATTCCATTCCATTCCATTCCATTCCATTCCATTCCATTCCATTCCATTCCATTCCAATTCATTCCATTCTACTTGGGTTGATTCCATTCCATTCCATTCCATTCCATTCCATTCCATTCCATTCCATTCCATTCCATTCCCTTCCTTTCCATTCCATTCGGTTCCATTCGATTCTTTCGATTCCATTCTATTTCACTCCATTGCGTTCGATTCCATTCGATTCCATTCGATTCGATTCCATTCCATTCCATTCCATTCCATTCCATTCCATTCCATTAAATTCCATTCCATTCCATTCCATTCCATTCCATTCCATTCCATTCCATTCCATTCCATTCCATTCCATTGCATTCGATTCCATTCCATTCCATTCCATTCCATTCCATTCCATTCGATTCCATTCGATTCCATTCCATTCCCTTCCATTCTATTCCATTCGATTCCATTCCATTCCATTCCATTCCGTTCTACTCGGGTTGATTCCATTCTATTCCATTCCATTCCATTCCATTCCATTCAATTCCATTCCATTCGATTCCATTCCATTCCATTCCATTCCATTCCATTCCATTCCAATCCATTCCATTCTACTCGGGTTGATTCCATTCCATTCCATTCCATTCCATACCATTCCATTCCATTGCATTCCATTCCATTCCATTCCATTCCATTCCATTCCATTCGGTACCATTCGATTCCATTCGATTCCATTCCATTTCAATCCATTCCATTCCGTTCCGTTCCGTTCCGTTCCTTTCCGTACCGTTCTATTCGGGTTGATTCCATTCTATTCCACTCCATTCCATTCGATTCCATTCGATTCCATTCGATTCCATTCCATTCCATTCCATTCCATTCCATTCTATTGTATTGAATTCCATTCCATTCCATTCCATTAAATTCCTATCCATTCCATTCTACTTGGGTTGATTCCAATCCATTCCATTCCATTCCATGCCATTCCATCCCATTCCACTCCATTCCATTCCATTCCATTCCATTCCGTTCTACTCGGGTTCATTCCATTCCATTCCATTCCATTCCATTCAATTCCATTCCATTCCATTCGATTCCATTCGATTCCATTTGATTCCATTCCATTCCATTCAATTCCATTCCATTCCATTCCATTCCAATCCATTCCATTCTACTCGGGTAGATTCCATTCCATTCCATTCCATTCTATGCCATTCCATTCCATTCCATTCCATTCCATTCCGTTCCATTCCATTCCATTCCATTCCATTAAGTTCTACTCGGGTTGATTCCATTCCATTCCATTCCATTCCATTCCATTCCATTCGTTTCCATTCCATTCCATTCCATTCCATTCCATTCCATTCCAATCCATTCCATTCTACTCGGGTTGATTCCATTCCATTCCATTCCATTCCATTCCATTCCATTCCATTCCATTCCAATCCATTCCATTCTACGCGGGTTGATTCCATTCCATTCCATTCCATTCCATTCCATTCCCTTCCTTTCCATTCCATTCCATTCCATTTCATTCCATTCCATTCCATTAAATTCCATTCCATTTCATTCCATTCCATTCCGTTCCATTCCATTCCATTAAGTTCTACTCGGGTTGATTCCATTCCATTCCATTCCATTCCATTCCATTCCATTCCATTCCATCCTATTCTATTGAATTCCTTTCCATTCCATTCCATTCCATTCCATTCCAATCCATTCCGTTCTTCTCGGGTTGATTCCATTCCATTCCATTCCATTCCATTCCATTCCATACCATTCCATTCCATTCCAATCCATTCCATTCTACTCGGGTTGATTCCATTCCATTCCATTCCATTCCATTCCATTCCCTACCTTTCCATTCCATTCGGTTCCATTCGATTCTTTCGATTCCATTCTATTTCAGTCCATTCCATTCGATTCCTTTCAATTCCATTCGATTCCATTCCATTCCATTCCATTCCATTCCATTCCATTCCATTTCATTCTATTCCATTAAATTCCATTCCATTCCATTGCATTCCATTCGATTCCATTCCATTCCATTCCATTCCATTCGATTCCATTCGATTCCATTCCATTCCATTCCATTCCATTCAATTCCATTCCATTCCATACCGTTCTACTCGTGTTCATTCCATTCCATTCCATTCCATGCCATTCTATTCCATTGAATTTCATTCCATTCCATTCCATTCCGTTCTACTCGGGTTCATTCCATTCCATTCCATTCCATTCCATTCCATTCTATTCCATTGAATTCCATTCCATTCCGTTCCATTCCGTTCCATTCCATTCCATTCCATTCCATTAAGTTCTACTCTGGTTGATTCCATTCCATTCCATTCCATTATGTTCTACTCGGGTTGATTCCATTCTATTCCACTCCATTCCATTCGATTCCATTCGATTCCATTCCATTCCATTCCGTTCCATTCCATTCCATTCCATTCCATTTCATTCCAGTCCATTCCATTCGATTCCATTCCCTTCCGTTCTATTCTATTGAATTCCATTGCATTCCATTCCATTCCATTCCTATCCATTCCATTCTACTCGGGTTGATTCCATTCCTTTCCATTCAATTTCATTCCATTCCATTCCATTCCGCTCCACTCGGGTTCATTCCATTCCATTCCATTCCATTTGATTCCATTCGATTCCATTCCATTCCTTTCCGTTCTACTCGGGTCCATTCCATTCCATTCCATTCCATTCCATTCCGTTCTGTTCCATTCGATTCCATTCCATTCCATTGCAATCCATTCCATTCTACTCGGGTTGATTCCATTCCATTCCATTCCATTCCATTCCATTCCATTCCATTCCATTCCATTTCATTCCAGTCCATTCCATTCGATTCTATTCCATTCCATTCCATTGCATTGCATTCCATTCCATTCCATTCCATTCCATTCCATTCCATTCCATTCCATTCCATTCCATTCCATTCCATTCCATTCCATTCCATTCCTTTCTACTCGGGTTGATTCCATTCTATTCCATTCCATTCCATTCTATTCCATTCGATTCCATTCGATTCCATTCCATTCCATTCCATTCCATTCCATTCTACTCGGGTTCATTCCATTCCATTGCATTCCATTCTATTGTATTCCATTGAATTCCATTCCATTCCATTCCATTCCATTCCTTTCCATTCCATTCCATTCCATTCCATTCCATTCCATTCCATTCCACTCCATTCCGTTCTACTCGGGTTGATTCCATTCCATTCCATTCCATTCCATTGAATTCCAATCCATTCCATTCCATTCCAATCCATTCCATTCCATTCCATTCCATTCCATTCCGTTCAACTCGGGTTGATTCCATTCCATTCCATTCCATTCCATTCCATTCGATTCCATTCGATTGCATTCGATTCCATTCCATTCCATTCCATTCCATTCCATTCCATTCTATTCCATTCGATTCCATTCCATTCGATTCCATTCGATTCCATTCGATTCCATTCCATTCCATTCCATTCCATTCCATTCCATTCCATTCTACTGGGGTTGATTCCACTCCATTCCATTCCATTCCATTCCATTCGATTCCATTCGATTCCATTCGATTCCATTCCATTCCATTCCATTCCATTCCATTCCAATCCATTCCATTCTACTCGGGTTGATTCCATTCCATTCCATTCCATTCCATTCCATTCCATTCCATTCCATTCCATTCCATTCCATTCGGTTCCATTCGATTCCATTCGATTCCATTCCATTTCACTCCGTTCCATTCCATTCCGTTAAGTTCCGTTCTGTTCCGTTCCGTTCCGTTCTATTCGGGTTGATACCATTCTATTCCACTCCATTCCATTCGATTCCATTCGATTCCATTCCATTCCATTCCGTTCCATTCCATTCCATTCCATTCCATTCCATTCCATTCTATTCTATTGAATTCCATTGCATTCCATTCCATTCCATTCCTATCCATTCCATTCTACTCGGGTTGATTCCATTCCTTTCCATTCCATTCCATTCCATTCCATTCCATTCCATTCCATTCCATTCCATTCCATTCCATTCCATTCCGTTCAACTTGGGTTGATTCCATTCCATTCCATTCCATTCCATTCGATTCCATTCAATTCCATTCGATTCCATTTCATTCCATTCCATTGCATTCCATTCCATTCCATTCCAACCCATTCCATTCTACTCGGGTTGATTCCATTCCATTCCATTCCATTCCATTCCATTCCATTCCATTCCCTTCCATTCCATTCCATTCGGTACCATTCGATTCCATTCAATTCCATTCCATTTCAATCCATTCCATTCCGTTCCGTTCCGTTCCGCTCCTTTCCGTTCCGTTCTATTCGGGTTGATTCCATTCTATTCCACTCCATTCCATTCGATTCCATTCGATTCCATTCGATTCCATTCCATTCTATTCCATTCCATTCCATTCCATTCCATTCTATTGTATTGAATTCCATTCCATTCCATTCCATTAAATTCCTATCCATTCCATTCTACTCGGGTTGATTCCAATCCATTCCATTCCATTCCATTCCATTCCACTCCATTCCATTCCATTCCATTCCATTCCATTCCATTG
This sequence comes from Gorilla gorilla gorilla, assembly GCF_029281585.2. Classification (NCBI taxonomy): domain Eukaryota; kingdom Metazoa; phylum Chordata; class Mammalia; order Primates; family Hominidae; genus Gorilla; species Gorilla gorilla. The sequence continues at coordinate 14,744,094 of NC_073241.2, forward strand.
CATTCGATTCCATTCCATTCCATTCCATTCCATTCCATTCCATTCCATTCCATTCCATTCCATTCCATTCCATTTCATTCGATTCCATTCCATTCCATTCCATTCCATTTGATTCCATTCGATTCGATTCCATTCCATTCCATTCCATTCCATTCAATTCCATTCCATTCCATACCGTTCTACTCGTGTTCATTCCATTCCATTCCATTCCATTCCATTCTATTCCATTGAATTTCATTCAATTCCATTCCATTCCGTTCTACTCGGGTTCATTCCATTCCATTCCATTCCATTCTATTCCATTGAATTCCATTCCATTCCTTTCCATTCCGTTCCATTCCATTCCATTCCATTCCATTAAGTTCTACTCGGGTTGATTCCATTCCGTTCCATTCCATTAAGTTCTACTCGGGTTGATTCCATTCTATTCCACTCCATTCCATTCGATTCCATTCGATTCCATTCCATTCCATTCCGTTCCATTCCATTCCATTCCATTCCATTTCATTCCAGTCCATTCCATTCGATTCCATTCCCTTCCGTTCTATTCTATTGAATTCCATTGCATTCCATTCCATTCCATTCCTATCCATTCCATTCTACTCGGGTTGATTCCATTCCTTTCCATTCAATTTCATTCCATTCCATTCCATTCCGCTCTACTCGGGTTCATTCCATTCCATTCCATTCCATTTGATTCCATTCGATTCCATTCCATTCCTTTCCCTTCTACTCGGGTCCATTCCATTCCATTCCATTCCATTCCATTCCGTTCTGTTCCATTCGATTCCATTCCATTCCTTTCCAATCCATTCCATTCTACTCGGATTGATTCCATTCCATTCCATTCCATTCCATTTCATTCCAGTCCATTCCATTCGATTCTATTCCATTCCATTCCATTTCATTGCATACCATTCCATTCCATTCCATTCCATTCCATTCCATTCCATTCCATTCCATTCCATTCCATTCCATTCCATTCCATTCCATTCCTTTCTACTCGGGTTGATTCCATTCTATTCCATTCCATTCCATTCTATTCCATTCGATTCCATTCGATTCCATTCCATTCCATTCCATTCCATTCCATTCCATTCTACTCGGGTTCATTCCATTCCATTGCATTCCATTCTATTGTATTCCATTGAATTCCATTCCATTCCATTCCATTCCATTCCTTTCCATTCCATTCCATTCCATTCCATTCCACTCCATTCCGTTCTACTCGGGTTGATTCCATTCCATTCCATTCCATTCCATTGAATTCCAATCCATTCCATTCCATTCCAATCCATTCCATTCCATTCCATTCCATTCCATTCCATTCCGTTCAACTCGGGTTGATTCCATTCCATTCCATTCCATTCCATTCCATTCCATTCCATTCCATTCCATTCGATTGCATTCGATTCCATTCCATTCCATTCCATTCCATTCCATTCCATTCCATTCCATTCCATTCCATTCCATTCCATTCCATTCCATTCCATTCGATTCCATTCGATTCCATTCCATTCGATTCCATTCGATTCCATTCGATTCCATTCGATTCCATTCGATTCCATTCGATTCCATTCCATTCCATTCCATTCCATTCCATTCCATTCCATTCCGTTCTACTCGGGTTCATTCCATTGCATTCCATTCCATTCCATTCTATTCCATTTAATTTCATTCCTTTCCATTCCATTCCATTCCATTCCATTCCATTCCATTCCATTCCATTCCATTCCATTCCATTCCATTCTACTGGGGTTGATTCCATTCCATTCCATTCCATTCCATTCCATTCGATTCCATTCGATTCCATTCGATTCCATTCCATTCCATTCCATTCCATTCCAGTCCATTCCATTCTACTCGGGTTGATTCCATTCCATTCCATTCCATTCCATTCCATTCCATTCCATTCCATTCCATTCCCTTCCATTCCATTCCATTCGGTTCCATTCGATTCCATTCGATTCCATTCCATTTCACTCCGTTCCATTCCATTCCGTTAAGTTCCGTTCTGTTCCGTTCCGTTCCGTTCTATTCGTGTTGATACCATTCTATTCCACTCCATTCCATTCGATTCCATTCGATCCCATTCCATTCCATTCCGTTCCATTCCATTCCATTCCATTCCATTCCCTTCCATTCTATTCTATTGAATTCCATTGCATTCCATTCCATTCCATTCCTATCCATTCCATTCTAGTCGGGTTGATTCCATTCCTTTCCATTCCATTCCATTCCATTCCATTCCATTCCATTCCATTCCATTCCGTTCAACTCGGGTTGATTGCATTCCACTCCATTCCATTCCATTCGATTCCATTCAATTCCATTCGATTCCATTCCATTCCATTCCATTGCATTCCATTCCATTCCATTCCAACCCATTCCATTCTACTCGTGTTGATTCCATTCCGTTCCATTCCATTCCATTCCATTCCATTCCATTCCATTCCATTCCAATCCATTCCATTCTACTCGGGTTGATTCCATTCAATTCCATTCCATTCCATTCCTTTCAATTCTATTCTATTGAATTCCATTCCATTCCATTCCATTCCATTCCAATCCATTCCATTCTACTCGGGTTCACTCCATTCCATTCCATTCCATTGTATTCCATTGAATTCCATTCCACTCCATTCCATTCCATTCCATTCCATTCCATTCCATTCCATTCCATTAAATTCCATTCCATTCCATTCCATTCCATTCCATTCCGTTCTACTCGGGTAGATTCCATTCCATTCCATTCCATTCCATTCCATTCCATTCCATTCCATTCCATTCCATTCCATTCCGTTCTACTCGGGTTCATTCCATTCCATTCCATTCCATTCCATACTATTCCATTGAATTCCATTCCATTCCATTCCATTCCGTTCCATTCCATTCCATTCCATTCCATTAAGTTCTACTCGGGTTGATTCCATTCCATTCCATTCCATTCCATTCCATTCGATTCCATTCGATTCCATTCCATTCCATTCCATTCCATTCCATTCCAATCCATTCCATTCTACTCGGGTTGATTCCATTCCATTCCATTCCATTCCATTCCATTCCATTCCATTCCATTCCATTCCATTCCATTCCGTTCAACTCGGGTTGATTCCATTCCATTCCATTCCATTCCATTCGATTCCATTCAATTCCATTCGATTCCATTCCATTCCATTCCATTCCATTCCATTCCATTCCAACCCATTCCATTCTACTCGGGTTGATTCCATTCCATTCCATTCCATTCCATTCCATTCCATTCCATTCCATTCCATTCCATTCCATTCCATTCCATTCCATTCGGTACCATTCGATTCCATTCGATTCCATTCCATTTCAATCCATTACATTCCGTTCCGTTCCGTTCCTTTCCGTTCCGTTCTATTCGGGTTGATTCCATTCTATTCCACTCCATTCCATTCGATTCCATTCGATTCCATTCGATTCCATTCCATTCCATTCCATTCCATTCTATTGTATTGAATTCCATTCCATTCCATTCCATTAAATTCCTATCCATTCCATTCTACTCGGGTTGATTCCAATCCATTCCATTCCATTCCATTCCATTCCATTCCATTCCATTCCATTCCATTCCATTCCATTCCATTCCGTTCTACTCGGGTTCATTCCATTCCATTCCATTCCATTCCATTCCATTCCATTCCATTCCATTCGATTCCATTCGATTCCATTCCATTCCATTCAATTCCATTCCATTCCATTCCATTCCAATCCATTCCATTCTACTCTGGTAGATTCCATTCCATTCCATTCCATTCCATTCCATGCCATTCCATTCCATTCCATTCCATTCCATTCCGTTCCATTCCATTCCATTCCATTCCATTAAGTTCTACTCGGGTTGATTCCATTCCATTCCATTCCATTCCATTCCATTCCGTTCCATTCGATTCCATTCCATTCCATTCCATTCCATTCCTTTCCATTCCTATCCATTCCATTCTACTCGGGTTGATTCCATTCCATTCCCTTCCATTCCATTACGTTCCATTCCTTTCCATTCCATTCGGTTCCATTCGATTCCATTCGATTACATTCCATTCCATTCCATTCGATTCCATTCGATTCCATTCGATTCCATTCCATTCCATTCCATTCCATTCCATTCCATTCTATTCTATTGAATTCCATTCCATTCCATTCCATTCCATTCCATTCCATTCCATTCCAATCCATTCCATTCTTCTCGGGTTGATTCCATTCCATTCCATTCCATTCCATTCCATTCCATTCCATTCCATTCCATTCCAATCCATTCCATTCTACTCGGGTTGATTCCATTCCATTCCATTCCATTCCCTTCCTTTCCATTCCATTCGGTTCCATTCGATTCTTTCGATTCCATTCTATTACACTCCATTGCATTCGATTCCTTTCGATTCCATTCGATTCCATTCCATTCCATTCCATTCCATTCCATTCCATTCCATTCCATTCCATTGCATTCGATTCCATTCCATTCCATTCCATTCCATTCCATTCGATTCCATTCGATTCCATTCCATTCCCTTCCATTCCATTCCATTCCATTCGATTCCATTCCATTCCATTCCATTCGATTCCATTCGATTCCATTCCATTCCATTCCATTCCATTCCATTCAATTCCATTCCATTCCATGCCGTTCCACTCGTGTTCATTCCATTCCATTCCATTCCATTCCATTCTATTCCATTGAATTCCATTCCATTCCATTGAATTCCATTCCATTCCATTCCATTCCATTCCATTCCATTCCATTCCATTCCATTCCATTCCATTCCGTTCTACTCGGGTTGATTCCATTCCATTCCATTCCATTCCATTCCATTCCATTGAATTCCATTCCATTCCATTCCATTCCATTCCATTCCGTTTTACTCGGGTTGATTCCATTCCATTCCATTCCATCCCATTCCATTCGATTCCATTCGATTCCATTCGATTCCATTCCATTCAATTCCATTCCATTCCATTCCATTCCATTCTATTCTATTGAATTCCATTCCATTCCATTCCATTCCATTCCTATCCATTCCTTTCTACTCGGGTTCACTCCATTCCATTCCATTCCATTCCATTCCATTCCATTCCATTCCATTCCATTCCATTCCATTCCATTCCATTCCATTCCATTCCATTCCATTCCGTTCTACTCGGGTCCATTCCATTCCATTCTATTCCACTCGATTCCATTCCATTCCATTCGATTCCATTCCATTCCATTCCATTCCAATCCATTCCATTCTACTCGGGTTGATTCCATTCGATTCCATTCGATTCCATTCCATTCAATTCCATTCCATTCCATTCCATTCCATTCTATTCTATTGAATTCCATTCCATTCCATTCCATTCCATTCCTATCCATTCCATTCTACTCGGGTTGATTCCATTCCATTCCATTCCATTCCATTCCATTCCATTCCATTCCATTCCATTGCGCTCTACTCGGGATCATTCCATTCGATTCCATTCCATTCCATTCCATTTCACTCCATTCCATTCCATTCTGTTCCGTTCCTTTCCATTCCGTTCCGTTCTATTCGGGTTGATTCCATTCTATTCCACTCCATTCCATTCGATTCCATTCGATTCGATTCCATTCCATTCCATTCCATTCCATTCCATTCCATTCCATTCCATTACGTTCGATTCCATTCGATTCCATTCCATTCCATTCCATTCCATTCCATTCCAATCCATTCCATTCTACTCGGGTTGATTCCTTTCCATTCCATTCCATTCCATTCCATGCCATTCCATTCCCTTCCATTCCATTCCATTCGGTTCCATTCGATTCCATTCGATTCCATTCCATTTCACTCCATTCCATTCCATTCTGTTCCATTCCGTTCCATTCCGTTCCGTTCTATTCGGGTTGATTCCATTCTATTCCACTCCATTCCATTCGATTCCATTCGATTCCATTCCATTCCATTCCATTCCATTCCATTCAATTCCATTCCATTCCATTCCGTTCAACTCGGGTTGATTCCATTCCATTCCATTCCATTCCATTCCATTCCATTCCATTCAATTCCATTCGATTCCATTCCATTCCATTCCATTGCATTCCATTCCATTCCATTCCAACCCATTCCATTCTACTCGGGTTGATTCCATTCCATTCCATTCCATTCCATTCCATTCGATTCCATTCCATTCCATTCCATTCCAATCCATTCCATTCTACTTGGGTTGATTCCATTCGATTCCATTCCATTCCATTCCATTCCATTCCCTTCCATTCCATTCCATTCGGTTCCATTCGATTCCATTCGATTCCATTCCATTTCACTCCATTCCATTCCATTCTGTTCCGTTCCGTTCCATTCCGTTCCGTTCTATTCGGGTTGATTCCATTCTATTCCACTCCATTCCATTCGATTCCATTCGATTCGATTCCATTCCATTCCATTCCATTCCATTCCATTCCATTCCATTACATTACGTTCGATTCCATTCGATTCCATTCGATTCCATTCCATTCCATTCCATTCCATTCCATTCCATTACATTCGATTCCATTCCATTCCATTCCATTCCATTCCATTCCATTCCATTCCATTCCATTCCATTCCATTCCATTCCATTCCGTTCTACTCGGGTTGATTCCATTCCATTCCATTCCATTCCATTCCATTCCATTGAATTCCATTCCATTCCATTCCATTCCATTCCATTCCGTTTTACTCGGGTTGATTCCATTCCATTCCATTCCATCCCATTCCATTCGATTCCATTCGATTCCATTCGATTCCATTCCATTCAATTCCATTCCATTCCATTCCATTCCATTCTATTCTATTGAATTCCATTCCATTCCATTCCATTCCATTCCTATCCATTCCTTTCTACTCGGGTTCACTCCATTCCATTCCATTCCATTCCATTCCATTCCATTCCATTCCATTCCATTCCATTCCATTCCATTCCATTCCATTCCATTCCATTCCATTCCGTTCTACTCGGGTCCATTCCATTCCATTCTATTCCACTCGATTCCATTCCATTCCATTCGATTCCATTCCATTCCATTCCATTCCAATCCATTCCATTCTACTCGGGTTGATTCCATTCGATTCCATTCGATTCCATTCCATTCAATTCCATTCCATTCCATTCCATTCCATTCTATTCTATTGAATTCCATTCCATTCCATTCCATTCCATTCCTATCCATTCCATTCTACTCGGGTTGATTCCATTCCATTCCATTCCATTCCATTCCATTCCATTCCATTCCATTCCATTGCGCTCTACTCGGGATCATTCCATTCGATTCCATTCCATTCCATTCCATTTCACTCCATTCCATTCCATTCTGTTCCGTTCCTTTCCATTCCGTTCCGTTCTATTCGGGTTGATTCCATTCTATTCCACTCCATTCCATTCGATTCCATTCGATTCGATTCCATTCCATTCCATTCCATTCCATTCCATTCCATTCCATTCCATTACGTTCGATTCCATTCGATTCCATTCCATTCCATTCCATTCCATTCCATTCCAATCCATTCCATTCTACTCGGGTTGATTCCTTTCCATTCCATTCCATTCCATTCCATGCCATTCCATTCCCTTCCATTCCATTCCATTCGGTTCCATTCGATTCCATTCGATTCCATTCCATTTCACTCCATTCCATTCCATTCTGTTCCATTCCGTTCCATTCCGTTCCGTTCTATTCGGGTTGATTCCATTCTATTCCACTCCATTCCATTCGATTCCATTCGATTCCATTCCATTCCATTCCATTCCATTCCATTCAATTCCATTCCATTCCATTCCGTTCAACTCGGGTTGATTCCATTCCATTCCATTCCATTCCATTCCATTCCATTCCATTCAATTCCATTCGATTCCATTCCATTCCATTCCATTGCATTCCATTCCATTCCATTCCAACCCATTCCATTCTACTCGGGTTGATTCCATTCCATTCCATTCCATTCCATTCCATTCGATTCCATTCCATTCCATTCCATTCCAATCCATTCCATTCTACTTGGGTTGATTCCATTCGATTCCATTCCATTCCATTCCATTCCATTCCCTTCCATTCCATTCCATTCGGTTCCATTCGATTCCATTCGATTCCATTCCATTTCACTCCATTCCATTCCATTCTGTTCCGTTCCGTTCCATTCCGTTCCGTTCTATTCGGGTTGATTCCATTCTATTCCACTCCATTCCATTCGATTCCATTCGATTCGATTCCATTCCATTCCATTCCATTCCATTCCATTCCATTCCATTACATTACGTTCGATTCCATTCGATTCCATTCGATTCCATTCCATTCCATTCCATTCCATTCCATTCCATTACATTCGATTCCATTCCATTCCATTCCATTCCATTCCATTCCATTCCATTCCATTCCATTCCATTCCATTCCGTTCTACTCGGGTTCATTCCATTCCATTCCATTCCATTCCATTCTATTCCATTGAATTCCATTCCATTGAATTCCATTCCATTCCATTCCATTCCATTCCATTCCGTTCTACTCGGGTTGATCCAATTCCATTCCTTTCCATTCCATTCCATTCCATTCCATTGAATTCCGTTCCATTCCATTCCATTCCATTCCATTCCATTCCATTCCATTCCATTCCATTCCGTTCTACTCGGGTTGATTTCATTCCATTCCATTCCATTCTATTCCATTCCATTCCATTCTATTCGATTCCATTCGATTCCATTCCATTCCATTCGATTCCATTCCATTCCATTCCATTCCATTCCATTCCATTCCATTCCATTCCATTCCTTTCAATTCTATTCTATTGAATTCCATTCCATTCCATTCCATTCCATTCCAATCCATTCCATTCTACTCGGGTTCACTCCATTCCATTCCATTCCATTCCATTCCATTAAATTCCATTCCATTCCATTCCATTCCATTCCATTCCATTCCATTCCATTCCATTCCATTAAGTTCTACTCGGGTTGATTCCATTCCATTCCATTCCATTCCATTCCATTCCATTCCATTCCATTCCATTCCATTCCATTCCATTCCATTCCATTCCATTCCATTCCATTCCAATCCATTCCATTCTACTCGGGTTGATTCCATTCCATTCCACTCCATTCCATTACGTTCCATTCCATTCCATTCCATTCGGTTCCATTCGATTCCAATCGATTCCATTCCATTTCAATCCATTCGATTCCATTCCTTTCCGTTTCGTTCCGCTCCGATCGTTCCGTTCTATTCGGGTTGATTCCATTCTATTCCACTCCATTCCATTCGATTCCATTCCATTCCATTCGATTCCATTCCATTCCATTCCATTCCATTCCATTCCATTCCATTCCATTCTATTCTATTGAATTCCATTCCATTCCATTGCATTCCATTCCATTCCAATCCATTCCATTCTACTCGGGTTGATTCCATTCCACTCCATTCCATTCCATTACATTCCATTCCATTCCATTCCAATCCATTCCATTCTACTCGGGTTGATTCCATTCCATTCCATTCAATTCCATTCCATTCCCTTCCTTTCCATTCCATTCCATTCCATTCCATTCCATTCCATTCCATTAAATTCCATTCCATTCCCTTCCATTCCATTCCATTCCATTCCATTCCATTAAGTTCTACTCGGGTTGATTCCATTCCATTCCATTCCATTCCATTCCATTCCATTCCATTCCATTCCATTCCATTCTATTGTATTGAGTTCCATTCCATTCCATTCCATTAAATTCCTATCCATTCCATTCTACTCGGGTTGATTCCAATCCATTCCATTCCATTCCATTCCATTCCATTCCATTCCATTCCATTCCATTCCATTCCATTCTATTGTATTGAATTCCATTCCATTCCATTCCATTAAATTCCTATCCATTCCGTTCTACTCGGGTTGATTCCAATCCATTCCATTCCATTCCATTCAATTCCATTCCATTCCATTCCATTCCATTCCGTTCTACTCGGGTTCATTCCATTCCATTCCATTCCATTCCATTCCATTCCATTCCATTCCATTCCATTCCATTCCATTCCATTGAATTCCATTCCATTGAATTCCATTCCATTCCATTCCATTCCATTCCATTCCATTCCATTCCATTCCATTCCGTTTTACTCGGTTTGATTCCATTCCATTCCATTCCATCCCATTCCATTCGATTCCATTCGATTCCATTCGATTCCATTCCATTCAATTCCATTCCATTCCATTCCATTCCATTCTATTCTATTGAATTCCATTCCATTCCATTCCATTCCATTCCTATCCATTCCATTCTACTCGGGTTGATTCCATTCCATTCCATTCCATTCCATTCCATTGCGCTCTACTCGGGATCATTCCATTCGATTCCATTCCATTCGATTCCATTCGATTCCATTCCATTCCATTCCATTCCATTCCATTCCAATCCATTCCATTCTACTCGGGTTGATTCCATTCCATTCCATTCCATTCCATTCCATTCCATTCCATTCCATTCCATTCCATTCCATTCCGTTCAACTCGGGTTGATTCCATTCCATTCCATTCCATTCCATTCGATTCCATTCAATTCCATTCGATTCCATTCCATTCCATTCCATTGCATTCCATTCCATTCCATTCCAACCCATTCCATTCTACTCGGGTTGCTTCCATTCCATTCCATTCCATTCCATTCCATTCCATTCCATTCCATTCCATTCCATTCCATTCCATTCCATTCCATTCCATTCCATTCCCTTCCATTCCATTCCATTCGGTACCATTCGATTCCATTCGATTCCATTCCATTTCAATCCATTACATTCCGTTCCGTTCCGTTCCGTTCCTTTCCGTTCCGTTCTATTCGGGTTGATTCCATTCTATTCCACTCCATTCCATTCGATTCCATTCGATTCCATTCCATTCCATTCCATTCCATTCCATTCCATTCCATTCTATTGTATTGAATTCCATTCCATTCCATTCCATTAAATTCCTATCCATTCCGTTCTACTCGGGTTCATTCCATTCCATTCCATTCTATTTTATTGAATTCCATTCCATTCCATTCCATTAAATTCCTATCCATTCCGTTCTACTCGGGTTCATTCCATTCCATTCCATTCAATTCCATTCCATTCCATTCCATTCCAATCCATTCCATTCTACTCGGGTAGATTCCATTCCATTCCATTCCATTCCATGCCATTCCATTCCATTCCATTCCATTCCATTCCGTTCCATTCCATTCCATTCCATTCCATTAAGTTCTACTCGGGTTGATTCCATTCCATTCCATTCCATTCCATTCCTTTACATTCCAATCCATTCCATTCTACTCGGGTTGATTCCATTCCATTCCATTCCATTCCATTACGTTCCATTCCATTCCATTCCATTCGGTTCCATTCGATTCCATTCGATTACATTCCATTTCAATCCATTCGATTCCATTCCGTTCCGTTTCGTTCCGCTCTGATCGTTCCGTTCTATTCGGGTTGATTCCATTCTATTCCACTCCATTCCATTCGATTCCATTCCATTCCATTCGATTCCATTCCATTCCATTCCATTCCATTCCATTCCATTCTATTCTATTGAATTCCATTCCATTCCATTCCATTCCATTCCATTCCAATCCATTCCATTCTTCTCGGGTTGATTCCATTCCATTCCATTCCATTCCATTCCATTCCATTCCAATTCATTCCATTCTACTTGGGTTGATTCCATTCCATTCCATTCCATTCCATTCCCTTCCTCTCCATTCCATTCGGTTCCATTCGATTCTTTCGATTCCATTCTATTTCACTCCATTGCATTCGATTCCATTCGATTCCATTCGATTCCATTCCATTCCATTCCATTCCATTCCATTCCATTCCATTCCATTAAATTCCATTCCATTCCATTCCATTCCATTCCATTCCATTCCATTCCATTCCATTCCATTCCATTCCATTGCATTCGATTCCATTCCATTCCATTCCATTCCATTCCATTCCATTCCATTCCATTCGATTCCATTCCATTCCCTTCCATTCTATTCCATTCGATTCCATTCCATTCCATTCCATTCCGTTCTACTCGGGTTGATTCCATTCTATTCCATTCCATTCCATTCCATTCCATTCAATTCCATTCCATTCGATTCCATTCCATTCCATTCCATTCCATTCCATTCCATTCCAATCCATTCCATTCTACTCGGGTTGATTCCATTCCATTCCATTCCATTCCATTCCATTGCATTCCATTCCATTCCATTCCATTCCATTCCATTCGGTACCATTCGATTCCATTCGATTCCATTCCATTTCAATCCATTCCATTCCGTTCCGTTCCGTTCCGTTCCTTTCCGTACCGTTCTATTCGGGTTGATTCCATTCTATTCCACTCCATTCCATTCGATTCCATTCGATTCCATTCGATTCCATTCCATTCCATTCCATTCCATTCCATTCTATTGTATTGAATTCCATTCCATTCCATTCCATTAAATTCCTATCCATTCCATTCTACTCGGGTTGATTCCAATCCATTCCATTCCATTCCATGCCATTCCATTCCATTCCACTCCATTCCATTCCATTCCATTCCATTCAATTCCATTCCATTCCATTCCATTCCAATCCATTCCATTCTACTCGGGTAGATTCCATTCCATTCCATTCCATTCCATGCCATTCCATTCCATTCCATTCCATTCCATTCCGTTCCATTCCATTCCATTCCATTCCATTAAGTTCTACTCGGGTTGATTCCATTCCATTCCATTCCATTCCATTCCTTTACATTCCAATCCATTCCATTCTACTCGGGTTGATTCCATTCCATTCCATTCCATTCCATTACGTTCCATTCCATTCCATTCCATTCGGTTCCATTCGATTCCATTCGATTACATTCCATTTCAATCCATTCGATTCCATTCCGTTCCGTTTCGTTCCGCTCTGATCGTTCCGTTCTATTCGGGTTGATTCCATTCTATTCCACTCCATTCCATTCGATTCCATTCCATTCCATTCGATTCCATTCCATTCCATTCCATTCCATTCCATTCCATTCTATTCTATTGAATTCCATTCCATTCCATTCCATTCCATTCCATTCCAATCCATTCCATTCTTCTCGGGTTGATTCCATTCCATTCCATTCCATTCCATTCCATTCCATTCCAATTCATTCCATTCTACTTGGGTTGATTCCATTCCATTCCATTCCATTCCATTCCCTTCCTCTCCATTCCATTCGGTTCCATTCGATTCTTTCGATTCCATTATATTTCACTCCATTGCATTCGATTCCATTCGATTCCATTCGATTCCATTCCATTCCATTCCATTCCATTCCATTCCATTCCATTCCATTCCATTAAATTCCATTCCATTCCATTCCATTCCATTCCATTCCATTCCATTCCATTCCATTCCATTCCATTCCATTCCATTCCATTCCATTCCATTCCATTCCATTGCATTCGATTCCATTCCATTCCATTCCATTCCATTCCATTCCATTCCATTCCATTCGATTCCATTCCATTCCCTTCCATTCTATTCCATTCGATTCCATTCCATTCCATTCCATTCCGTTCTACTCGGGTTGATTCCATTCTATTCCATTCCATTCCATTCCATTCCATTCAATTCCATTCCATTCGATTCCATTCCATTCCATTCCATTCCATTCCATTCCATTCCAATCCATTCCATTCTACTCGGGTTGATTCCATTCCATTCCATTCCATTCCATTCCATTGCATTCCATTCCATTCCATTCCATTCCATTCCATTCGGTACCATTCGATTCCATTCGATTCCATTCCATTTCAATCCATTCCATTCCGTTCCGTTCCGTTCCGTTCCTTTCCGTACCGTTCTATTCGGGTTGATTCCATTCTATTCCACTCCATTCCATTCGATTCCATTCGATTCCATTCGATTCCATTCCATTCCATTCCATTCCATTCCATTCTATTGTATTGAATTCCATTCCATTCCATTCCATTAAATTCCTATCCATTCCATTCTACTCGGGTTGATTCCAATCCATTCCATTCCATTCCATGCCATTCCATTCCATTCCACTCCATTCCATTCCATTCCATTCCATTCCGTTCTACTCGGGTTCATTCCATTCCATTCCATTCCATTCCATTCAATTCCATTCCATTCCATTCGATTCCATTCGATTCCATTTGATTCCATTCCATTCCATTCAATTCCATTCCATTCCATTCCATTCCAATCCATTCCATTCTACTCGGGTAGATTCCATTCCATTCCATTCCATTCCATGCCATTCCATTCCATTCCATTCCATTCCATTCCATTCCGTTCCATTCCATTCCATTCCATTCCATTAAGTTCTACTCGGGTTGATTCCATTCCATTCCATTCCATTCCATTCCATTCCATTCGTTTCCATTCCATTCCATTCCATTCCATTCCATTCCATTCCATTCCAATCCATTCCATTCTACTCGGGTTGATTCCATTCCTTTCCATTCCATTCCATTCCATTCCATTCCATTCCAATCCATTCCATTCTACGCGGGTTGATTCCATTCCATTCCATTCCATTCCATTCCATTCCCTTCCTTTCCATTCCATTCCATTCCATTTCATTCCATTCCATTCCATTAAATTCCATTCCATTCCATTCCATTCCATTCCGTTCCATTCCATTCCATTAAGTTCTACTCGGGTTGATTCCATTCCATTCCATTCCATTCCATTCCATTCCATTCCATTCCATCCTATTCTATTGAATTCCTTTCCATTCCATTCCATTCCATTCCATTCCAATCCATTCCGTTCTTCTCGGGTTGATTCCATTCCATTCCATTCCATTCCATTCCATTCCATACCATTCCATTCCATTCCAATCCATTCCATTCTACTCGGGTTGATTCCATTCCATTCCATTCCATTCCATTCCATTCCCTACCTTTCCATTCCATTCGGTTCCATTCGATTCTTTCGATTCCATTCTATTTCAGTCCATTCCATTCGTTTCCTTTCAATTCCATTCGATTCCATTCCATTCCATTCCATTCCATTCCATTCCATTCCATTCCATTTCATTCTATTCCATTAAATTCCATTCCATTCCATTGCATTCCATTCGATTCCATTCCATTCCATTCCATTCCATTCGATTCCATTCGATTCCATTCCATTCCATTCCATTCCATTCCATTCAATTCCATTCCATTCCATACCGTTCTTCTCGTGTTCATTCCATTCCATTCCATTCCATGCCATTCTATTCCATTGAATTTCATTCCATTCCATTCCATTCCGTTCTACTCGGGTTCATTCCATTCCATTCCATTCCATTCCATTCCATTCTATTCCATTGAATTCCATTCCATTCCGTTCCATTCCGTTCCATTCCATTCCATTCCATTCCATTAAGTTCTACTCGGGTTGATTCCATTCCATTCCATTCCATTAAGTTCTACTCGGGTTGATTCCATTCTATTCCACTCCATTCCATTCGATTCCATTCGATTCCATTCCATTCCATTCCGTTCCATTCCATTCCATTCCATTCCATTTCATTCCAGTCCATTCCATTCGATTCCATTCCCTTCCGTTCTATTCTATTGAATTCCATTGCATTCCATTCCATTCCATTCCTATCCATTCCATTCTACTCGGGTTGATTCCATTCCTTTCCATTCAATTCCATTCCATTCCATTCCATTCCGCTCCACTCGGGTTCATTCCATTCCATTCCATTCCATTTGATTCCATTCGATTCCATTCCATTCCTTTCCGTTCTACTCGGGTCCATTCCATTCCATTCCATTCCATTCCATTCCATTCCATTCCGTTCTGTTCCATTCGATTCCATTCCATTCCATTCCAATCCATTCCATTCTACTCGGGTTGATTCCATTCCATTCCATTCCATTCCATTCCATTCCATTCCATTCCATTCCATTCCATTCCATTTCATTCCAGTCCATTCCATTCGATTCTATTCCATTCCATTCCATTGCATTGCATTCCATTCCATTCCATTCCATTCCATTCCATTCCATTCCATTCCATTCCATTCCATTCCATTCCTTTCTACTCGGGTTGATTCCATTCTATTCCATTCCATTCCATTCTATTCCATTCGATTCCATTCGATTCCATTCCATTCCATTCCATTCTACTCGGGTTCATTCCATTCCATTGCATTCCATTCTATTGTATTCCATTGAATTCCATTCCATTCCATTCCATTCCATTCCTTTCCATTCCATTCCATTCCATTCCATTCCATTCCATTCCACTCCATTCCGTTCTACTCGGGTTGATTCCATTCCATTCCATTCCATTCCATTGAATTCCAATCCATTCCATTCCATTCCAATCCATTCCATTCCATTCCATTCCATTCCATTCCGTTCAACTCAGGTTGATTCCATTCCATTCCATTCCATTCCATTCCATTCCATTCGATTCCATTCGATTGCATTCGATTCCATTCCATTCCATTCCATTCCATTCCATTCCATTCCATTCCATTCCATTCCATTCCATTCCATTCCATTCCATTCCATTCTATTCCATTCGATTCCATTCCATTCGATTCCATTCGATTCCATTCGATTCCATTCCATTCCATTCCATTCCATTCCATTCCATTCCATTCCATTCTACTGGGGTTGATTCCACTCCATTCCATTCCATTCCATTCCATTCGATTCCATTCGATTCCATTCGATTCCATTCCATTCCATTCCATTCCATTCCATTCCAATCCATTCCATTCTACTCGGGTTGATTCCATTCCATTCCATTCCATTCCATTCCATTCCATTCCATTCCATTCCATTCCATTCCATTCCATTCGGTTCCATTCGATTCCATTCGATTCCATTCCATTTCACTCCGTTCCATTCCATTCCGTTAAGTTCCGTTCTGTTCCGTTCCGTTCCGTTCTATTCGGGTTGATACCATTCTATTCCACTCCATTCCATTCGATTCCATTCGATTCCATTCCATTCCATTCCGTTCCATTCCATTCCATTCCATTCCATTCCATTCCATTCTATTCTATTGAATTCCATTGCATTCCATTCCATTCCATTCCTATCCATTCCATTCTACTCGGGTTGATTCCATTCCTTTCCATTCCATTCCATTCCATTCCATTCCATTCCATTCCATTCCATTCCATTCCATTCCATTCCGTTCAACTTGGGTTGATTCCATTCCATTCCATTCCATTCCATTCGATTCCATTCAATTCCATTCGATTCCATTTCATTCCATTCCATTGCATTCCATTCCATTCCATTCCAACCCATTCCATTCTACTCGGGTTGATTCCATTGCATTCCATTCCATTCCATTCCATTCCATTCCCTTCCATTCCATTCCATTCGGTACCATTCGATTCCATTCAATTCCATTCCATTTCAATCCATTCCATTCCGTTCCGTTCCGTTCCGCTCCTTTCCGTTCCGTTCTATTCGGGTTGATTCCATTCTATTCCACTCCATTCCATTCGATTCCATTCGATTCCATTCGATTCCATTCCATTCTATTCCATTCCATTCCATTCCATTCCATTCTATTGTATTGAATTCCATTCCATTCCATTCCATTAAATTCCTATCCATTCCATTCTACTCGGGTTGATTCCAATCCATTCCATTCCATTCCATTCCATTCCATTCCATTCCATTCCATTCCATTCCATTCCATTCCATTCCATTCCATTCCATTCCGTTCTACTCGGGTTCATTCCATTCCATTCCATTCCATTCCATTCCATTCCATTCCATTCCATTCCATTCCATTCCATTCCATTCCATTCCATTCCATTCAATTCCATTCCATTCCATTCGATTCCATTCCATTCCATTCCATTCCATTCCATTCCTTTCAATTCTATTCTATTGAATTCCTTTCCATTCCATTCCATTCCATTCCAATCCATTCCATTCTACTCGGGTTCACTCCATTCCATTCCATTCCATTGTATTCCATTGAATTCCATTCCATTCCATTCCATTCCATTCCATTCCATTCCATTCCATTCCATTCCATTCCATTCCATTAAATTCCATTCCATTCCATTCCATTCCATTCCATTCCGTTCTACTCGGGTAGATTCCATTCCATTCCATTCCATTCCATTCCATTCCATTCCATTCCATTCCATTCCATTCCATTCCGTTCCATTCCATTCCATTCCATTCCATTAAGTTCTACTCGGGTTGATTCCATTCCATTCCATTCCATTCCATTCAATTCCATTCCATTCCATTCGATTCCATTCGATTCCATTTGATTCCATTCCATTCCATTCAATTCCATTCCATTCCATTCCATTCCAATCCATTCCATTCTACTCGGGTAGATTCCATTCCATTCCATTCCATTCCATTCCATGCCATTCCATTCCATTCCATTCCATTCCATTCCGTTCCATTCCATTCCATTCCATTCCATTAAGTTCTACTCGGGTTGATTCCATTCCATTCCATTCCATTCCATTCCATTCCATTCGATTCCATTCCATTCCATTCCATTCCATTCCATTCCATTCCAATCCATTCCATTCTACTCGGGTTGATTCCATTCCATTCCATTCCATTCCATTCCATTCCATTCCATTCCATTCCAATCCATTCCATTCTACGCGGGTTGATTCCATTCCATTCCATTCCATTCCATTCCATTCCATTCCCTTCCTTTCCATTCCGTTCCATTCCATATCATTCCATTCCATTCCATTAAATTCCATTCCATTCCATTCCATTCCATTCCATTCCATTCCATTCCATTAAGTTCTACTCGGGTTGATTCCATTCCATTCCATTCCATTCCATTCCATTCCATTCCATTCCATTCCAATCCACTCCATTCTACTCGGGTTGATTCCATTCCATTCCATTCCATTCCATTACGTTCCATTCCATTCCATTCCATTCGGTTCCATTCGATTCCATTCGATTCCATTCCATTTCAATCCATTCGATTCCATTCCTTTCCGTTTCGTTCCGCTCCGATCGTTCCGTTCTATTCGGGTTGATTCCATTCTATTCCACTCCATTCCATTCGATTCCATTCCATTCCATTCGATTCCATTCCATTCCATTCCATTCCATCCTATTCTATTGAATTCCTTTCCATTCCATTCCATTCCATTCCATTCCAATCCATTCCATTCTTCTCGGGTTGATTCCATTCCATTCCATTCCATTCCATTCCATTCCATTCCATACCATTCCATTCCATTCCAATCCATTCCATTCTACTCGGGTTGATTCCATTCCATTCCATTCCATTCCATTCCATTCCCTACCTTTCCATTCCATTCGGTTCCATTCGATTCTTTCGATTCCATTCTATTTCAGTCCATTCCATTCGATTCCTTTCAATTCCATTCGATTCCATTCCATTCCATTCCATTCCATTCCATTCCATTCCATTTCATTCTATTCCATTAAATTCCATTCCATTCCATTGCATTCCATTCGATTCCATTCCATTCCATTCCATTCCATTCGATTCCATTCGATTCCATTCCATTCCATTCCATTCCATTCCATTCAATTCCATTCCATTCCATACCGTTCTACTCGTGTTCATTCCATTCCATTCCATTCCATGCCATTCTATTCCATTGAATTTCATTCCATTCCATTCCATTCCGTTCTACTCAGGTTCATTCCATTCCATTCCATTCCATTCCATTCCATTCTATTCCATTGAATTCCATTCCATTCCGTTCCATTCCGTTCCATTCCATTCCATTCCATTCCATTAAGTTCTACTCGGGTTGATTCCATTCCATTCCATTCCATTAAGTTCTACTCGGGTTGATTCCATTCTATTCCACTCCATTCCATTCGATTCCATTCGATTCCATTCCATTCCATTCCGTTCCATTCCATTCCATTCCATTCCATTTCATTCCAGTCCATTCCATTCGATTCCATTCCCTTCCGTTCTATTCTATTGAATTCCATTGCATTCCATTCCATTCCATTCCTATCCATTCCATTCTACTCGGGTTGATTCCATTCCTTTCCATTCAATTTCATTCCATTCCATTCCATTCCGCTCCACTCGGGTTCATTCCATTCCATTCCATTCCATTCGATTCCATTCGATTCCATTCCATTCCTTTCCGTTCTACTCGGGTCCATTCCATTCCATTCCATTCCATTCCATTCCGTTCTGTTCCATTCGATTCCATTCGATTCCATTCCAATCCATTCCATTCTACTCGGGTTGATTCCATTCCATTCCATTCCATTCCATTCCATTCCATTCCATTCCATTCCATTCCCTATTCCATTCCATTTCCATTCCATTCCATTCCATTCCATTCCATTCCATTCCATTCCATTCCATGCCATTCCATTCCATTCAATTCCTTTCTACTCGGGTTGATTCCATTCTATTCCATTCCATTCCATTCTATTCCATTCGATTCCATTCGATTCCATTCCATTCCATTCCATTCCATTCCATTCCATTCTACTCGGGTTCATTCCATTCCATTGCATTCCATTCTATTGTATTTCATTGAATTCCATTCCATTCCATTCCATTCCATTCCTTTCCATTCCATTCCATTCCATTCCATTCCATTCCATTCCACTCCATTCCGTTCTACTCGGGTTGATTCCATTCCATTCCATTCCATTCCATTGAATTCCAATCCATTCCATTCCATTCCAATCCATTCCATTCCATTCCATTCCATTCCATTCCGTTCAACTCGGGTTGATTCCATTCCATTCCATTCCATTCCATTCGATTCCATTCGATTGCATTCGATTCCGTTCCATTCCATTCCATTCCATTCCATTCCATTCCATTCCATTCCATTCCATTCCATTCCATTCCATTCCATTCGATTCCATTCCATTCGATTCCATTCGATTCCATTCGATTCCATTCCATTCCATTCCATTCCATTCCATTCCATTCCATTCCATTCCGTTCTACTCGTGTTTCCATTCCATTCCATTCCATTCCATTCCATTCCATTCCATAGAATTCCATTCCATTCCATTCCATTCCATTCCATTCCATTCCATTCCATTCCATTCCATTCCATTCTACTGGGGTTGAT
Organism: Gorilla gorilla gorilla; assembly: GCF_029281585.2. Lineage (NCBI taxonomy): Eukaryota > Metazoa > Chordata > Mammalia > Primates > Hominidae > Gorilla > Gorilla gorilla. Next base: position 14,765,168 of record NC_073241.2, read on the forward strand.
TCCATTCCATTCCATTCCATTCCATTCCATTCGATTCCATTCGATTCCATTCCATTCCATTTCATTCCATTCCATTCCATTCCATTCCATTCCATTCCATTCCATTCTACTCGGGTTGATTCCATTCCATTCCATTCCATTCCATTCCATTCCATTCCATTCCATTCCATTCCATTCCTTTCCATTCGGTTCCATTCGATTCCATTCGATTCCATTCCATTTCACTCCGTTCCATTCCATTCCGTTAAGTTCCGTTCTGTTCCGTTCCGTTCCGTTCTATTCGGGTTGATACCATTCTATTCCACTCCATTCCATTCGATTCCATTCGATTCCATTCCATTCCATTCCGTTCCATTCCATTCCATTCCATTCCATTCCATTCCATTCTATTCTATTGAATTCCATTGCATTCCATTCCACTCCATTCCTATCCATTCCATTCTACTCGGGTTGATTCCATTCCTTTCCATTCCATTCCATTCCATTCCATTCCATTCCATTCCATTCCATTCCATTCCGTTCAACTTGGGTTGATTCCATTCCATTCCATTCCATTCCATTCCATTCCATTCCATTCTACTCGGTTTGATTCCATTCTATTCCATTCCATTCCATTCCATTCATTCCATTCGATTCCATTCGATTCCATTCCATTCTATTCCATTCCATTCCATTCCATTCCATTCTATTGTATTGAATTCCATTCCATTCCATTCCATTAAATTCCTATCCATTCCATTCTACTCGGGTTGATTCCAATCCATTCCATTCCATTCCATTCCATTCCATTCCATTCCATTCCATTCCATTCCATTCCATTCCATTCCATTCCATTCCATTCCATTCCATTCCATTCCATTCCATTCCGTTCTACTCGGGTTCATTCCATTCCATTCCATTCCATTCCATTCAATTCCATTCCATTCCATTCCATTCCATTCCATTCCATTCCATTCCATTCCATTCAATTCCATTCCATTCCATTCGATTCCATTCCATTCCATTCCATTCCATTCCATTCCTTTCAATTCTATTCTATTGAATTCCTTTCCATTCCATTCCATTCCATTCCAATCCATTCCATTCTACTCGGGTTCACTCCATTCCATTCCATTCCATTGTATTCCATTGAATTCCATTCCATTCCATTCCATTCCATTCCATTCCATTCCATTCCATTCCATTAAATTCCATTCCATTCCATTCCATTCCATTCCATTCCATTCCGTTCTACTCGGGTAGATTCCATTCCATTCCATTCCATTCCATTCCATTCCATTCCATTCCATTCCATTACATTCCATTCCATTCCATTCCATTCCGTTCTACTCGGGTTCATTCCATTCCATTCCATTCCATTCCATACTATTCCATTGAATTCCATTCCATTCCGTTCCATTCCGTTCCATTCCATTCCATTCCATTCCATTAAGTTCTACTCGGGTTGATTCCATTCCATTCCATTCCATTCCATTCCATTCGATTCCATTCGATTCCATTCCATTCCATTCCATTCCATTCCATTCCACTCGGGTTGATTCCATTCCATTCCATTCCATTCCATTCCATTCCATTCCATTCCATTAAATTCCATTCCATTCCATTCCGTTCAACTCGGGTTGATTCCATTCCATTCCATTCCATTCCATTCGATTCCATTCAATTCCATTCGATTCCATTCCATTCCATTCCATTCCATTCCTTTCCATTCCATTCCAACCCATTCCATTCTACTCGGGTTGATTCCATTCTATTCCATTCCATTCCATTCCATTCCATTCCATTCCATTCCATTCCATTCCATTCCCTTCCATTCCATTCCATTCGGTACCATTCGATTCCATTCGATTCCATTCCATTTCAATCCATTACATTCCGTTCCGTTCCGTTCCTTTCCGTTCCGTTCTATTCGGGTTGATTCCATTCTATTCCACTCCATTCCATTCGATTCCATTCGATTCCATTCGATTCCATTCCATTCCATTCCATTCCATTCTATTGTATTGAATTCCATTCCATTCAATTCCATTAAATTCCTATCCATTCCATTCTACTCGGGTTGATTCCAATCCATTCCTTTCCATTCCATTCCATTCCATTCCATTCCATTCCATTCCATTCCATTCCATTCCATTCCATTCCATTCCGTTCTACTCGGGTTCATTCCATTCCATTCCATTCCATTCCATTCCATTCCATTCCATTCCATTCCATTCCATTCGATTCCATTCGATTCCATTCCATTCCATTCAATTCCATTCCATTCCATTCCATTCCAATCCATTCCATTCTACTCGGGTAGATTCCATTCCATTCCATTCCATTCCATGCCATTCCATTCCATTCCATTCCATTCCATTCCGTTCCATTCCATTCCATTCCATTCCATTAAGTTCTACTCGGGTTGATTCCATTCCATTCCATTCCAATCCATTCCATTCTACTCGGGTTGATTCCATTCCATTCCATTCCATTCCATTACTTTCCATTCCTTTCCATTCCATTCGGTTCCATTCGATTCCATTCGATTACATTCCATTTCAATCCATTCGATTCCATTCCGTTCCGTTTCGTTCCGCTCCGATCGTTCCGTTCAATTCGGGTTGATTCCATTCTATTCCACTAAATTCCATTCGATTCCATTCCATTCCATTCGATTCCATTCCATTCCATTCCATTCCATTCCATTCTATTCTATTCTATTGAATTCCATTCCATTCCATTCCATTCCATTCCATTCCAATCCATTCCATTCTTCTCGGGTTGATTACATTCCATTCCATTCCATTCCATTCCATTCCATTCCATTCCATTGCAATGCATTCCAATCCATTCCATTCTACTTGGGTTGATTCCATTCCATTCCATTCCATTCAATTCCATTCCATTCCCTTCCTTTCCATTCCATTCGGTTCCATTCGATTCTTTCGATTCCATTCTATTTCACTCCATTGCATTCGATTCCATTCGATTCCATTCGATTCCATTCCATTCCATTCCATTCCATTCCATTCCATTCCATTCCATTCCATTCCAATCCATTCCATTCTACGCGGGTTGATTCCATTCCATTCCATTCCATTCCATTCCATTCCATTCCCTTCCTTTCCATTCCGTTCCATTCCATTTCATTCCATTCCATTCCATTAAATTCCATTCCATTCCATTCCATTCCATTCCATTCCATTAAGTTCTACTCGGGTTGATTCCATTCCATTCCATTCCATTCCATTCCATTCCATTCCATTCCATTCCATTCCAATCCACTCCATTCTACTCGGGTTGATTCCATTCCATTCCATTCCATTCCATTACGTTCCATTCCATTCCATTCCATTCGGTTCCATTCGATTCCATTCGATTCCATTCCATTTCAATCCATTCGATTCCATTCCTTTCCGTTTCGTTCCGCTCCGATCGTTCCGTTCTATTCGGGTTGATTCCATTCTATTCCACTCCATTCCATTCGATTCCATTCCATTCCATTCGATTCCATTCCATTCCATTCCATTCCATTCCATTCCATTCCATTCCATCCTATTCTATTGAATTCCTTTCCATTCCATTCCATTCCATTCCATTCCAATCCATTCCATTCTTCTCGGGTTGATTCCATTCCATTCCATTCCATTCCATTCCATTCCATTCCATACCATTCCATTCCATTCCAATCCATTCCATTCTACTCGGGTTGATTCCATTCCATTCCATTCCATTCCATTCCATTCCCTACCTTTCCATTCCATTCGGTTCCATTCGATTCGTTCGATTCCATTCTATTTCAGTCCATTCCATTCGATTCCTTTCAATTCCATTCGATTCCATCCATTCCATTCCATTCCATTCCATTCCATTCCATTCCATTTCATTCTATTCCATTAAATTCCATTCCATTCCATTGCATTCCATTCGATTCCATTCCATTCCATTCCATTCCATTCGATTCCATTCGATTCCATTCCATTCCATTCCATTCCATTCCATTCAATTCCATTCCATTCCATACCGTTCTACTCGTGTTCATTCCATTCCATTCCATTCCATGCCATTCTATTCCATTGAATTTCATTCCATTCCATTCCATTCCGTTCTACTCAGGTTCATTCCATTCCATTCCATTCCATTCCATTCCATTCTATTCCATTGAATTCCATTCCATTCCGTTCCATTCCGTTCCATTCCATTCCATTCCATTCCATTAAGTTCTACTCGGGTTGATTCCATTCCATTCCATTCCATTAAGTTCTACTCGGGTTGATTCCATTCTATTCCACTCCATTCCATTCGATTCCATTCGATTCCATTCCATTCCATTCCGTTCCATTCCATTCCATTCCATTCCATTTCATTCCAGTCCATTCCATTCGATTCCATTCCCTTCCGTTCTATTCTATTGAATTCCATTGCATTCCATTCCATTCCATTCCTATCCATTCCATTCTACTCGGGTTGATTCCATTCCTTTCCATTCAATTTCATTCCATTCCATTCCATTCCGCTCCACTCGGGTTCATTCCATTCCATTCCATTCCATTTGATTCCATTCGATTCCATTCCATTCCTTTCCGTTCTACTCGGGTCCATTCCATTCCATTCCATTCCATTCCATTCCGTTCTGTTCCATTCGATTCCATTCCATTCCATTCCAATCCATTCCATTCTACTCGGGTTGATTCCATTCCATTCCATTCCATTCCATTCCATTCCATTCCATTTCATTCCAGTCCATTCCATTCGATTCTATTCCATTCCATTCCATTGCATTGCATTCCATTCCATTCCATTCCATTCCATTCCATTCCATTCCATTCCATTCCATTCCATTCCATTCCATTCAATTCCTTTCTACTCGGGTTGATTCCATTCTATTCCATTCCATTCCATTCTATTCCATTCGATTCCATTCGATTCCATTCCATTCCATTCCATTCCATTCCATTCCATTCTACTCGGGTTCATTCCATTCCATTGCATTCCATTCTATTGTATTTCATTGAATTCCATTCCATTCCATTTCATTCCATTCCTTTCCATTCCATTCCATTCCATTCCATTCCATTCCATTCCACTCCATTCCGTTCTACTCGGGTTGATTCCATTCCATTCCATTCCATTCCATTGAATTCCAATCCATTCCATTCCATTCCAATCCATTCCATTCCATTCCATTCCATTCCATTCCGTTCAACTCGGGTTGATTCCATTCCATTCCATTCCATTCCATTCGATTCCATTCGATTGCATTCGATTCCGTTCCATTCCATTCCATTCCATTCCATTCCATTCCATTCCATTCCATTCCATTCCATTCTATTCCATTCGATTCCATTCCATTCGATTCCATTCGATTCCATTCGATTCCATTCCATTCCATTCCATTCCATTCCATTCCATTCCATTCCATTCCGTTCTACTCGTGTTCATTCCATTGCATTCCATTCCATTCCATTCTATTCCATAGAATTTCATTCCATTCCATTCCATTCCATTCCATTCCATTACATTCCATTCCATTCCATTCCATTCTACTGGGGTTGATTCCACTCCATTCCATTCCATTCCATTCCATTCGATTCCATTCGATTCCATTCGATTCCATTCCATTCCATTCCATTCCATTCCATTCCAATCCATTCCATTCTACTCGGGTTGATTCCATTCCATTCCATTCCATTCCATTCCATTCCATTCCATTCCATTCCATTCCATTCCATTCCTTTCCATTCGGTTCCATTCGATTCCATTCGATTCCATTCCATTTCACTCCGTTCCATTCCATTCCGTTAAGTTCCGTTCTGTTCCGTTCCGTTCCGTTCTATTCGGGTTGATACCATTCTATTCCACTCCATTCCATTCGATTCCATTCGATTCCATTCCATTCCATTCCGTTCCATTCCATTCCATTCCATTCCATTCCATTCCATTCTATTCTATTGAATTCCATTGCATTCCATTCCACTCCATTCCTATCCATTCCATTCTACTCGGGTTGATTCCATTCCTTTCCATTCCATTCCATTCCATTCCATTCCATTCCATTCCATTCCATTCCATTCCGTTCAACTTGGGTTGATTCCATTCCATTCCATTCCATTCCATTCGATTCCATTCAATTCCATTCGATTCCATTTCATTCCATTCCATTGCATTCCATTCCATTCCATTCCAACCCATTCCATTCTACTCGGTTTGATTCCATTCCATTCCATTCCATTCCATTCCATTCCATTCCCTTCCATTCCATTGCATTCCATTCCATTCCATTCCAACCCATTCCATTCTACTCGGTTTGATTCCATTCCATTCCATTCCATTCCATTCCATTCCATTCCCTTCCATTCCATTCCATTCGGTACCATTCGATTCCATTCAATTCCATTCCATTTCAATCCATTCCATTCCGTTCCGTTCCGTTCCGCTCCTTTCCGTTCCGTTCTATTCGGGTTGATTCCATTCTATTCCACTCCATTCCATTCGATTCCATTCGATTCCATTCGATTCCATTCCATTCTATTCCATTCCATTCCATTCCATTCCATTCTATTGTATTGAATTCCATTCCATTCCATTCCATTAAATTCCTATCCATTCCATTCTACTCGGGTTGATTCCAATCCATTCCATTCCATTCCATTCCATTCCATTCCATTCCATTCCATTCCATTCCATTCCATTCCATTCCATTCCATTCCATTCCGTTCTACTCGGGTTCATTCCATTCCATTCCATTCCATTCCATTCAATTCCATTCCATTCCATTCCATTCCATTCCATTCCATTCCATTCCATTCCATTCCATTCCATTCCATTCAATTCCATTCCATTCCATTCGATTCCATTCCATTCCATTCTATTCCATTCCATTCCTTTCAATTCTATTCTATTGAATTCCTTTCCATTCCATTCCATTCCATTCCAATCCATTCCATTCTACTCGGGTTCACTCCATTCCATTCCATTCCATTGTATTCCATTGAATTCCATTCCATTCCATTCCATTCCATTCCATTCCATTCCATTCCATTCCATTCCATTAAATTCCATTCCATTCCATTCCATTCCATTCCATTCCGTTCTACTCGGGTAGATTCCATTCCATTCCATTCCATTCCATTCCATTCCATTCCATTCCATTACATTCCATTCCATTCCATTCCATTCCGTTCTACTCGGGTTCATTCCATTCCATTCCATTCCATTCCATACTATTCCATTGAATTCCATTCCATTCCGTTCCATTCCGTTCCATTCCATTCCATTCCATTCCATTAAGTTCTACTCGGGTTGATTCCATTCCATTCCATTCCATTCCATTCCATTCGATTCCATTCGATTCCATTCCATTCCATTCCATTCCATTCCATTCCAATCCATTCCATTCTACTCGGGTTGATTCCATTCCATTCCATTCCATTCCATTCCATTCCATTCCATTCCATTCCATTAAATTCCATTCCATTCCATTCCGTTCAACTCGGGTTGATTCCATTCCATTCCATTCCATTCCATTCGATTCCATTCAATTCCATTCGATTCCATTCCATTCCATTCCATTCCATTCCTTTCCATTCCATTCCAACCCATTCCATTCTACTCGGGTTGATTCCATTCCATTCCATTCCATTCCATTCCATTCCATTCCATTCCATTCCATTCCCTTCCATTCCATTCCATTCGGTACCATTCGATTCCATTCGATTCCATTCCATTTCAATCCATTACATTCCGTTCCGTTCCGTTCCTTTCCGTTCCGTTCTATTCGGGTTGATTCCATTCTATTCCACTCCATTCCATTCGATTCCCTTCGATTCCATTCGATTCCATTCCATTCCATTCCATTCCATTCCATTCTATTGTATTGAATTCCATTCCATTCCATTCCATTAAATTCCTATCCATTCCATTCTACTCGGGTTGATTCCAATCCATTCCTTTCCATTCCATTCCATTCCATTCCATTCCATTCCATTCCATTCCATTCCATTCCATTCCATTCCGTTCTACTCGGGTTCATTCCATTCCATTCCATTCCATTCCATTCCATTCCATTCCATTCCATTCCATTCGATTCCATTCGATTCCATTCCATTCCATTCAATTCCATTCCATTCCATTCCATTCCAATCCATTCCATTCTACTCGGGTAGATTCCATTCCATTCCATTCCATTCCATGCCATTCCATTCCATTCCATTCCATTCCATTCCGTTCCATTCCATTCCATTCCATTCCATTAAGTTCTACTCGGGTTGATTCCATTCCATTCCATTCCAATCCATTCCATTCTACTCGGGTTGATTCCATTCCATTCCATTCCATTCCATTACTTTCCATTCCTTTCCATTCCATTCGGTTCCATTCGATTCCATTCGATTACATTCCATTTCAATCCATTCGATTCCATTCCGTTCCGTTTCGTTCCGCTCCGATCGTTCCGTTCAATTCGGGTTGATTCCATTCTATTCCACTAAATTCCATTCGATTCCATTCCATTCCATTCGATTCCATTCCATTCCATTCCATTCCATTCCATTCTATTCTATTCTATTGAATTCCATTCCATTCCATTCCATTCCATTCCATTCCAATCCATTCCATTCTTCTCGGGTTGATTCCATTCCATTCCATTCCATTCCATTCCATTCCATTCCATTCCATTGCAATGCATTCCAATCCATTCCATTCTACTTGGGTTGATTCCATTCCATTCCATTCCATTCAATTCCATTCCATTCGCTTCCTTTCCATTCCATTCGGTTCCATTCGATTCTTTCGATTCCATTCTATTTCACTCCATTGCATTCGATTCCATTCGATTCCATTCGATTCCATTCCATTCCATTCCATTCCATTCCATTCCATTCCATTCCGTTCCATTCCATTGCATTCGATTCCATTCCATTCCATTCCATTCCATTCCATTCCATTAGATTCCATTCGATTCCATTCCATTCCCTTCCATTCCATTCCATTCCATTCGATTCCATTCCATTCCATTCCATTCCATTCCATTCCATTCCATTCCATTCCATTCCATTCCATTCCATTCCATTCCATTCGATTCCATTCCATTCCATTCCATTCCATTCAATTCCAATCCATTCCATTCTACTCGGGTTGATTCCATTCCATTCCATTCCATTCCATTCCATTCCATTCCATTTCATTGCATTCCATTCCATTCCATTCCATTCCATTCCATTCCATTCCGTTCAACTCGGGTTGATTCCATTCCATTCCATTCCATTCCATTCAATTCCATTCGATTCCATTCCATTCCATTCCATTGCATTCCATTCCATTCCATTCCAACCCATTCCATTCTACTCGGGTTGATTCCATTCCATTCCATTCCATTCCATTCCATTCCATTCCATTCCATTCCATTCCATTCCTTTCCCTTCCATTCCATTCCATTCGGTACCATTCGATTCCATTCGATTCCATTCCATTTCAATCCATTCCATTCCGTTCCGTTCCGTTCCGTTCCTTTCCGTTCCGTTCTATTCGGGTTGATTCCATTCTATTCCACTCCATTCCATTCGATTCCATTCGATTCCATTCGATTCGATTCCATTCCATTCCATTCCATTCCATTCTATTGTATTGAATTCCATTCCATTCCATTCCATTAAATTCCTATCCATTCCATTCTACTCGGGTTGATTCCAATCCATTCCATTCCATTCCATTCCATTCCATTCCATTCCATTCCATTCCATTCCATTCCATTCCATTCCATTCCATTCCATTCCATTCCGTTCTACTCGGGTTCATTCCATTCCATTCAATTCCATTCCATTCAATTCCATTCCATTCCATTCGATTCCATTCGATTCCATTTGATTCCATTCCATTCCATTCAATTCCATTCCATTCCATTCCATTCCAATCCATTCCATTCTACTCGGGTAGATTCCATTCCATTCCATTCCATTCCATGCCATTCCATTCCATTCCATTCCATTCCATTCCGTTCCATTCCATTCCATTCCATTCCATTAAGTTCTACTCGGGTTGATTCCATTCCATTCCATTCCATTCCATTCCATTCCATTCCATTCCATTCCATTCGATTCCATTCCATTCCATTCCATTCCATTCCATTCCATTCCAATCCATTCCATTCTACTCGGGTTGATTCCATTCCATTCCATTCCATTCCATTCCATTCCATTCCATTCCATTCCATTCCATTCCAATCCATTCCATTCTACGCGGGTTGATTCCATTCCATTCCATTCCATTCCATTCCATTCCCTTCCTTTCCATTCCATTCCATTCCATTTCATTCCATTCCATTCCATTAAATTCCATTCCATTCCATTCCATTCCATTCCATTCCATTCCATTAAGTTCTACTCGGGTTGATTCCATTCCATTCCATTCCATTCCATTCCATTCCATTCCATTCCATTCCATTCCATTCCAATCCACTCCATTCTACTCGGGTTGATTCCATTCCATTCCATTCCATTCCATTACGTTCCATTCCATTCCATTCCATTCGGTTCCATTCGATTCCATTCGATTCCATTCCATTTCAATCCATTCGATTCCATTCCTTTCCGTTTCGTTCTGCTCCGATCGTTCCGTTCTATTCGGGTTGATTCCATTCTATTCCACTCCATTCCATTCGATTCCATTCCATTCCATTCGATTCCATTCCATTCCATTCCATTCCATTCCATTCCATTCCATCCTATTCTATTGAATTCCATTCCATTCCATTCCATTCCATTCCATTCCAATCCATTCCATTCTACTCGGGTTGATTCCATTCCATTCCATTCCATTCCATTCCATTCCATTCCATTCCATTCCATTCCAATCCATTCCATTCTACTCGGGTTGATTCCATTCCATTCCATTCCATTCCATTCCATTCCCTTCCTTTCCATTCCATTCGGTTCCATTCGATTCTTTTGATTCCATTCTATTTCACTCCATTCCATTCGATTCCATTCGATTCCATTCGATTCCATTCCATTCCATTCCATTCCATTCCATTCCATTCCATTTCATTCTATTCCATTAAATTCCATTCCATTCCATTCCATTCCATTCCATTCCATTCCATTCCATTCCATTCCATTCCATTGCATTGGATTCCATTCCATTCCATTCGATTCCATTCGATTCCATTCCATTCCATTCCATTCCATTCCATTCAATTCCATTCCATTCCATACCGTTCTACTCGTGTTCATTCCATTCCATTCCATTCCATTCCATTCTATTCCATTGAATTTCATTCCATTCCATTCCATTCCGTTCTACTCGGGTTCATTCCATTCCATTCCATTCCATTCCATTCCATTCTTTTCCATTGAATTCCATTCCATTCCGTTCCATTCCGTTCCATTCCATTCCATTCCATTCCATTAAGTTCTACTCGGGTTGATTCCATTCCATTCCATTCCATTAAGTTCTACTCGGGTTGATTCCATTCTATTCCACTCCATTCCATTCGATTCCATTCGATTCCATTCCATTCCATTCCGTTCCATTCCATTCCATTCCATTTCATTTCATTCCAGTCCATTCCATTCGATTCCATTCCCTTCCGTTCTATTCTATTGAATTCCATTGCATTCCATTCCATTCCATTCCTATCCATTCCATTCTACTCGGGTTGATTCCGTTCCTTTCCATTCAATTTCATTCCATTCCATTCCATTCCGCTCCACTCGGGTTCATTCCATTCCATTCCATTCCATTTGATTCCATTCGATTCCATTCCATTCCTTTCCGTTCTACTCGGGTCCATTCCATTCCATTCCATTCCATTCCATTCCGTTCTGTTCCATTCGATTCCATTCCATTCCATTCCAATCCATTCCATTCTACTCGGGTTGATTCCATTCCATTCCATTCCATTCCATTCCATTCCATTGCATTTCATTCCAGTCCATTCCATTCGATTCTATTCCATTCCATTCCATTTCATTGCATTCCATTCCATTCCAATCCATTCCATTCCATTCCATTCCATTCCATTCCATTCCATTCCTTTCTACTCGGGTTGATTCCATTCTATTCCATTCCTTTCCATTCTATTCCATTCGATTCCATTCGATTCCATTCCGTTCCATTCCATTCCATTCCATTCCATTCTACTCGGGTTCATTCCATTCCATTGCATTCCATTCTATTGTATTCCATTGAATTCCATTCCATTCCATTCCATTCCATTCCTTTCCATTCCATTCCATTCCATTCCATTCCATTCCATTCCACTCCATTCCGTTCTACTCGGGTTGATTCCATTCCATTCCATTCCATTCCATTGAATTCCAATCCATTCCATTCCATTCCAATCCATTCCATTCCATTCCATTCCATTCCATTCCGTTCAACTCGGGTTGATTCCATTCCATTCCATTCCATTCCATTCCATTCGATTCCATTCGATTGCATTCGATTCCATTCCATTCCATTCCATTCCATTCCATTCCATTCCTTTCCATTCCATTCCATTCTATTCCATTCGATTCCATTCCATTCGATTCCATTCGATTCCATTCGATTCCATTCCATTCCATTCCATTCCATTCCATTCCATTCCGTTCTACTCGGGTTCATTCCATTGCATTCCATTCCATTCCATTCTATTCCATTGAATTTCATTCCATTCCATTCCATTCCATTCCATTCCATTCCATTCCATTCCATTCCATTCCATTCCATTCCTTTCCATTCTACTGGGGTTGATTCCACTCCATTCCATTCCATTCCATTCCATTCCATTCCATTCGATTCCATTCGATTCCATTCCATTCCATTCCATTCCATTCCATTCCAATCCATTCCATTCTACTCGGGTTGATTCCATTCCATTCCATTCCATTCCATTCCACTCCATTCCATTCCATTCCATTCCATTCCATTCCATTCGGTTCCATTCGATTCCATTCGATTCCATTCCATTTCACTCCGTTCCATTCCATTCCGTTAAGTTCCGTTCTGTTCCGTTCCGTTCCGTTCTATTCGGGTTGATACCATTCTATTCCACTCCATTCCATTCGATTCCATTCGATTCCATTCCATTCCATTCCGTTCCATTCCATTCCATTCCATTCCATTCCATTCCATTCTATTCTATTGAATTCCATTGCATTCCATCCCATTCCATTCCTATCCATTCCATTCTACTCGGGTTGATTCCATTCCTTTCCATTCCATTCCATTCCATTCCATTCCATTCCATTCCATTCCATTCCATTCCATTCCATTCCGTTCAACTCGGGTTGATTCCATTCCATTCCATTCCATTCCATTCGATTCCATTCAATTCCATTCGATTCCACTCCATTCCATTCCATTGCATTCCATTCCATTCCATTCCAACCCATTCCATTCTACTCGGGTTGATTCCATTCTATTCCATTCCATTCCATTCCATTCCATTCCATTCCCTTTCATTCCATTCCATTCGGTACCATTCGATTCCATTCAATTCCATTCCATTTCAATCCATTCCATTCCGTTCCGTTCCGTTCCGCTCCTTTCCGTTCCGTTCTATTCGGGTTGATTCCATTCTATTCCACTCCATTCCATTCGATTCCATTCGATTCCATTCGATTCCATTCCATTCTATTCCATTCCATTCCATTCCATTCCATTCTATTGTATTGAATTCCATTCCATTCAATTCCATTAAATTCCTATCCATTCCATTCTACTCGGGTTGATTCCAATCCATTCCATTCCATTCCATTCCATTCCATTCCATTCCATTCCATTCCATTCCATTCCATTCCATTCCGTTCTACTCGAGTTCATTCCATTCCATTCCATTCCATTCCATTCAATTCCTTTCCATTCCATTCCATTCCATTCCATTCCATTCCATTCCATTCCATTCCATTCCATTCCATTCCATTCCATTCCATTCCATTCCATTCCATTCCGTTTTACTCGGGTTGATTCCATTCCATTCCATTCCATCCTATTCCATTCGATTCCATTCGATTCCATTCGATTCCATTCCATTCAATTCCATTCCATTCCATTCCATTCCATTCTATTCTATTGAACTCCATTCCATTCCATTCCATTCCATTCCTATCCATTCCATTCTACTCGGGTTGATTCCATTCCATTCCATTCCATTCCATTCCATTCCATTCCATTCCATTGTGCTCTACTCGGGATCATTCCGTTCGATTCCATTCCATTCCATTCCATTCCATTCCATTCCATTCCATTCCATTCCGTTCTAATCGGGTCCATTCCATTCCATTCCATTCCACTCGATTCCATTCCATTCCATTCGATTCCATTCCATTCCATTCCATTCCAGTCCATTCCATTCTACTCGGGTTGATTCCATTCGATTCCATTCCATTCCATTCCATTCCATTCCCTTCCATTCCATTCCATTCGGTACCATTCGATTCCATTCGAATCCATTCCATTTCACTCCATTCCATTCCATTCTGTTCCGTTCCGTTCCATTCCGTTCCGTTCTATTCGGGTTGATTCCATTCTATTCCACTCCATTCCATTCGATTCCATTCGATTCGATTCCATTCCATTCCATTCCATTCCATTCCATTCCATTCCATTCCATTCCATTCCATTCGATTCCATTCGATTCCATTCCATTCCATTCCATTCCATTCCATTCAATTCCATTCCATTCCATTCCGTTCTACTCGGGTTCATTCCATTCCATTCCATTCCATTCCATTCTATTCCATTGAATTCCATTCCATTCCGTTCTACTCGGGTTGATTTCATTCCATTCCATTCCATTCTATTCCATTCCATTCCATTCCATTCCATTCCATTCGATTCCATTCGATTCCATTCGATTCCATTCCATTCCATTCCATTCCATTCCATTCCTTTCAATTCTATTCTATTGAATTCCATTCCATTCCATTCCATTCCATTCCAATCCATTCCATTCTACTCGGGTTCACTCCATTCCATTCCATTCCATTGTATTCCATTGAATTCCATTCCATTCCATTCCATTCCAATCCATTCCATTCCATTCCATTCCATTCCATTCCATTCCGTTCAACTCGGGTTGATTCCATTCCATTCCATTCCATTCCATTCGATTCCATTCTATTCCATTCGATTCCATTCCATTCCATTCCATTCCATTCCATTCCATTCCAATCCATTCCATTCTACTCGGGTTGATTCCATTCCATTCCATTCCATTCCATTCTATTCCATTCCATTCCATTCCATTCCCTTCCATTCCCTTCCATTCCATTCCATTCGGTTCCATTCGATTCCATTCCATTTCAATCCATTCCATTCCATTCCAATCCATTCCATTCTACGCGGGTTGATTCCATTCCATTCCATTCCATTCCATTCCATTCCCTTCCTTTCCATTCCATTCCATTCCATTTCATTCCATTCCATTCCATTAAATTCCATTCCATTCCATTCCATTCCATTCCATTCCATTCCATTAAGTTCTACTCGGGTTGATTCCATTCCATTCCATTCCATTCCATTCCATTCCATTCCATTCCATTCCAATCCACTCCATTCTACTCGGGTTGATTCCATTCCATTCCATTCCATTCCATTACGTTCCATTCCATTCCATTCCATTCGGTTCCATTCGATTCCATTCGATTCCATTCCATTTCAATCCATTCGATTCCATTCCTTTCCGTTTCGTTCTGCTCCGATCGTTCCGTTCTATTCGGGTTGATTCCATTCTATTCCACTCCATTCCATTCGATTCCATTCCATTCCATTCGATTCCATTCCATTCCATTCCATTCCATTCCATTCCATTCCATCCTATTCTATTGAATTCCATTCCATTCCATTCCATTCCATTCCATTCCAATCCATTCCATTCTACTCGGGTTGATTCCATTCCATTCCATTCCATTCCATTCCATTCCATTCCATTCCATTCCATTCCAATCCATTCCATTCTACTCGGGTTGATTCCATTCCATTCCATTCCATTCCATTCCATTCCCTTCCTTTCCATTCCATTCGGTTCCATTCGATTCTTTTGATTCCATTCTATTTCACTCCATTCCATTCGATTCCATTCGATTCCATTCGATTCCATTCCATTCCATTCCATTCCATTCCATTCCATTCCATTCCATTTCATTCTATTCCATTAAATTCCATTCCATTCCATTCCATTCCATTCCATTCCATTCCATTCCATTCCATTCCATTGCATTGGATTCCATTCCATTCCATTCGATTCCATTCGATTCCATTCCATTCCATTCCATTCCATTCCATTCAATTCCATTCCATTCCATACCGTTCTACTCGTGTTCATTCCATTCCATTCCATTCCATTCCATTCTATTCCATTGAATTTCATTCCATTCCATTCCATTCCGTTCTACTCGGGTTCATTCCATTCCATTCCATTCCATTCCATTCCATTCTTTTCCATTGAATTCCATTCCATTCCGTTCCATTCCGTTCCATTCCATTCCATTCCATTCCATTAAGTTCTACTCGGGTTGATTCCATTCCATTCCATTCCATTAAGTTCTACTCGGGTTGATTCCATTCTATTCCACTCCATTCCATTCGATTCCATTCGATTCCATTCCATTCCATTCCGTTCCATTCCATTCCATTCCATTTCATTTCATTCCAGTCCATTCCATTCGATTCCATTCCCTTCCGTTCTATTCTATTGAATTCCATTGCATTCCATTCCATTCCATTCCTATCCATTCCATTCTACTCGGGTTGATTCCGTTCCTTTCCATTCAATTTCATTCCATTCCATTCCATTCCGCTCCACTCGGGTTCATTCCATTCCATTCCATTCCATTTGATTCCATTCGATTCCATTCCATTCCTTTCCGTTCTACTCGGGTCCATTCCATTCCATTCCATTCCATTCCATTCCGTTCTGTTCCATTCGATTCCATTCCATTCCATTCCAATCCATTCCATTCTACTCGGGTTGATTCCATTCCATTCCATTCCATTCCATTCCATTCCATTGCATTTCATTCCAGTCCATTCCATTCGATTCTATTCCATTCCATTCCATTTCATTGCATTCCATTCCATTCCAATCCATTCCATTCCATTCCATTCCATTCCATTCCATTCCATTCCATTCCATTCCATTCCATTCCATTCCATTCCTTTCTACTCGGGTTGATTCCATTCTATTCCATTCCTTTCCATTCTATTCCATTCGATTCCATTCGATTCCATTCCGTTCCATTCCATTCCATTCCATTCCATTCTACTCGGGTTCATTCCATTCCATTGCATTCCATTCTATTGTATTCCATTGAATTCCATTCCATTCCATTCCATTCCATTCCTTTCCATTCCATTCCATTCCATTCCATTCCATTCCATTCCACTCCATTCCGTTCTACTCGGGTTGATTCCATTCCATTCCATTCCATTCCATTGAATTCCAATCCATTCCATTCCATTCCAATCCATTCCATTCCATTCCATTCCATTCCATTCCGTTCAACTCGGGTTGATTCCATTCCATTCCATTCCATTCCATTCCATTCGATTCCATTCGATTGCATTCGATTCCATTCCATTCCATTCCATTCCATTCCATTCCATTCCTTTCCATTCCATTCCATTCTATTCCATTCGATTCCATTCCATTCGATTCCATTCGATTCCATTCGATTCCATTCCATTCCATTCCATTCCATTCCATTCCATTCCGTTCTACTCGGGTTCATTCCATTGCATTCCATTCCATTCCATTCTATTCCATTGAATTTCATTCCATTCCATTCCATTCCATTCCATTCCATTCCATTCCATTCCATTCCATTCCTTTCCATTCTACTGGGGTTGATTCCACTCCATTCCATTCCATTCCATTCCATTCCATTCCATTCGATTCCATTCGATTCCATTCCATTCCATTCCATTCCATTCCATTCCAATCCATTCCATTCTACTCGGGTTGATTCCATTCCATTCCATTCCATTCCATTCCACTCCATTCCATTCCATTCCATTCCATTCCATTCCATTCGGTTCCATTCGATTCCATTCGATTCCATTCCATTTCACTCCGTTCCATTCCATTCCGTTAAGTTCCGTTCTGTTCCGTTCCGTTCCGTTCTATTCGGGTTGATACCATTCTATTCCACTCCATTCCATTCGATTCCATTCGATTCCATTCCATTCCATTCCGTTCCATTCCATTCCATTCCATTCCATTCCATTCCATTCTATTCTATTGAATTCCATTGCATTCCATTCCATTCCATTCCTATCCATTCCATTCTACTCGGGTTGATTCCATTCCTTTCCATTCCATTCCATTCCATTCCATTCCATTCCATTCCATTCCATTCCATTCCATTCCATTCCATTCCGTTCAACTCGGGTTGATTCCATTCCATTCCATTCCATTCCATTCGATTCCATTCAATTCCATTCGATTCCACTCCATTCCATTCCATTGCATTCCATTCCATTCCATTCCAACCCATTCCATTCTACTCGGGTTGATTCCATTCTATTCCATTCCATTCCATTCCATTCCATTCCATTCCCTTTCATTCCATTCCATTCGGTACCATTCGATTCCATTCAATTCCATTCCATTTCAATCCATTCCATTCCGTTCCGTTCCGTTCCGCTCCTTTCCGTTCCGTTCTATTCGGGTTGATTCCATTCTATTCCACTCCATTCCATTCGATTCCATTCGATTCCATTCGATTCCATTCCATTCTATTCCATTCCATTCCATTCCATTCCATTCTATTGTATTGAATTCCATTCCATTCAATTCCATTAAATTCCTATCCATTCCATTCTACTCGGGTTGATTCCAATCCATTCCATTCCATTCCATTCCATTCCATTCCATTCCATTCCATTCCATTCCATTCCATTCCGTTCTACTCGAGTTCATTCCATTCCATTCCATTCCATTCCATTCAATTCCTTTCCATTCCATTCCATTCCATTCCATTCCATTCCATTCCATTCCATTCCATTCCATTCCATTCCATTCCATTCCATTCCGTTTTACTCGGGTTGATTCCATTCCATTCCATTCCATCCTATTCCATTCGATTCCATTCGATTCCATTCGATTCCATTCCATTCAATTCCATTCCATTCCATTCCATTCCATTCTATTCTATTGAACTCCATTCCATTCCATTCCATTCCATTCCTATCCATTCCATTCTACTCGGGTTGATTCCATTCCATTCCATTCCATTCCATTCCATTCCATTCCATTCCATTCCATTGTGCTCTACTCGGGATCATTCCGTTCGATTCCATTCCATTCCATTCCATTCCATTCCATTCCATTCCATTCCATTCCATTCCGTTCTAATCGGGTCCATTCCATTCCATTCCATTCCACTCGATTCCATTCCATTCCATTCGATTCCATTCCATTCCATTCCATTCCAGTCCATTCCATTCTACTCGGGTTGATTCCATTCGATTCCATTCCATTCCATTCCATTCCATTCCCTTCCATTCCATTCCTTTCGGTACCATTCGATTCCATTCGAATCCATTCCATTTCACTCCATTCCATTCCATTCTGTTCCGTTCCGTTCCATTCCGTTCCGTTCTATTCGGGTTGATTCCATTCTATTCCACTCCATTCCATTCGATTCCATTCGATTCGATTCCATTCCATTCCATTCCATTCCATTCCATTCCATTCCATTCCATTCCATTCCATTCGATTCCATTCGATTCCATTCCATTCCATTCCATTCCATTCCATTCAATTCCATTCCATTCCATTCCGTTCTACTCGGGTTCATTCCATTCCATTCCATTCCATTCCATTCTATTCCATTGAATTCCATTCCATTCCGTTCTACTCGGGTTGATTTCATTCCATTCCATTCCATTCTATTCCATTCCATTCCATTCCATTCCATTCCATTCGATTCCATTCGATTCCATTCGATTCCATTCCATTCCATTCCATTCCATTCCATTCCTTTCAATTCTATTCTATTGAATTCCATTCCATTCCATTCCATTCCATTCCAATCCATTCCATTCTACTCGGGTTCACTCCATTCCATTCCATTCCATTGTATTCCATTGAATTCCATTCCATTCCATTCCATTCCAATCCATTCCATTCCATTCCATTCCATTCCATTCCATTCCGTTCAACTCGGGTTGATTCCGTTCCATTCCATTCCATTCCATTCGATTCCATTCTATTCCATTCGATTCCATTCCATTCCATTCCATTCCATTCCATTCCATTCCAATCCATTCCATTCTACTCGGGTTGATTCCATTCCATTCCATTCCATTCCATTCTATTCCATTCCATTCCATTCCATTCCCTTCCATTCCCTTCCATTCCATTCCATTCGGTTCCATTCGATTCCATTCCATTTCAATCCATTCCATTCCGTTCCGTTCCGTTCCGTCCCTTTCCGTTCCGTTCTATTCGGGTTGATTCCATTCTATTCCACTCCATTCCATTCGATTCCATTCGATTCCATTCCATTCCATTCCATTCCATTCCATTCCATTCTATTCTATTGAATTCCATTTCATTACATTCCATTAAATTCCTATCCATTCCATTCTACTCGGGTTGATTCCAATCTATTCCATTCCATTCCATTCCATTCCATTCCATTCCATTCCATTCCATTCCATTCCATTCCATTCCATTCCATTCGATTCCATTCGATTCCATTCCATTCCATTCCATTCCATTCCATTCCATTCCAATCCATTCCATTCTACTCGGGTTGATTCCATTCCCTTCCATTCCATTTCTTTCCATTGCCTTCCATTCCATTCCATTCGGTTCCATTCGATTCCATTCGATTCCATTCTATTCCACTCCATTCAATTCTATTCCATTCTATTCCATTCGATTCCATTCCGTTCCATTCCATTCCATTCCATTTCATTCTATTTCATTGAATTTCATTCCATTCCATTCCAATCCATTCCATTCTACTCTGGTTGATTCCATTCCATTCCATTCCATTCCATTCCATTCCATTCCATTCCATTCCATTCGATTCCATTCGATTCCATTCCATTCCATTCCATTCCATTCCATTCCGTTCCATTCCATTGGATTCCATTCCATTCCATTCCATTCCATTCCATTCTCTTCCATTCCATTCCATTCGGTTCTACTCAGGTTCATTCCACTCCATTCCATTCCATTCCATTCCATTCTATTGCATTGTATTCCATTCCATTCCATTCCATTCCATTCCATTCTATTCCATTCCATTCTATTCCATTGAATTCCATTCCATTCCATTCCATTCCATTCCATTCCATTCCATTCCATTCCGCTCTACTCGGGTTCATTCCATTCCAGTCCATTCCATTCGATTCCATTCCATTCCATTCCATTTCATTGCATTCCATTCCATTCCATTCCATTCCATTCCATTCCATTCCATTCCATTCCATTCCATTCCCTTCCTTTCTACTCGGGTTGATTCCATTCTATTCCATTCCATTCCATTCGATTCCATTCGATTCCATTCGATTCCATTCCATTCCATTCCATTCCGTTCTACTCGGTTTCTTTCCATTCCATTGCATTCCATTCTATTGTATTCCATGGAATTCCATTCCATTCCATTCCATTCCATTCCATTCCATTCCATTCCATTCCATTCTATTCCACTCCATTCCATTCGATTCCATTCGATTCGATTCCATTCCATTCCATTCCATTCCATTCCATTCCATTCCATTCCATTCTATTCTATTGAATTCCATTTCATTCCATTCCATTAAATTCCTATCCATTCCATTCTACTCGGGTTGATTCCAATCCATTCCGTTCCATTCCATTCCATTCCATTCCATTCCATTCCATTCCATTCCATTCGATTCCATTCCATTCCATTCCATTCCATTCCATTCCATTCCAATCCATTCCATTCTACTCGGGTTGATTCCATTCCATTCCATTCCATTTCTTTCCATTGCCTTCCATTCCATTCCATTCGGTTCCATTCGATTCCATTCGATTCCATTCTATTCCACCTCGTTCAATTCTATTCCATTCGATTCCATTCGATTCCATTCCGTTCCATTCCATTCCATTCCATTTCATTCTATTTCATTGAATTTCATTCCATTCCATTCCAATCCATTCCATTCTACTCGGGTTGATTCCATTCCATTCCATTCCATTCGATTCCATTCGATTCCATTCGATTCCATTCGATTCCATTCCATTCCATTCCATTCCATTACGTTCCATTCCATTCCATTCCATTCGGTTCCATTCGATTCCATTCGATTCCATTCCATTTCAATCCATTCGATTCCATTCCTTTCCGTTTCGTTCTGCTCCGATCGTTCCGTTCTATTCGGGTTGATTCCATTCTATTCCACTCCATTCCATTCGATTCCATTCCATTCCATTCCATTCCATTCCATTCCATTCCATCCTATTCTATTGAATTCCATTCCATTCCATTCCATCCTATTCTATTGAATTCCATTCCATTCCATTCCATTCCATTCCATTCCAATCCATTCCATTCTACTCGGGTTGATTCCATTCCATTCCATTCCATTCCATTCCATTCCATTCCATTCCATTCCATTCCATTCCAATCCATTCCATTCTACTCGGGTTGATTCCATTCCATTCCATTCCATTCCATTCCATTCCCTTCCTTTCCATTCCATTCGGTTCCATTCGATTCTTTTGATTCCATTCTATTTCACTCCATTCCATTCGATTCCATTCGATTCCATTCGATTCCATTCCATTCCATTCCATTCCATTCCATTCCATTTCATTCTATTCCATTAAATTCCATTCCATTCCATTCCATTCCATTCCATTCCATTCCATTCCATTCCATTCCATTGCATTGGATTCCATTCCATTCCATTCGATTCCATTCGATTCCATTCCATTCCATTCCATTCCATTCCATTCAATTCCATTCCATTCCATACCGTTCTACTCGTGTTCATTCCATTCCATTCCATTCCATTCCATTCTATTCCATTGAATTTCATTCCATTCCATTCCATTCCGTTCTACTCGGGTTCATTCCATTCCATTCCATTCCATTCCAT
The DNA here is from genome assembly GCF_029281585.2 of Gorilla gorilla gorilla. Taxonomy (NCBI): domain Eukaryota; kingdom Metazoa; phylum Chordata; class Mammalia; order Primates; family Hominidae; genus Gorilla; species Gorilla gorilla. The sequence goes on from NC_073241.2 coordinate 14,788,214, forward strand.
TCCATTCTTTTCCATTGAATTCCATTCCATTCCGTTCCATTCCGTTCCATTCCATTCCATTCCATTCCATTAAGTTCTACTCGGGTTGATTCCATTCCATTCCATTCCATTAAGTTCTACTCGGGTTGATTCCATTCTATTCCACTCCATTCCATTCGATTCCATTCGATTCCATTCCATTCCATTCCGTTCCATTCCATTCCATTCCATTTCATTTCATTCCAGTCCATTCCATTCGATTCCATTCCCTTCCGTTCTATTCTATTGAATTCCATTGCATTCCATTCCATTCCATTCCTATCCATTCCATTCTACTCGGGTTGATTCCGTTCCTTTCCATTCAATTTCATTCCATTCCATTCCATTCCGCTCCACTCGGGTTCATTCCATTCCATTCCATTCCATTTGATTCCATTCGATTCCATTCCATTCCTTTCCGTTCTACTCGGGTCCATTCCATTCCATTCCATTCCATTCCATTCCGTTCTGTTCCATTCGATTCCATTCCATTCCATTCCAATCCATTCCATTCTACTCGGGTTGATTCCATTCCATTCCATTCCATTCCATTCCATTCCATTGCATTTCATTCCAGTCCATTCCATTCGATTCTATTCCATTCCATTCCATTTCATTGCATTCCATTCCATTCCAATCCATTCCATTCCATTCCATTCCATTCCATTCCATTCCATTCCTTTCTACTCGGGTTGATTCCATTCTATTCCATTCCTTTCCATTCTATTCCATTCGATTCCATTCGATTCCATTCCGTTCCATTCCATTCCATTCCATTCCATTCTACTCGGGTTCATTCCATTCCATTGCATTCCATTCTATTGTATTCCATTGAATTCCATTCCATTCCATTCCATTCCATTCCTTTCCATTCCATTCCATTCCATTCCATTCCATTCCATTCCACTCCATTCCGTTCTACTCGGGTTGATTCCATTCCATTCCATTCCATTCCATTGAATTCCAATCCATTCCATTCCATTCCAATCCATTCCATTCCATTCCATTCCATTCCATTCCGTTCAACTCGGGTTGATTCCATTCCATTCCATTCCATTCCATTCCATTCGATTCCATTCGATTGCATTCGATTCCATTCCATTCCATTCCATTCCATTCCATTCCATTCCATTCCTTTCCATTCCATTCCATTCTATTCCATTCGATTCCATTCCATTCGATTCCATTCGATTCCATTCGATTCCATTCCATTCCATTCCATTCCATTCCATTCCATTCCGTTCTACTCGGGTTCATTCCATTGCATTCCATTCCATTCCATTCTATTCCATTGAATTTCATTCCATTCCATTCCATTCCATTCCATTCCATTCCATTCCATTCCATTCCATTCCTTTCCATTCTACTGGGGTTGATTCCACTCCATTCCATTCCATTCCATTCCATTCCATTCCATTCGATTCCATTCGATTCCATTCCATTCCATTCCATTCCATTCCATTCCAATCCATTCCATTCTACTCGGGTTGATTCCATTCCATTCCATTCCATTCCATTCCACTCCATTCCATTCCATTCCATTCCATTCCATTCCATTCGGTTCCATTCGATTCCATTCGATTCCATTCCATTTCACTCCGTTCCATTCCATTCCGTTAAGTTCCGTTCTGTTCCGTTCCGTTCCGTTCTATTCGGGTTGATACCATTCTATTCCACTCCATTCCATTCGATTCCATTCGATTCCATTCCATTCCATTCCGTTCCATTCCATTCCATTCCATTCCATTCCATTCCATTCTATTCTATTGAATTCCATTGCATTCCATTCCATTCCATTCCTATCCATTCCATTCTACTCGGGTTGATTCCATTCCTTTCCATTCCATTCCATTCCATTCCATTCCATTCCATTCCATTCCATTCCATTCCATTCCATTCCATTCCGTTCAACTCGGGTTGATTCCATTCCATTCCATTCCATTCCATTCGATTCCATTCAATTCCATTCGATTCCACTCCATTCCATTCCATTGCATTCCATTCCATTCCATTCCAACCCATTCCATTCTACTCGGGTTGATTCCATTCTATTCCATTCCATTCCATTCCATTCCATTCCATTCCCTTTCATTCCATTCCATTCGGTACCATTCGATTCCATTCAATTCCATTCCATTTCAATCCATTCCATTCCGTTCCGTTCCGTTCCGCTCCTTTCCGTTCCGTTCTATTCGGGTTGATTCCATTCTATTCCACTCCATTCCATTCGATTCCATTCGATTCCATTCGATTCCATTCCATTCTATTCCATTCCATTCCATTCCATTCCATTCTATTGTATTGAATTCCATTCCATTCAATTCCATTAAATTCCTATCCATTCCATTCTACTCGGGTTGATTCCAATCCATTCCATTCCATTCCATTCCATTCCATTCCATTCCATTCCATTCCATTCCATTCCATTCCGTTCTACTCGAGTTCATTCCATTCCATTCCATTCCATTCCATTCAATTCCTTTCCATTCCATTCCATTCCATTCCATTCCATTCCATTCCATTCCATTCCATTCCATTCCATTCCATTCCATTCCATTCCATTCCGTTTTACTCGGGTTGATTCCATTCCATTCCATTCCATCCTATTCCATTCGATTCCATTCGATTCCATTCGATTCCATTCCATTCAATTCCATTCCATTCCATTCCATTCCATTCTATTCTATTGAACTCCATTCCATTCCATTCCATTCCATTCCTATCCATTCCATTCTACTCGGGTTGATTCCATTCCATTCCATTCCATTCCATTCCATTCCATTCCATTCCATTGTGCTCTACTCGGGATCATTCCGTTCGATTCCATTCCATTCCATTCCATTCCATTCCATTCCATTCCATTCCATTCCGTTCTAATCGGGTCCATTCCATTCCATTCCATTCCACTCGATTCCATTCCATTCCATTCGATTCCATTCCATTCCATTCCATTCCAGTCCATTCCATTCTACTCGGGTTGATTCCATTCGATTCCATTCCATTCCATTCCATTCCATTCCCTTCCATTCCATTCCATTCGGTACCATTCGATTCCATTCGAATCCATTCCATTTCACTCCATTCCATTCCATTCTGTTCCGTTCCGTTCCATTCCGTTCCGTTCTATTCGGGTTGATTCCATTCTATTCCACTCCATTCCATTCGATTCCATTCGATTCGATTCCATTCCATTCCATTCCATTCCATTCCATTCCATTCCATTCCATTCCATTCGATTCCATTCGATTCCATTCCATTCCATTCCATTCCATTCCATTCAATTCCATTCCATTCCATTCCGTTCTACTCGGGTTCATTCCATTCCATTCCATTCCATTCCATTCTATTCCATTGAATTCCATTCCATTCCGTTCTACTCGGGTTGATTTCATTCCATTCCATTCCATTCTATTCCATTCCATTCCATTCCATTCCATTCCATTCGATTCCTTTCGATTCCATTCGATTCCATTCCATTCCATTCCATTCCATTCCATTCCTTTCAATTCTATTCTATTGAATTCCATTCCATTCCATTCCATTCCATTCCAATCCATTCCATTCTACTCGGGTTCACTCCATTCCATACCATTCCATTGTATTCCATTGAATTCCATTCCATTCCATTCCATTCCAATCCATTCCATTCCATTCCATTCCATTCCATTCCATTCCGTTCAACTCGGGTTGATTCCATTCCATTCCATTCCATTCCATTCGATTCCATTCTATTCCATTCGATTCCATTCCATTCCATTCCATTCCATTCCATTCCATTCCAATCCATTCCATTCTACTCGGGTTGATTCCATTCCATTCCATTCCATTCCATTCTATTCCATTCCATTCCATTCCATTCCCTTCCATTCCCTTCCATTCCATTCCATTCGGTTCCATTCGATTCCATTCCATTTCAATCCATTCCATTCCGTTCCGTTCCGTTCCGTCCCTTTCCGTTCCGTTCTATTCGGGTTGATTCCATTCTATTCCACTCCATTCCATTCGATTCCATTCGATTCCATTCCATTCCATTCCATTCCATTCCATTCCATTCTATTCTATTGAATTCCATTTCATTACATTCCATTAAATTCCTATCCATTCCATTCTACTCGGGTTGATTCCAATCTATTCCATTCCATTCCATTCCATTCCATTCCATTCCATTCCATTCCATTCCATTCCATTCCATTCCATTCGATTCCATTCGATTCCATTCCATTCCATTCCATTCCATTCCATTCCATTCCAATCCATTCCATTCTACTCGGGTTGATTCCATTCCCTTCCATTCCATTTCTTTCCATTGCCTTCCATTCCATTCCATTCGGTTCCATTCGATTCCATTCGATTCCATTCTATTCCACTCCATTCAATTCTATTCCATTCTATTCCATTCGATTCCATTCCGTTCCATTCCATTCCATTCCATTTCATTCTATTTCATTGAATTTCATTCCATTCCATTCCAATCCATTCCATTCTACTCTGGTTGATTCCATTCCATTCCATTCCATTCCATTCCATTCCATTCCATTCCATTCCATTCGATTCCATTCGATTCCATTCCATTCCATTCCATTCCATTCCATTCCGTTCCATTCCATTGGATTCCATTCCATTCCATTCCATTCCATTCCATTCTCTTCCATTCCATTCCATTCGGTTCTACTCAGGTTCATTCCACTCCATTCCATTCCATTCCATTCCATTCTATTGCATTGTATTCCATTCCATTCCATTCCATTCCATTCCATTCTATTCCATTCCATTCTATTCCATTGAATTCCATTCCATTCCATTCCATTCCATTCCATTCCATTCCATTCCATTCCGCTCTACTCGGGTTCATTCCATTCCAGTCCATTCCATTCGATTCCATTCCATTCCATTCCATTTCATTGCATTCCATTCCATTCCATTCCATTCCATTCCATTCCATTCCATTCCATTCCATTCCATTCCCTTCCTTTCTACTCGGGTTGATTCCATTCTATTCCATTCCATTCCATTCGATTCCATTCGATTCCATTCGATTCCATTCCATTCCATTCCATTCCATTCCATTCCGTTCTACTCGGTTTCTTTCCATTCCATTGCATTCCATTCTATTGTATTCCATGGAATTCCATTCCATTCCATTCCATTCCATTCCATTCCATTCCATTCCATTCCATTCTATTCCACTCCATTCCATTCGATTCCATTCGATTCGATTCCATTCCATTCCATTCCATTCCATTCCATTCCATTCCATTCCATTCTATTCTATTGAATTCCATTTCATTCCATTCCATTAAATTCCTATCCATTCCATTCTACTCGGGTTGATTCCAATCCATTCCGTTCCATTCCATTCCATTCCATTCCATTCCATTCCATTCCATTCCATTCGATTCCATTCCATTCCATTCCATTCCATTCCATTCCATTCCAATCCATTCCATTCTACTCGGGTTGATTCCATTCCATTCCATTCCATTTCTTTCCATTGCCTTCCATTCCATTCCATTCGGTTCCATTCGATTCCATTCGATTCCATTCTATTCCACCTCGTTCAATTCTATTCCATTCGATTCCATTCGATTCCATTCCGTTCCATTCCATTCCATTCCATTTCATTCTATTTCATTGAATTTCATTCCATTCCATTCCAATCCATTCCATTCTACTCGGGTTGATTCCATTCCATTCCATTCCATTCGATTCCATTCGATTCCATTCGATTCCATTCGATTCCATTCCATTCCATTCCATTCCATTCCATTCCATTCCATTCGATTCCATTCCATTCCATTCCATTCCATTCCATTCTATTCCATTCCATTCCATTCGGTTCTACTCGGGTTCATTCCATTCCATTCCATTCCATTCCATTCCATTCAATTCCATTCCATTTCACACCGTTCTACTCGTGTTCATTGCATTCCATTCCATTCCATTCCATTCTATTCCATTGAATTTCATTCCATTCCATTCCATTCCGTTCTACTCGGGTTCATTCCATTCCATTCCATTCCATTCCATTCTATTCCATTTAATTCCATTCCATTCCTTTCCATTCCGTTCCATTCCATTCCATTCCATTCCATTAAGTTCTACTCGGGTTGATTCCATTCCATTCCATTCCATTCCATTCCATTCGATTCCATTCGATTCCATTCCATTCCATTCCATTCCATTCGATTCCATTCGATTCCATTCCATTCCATTGCATTCCATTAAATTCCAATCCATTCCATTCTACTCGGGTTGATTCCATTCCATTCCATTCCATTCCATTCCATTCCATTGCATTCCATTCCATTCCATTCCATTCCATTCCATTCCATTCCGTTCAACTCGGGTTGATTCCATTCCATTCCATTCCATTCCATTACGTTCCATTCCATTCCATTCCATTCGGTTCCATTCGATTCCATTCGATTCCATTCCATTTCAATCCATTCGATTCCATTCCTTTCCGTTTCGTTCCGCTCCGATCGTTCCGTTCTATTCGGGTTGATTCCATTCTATTCCACTCCATTCCATTCGATTCCATTCCATTCCATTCGATTCCATTCCATTCCATTCCATTCCATTCCATTCCATTCCATCCTATTCTATTGAATTCCATTCCATTCCATTCCATTCCATTCCATTCCAATCCATTCCATTCCATTCTATTCCATTGAATTCCATTCCATTCCATTCCATTCCATTCCATTCCATTCCATTCCATTCCATTCCATTCTATTCCATTGAATTCCATTCCATTCCATTCCATTCCATTCGATTCCATTCCATTCCGTTCCATTCCATTGCATTCCATTCCAATCCAATCTATTCTACTCGGGTTGATTCCACTCCATTCCATTCCATTCCATTCCATTCCCTTCCTTTCCATTCCATTCCATTCCATTTCATTCCATTCCATTCCATTAAATTCCATTCCATTCCATTCCATTCCATTCCATTCCATTCCATTAAGTTCTACTCGGGTTGATTCCATTCCATTCCATTCCATTCCATTCCATTCCATTCCATTACGTTCCATTCCATTCCATTCCATTCGGTTACATTCGATTCCATTCGATTCCATTCCATTTCAATCCATTCGATTCCATTCCTTTCCGTTTCGTTCCGCTCCGATCGTTCCGTTCTATTCGGGTTGATTCCATTCTATTCCACTCCATTCCATTCGATTCCATTCCATTCCATTCCATTCGATTCCATTCCATTCCATTCCATTCCATTCCATTCCATTCCATTCTATTGAATTCCATTCCATTCCATTCCATTCCATTCCATTCCAATCCATTCCATTCTACTCGGGTTGATTCCATTCCATTCCATTCCATTCCATTCCATTCCATTCCATTCCATTCCAATCCATTCCATTCTACTCGGGTTGATTCCATTCCATTCCATTCCATTCCATTCCATTCCCTTCCTTTCCATTCCATTCCATTCCATTCCATTCCATTCCATTCCATTAAATTCCATTCCATTCCATTCAATTCCATTCCATTCCATTCCATTCAGTTCTACTCGGGTTGATTCCATTCCATTCCATTCCATTCCATTCGATTCCATTCCATTCCATTCCATTCCATTCCATACCATTCCATTCCATTCCATTCCATTCCATTCCATTCCATTCCATTCTATTCTATTGAATTCCATTCCATTCCATTCCATTCCATTCCATTCCTATCCATTCCATTCTACTCGGGTTGATTCCATTCCATTCCATTCCATTCCATTCCATTCCATTCCCTTCCTTTCCATTCCATTCGGTTCCATTCGATTCTTTCGATTCCATTCTATTTCACTCCATTCCATTCGATTCCATTCGATTCCATTCGATTCCATTCCATTCCATTCCATTCCATTCCATTCCATTCCATTTCATTCTATTCCATTAAATTCCATTCCATTCCATTCCATTCCATTCCATTCCATTCCATTCCATTCCATTCCATTCCATTCCATTGCATTCCATTCCATTCCATTGCATTCGATTCCATTCCATTCCATTCCATTCCATTCCATTCCATTCCATTCCATTCCATTCCATTCCATTCGATTCCATTCCATTCCATTCCATTCCATTCCATTCCATTCCATTCCATTCCATTCCATTCCATTCCATTTGATTCCATTCGATTCCATTCCATTCCATTCCATTCCATTCCATTCAATTCCATTCCATTCCACACCGTTCTACTCGTGTTCATTCCATTCCATTCCATTCCATTCCATTCTATTCCATTGAATTTCATTCCATTCCATTCCATTCCGTTCTACTCGGGTTCAATCCTTTCCATTCCATTCCATTCCATTCTATTCCATTTAATTCCATTCCATTCCATTCCATTCCATTCCATTCCATTCCATTCCCTTCCTTTCCATTCCATTCCATTCCATTCCATTCCATTCCATTCCATTAAATTCCATTCCATTCCATTCAATTCCATTCCATTCCATTCCATTAAGTTCTACTCGGGTTGATTCCATTCCATTCCATTCCATTCCATTCCATTCGATTCCATTCGATTCCATTCCATTCCATTCCATTCCATTCCATTCCATTCCAATCCATTCCATTCCATTCCATTCCATTCCATTCCGTTCAACTCGGGTTGATTCCATTCCATTCCATTCCATTCCATTACGTTCCATTCCATTCCATTCCATTCGGTTCCATTCGATTCCATTCGATTCCATTCCATTTCAATCCATTCGATTCCATTCCTTTCCGTTTCGTTCCGCTCCGATCGTTCCGTTCTATTCGGGTTGATTCCATTCTATTCCACTCCATTCCATTCGATTCCATTCCATTCCATTCGATTCCATTCCATTCCATTCCATTCCATTCCATTCCATTCCATCCTATTCTATTGAATTCCATTCCATTCCATTCCATTCCATTCCATTCCAATCCATTCCATTCCATTCTATTCCATTGAATTCCATTCCATTCCATTCCATTCCATTCCATTCCATTCCATTCCATTCTATTCCATTGAATTCCATTCCATTCCATTCCATTCCATTCGATTCCATTCCATTCCATTCCATTCCATTCCAATCCATTCCAATCCATTCCATTCTACTCTGGTTGATTCCATTCCATTCCATTCCATTCCATTCCATTCCATTCCATTCCATTGCATTCCATTCCAATCCAATCCATTCTACTCGGGTTGATTCCATTCCATTCCATTCCATTCCATTCCATTCCCTTCCTTTCCATTCCATTCCATTCCATTTCATTCCATTCCATTCCATTAAATTCCATTCCATTCCATTCCATTCCATTCCATTCCATTCCATTCCATTCCATTAAGTTCTACTCGGGTTGATTCCATTCCATTCCATTCCATTCCATTCCATTCCATTCCATTACGTTCCATTCCATTCCATTCCATTCGGTTCCATTCGATTCCATTCGATTCCATTCCATTCCATTCCATTCGATTCCATTCCATTCCATTCCATTCCATTCCATTCCATTCCATTCCATTCTATTGAATTCCATTCCATTCCATTCCATTCCATTCCATTCCAATCCATTCCATTCTACTCGGGTTGATTCCATTCCATTCCATTCCATTCCATTCTATTCCATTCCATTCCATTCCATTCCAATCCATTCCATTCTACTCGGGTTGATTCCATTCCATTCCATTCCATTCCATTCCATTCCCTTCCTTTCCATTCCATTCCATTCCATTCCATTCCATTCCATTCCATTAAATTCCATTCCATTCCATTCCATTCCATTCCATTCCATTCCATTAAGTTCTACTCAGGTTGATTCCATTCCATTCCATTCCATTCCATTCGATTCCATTCCATTCCATTCGATTCCATTCCATACCATTCCATTCCATTCCATTCCATTCCATTCCATTCCATTCTATTCTATTGAATTCCATTCCATTCCATTCCATTCCATTCCATTCCTATCCATTCCATTCTACTCGGGTTGATTCCATTCCATTCCATTCCATTCCATTCCATTCCATTCCCTTCCTTTCCATTCCATTCGGTTCCATTCGATTCTTTCGATTCCATTCTATTTCACTCCATTCCATTCGATTCCATTCGATTCCATTCGATTCCATTCCATTCCATTCCATTCCATTCCATTACATTTCATTCTATTCCATTAAATTCCATTCCATTCCATTCCATTCCATTCCATTCCATTCCATTCCATTCCATTGCATTCGATTCCATTCCATTCCATTCCATTCCATTCCATTCCATTCCATTCGATTCCATTCCATTCCATTCCATTCCATTCCATTCGATTCCATTCCATTCCATTCCATTTGATTCCATTCTATTCCATTCCATTCCATTCCATTCCATTCCATTCAATTCCATTCCATTCCACACCGTTCTACTCGTGTTCATTCCATTCCATTCCATTCTATTCCATTGAATTTCATTCCATTCCATTCCATTCCGTTCTACTCGGGTTCATTCCATTCCATTCCATTCCATTCCATTCCATTCCATTGCATTCCATTCCATTCCATTCCATTCCATTGCATTCCATTCCATTCCATTCCATTCCATTGCATTCCATTCCATTCCATTCCATTCCATTCCATTCCATTCCGTTCAACTCGGGTTGATTCCATTCCATTCCATTCCATTCCATTCAATTCCATTCAATTCCATTCGATTCCATTCCATTCCATTCCATTGCATTCCATTCCATTCCATTCCAACCCATTCCATTCTACTCGGGTTGATTCCATTCCATTCCATTCCATTCCATTCCATTCCATTCCATTCCATTGCATTCGATTCCATTCCATTCCATTCCATTCCATTCCATTCCATTCCATTCGATTCCATTCCATTCCATTCCATTCCATTCCATTCCATTCCATTCCATTCCATTCCATTGCATTCGATTCCATTCCATTCCATTCCATTCCATTCCATTCCATTCCATTCCATTCCATTCCATTCCATTCCATTCCATTCCATTCGATTCCATTCCATTCCATTGCATTCCATTCCATTCCATTCCATTCGATTCCATTCCATTCCATTCCATTTGATTCCATTCGATTCCATTCCATTCCTTTCCATTCCATTCCATTCAATTCCATTCCATTCCACACCGTTCTACTCGTGTTCATTCCATTCCATTCCATTCCATTCCATTCTATTCCATTGAATTTCATTCCATTCCATTCCATTCCGTTCTACTCGGGTTCATTCCATTCCATTCCATTCCATTCCATTCTATTCCATTTAATTCCATTCCATTCCTTTCCATTCCGTTCCATTCCATTCCATTCCATTCCATTAAGTTCTACTCGGGTTGATTCCATTCCATTCCATTCCATTCCATTCCATTCGATTCCATTCGATTCCATTCCATTCCATTCCATTCCATTCCATTCCAATCCATTCCATTCTACTCGGGTTGATTCCATTCCATTCCATTCCATTCCATTCCATTCCATTCCATTCCATTGCATTCCATTCCATTCCATTCCATTCCATTCCATTCCGTTCAACTCGGGTTGATTCCATTCCATTCCATTCCATTCCATTACGTTCCATTCCATTCCATTCCATTCGGTTACATTCGATTCCATTCGATTCCATTCCATTTCAATCCATTCGATTCCATTCCTTTCCGTTTCGTTCCGCTCCGATCATTCCGTTCTATTCGGGTTGATTCCATTCTATTCCACTCCATTCCATTCGATTCCATTCCATTCCATTCGATTCCATTCCATTCCATTCCATTCCATTCCATTCCATTCCATCCTATTCTATTGAATTCCATTCCATTCCATTCCATTCCATTCCATTCCAATCCATTCCATTCCATTCTATTCAATTGAATTCCATTCCATTCCATTCCATTCCATTCCATTCCATTCCATTCCATTCTATTCCATTGAATTCCATTCCATTCCATTACATTCCATTCGATTCCATTCCATTCCATTCCATTCAATTACATTCCATTCCAATCCATTCCATTCTACTCTGGTTGATTCCATTCCATTCCATTCCATTCCATTCCATTCCATTCCATTCCATTCCATTGCATTCCATTCCAATCCAATCCATTCTACTCGGGTTGATTCCATTCCATTCCATTCCATTCCATTCCATTCCGTTCCTTTCCATTCCATTCCATTCCATTTCATTCGATTCCATTCCATTAAATTCCATTCCATTCCATTCCATTCCATTCCATTCCATTCCATTCCATTAAGTTCTACTCGGGTTGATTCCATTCCATTCCATTCCATTCCATTCCATTCCATTCCATTCCATTACGTTCCATTCCATTCCATTCCATTCGGTTCCATTCGATTCCATTCGATTCCATTCCATTTCAATCCATTCGATCCCATTCCTTTCCGTTTCGTTCCGCTCCGATCGTTCCGTTCTATTCGGGTTGATTCCATTCTATTCCACTCCATTCCATTCGATTCCATTCCATTCCATTCCATTCGATTCCATTCCATTCCATTCCATTCCATTCCATTCCATTCCATTCCATTCTATTGAATTCCATTCCATTCCATTCCATTCCATTCCTTTCCATTCCAATCCATTCCATTCTACTCGGGTTGATTCCATTCCATTCCATTCCATTCCATTCCATTCCATTCCAATCCAATCCATTCTACTCGGGTTGATTCCATTCCATTCCATTCCATTCCATTCCATTCCCTTCCTTTCCATTCCATTCCATTCCATTCCATTCCATTCCATTCCATTCCATTCCATTAAATTCCATTCCATTCCATTCAATTCCATTCCATTCCATTCCATTAAGTTCTACTCGGGTTGATTCCATTCCATTCCATTCCATTGCATTCCATTCCATTCGATTCCATTCCATTCCATTCGATTCCATTCCATACCATTCCATTCCATTCCATTCCATTCCATTCCATTCCATTCCATTTTATTCTATTGAATTCCATTCCATTCCATTCCATTCCATTCCATTCCTATCCATTCCATTCTACTCGGGTTGATTCCATTCCATTCCATTCCATTCCATTCCATTCCCTTCCTTTCCATTCCATTCGGTTCCATTCGATTCTTTCGATTCCATTCTATTTCACTCCATTCCATTCGATTCCATTCGATTCCATTCGATTCCATTCCATTCCATTCCATTCCATTCCATTCCATTCCATTACATTTCATTCTATTCCATTAAATTCCATTCCATTCCATTCCATTCCATTCCATTCCATTCCATTCCATTCCATTCCATTCCATTGCATTCGATTCCATTCCATTCCATTCCATTCCATTCCATTCCATTCCATTCCATTCGATTCCATTCCATTCCATTCCATTCCATTCCATTCCATTCCATTCGATTCCATTCCATTCCATTCCATTTGATTCCATTCGATTCCATTCTATTCCATTCCATTCCATTCCATTCAATTCCATTCCATTCCACACCGTTCTACTCGTGTTGATTCCATTCCATTCCATTCCATTCCATTCTATTCCATTGAATTTCATTCCATTCCATTCCATTCCGTTCTACTCGGGTTCTTTCCATTCCATTCCATTCCATTCCATTCTATTCCATTGAATTCCATTCCATTCCTTTCCATTCCGTTCCATTCCATTCCATTCCATTCCATTAAGTTCTACTCGGGTTGATTCCATTCCATTCCATTCCATTCCATTCCATTCCATTCGATTCCATTCGATTCCATTCCATTCCATTCCATTCCTTTCCATTCCATTCCAATCCATTCCATTCTACTCGGGTTGATTCCGTTCCATTCCATTCCATTCCATTCCATTCCATTGCATTCCATTCCATTCCATTCCATTCCATTCCATTCCATTCCTTTCAACTCGGGTTGATTCCATTCCATTCCATTCCATTCAATTCCATTCAATTCCATTCGATTCCATTCCATTCCATTCCATTCCATTGCATTCCATTCCATTCCATTCCAACCCATTCCATTCTACTCGGGTTGATTCCACTCCATTCCATTCCATTCCATTCCATTGTATTCCATTGAATTCCATTCCACTCCATTCCATTCCATTCCATTCCATTCCATTCCATTCCATTCCATTAAATTCCATTCCATTCCATTCCATTCCATTCCATTCCGTTCTACTCGGGTAGATTCCATTCCATTCCATTCCATTCCATTCCATTCCATTCCATTCCATTCCATTCCATTCCATTCCGTTCTACTCGGGTTCATTCCATTCCATTCCATTCCATTCCATACTATTCCATTGAATTCCATTCCATTCCATTCCATTCCGTTCCATTCCATTCCATTCCATTCCATTAAGTTCTACTCGGGTTGATTCCATTCCATTCCATTCCATTCCATTCCATTCCATTCCATTCGATTCCATTCCATTCCATTCCATTCCATTCCATTCCAATCCATTCCATTCTACTCGGGTTGATTCCATTCCATTCCATTCCATTCCATTCCATTCCATTCCATTCCATTCCATTCCATTCCATTCCATTCCATTCCATTCCATTCCATTCCATTCCATTCCGTTCAACTCGGGTTGATTCCATTCCATTCCATTCCATTCCATTCGATTCCATTCAATTACATTCGATTCCATTCCATTCCATTCCATTCCATTCCATTCCATTCCATTCCAACCCATTCCATTCTACTCGGGTTGATTCCATTCCATTCCATTCCATTCCATTCCATTCCATTCCATTCCATTCCATTCCAATCCATTCCATTCTACTCGGGTTGATTCCATTCCATTCCATTCCATTCCATTCCATTCCATTCCCTTCCTTTCCATTCCATTCGATTCCTTTCGATTCCATTCGATTCCATTCCATTCCATTCCATTCCATTCCATTCCATTCTATTCCATTAAATTCCATTCCATTCCATTCCATTCCATTCCATTCCATTCCATTGCATTCGATTCCATTCCATTCCATTCCATTCCATTCCATTCCATTCGATTCCATTCGATTCCATTCCATTCCCTTCCATTCCATTCCATTCCATTCGATTCCATTCCATTCCATTCCATTCGATTCCATTCGATTCCATTCCATTCCATTCCATTCCATTCCATTCAATTCCATTCCATTCAATGCCGTTCCACTCGTGTTCATTCCATTCCATTCCATTCCATTCCATTCTATTCCATTGAATTCCATTCCATTCCATTCCATTCCGTTCCATTCCATTCCATTCCATTCCATTCCATTCCATTCCATTCCATTCCATTCCATTCCGTTCTACTCGGGTTGATTCCATTCCATTCCATTCCATTCCATTCCATTCCATTGAATTCCATTCCATTCCATTCCATTCCATTCCATTCCGTTTTACTCGGGTTGATTCCATTCCATTCCATTCCATCCCATTCCATTCGATTCCATTCGATTCCATTCGATTCCATTCCATTCAATTCCATTCCATTCCATTCCATTCCATTCTATTCTATTGAATTCCATTCCATTCCATTCCATTCCATTCCTATCCATTCCATTCTACTCGGGTTGATTCCATTCCATTCCATTCCATTCCATTCCATTGCGCTCTACTCGGGATCATTCCATTCGATTCCATTCCATTCCATTCCATTCCATTCCATTCCATTCCATTCCATTCCATTCCATTCCATTCCGTTCTACTCGGGTCCATTCCATTCCATTCTATTCCACTCGATTCCATTCCATTCCATTCGATTCCATTCCATTCCATTCCATTCCAATCCATTCCATTCTACTCGGGTTGATTCCATTCGATTCCATTCGATTCCATTCCATTCAATTCCATTCCATTCCATTCCATTCCATTCTATTCTATTGAATTCCATTCCATTCCATTCCATTCCATTCCTATCCATTCCATTCTACTCGGGTTGATTCCATTCCATTCCATTCCATTCCATTCCATTCCATTCCATTCCATTGCGCTCTACTCGGGATCATTCCATTCGATTCCATTCCATTCCATTCCATTTCACTCCATTCCATTCCATTCTGTTCCGTTCCGTTCCATTCCGTTCCGTTCTATTCGGGTTGATTCCATTCTATTCCACTCCATTCCATTCGATTCCATTCGATTCGATTCCATTCCATTCCATTCCATTCCATTCCATTCCATTCCATTCCATTACGTTCGATTCCATTCGATTCCATTCCATTCCATTCCATTCCATTCCATTTCAATCCATTCCATTCTACTCGGGTTGATTCCTTTCCATTCCATTCCATTCCATTCCATGCCATTCCATTCCCTTCCATTCCATTCCATTCGGTTCCATTCGATTCCATTCGATTCCATTCCATTTCACTCCATTCCATTCCATTCTGTTCCGTTCCGTTCCATTCCGTTACGTTCTATTCGGGTTGATTCCATTCTATTCCACTCCATTCCATTCGATTCCATTCGATTCCATTCCATTCCATTCCATTCCATTCCATTCAATTCCATTCCATTCCATTCCGTTCAACTCTGGTTGATTCCATTCCATTCCATTCCATTCCATTCCATTCCATTCAATTCCATTCGATTCCATTCCATTCCATTCCATTGCATTCCATTCCATTCCATTCCAACCCATTCCATTCTACTCGGGTTGATTCCATTCCATTCCATTCCATTCCATTCCATTCGATTCCATTCCATTCCATTCCATTCCAATCCATTCCATTCTACTTGGGTTGATTCCATTCGATTCCATTCCATTCCATTCCATTCCATTCCCTTCCATTCCATTCCACTCGGTTCCATTCGATTCCATTCGATTCCATTCCATTTCACTCCATTCCATTCCATTCTGTTCCGTTCCGTTCCATTCCGTTCCGTTCTATTCGGGTTGATTCCATTCTATTCCACTCCATTCCATTCGATTCCATTCGATTCGATTCCATTCCATTCCATTCCATTCCATTCCATTCCATTCCATTACATTACGTTCGATTCCATTCGATTCCATTCGATTCCATTCCATTCCATTCCATTCCATTCCATTCCATTCCATTCCATTCCATTCCATTACATTCGATTCCATTCGATTCCATTCCATTCCATTCCATTCCATTCTATTCCATTCCATTCCATTCCATTCCGTTCTACTCGGGTTCATTCCATTCCATTCCATTCCATTCCATTCTATTCCATTGAATTCCATTCCATTGAATTCCATTCCATTCCATTCCATTCCATTCCATTCCGTTCTACTCGGGTTGATCCAATTCCATTCCTTTCCATTCCATTCCATTCCATTCCATTGAATTCCGTTCCATTCCATTCCATTCCATTCCATTCCATTCCATTCCATTCCATTCCATTCCGTTCTACTCGGGTTGATTTCATTCCATTCCATTCCATTCTATTCCATTCCATTCCATTCTATTCGATTCCATTCGATTCCATTCGATTCCATTCGATTCCATTCCATTCCATTCCATTCCATTCCATTCCATTCCTTTCAATTCTATTCTATTGAATTCCATTCCATTCCATTCCATTCCATTCCAATCCATTCCATTCTACTCGGGTTCACTCCATTCCATTAAATTCCATTCCATTCCATTAAATTCCATTCCATTCCATTCCATTCCATTCCATTCCATTCCATTCCATTCCATTAAGTTCTACTCGGGTTGATTCCATTCCATTCCATTCCATTCCATTCCATTCCATTCCATTCCATTCGATTCCATTCCATTCCATTCCATTCCATTCCATTCCATTCCAATCCATTCCATTATACTCGGGTTGATTCCATTCCATTCCACTCCATTCCATTACGTTCCATTCCATTCCATTCCATTCGGTTCCATTCGATTCCATTCGATTCCATTCCATTTCAATCCATTCGATTCCATTCCTTTCCGTTTCGTTCCGCTCCGATCGTTCCGTTCTATTCGGGTTGATTCCATTCTATTCCACTCCATTCCATTCGATTCCATTCCATTCCATTCGATTCCATTCCATTCCATTCCATTCCATTCCATTCCATTCCATTCCATTCCATTCTATTCTATTGAATTCCATTCCATTCCATTGCATTCCATTCCATTCCAATCCATTCCATTCTACTCGGGTTGATTCCATTCCATTCCATTCCATTCCATTACATTCCATTCCATTCCATTCCAATCCATTCCATTCTACTCGGGTTGATTCCATTCCATTCCATTCCATTCCATTCCATTCCCTTCCTTTCCATTCCATTCCATTCCATTCCATTCCATTCCATTCCATTAAATTCCATTCCATTCCCTTCCATTCCATTCCATTCCATTCCATTCCATTACATTACATTCCAATCCATTCCATTCTACTCGGGTTGATTCCATTCCATTCCATTCCATTCCATTACGTTCCATTCCATTCCATTCCATTCGGTTCCATTCGATTCCATTCGATTACATTCCATTTCAATCCATTCGATTCCATTCCGTTCCGTTTCGTTCCGCTCTGATCGTTCCGTTCTATTCGGGTTGATTCCATTCTATTCCACTCCATTCCATTCGATTCCATTCCATTCCATTCGATTCCATTCCATTCCATTCCATTCCATTCCATTCCATTCCATTCCATTCTATTCTATTGAATTCCATTCCATTCCATTCCATTCCATTCCATTCCAATCCATTCCATTCTTCTCGGGTTGATTCCATTCCATTCCATTCCATTCCATTCCATTCCATTCCATTCCAATTCATTCCATTCTACTTGGGTTGATTCCATTCCATTCCATTCCATTCCATTCAATTCCATTCCATTCCATTCCATTCCCTTCCTTTCCATTCCATTCGGTTCCATTCGATTCTTTCGATTCCATTCTATTTCACTCCATTGCATTCGATTCCATTCGATTCCATTCGATTCCATTCCATTCCATTCCATTCCATTCCATTCCATTCCATTCCATTAAATTCCATTCCATTCCATTCCATTCCATTCCATTCCATTCCATTCCATTCCATTCCATTGCATTCGATTCCATTCCATTCCATTCCATTCCATTCCATTCCATTCCATTCGATTCCATTCGATTCCATTCCATTCCCTTCCATTCTATTCCATTCGATTCCATTCCATTCCATTCCATTCCGTTCTACTCGGGTTGATTCCATTCTATTCCATTCCATTCCATTCCATTCCATTCAATTCCATTCCATTCGATTCCATTCCATTCCATTCCATTCCATTCCATTCCATTCCAATCCATTCCATTCTACTCGGGTTGATTCCATTCCATTCCATTCCATTCCATTCCATTGCATTCCATTCCATTCCATTCCATTCCATTCCATTCGGTACCATTCGATTCCATTCGATTCCATTCCATTTCAATCCATTCCATTCCGTTCCGTTCCGTTCCGTTCCTTTCCGTACCGTTCTATTCGGGTTGATTCCATTCTATTCCACTCCATTCCATTCGATTCCATTCGATTCCATTCGATTCCATTCCATTCCATTCCATTCCATTCCATTCTATTGTATTGAATTCCATTCCATTCCATTCCATTAAATTCCTATCCATTCCATTCTACTCGGGTTGATTCCAATCCATTCCATTCCATTCCATGCCATTCCATTCCATTCCACTCCATTCCATTCCATTCCATTCCATTCCGTTCTACTCGGGTTCATTCCATTCCATTCCATTCCATTCCATTCAATTCCATTCCATTCCATTCGATTCCATTCGATTCCATTTGATTCCATTCCATTCCATTCAATTCCATTCCATTCCATTCCATTCCAATCCATTCCATTCTACTCGGGTAGATTCCATTCCATTCCATTCCATTCCATGCCATTCCATTCCATTCCATTCCATTCCATTCCGTTCCATTCCATTCCATTCCATTCCATTAAGTTCTACTCGGGTTGATTCCATTCCATTCCATTCCATTCCATTCCATTCCATTCGTTTCCATTCCATTCCATTCCATTCCATTCCATTCCATTCCAATCCATTCCATTCTACTCGGGTTGATTCCATTCCATTCCATTCCATTCCATTCCATTCCATGCCATTCCAATCCATTCCATTCTACGCGGGTTGATTCCATTCCATTCCATTCCATTCCATTCCATTCCCTTCCTTTCCATTCCATTCCATTCCATTTCATTCCATTCCATTCCATTAAATTCCATTCCATTCCATTCCATTCCATTCCGTTCCATTCCATTCCATTAAGTTCTACTCGGGTTGATTCCATTCCATTCCATTCCATTCCATTCCATTCCATTCCATTCCATTCCATTCCATCCTATTCTATTGAATTCCTTTCCATTCCATTCCATTCCATTCCATTCCAATCCATTCCGTTCTTCTCGGGTTGATTCCATTCCATTCCATTCCATTCCATTCCATTCCATACCATTCCATTCCATTCCAATCCATTCCATTCTACTCGGGTTGATTCCATTCCATTCCATTCCATTCCATTCCATTCCCTACCTTTCCATTCCATTCGGTTCCATTCGATTCTTTCGATTCCATTCTATTTCAGTCCATTCCATTCGATTCCTTTCAATTCCATTCGATTCCATTCCATTCCATTCCATTCCATTCCATTCCATTCCATTCCATTCCATTTCATTCTATTCCATTAAATTCCATTCCATTCCATTGCATTCCATTCGATTCCATTCCATTCCATTCCATTCCATTCGATTCCATTCGATTCCATTCCATTCCATTCCATTCCATTCCATTCAATTCCATTCCATTCCATACCGTTCTACTCGTGTTCATTCCATTCCATTCCATTCCATGCCATTCTATTCCATTGAATTTCATTCCATTCCATTCCATTCCGTTCTACTCGGGTTCATTCCATTCCATTCCATTCCATTCCATTCCATTCTATTCCATTGAATTCCATTCCATTCCGTTCCATTCCGTTCCATTCCATTCCATTCCATTCCATTAAGTTCTACTCGGGTTGATTCCATTCCATTCCATTCTATTCCACTCCATTCCATTCGATTCCATTCGATTCCATTCCATTCCATTCCGTTCCATTCCATTCCATTCCATTCCATTTCATTCCAGTCCATTCCATTCGATTCCATTCCCTTCCGTTCTATTCTATTGAATTCCATTGCATTCCATTCCATTCCATTCCTATCCATTCCATTCTACTCGGGTTGATTCCATTCCTTTCCATTCAATTTCATTCCATTCCATTCCATTCCGCTCCACTCGGGTTCATTCCATTCCATTCCATTCCATTTGATTCCATTCGATTCCATTCCATTCCTTTCCGTTCTACTCGGGTCCATTCCATTCCATTCCATTCCATTCCATTCCGTTCTGTTCCATTCGATTCCATTCCATTCCATTCCAATCCATTCCATTCTACTCGGGTTGATTCCATTCCATTCCATTCCATTCCATTCCATTCCATTCCATTCCATTTCATTCCAGTCCATTCCATTCGATTCTATTCCATTCCATTCCATTGCATTGCATTCCATTCCATTCCATTCCATTCCATTCCATTCCATTCCATTCCATTCCATTCCATTCCTTTCTACTCGGGTTGATTCCATTCTATTCCATTCCATTCCATTCTATTCCATTCGATTCCATTCGATTCCATTCCATTCCATTCCATTCCATTCCATTCTACTCGGGTTCATTCCATTCCATTGCATTCCATTCTATTGTATTCCATTGAATTCCATTCCATTCCATTCCATTCCATTCCTTTCCATTCCATTCCATTCCATTCCATTCCATTCCATTCCACTCCATTCCGTTCTACTCGGGTTGATTCCATTCCATTCCATTCCATTCCATTGAATTCCAATCCATTCCATTCCATTCCAATCCATTCCATTCCATTCCATTCCATTCCATTCCGTTCAACTCGGGTTGATTCCATTCCATTCCATTCCATTCCATTCCATTCCATTCCATTCTATTCCATTCGATTCCATTCCATTCGATTCCATTCGATTCCATTCGATTCCATTCCATTCCATTCCATTCCATTCCATTCCATTCCATTCCATTCTACTGGGGTTGATTCCACTCCATTCCATTCCATTCCATTCCATTCGATTCCATTCGATTCCATTCGATTCCATTCCATTCCATTCCATTCCATTCCATTCCAATCCATTCCATTCTACTCGGGTTGATTCCATTCCATTCCATTCCATTCCATTCCATTCCATTCCATTCCATTCCATTCCATTCCATTCGGTTCCATTCGATTCCATTCGATTCCATTCCATTTCACTCCGTTCCATTCCATTCCGTTAAGTTCCGTTCTGTTCCGTTCAGTTCCGTTCTATTCGGGTTGATACCATTCTATTCCACTCCATTCCATTCGATTCCATTCGATTCCACTCCATTCCATTCCATTCCATTCCAATCCATTCCATTCCATTCCATTCCATTCCATTCCATTCCATTCCATTCCATTCCATTCCATTCTATTCTATTGAATTCCATTGCATTCCATTCCATTCCATTCCTATCCATTCCATTCTACTCGGGTTGATTCCATTCCTTTCCATTCCATTCCATTCCATTCCATTCCATTCCATTCCATTCCATTCCATTCCATTCCATTCCATTCCGTTCAACTTGGGTTGATTCCATTCCATTCCATTCCATTCCATTCGATTCCATTCAATTCCATTCGATTCCATTTCATTCCATTCCATTGCATTCCACTCCATTACATTCCAACCCATTCCATTCCATTCCATTCCATTCCAACCCATTCCATTCTACTCGGGTTGATTCCATTCCATTCCATTCCATTCCATTCCATTCCATTCCCTTCCATTCCATTCCATTCGGTACCATTCGATTCCATTCAATTCCATTCCATTTCAATCCATTCCATTCCGTTCCGTTCCGTTCCGCTCCTTTCCGTTCCGTTCCATTCGGGTTGATTCCATTCTATTCCACTCCATTCCATTCGATTCCATTCGATTCCATTCGATTCCATTCCATTCTATTCCATTCCATTCAATTCCATTCCATTCTATTGTATTGAATTCCATTCCATTCCATTCCATTAAATTCCTATCCATTCCATTCTACTCGGGTTGATTCCAATCCATTCCATTCCATTCCATTCCATTCCATTCCATTCCATTCCATTCCATTCCATTCCATTCCATTCCATTCCATTCCATTCCGTTCTACTCGGGTTCATTCCATTCCATTCCATTCCATTCCATTCCATTCAATTCCATTCCATTCCATTCCATTCCATTCCATTCCATTCCATTCCATTCCATTCCATTCAATTCCATTCCATTCCATTCGATTCCATTCCATTCCATTCCATTCCATTCCATTCCATTCCTTTCAATTCTATTCTATTGAATTCCTTTCCATTCCATTCCATTCCATTCCAATCAATTCCATTCTACTCGGGTTCACTCCATTCCATTCCATTCCATTGTATTCCATTGAATTCCATTCCATTCCATTCCATTCCATTCCATTCCATTCCATTCCATTCCATTCCATTCCATTAAATTCCATTCCATTCCATTCCATTCCATTCCATTCCGTTCTACTCGGGTAGATTCCATTCCATTCCATTCCATTCCATTCCATTCCATTCCATTCCATTCCATTCCATTCCATTCCATTCCATTCCATTCCATTCCGTTCTACTCGGGTTCATTCCATTCCATTCCATTCCATTCCATACTATTCCATTGAATTCCATTCCATTCCGTTCCATTCCGTTCCATTCCATTCCATTCCATTCCATTAAGTTCTACTCGGGTTGATTCCATTCCATTCCATTCCATTCCATTCCATTCGATTACATTCGATTCCATTCCATTCCATTCCATTCCATTCCATTCCATTCCAATCCATTCCATTCTACTCGGGTTGATTCCATTCCATTCCATTCCATTCCATTCCATTCCATTCCATTAAATTCCATTCCATTCCATTCCGTTCAACTCGGGTTGATTCCATTCCATTCCATTCCATTCCTTTCGATTCCATTCAATTCCATTCGATTCCATTCCATTCCATTCCATTCCATTCCATTCCTTTCCATTCCATTCCAACCCATTCCATTCTACTCGGGTTGATTCCATTCCATTCCAATCCATTCCATTCTACTCGGGTTGATTCCATTCCATTCCATTCCATTCCATTCCATTCCATTCCATTCCATTCCATTCCATTCCATTCCATTCCATTCGGTACCATTCGATTCCATTCGATTCCATTCCATTTCAATCCATTACATTCCGCTCCGTTCCGTTCCTTTCCGTTCCGTTCTATTCGGGTTGATTCCATTCTATTCCACTCCATTCCATTCGATTCCATTCGATTCCATTCGATTCCTTTCCATTCCATTCCATTCCATTCCATTCTATTGTATTGAATTCCATTCCATTCCATTCCATTAAATTCCTATCCATTCCATTCTACTCGGGTTGATTCCAATCCATTCCTTTCCATTCCATTCCATTCCATTCCATTCCATTCCATTCCATTCCATTCCATTCCATTCCATTCCGTTCTACTCGGGTTCATTCCATTCCATTCCATTCCATTCCATTCCATTCCATTCCATTCCATTCCATTCGATTCCATTCGATTCCATTCCATTCCATTCAATTCCATTCCATTCCATTCCATTCCAATCCATTCCATTCTACTCGGGTAGATTCCATTCCATTCCATTCCATTCCATGCCATTCCATTCCATTCCATTCCATTCCATTCCGTTCCATTCCATTCCATTCCATTCCATTAAGTTCTACTCGGGTTGATTCCATTCCATTCCATTCCATTCCATTCCATTCCATTCGATTCCATTCCATTCCATTCCATTCCATTCCATTCCAATCCATTCCATTCTACTCGGGATGATTCCATTCCATTCCATTCCATTCCATTACGTTCCATTCCTTTCCATTCCATTCGGTTCCATTCGATTCCATTCGATTACATTCCATTTCAATCCATTCGATTCCATTCCGTTCCGTTTCGTTCCGCTCCGATCGTTCCGTTCAATTCGGGTTGATTCCATTCTATTCCACTAAATTCCATTCGATTCCATTCCATTCCATTCGATTCCATTCCATTCCATTCCATTCCATTCCATTCCATTCCATTCCATTCCATTCTATTCCATTGAATTCCATTCCATTCAATTCCATTCCATTCCATTCCAATCCATTCCATTCTTCTCGGGTTGATTCCATTCCATTCCATTCCATTCCATTCCATTCCATTCCATTCCATTCCATTCCATTCCATTCCATTCCAATCCATTCCATTCTACTTGGGTTGATTCCATTCCATTCCATTCCATTCAATTCCATTCCATTCCCTTCCTTTCCATTCCATTCGGTTCCATTCGATTCTTTCGATTCCATTCTATTTCACTCCATTGCATTCGATTCCATTCGATTCCATTCGATTCCATTCCATTCCATTCCATTCCATTCCATTCCATTCCATTCCATTCCATTCCATTGCATTCGATTCCATTCC
Organism: Gorilla gorilla gorilla; assembly: GCF_029281585.2. Taxonomy (NCBI): domain Eukaryota; kingdom Metazoa; phylum Chordata; class Mammalia; order Primates; family Hominidae; genus Gorilla; species Gorilla gorilla. The sequence continues at coordinate 14,813,738 of NC_073241.2, forward strand.
ATTCCATTCCATTCCATTCCATTCCATTAGATTCCATTCGATTCCATTCCATTCCCTTCCATTCCATTCCATTCCTTTCGATTCCATTCCATTCCATTCCATTCCATTCCATTCCATTCCATTCCATTCGATTCCATTCCATTCCATTCCATTCCATTCCATTCCAATCCATTCCATTCTACTCGGGTTGATTCCATTCCATTCCATTCCATTCCATTCCATTCCATTCCATTCCATTTCATTGCATTCCATTCCATTCCATTCCATTCCATTCCATTCCATTCCGTTCAACTCGGGTTGATTCCATTCCATTCCATTCCATTCCATTCCATTCAATTCCATTCGATTCCATTCCATTCCATTCCATTGCATTCCATTCCATTCCATTCCAACCCATTCCATTCTACTCGGGTTGATTCCATTCCATTCCATTCCATTCCATTCCATTCCATTCCATTCCGTTCCGTTCCGTTCCGTTCCTTTCCGTTCCGTTCCATTCGGGTTGATTCCATTCTATTCCACTCCATTCCATTCGATTCCATTCGATTCCATTCCATTCCATTCCATTCCATTCCATTCCATTCCATTCCATTCTATTGTATTGAATTCCATTCCATTCCATTCCATTAAATTCCTATCCATTCCATTCTACTCGGGTTGATTCCAATCCATTCCATTCCATTCCATTCCATTCCATTCCATTCCATTCCATTCCATTCCATTCCATTCCGTTCTACTCGGGTTCATTCCATTCCATTCCATTCCATTCCATTCAATTCCATTCCATTCCATTCGATTCCATTCGATTCCATTTGATTCCATTCCATTCCATTCAATTCCATTCCATTCCATTCCATTCCAATCCATTCCATTCTACTCGGGTAGATTCCATTCCATTCCATTCCATTCCATGCCATTCCATTCCATTCCATTCCATTCCATTCCGTTCCATTCCATTCCATTCCATTCCATTAAGTTCTACTCGGGTTGTTTCCATTCCATTCCATTCCATTCCATTCCATTCCATTCCATTCCATTCGATTCCATTCCATTCCATTCCATTCCATTCCATTCCATTCCATTCCAATCCATTCCATTCTACTCGGGTTGATTCCATTCCATTCCATTCCATTCCATTCCATTCCATTCCATTCCATTCCATTCCATTCCAATCCATTCCATTCTACGCGGGTTGATTCCATTCCATTCCATTCCATTCCATTCCATTCCCTTCCTTTCCATTCCATTCCATTCCATTCCATTTCATTCCATTCCATTCCATTAAATTCCATTCCATTCCATTCCATTCCATTCCATTCCATTCCATTCCATTAAGTTCTACTCGGGTTGATTCCATTCCATTCCATTCCATTCCATTCCATTCCATTCCATTCCAATCCACTCCATTCTACTCGGGTTGATTCCATTCCATTCCATTCCATTCCATTACGTTCCATTCCATTCCATTCCATTCGGTTCCATTCGATTCCATTCGATTCCATTCCATTTCAATCCATTCGATTCCATTCCTTTCCGTTTCGTTCCGCTCCGATCGTTCCGTTCTATTCGGGTTGATTCCATTCTATTCCACTCCATTCCATTCGATTCCATTCCATTCCATTCGATTCCATTCCATTCCATTCCATTCCATTCCATTCCATTCCATTCCATCCTATTCTATTGAATTCCTTTCCATTCCATTCCATTCCATTCCATTCCAATCCATTCCATTCTTCTCGGGTTGATTCCATTCCATTCCATTCCATTCCATTCCATTCCATACCATTCCATTCCATTCCAATCCATTCAATACTACTCGGGTTGATTCCATTCCATTCCATTCCATTCCATTCCATTCCCTACCTTTCCATTCCATTCGGTTCCATTCGATTCTTTCGATTCCATTCTATTTCAGTCCATTCCATTCGATTCCTTTCAATTCCATTCGATTCCATTCCATTCCATTCCATTCCATTCCATTCCATTCCATTTCATTCTATTCCATTAAATTCCATTCCATTCCATTGCATTCCATTCGATTCCATTCCATTCCATTCCATTCCATTCGATTCCATTCGATTCCATTCCATTCCATTCCATTCCATTCCATTCCATTCCATTCCATTCCATACCGTTCTACTCGTGTTCATTCCATTCCATTCCATTCCATGCCATTCTATTCCATTGAATTTCATTCCATTCCATTCCATTCCGTTCTACTCGGGTTCATTCCATTCCATTCCATTCCATTCCATTCCATTCTATTCCATTGAATTCCATTCCATTCCGTTCCATTCCGTTCCATTCCATTCCATTCCATTCCATTAAGTTCTACTCGAGTTGATTCCATTCCATTCCATTCCATTAAGTTCTACTCGGGTTGATTCCATTCTATTCCACTCCATTCCATTCGATTCCATTCGATTCCATTCCATTCCATTCCGTTCCATTCCATTCCATTCCATTCCATTTCATTCCAGTCCATTACATTCGATTCCATTCCCTTCCGTTCTATTCTATTGAATTCCATTGCATTCCATTCCATTCCATTCCTATCCATTCCATTCTACTCGGGTTGATTCCATTCCTTTCCATTCAATTTCATTCCATTCCATTCCATTCCGCTCCACTCGGGTTCATTCCATTCCATTCCATTCCATTTGATTCCATTCGATTCCATTCCATTCCTTTCCGTTCTACTCGGGTCCATTCCATTCCATTCCATTCCATTCCATTCCGTTCTGTTCCATTCGATTCCATTCCATTCCATTCCAATCCATTCCATTCTACTCGGGTTGATTCCATTCCATTCCATTCCATTCCATTCCATTCCATTCCATTCCATTCCATTTCATTCCAGTCCATTCCATTCGATTCTATTCCATTCCATTCCATTGCATTGCATTCCATTCCATTCCATTCCATTCCATTCCATTCCATTCCATTCCATTCCATTCCATTCCATTCCATTCCTTTCTACTCGGGTTGATTCCATTCTATTCCATTCCATTCCATTCTATTCCATTCGATTCCATTCGATTCCATTCCATTCCATTCCATTCCATTCCATTCTACTCGGGTTCATTCCATTCCATTGCATTCCATTCTATTGTATTCCATTGAATTCCATTCCATTCCATTCCATTCCATTCCTTTCCATTCCATTCCATTCCATTCCATTCCATTCCATTCCACTCCATTCCGTTCTACTCGGGTTGATTCCATTCCATTCCATTCCATTCCATTTAATTCCAATCCATTCCATTCCATTCCAATCCATTCCATTCCATTCCATTCCATTCCGTTCAACTCGGGTTGATTCCATTCCATTCCATTCCATTCCATTCCATTCCATTCGATTCCATTCGATTGCATTCGATTCCATTCCATTCCATTCCATTCCATTCCATTCCATTCCATTCCATTCCATTCCATTCCATTCCATTCCATTCCATTCCATTCCATTCTATTCCATTCGATTCCATTCCATTCGATTCCATTCGATTCCATTCGATTCCATTCCATTCCATTCCATTCCATTCCATTCCATTCCATTCCATTCTACTGGGGTTGATTCCACTCCATTCCATTCCATTCCATTCCATTCGATTCCATTCGATTCCATTCGATTCCATTCCATTCCATTCCATTCCATTCCATTCCAATCCATTCCATTCTACTCGGGTTGATTCCATTCCATTCCATTCCATTCCATTCCATTCCATTCCATTCCATTCCATTCCATTCCATTCCATTCCATTCGGTTCCATTCGATTCCATTCGATTCCATTCCATTTCACTCCTTTCCATTCCATTCCGTTAAGTTCCGTTCTGTTCCGTTCCGTTCCGTTCTATTCGGGTTGATACCATTCTATTCCACTCCATTCCATTCGATTCCATTCGATTCCATTCCATTCCATTCCGTTCCATTCCATTCCATTCCATTCCATTCCATTCCATTCTATTCTATTGAATTCCATTGCATTCCATTCCATTCCATTCCTATCCATTCCATTCTACTCGGGTTGATTCCATTCCTTTCCATTCCATTCCATTCCATTCCATTCCATTCCATTCCATTCCATTCCATTCCATTCCATTCCGTTCAACTTGGGTTGATTCCATTCCATTCCATTCCATTCCATTCGATTCCATTCAATTCCATTCGATTCCATTTCATTCCATTCCATTGCATTCCATTCCATTCCATTCCAACCCATTCCATTCTACTCGGGTTGATTCCATTCCATTCCATTCCATTCCATTCCATTCCATTCCCTTCCATTCCATTCCATTCGGTACCATTCGATTCCATTCAATTCCATTCCATTTCAATCCATTCCATTCCGTTCCGTTCCGTTCCGCTCCTTTCCGTTCCGTTCTATTCGGGTTGATTCCATTCTATTCCACTCCATTCCATTCGATTCCATTCGATTCCATTCGATTCCATTCCATTCTATTCCATTCCATTCCATTCCATTCCATTCTATTGTATTGAATTCCATTCCATTCCATTCCAATAAATTCCTATCCATTCCATTCTACTCGGGTTGATTCCAATCCATTCCATTCCATTCCATTCCATTCCATTCCATTCCATTCCATTCCATTCCATTCCATTCCATTCCATTCCATTCCGTTCTACTCGGGTTCATTCCATTCCATTCCATTCCATTCCATTCCATTCCATTCCATTCCATTCCATTCCATTCCATTCCATTCCATTCCATTCGATTCCATTCCATTCCATTCCATTCCATTCCATTCCATTCCTTTCAATTCTATTCTATTGAATTCCTTTCCATTCCATTCCATTCCATTCCAATCCATTCCATTCTACTCGGGTTCACTCCATTCCATTCCATTCCATTGTATTCCATTGAATTCCATTCCATTCCATTCCATTCCATTCCATTCCATTCCATTCCATTCCATTCCATTCCATTAAATTCCATTCCATTCCATTCCATTCCATTCCATTCCGTACTACTCGGGTAGATTCCATTCCATTCCATTCCATTCCATTCCATTCCATTCCATTCCATTCCATTCCATTCCATTCCATTCCATTCCGTTCTACTCGGGTTCATTCCATTCCATTCCATTCCATTCCATACTATTCCATTGAATTCCATTCCATTCCGTTCCATTCCGTTCCATTCCATTCCATTCCATTCCATTAAGTTCTACTCGGGTTGATTCCATTCCATTCCATTCCATTCCATTCCATTCGATTACATTCGATTCCATTCCATTCCATTCCATTCCATTCCATTCCAATCCATTCCATTCTACTCGGGTTGATTCCATTCCATTCCATTCCATTCCATTCCATTCCATTCCATTCCATTAAATTCCATTCCATTCCATTCCGTTCAACTCGGGTTGATTCCATTCCATTCCATTCCATTCCATTCGATTCCAGTCAATTCCATTCGATTCCATTCCATTCCATTCCATTCCATTCCTTTCCATTCCATTCCAACCCATTCCATTCTACTCGGGTTGATTCCATTCCATTCCATTCCATTCCATTCCATTCCATTCCATTCCATTCCATTCCATTCCCTTCCATTCCATTCCATTCGGTACCATTCGATTCCATTCGATTCCATTCCATTTCAATCCATTACATTCCGTTCCGTTCCGTTCCTTTCCGTTCCGTTCTATTCGGGTTGATTCCATTCTATTCCACTCCATTCCATTCGATTCCATTCGATTCCATTCGATTCCTTTCCATTCCATTCCATTCCATTCCATTCTATTGTATTGAATTCCATTCCATTCCATTCCATTAAATTCCTATCCATTCCATTCTACTCGGGTTGATTCCAATCCATTCCTTTCCATTCCATTCCATTCCATTCCATTCCATTCCATTCCATTCCATTCCATTCCATTCCATTCCATTCCATTCCGTTCTACTCGGGTTCATTCCATTCGATTCCATTCCATTCCATTCCATTCCATTCCATTCCATTCCATTCCATTCGATTCCATTCGATTCCATTCCATTCCATTCAATTCCATTCCATTCCATTCCATTCCAATCCATTCCATTCTACTCGGGTAGATTCCATTCCATTCCATTCCATTCCATGCCATTCCATTCCATTCCATTCCATTCCATTCCGTTCCATTCCATTCCATTCCATTCCATTAATTTCTACTCGGGTTGATTCCATTCCATTCCATTCCATTCCATTCCATTCCATTCGATTCCATTCCATTCCATTCCATTCCAATCCATTCCATTCTACTCGGGTTGATTCCATTCCATTCCATTCCATTCCATTACGTTCCATTCCTTTCCATTCCATTCGGTTCCATTCGATTCCATTCGATTACATTCCATTTCAATCCATTCGATTCCATTCCGTTCCGTTTCGTTCCGCTCCGATCGTTCCGTTCAATTCGGGTTGATTCCATTCTATTCCACTTAATTCCATTCGATTCCATTCCATTCCATTCGATTCCATTCCATTCCATTCCATTCCATTCCATTCCATTCCATTCTATTCCATTGATTTCCATTCCATTCAATTCCATTCCATTCCATTCCAATCCATTCCATTCTTCTCGGGTTGATTCCATTCCATTCCATTCCATTCCATTCCATTCCATTCCATTCCATTCCATTCCATTCCATTCCAATCCATTCCATTCTACTTGGGTTGATTCCATTCCATTCCATTCCATTCAATTCCATTCCATTCCCTTCCTTTCCATTCCATTCGGTTCCATTCGATTCTTTCGATTCCATTCTATTTCACTCCATTGCATTCGATTACATTCGATTCCATTCGATTCCATTCCATTCCATTCCATTCCATTCCATTCCATTCCATTCCATTCCATTCCATTCCATTGCATTCGATTCCATTCCATTCCATTCCATTCCATTCCATTCCATTAGATTCCATTCGATTCCATTCCATTCCCTTCCATTCCATTCCATTCCTTTCGATTCCATTCCATTCCATTCCATTCCATTCCATTCCATTCCATTCCATTCGATTCCATTCCATTCCATTCCATTCCATTCCATTCCAATCCATTCCATTCTACTCGGGTTGATTCCATTCCATTCCATTCCATTCCATTCCATTCCATTCCATTCCATTTCATTGCATTCCATTCCATTCCATTCCATTCCATTCCATTCCATTCCGTTCAACTCGGGTTGATTCCATTCCATTCCATTCCATTCCATTCCATTCCATTCAATTCCATTCGATTCCATTCCATTCCATTCCATTGCATTCCATTCCATTCCATTCCAACCCATTCCATTCTACTCGGGTTGATTCCATTCCATTCCATTCCATTCCATTCCATTCCATTCCGTTCCGTTCCGTTCCGTTCCTTTCCGTTCCGTTCTATTCGGGTTGATTCCATTCTATTCCACTCCATTCCATTCGATTCCATTCCATTCCATTCCATTCCATTCCATTCCATTCCATTCCATTCCATTCCATTCTATTGTATTGAATTCCATTCCATTCCATTCCATTAAATTCCTATCCATTCCATTCTACTCGGGTTGATTCCAATCCATTCCATTCCATTCCATTCCATTCCATTCCATTCCATTCCATTCCATTCCATTCCATTCCATTCCATTCCATTCCATTCCGTTCTACTCGGGTTCATTCCATTCCATTCCATTCCATTCCATTCAATTCCATTCCATTCCATTCCATTCCATTCGATTCCATTTGATTCCATTCCATTCCATTCAATTCCATTCCATTCCATTCCATTCCAATCCATTCCATTCTACTCGGGTAGATTCCATTCCATTCCATTCCATTCCATGCCATTCCATTCCATTCCATTCCATTCCATTCCCTTAAGTTCTACTCGGGTTGATTCCATTCCATTCCATTCCATTCCATTCCATTCCATTCGATTCCATTCCATTCCATTCCATTCCATTCCATTCCATTCCATTCCATTCGATTCCATTCCATTCCATTCCATTCCATTCCATTCCATTCCAATCAATTCCATTCTACTCGGGTTGATTCCATTCCATTCCATTCCATTCCATTCCATTCCATTCCATTCCAATCCATTCCATTCTACGCGGGTTGATTCCATTCCATTCCATTCCATTCCATTCCATTCCCTTCCTTTCCATTCCATTCCATTCCATTTCATTCCATTCCATTCCATTAAATTCCATTCCATTCCATTCCATTCCATTCCATTCCATTCCATTCCATTCCATTAAGTTCTACTCGGGTTGATTCCATTCCATTCCATTCCATTCCATTCCATTCCATTCCATTCCATTCCAATCCACTCCATTCTACTCGGGTTGATTCCATTCCATTCCATTCCATTCCATTACGTTCCATTCCATTCCATTCCATTCGGTTCCATTCGATTCCATTCGATTCCATTCCATTTCAATCCATTCGATTCCATTCCTTTCCGTTTCGTTCCGCTCCGATCGTTCCGTTCTATTCGGGTTGATTCCATTCTATTCCACTCCATTCCATTCGATTCCATTCCATTCCATTCGATTCCATTCCATTCCATTCCATTCCATTCCATTCCATTCCATTCCATTCCATTCCATCCTATTCTATTGAATTCCTTTCCATTCCATTCCATTCCATTCCATTCCAATCCATTCCATTCTTCTCGGGTTGATTCCATTCCATTCCATTCCATTCCATTCCATTCCATTCCATACCATTCCATTCCATTCCAATCCATTCCATTCTACTCGGGTTGATTCCATTCCATTCCATTCCATTCCATTCCATTCCCTACCTTTCCATTCCATTCGGTTCCATTCGATTCTTTCGATTCCATTCTATTTCAGTCCATTCCATTCGATTCCTTTCAATTCCATTCGATTCCATTCCATTCCATTCCATTCCATTCCATTCCATTCCATTTCATTCTATTCCATTAAATTCCATTCCATTCCATTGCATTCCATTCGATTCCATTCCATTCCATTCCATTCCATTCGATTCCATTCGATTCCATTCCATTCCATTCCATTCCATTCCATTCAATTCCATTCCATTCCATACCGTTCTACTCGTGTTCATTCCATTCCATTCCATTCCATGCCATTCTATTCCATTGAATTTCATTCCATTCCATTCCATTCCGTTCTACTCAGGTTCATTCCATTCCATTCCATTCCATTCCATTCCATTCTATTCCATTGAATTCCATTCCATTCCGTTCCATTCCGTTCCATTCCATTCCATTCCATTCCATTAAGTTCTACTCGGGTTGATTCCATTCCATTCCATTCCATTAAGTTCTACTCGGGTTGATTCCATTCTATTCCACTCCATTCCATTCGATTCCATTCGATTCCATTCCATTCCATTCCGTTCCATTCCATTCCATTCCATTCCATTTCATTCCAGTCCATTCCATTCGATTCCATTCCCTTCCGTTCTATTCTATTGAATTCCATTGCATTCCATTCCATTCCATTCCTATCCATTCCATTCTACTCGGGTTGATTCCATTCCTTTCCATTCAATTTCATTCCATTCCATTCCATTCCGCTCCACTCGGGTTCATTCCATTCCATTCCATTCCATTTGATTCCATTCGATTCCATTCCATTCCTTTCCGTTCTACTCGGGTCCATTCCATTCCATTCCATTCCATTCCATTCCGTTCTGTTCCATTCCATTCCATTCCATTCCATTCCAATCCATTCCATTCTACTCGGGTTGATTCCATTCCATTCCATTCCATTCCATTCCATTCCATTCCATTCCATTTCATTCCAGTCCATTCCATTCGATTCTATTCCATTCCATTTCATTGCATTGCATTCCATTCCATTCCATTCCATTCCATTCCATTCCATTCCATTCCATTCCATTCCATTCCATTCCATTCCATTCCTTTCTACTCGGGTTGATTCCATTCTATTCCATTCCATTCCATTCTATTCCATTCGATTCCATTCGATTCCATTCCATTCCATTCCATTCCATTCCATTCTACTCGGGTTCATTCCATTCCATTGCATTCCATTCTATTGTATTCCATTGAATTCCATTCCATTCCATTCCATTCCATTCCTTTCCATTCCATTCCATTCCATTCCATTCCACTCCATTCCGTTCTACTCGGGTTGATTCCATTCCATTCCATTCCATTCCATTGAATTCCAATCCATTCCATTCCATTCCAATCCATTCCATTCCATTCCATTCCATTCCATTCCGTTCAACTCGGGTTGATTCCATTCCATTCCATTCCATTCCATTCCATTCGATTCCATTCGATTGCATTCGATTCCATTCCATTCCATTCCATTCCATTCCATTCCATTCCATTCCATTCTATTCCATTCGATTCCATTCCATTCGATTCCATTCGATTCCATTCGATTCCATTCCATTCCATTCCATTCCATTCCATTCCATTCCATTCCATTCCGTTCTACTCGTGTTCATTCCATTGCATTCCATTCCATTCCATTCTATTCCATTGAATTTCATTCCATTCCATTCCATTCCATTCCATTCCATTCCATTCCATTCCATTCCATTCTACTGGGGTTGATTCCACTCCATTCCATTCCATTCCATTCCATTCGATTCCATTCGATTCCATTCGATTCCATTCGATTCCATTCCATTCCATTCCATTCCATTCCATTCCAATCCATTCCATTCTACTCGGGTTGATTCCATTCCATTCCATTCCATTCCATTCCATTCCATTCCATTCCATTCCATTCCATTCCTTTCCATTCGGTTCCATTCGATTCCATTCGATTCCATTCCATTTCACTCCGTTCCATTCCATTCCGTTAAGTTCCGTTCTGTTCCGTTCCGTTCCGTTCTATTCGGGTTGATACCATTCTATTCCACTCCATTCCATTCGATTCCATTCGATTCCATTCCATTCCATTCCGTTCCATTCCATTCCATTCCATTCCATTCCATTCCATTCCATTCTATTCTATTGAATTCCATTGCATTCCATTCCACTCCATTCCTATCCATTCCATTCTACTCGGGTTGATTCCATTCCTTTCCATTCCATTCCATTCCATTCCATTCCATTCCATTCCATTCCATTCCATTCCATTCCATTCCATTCCGTTCAACTTGGGTTGATTCCATTCCATTCCATTCCATTCCATTCGATTCCATTCAATTCCATTCGATTCCATTTCATTCCATTCCATTGCATTCCATTCCATTCCATTCCAACCCATTCCATTCTACTCGGGTTGATTCCATTCCATTCCATTCCATTCCATTCCATTCCATTCCCTTCCATTCCATTCCATTCGGTACCATTCGATTCCATTCAATTCCATTCCATTTCAATCCATTCCATTCCGTTCCGTTCCGTTCCGCTCCTTTCCGTTCCGTTCTATTCGGGTTGATTCCATTCTATTCCACTCCATTCCATTCGATTCCATTCGATTCCATTCGATTCCATTCCATTCTATTCCATTCCATTCCATTCCATTCCATTCTATTGTATTGAATTCCATTCCATTCCATTCCATTAAATTCCTATCCATTCCATTCTACTCGGGTTGATTCCAATCCATTCCATTCCATTCCATTCCATTCCATTCCATTCCATTCCATTCCATTCCATTCCATTCCATTCCATTCCATTCCATTCCGTTCTACTCGGGTTCATTCCATTCCATTCCATTCCATTCCATTCAATTCCATTCCATTCCATTCCATTCCATTCCATTCCATTCCATTCCATTCCATTCCATTCCATTCAATTCCATTCCATTCCATTCGATTCCATTCCATTCCATTCCATTCCATTCCATTCCTTTCAATTCTATTCTATTGAATTCCTTTCCATTCCATTCCATTCCATTCCAATCCATTCCATTCTACTCGGGTTCACTCCATTCCATTCCATTCCATTGTATTCCATTGAATTCCATTCCATTCCATTCCATTCCATTCCATTCCATTCCATTCCATTCCATTCCATTAAATTCCATTCCATTCCATTCCATTCCATTCCATTCCGTTCTACTCGGGTAGATTCCATTCCATTCCATTCCATTCCATTCCATTCCATTCCATTACATTCCATTCCATTCCATTCCATTCCGTTCTACTCGGGTTCATTCCATTCAATTCCATTCCATTCCATACTATTCCATTGAATTCCATTCCATTCCGTTCCATTCCGTTCCATTCCATTCCATTCCATTCCATTAAGTTCTACTCGGGTTGATTCCATTCCATTCCATTCCATTCCATTCCATTCGATTCCATTCGATTCCATTCCATTCCATTCCATTCCATTCCATTCCAATCCATTCCATTCTACTCGGGTTGATTCCATTCCATTCCATTCCATTCCATTCCATTCCATTCCATTCCATTCCATTCCATTAAATTCCATTCCATTCCATTCCGTTCAACTCGGGTTGATTCCATTCCATTCCATTCCATTCCATTCGATTCCATTCAATTCCATTCGATTCCATTCCATTCCATTCCATTCCATTCCTTTCCATTCCATTCCACCCCATTCCATTCTACTCGGGTTGATTCCATTCTATTCCATTCCATTCCATTCCATTCCATTCCATTCCATTCCATTCCATTCCATTCCATTCCCTTCCATTCCATTCCATTCGGTACCATTCGATTCCATTCGATTCCATTCCATTTCAATCCATTACATTCCGTTCCGTTCCGTTCCTTTCCGTTCCGTTCTATTCGGGTTGATTCCATTCTATTCCCCTCCATTCCATTCGATTCCATTCGATTCCATTCGATTCCATTCCATTCCATTCCATTCCATTCCATTCTATTGTATTGAATTCCATTCCATTCCATTCCATTAAATTCCTATCCATTCCATTCTACTCGGGTTGATTCCAATCCATTCCTTTCCATTCCATTCCATTCCATTCCATTCCATTCCATTCCATTCCATTCCATTCCATTCCGTTCTACTCGGGTTCATTCCATTCCATTCCATTCCATTCCATTCCATTCCATTCCATTCCATTCCATTCGATTCCATTCGATTCCATTCCATTCCATTCAATTCCATTCCATTCCATTCCATTCCAATCCATTCCATTCTACTCGGGTAGATTCCATTCCATTCCATTCCATTCCATGCCATTCCATTCCATTCCATTCCATTCCATTCCATTCCGTTCCATTCCATTCCATTCCATTCCATTAAGTTCTACTCGGGTTGATTCCATTCCATTCCATTCCAATCCATTCCATTCTACTCGGGTTGAATCCATTCCATTCCATTCCATTCCATTACGTTCCATTCCTTTCCATTCCATTCGGTTCCATTCGATTCCATTCGATTACATTCCATTTCAATCCATTCGATTCCATTCCGTTCCGTTTCGTTCCGCTCCGATCGTTCCGTTCAATTCGGGTTGATTCCAATCTATTCCACTAAATTCCATTCGATTCCATTCCATTCCATTCGATTCCATTCCATTCCATTCCATTCCATTCCATTCCATTCTATTCTATTCTATTGAATTCCATTCCATTCCATTCCATTCCATTCCATTCCAATCCATTCCATTCTTCTCGGGTTGATTCCATTCCATTCCATTCCATTCCATTCCATTCCATTCCATTCCTTTCCATTCCATTCGGTTCCATTCGATTCTTTCGATTCCATTCTATTTCACTCCATTGCATTCGATTCCATTCGATTCCATTCGATTCCATTCCATTCCATTCCATTCCATTCCATTCCATTCCATTCCATTCCGTTCCATTCCATTGCATTCGATTCCATTCCATTCCATTCCATTCCATTCCATTCCATTAGATTCCATTCGATTCCATTCCATTCCCTTCCATTCCATTCCATTCCATTCGATTCCATTCCATTCCATTCCATTCCATTCCATTCCATTCCATTCCATTCCATTCCATTCCATTCCATTCGATTCCATTCCATTCCATTCCATTCCATTCCATTCCAATCCATTCCATTCTACTCGGGTTGATTCCATTCCATTCCATTCCATTCCATTCCATTCCATTCCATTTCATTGCATTCCATTCCATTCCATTCCATTCCATTCCATTCCATTCCATTCCGTTCAACTCGGGTTGATTCCATTCCATTCCATTCCATTCCATTCCATTCCATTCAATTCCATTCGATTCCATTCCATTCCATTCCATTGCATTCCATTCCATTCCATTCCAACCCATTCCATTCTACCCGGGTTGATTCCATTCCATTCCATTCCATTCCATTCCATTCCATTCCATTCCATTCCATTCCATTCCATTCCTTTCCCTTCCATTCCATTCCATTCGGTACCATTCGATTCCATTCGATTCCATTCCATTTCAATCCATTCCATTCCGTTCCGTTCCGTTCCGTTCCTTTCCGTTCCGTTCTATTCGGGTTGATTCCATTCTATTCCACTCCATTCCATTCGATTCCATTCGATTCCATTCGATTCCATTCCATTCCATTCCATTCCATTCCATTCTATTGTATTGAATTCCATTCCATTCCATTCCATTAAATTCCTATCCATTCCATTCTACTCGGGTTGATTCCAATCCATTCCATTCCATTCCATTCCATTCCATTCCATTCCATTCCATTCCATTCCATTCCATTCCATTCCATTCCATTCCGTTCTACTCGGGTTCATTCCATTCCATTCAATTCCATTCCATTCAATTCCATTCCATTCCATTCGATTCCATTCGATTCCATTTGATTCCATTCCATTCCATTCAATTCCATTCCATTCCATTCCATTCCAATCCATTCCATTCTACTCGGGTAGATTCCATTCCATTCCATTCCATTCCATGCCATTCCATTCCATTCCATTCCATTCCATTCCGTTCCATTCCATTCCATTCCATTCCATTAAGTTCTACTCGGGTTGATTCCATTCCATTCCATTCCATTCCATTCCATTCCATTCCATTCCATTCGATTCCATTCCATTCCATTCCATTCCATTCCATTCCATTCCAATCCATTCCATTCTACTCGGGTTGATTCCATTCCATTCCATTCCATTCCATTCCATTCCAATCCATTCCATTCTACGCGGGTTGATTCCATTCCATTCCATTCCATTCCATTCCATTCCCTTCCTTTCCATTCCATTCCATTCCATTTCATTCCATTCCATTCCATTAAATTCCATTCCATTCCATTCCATTCCATTCCATTCCATTCCATTCCATTAAGTTCTACTCGGGTTGATTCCATTCCATTCCATTCCATTCCATTCCATTCCATTCCATTCCATTCCATTCCAATCCACTCCATTCTACTCGGGTTGATTCCAATCCATTCCATTCCATTCCATTACGTTCCATTGCATTCCATTCCATTCGGTTCCATTCGATTCCATTCGATTCCATTCCATTTCAATCCATTCGATTCCATTCCTTTCCGTTTCGTTCTGCTCCGATCTTTCCGTTCTATTCGGGTTGATTCCATTCTATTCCACTCCATTCCATTCGATTCCATTCCATTCCATTCGATTCCATTCCATTCCATTCCATTCCATTCCATTCCATTCCATTCCATTCCAATCCATTCCATTCTACGCGGGTTGATTCCATTCCATTCCATTCCATTCCATTCCATTCCCTTCCTTTCCATTCCATTCCATTCCATTTCATTCCATTCCATTCCATTAAATTCCATTCCATTCCATTCCATTCCATTCCATTCCATTCCATTCCATTAAGTTCTACTCGGGTTGATTCCATTCCATTCCATTCCATTCCATTCCATTCCATTCCATTAAGTTCTACTCGGGTTGATTCCATTCCATTCCATTCCATTCCATTCCATTCCATTCCATTCCATTCCATTCCAATCCATTCCATTCTACACGGGTAGATTCCATTCCATTCCATTCCATTCCATGCCATTCCATTCCATTCCATTCCATTCCATTCCGTTCCATTCCATTCCATTCCATTCCATTAAGTTCTACTCGGGTTGATTCCATTCCATTCCATTCCAATCCATTCCATTCTACTCGGGTTGAATCCATTCCATTCCATTCCATTCCATTACGTTCCATTCCTTTCCATTCCATTCGGTTCCATTCGATTCCATTCGATTACATTCCATTTCAATCCATTCGATTCCATTCCGTTCCGTTTCGTTCCGCTCCGATCGTTCCGTTCAATTCGGGTTGATTCAAATCTATTCCACTAAATTCCATTCGATTCCATTCCATTCCATTCGATTCCATTCCATTCCATTCCATTCCATTCCATTCCATTCTATTCTATTCTATTGAATTCCATTCCATTCCATTCCATTCCATTCCATTCCATTCCAATCCATTCCATTCTTCTCGGGTTGATTCCATTCCATTCCATTCCATTCCATTCCATTCCATTCCATTCCTTTCCATTCCATTCGGTTCCATTCGATTCTTTCGATTCCATTCTATTTCACTCCATTGCATTCGATTCCATTCGATTCCATTCGATTCCATTCCATTCCATTCCATTCCATTCCATTCCATTCCATTCCATTCCGTTCCATTCCATTGCATTCGATTCCATTCCATTCCATTCCATTCCATTCCATTCCATTAGATTCCATTCGATTCCATTCCATTCCCTTCCATTCCATTCCATTCCATTCGATTCCATTCCATTCCATTCCATTCCATTCCATTCCATTCCATTCCATTCCATTCCATTCGATTCCATTCCATTCCATTCCATTCCATTCCATTCCAATCCATTCCATTCTACTCGGGTTGATTCCATTCCATTCCATTCCATTCCATTCCATTCCATTCCATTTCATTGCATTCCATTCCATTCCATTCCATTCCATTCCATTCCATTCCATTCCGTTCAACTCGGGTTGATTCCATTCCATTCCATTCCATTCCATTCCATTCCATTCAATTCCATTCGATTCCATTCCATTCCATTCCATTGCATTCCATTCCATTCCATTCCAACCCATTCCATTCTACTCGGGTTGATTCCATTCCATTCCATTCCATTCCATTCCATTCCATTCCATTCCATTCCATTCCATTCCATTCCTTTCCCTTCCATTCCATTCCATTCGGTACCATTCGATTCCATTCGATTCCATTCCATTTCAATCCATTCCATTCCGTTCCGTTCCGTTCCGTTCCTTTCCGTTCCGTTCTATTCGGGTTGATTCCATTCTATTCCACTCCATTCCATTCGATTCCATTCGATTCCATTCGATTCCATTCCATTCCATTCCATTCCATTCCATTCTATTGTATTGAATTCCATTCCATTCCATTCCATTAAATTCCTATCCATTCCATTCTACTCGGGTTGATTCCAATCCATTCCATTCCATTCCATTCCATTCCATTCCATTCCATTCCATTCCATTCCATTCCATTCCATTCCATTCCGTTCTACTCGGGTTCATTCCATTCCATTCAATTCCATTCCATTCAATTCCATTCCATTCCATTCGATTATATTCGATTCCATTTGATTCCATTCCATTCCATTCAATTCCATTCCATTCCATTCCATTCCAATCCATTCCATTCTACTCGGGTAGATTCCATTCCATTCCATTCCATTCCATGCCATTCCATTCCATTCCATTCCATTCCATTCCGTTCCATTCCATTCCATTCCATTCCATTAAGTTCTACTCGGGTTGATTCCATTCCATTCCATTCCATTCCATTCCATTCCATTCCATTCCATTCGATTCCATTCCATTCCATTCCATTCCATTCCATTCCATTCCAATCCATTCCATTCTACTCGGGTTGATTCCATTCCATTCCATTCCATTCCATTCCATTCCATTCCATTCCAATCCATTCCATTCTACGCGGGTTGATTCCATTCCATTCCATTCCATTCCATTCCATTCCCTTCCTTTCCATTCCATTCCATTCCATTTCATTCCATTCCATTCCATTAAATTCCATTCCATTCCATTCCATTCCATTCCATTCCATTCCATTCCATTAAGTTCTACTCGGGTTGATTCCATTCCATTCCATTCCATTCCATTCCATTCCATTCCATTCCATTCCATTCCAATCCACTCCATTCTACTCGGGTTGATTCCATTCCATTCCATTCCATTCCATTACGTTCCATTGCATTCCATTCCATTCGGTTCCATTCGATTCCATTCAATTCCATTCCATTTCAATCCATTCGATTCCATTCCTTTCCGTTTCGTTCTGCTCCGATCTTTCCGTTCTATTCGGGTTGATTCCATTCTATTCCACTCCATTCCATTCGATTCCATTCCATTCCATTCGATTCCATTCCATTCCATTCCATTCCATTCCATTCCATCCTATTCTATTGAATTCCATTCCATTCCATTCCATTCCATTCCATTCCAATCCATTCCATTCTACTCGGGTTGATTCCATTCCATTCCATTCCATTCCATTCCATTCCAATCCATTCCATTCTACTCGGGTTGATTCCATTCCATTCCATTCCATTCCATTCCATTCCCTTCCTTTCCATTCCATTCGGTTCCATTCGATTCTTTCGATTCCATTCTATTTCACTCCATTCCATTCGATTCCATTCGATTCCATTCGATTCCATTCCATTCCATTCCATTCCATTCCATTCCATTCCATTTCATTCTATTCCATTAAATTCCATTCCATTCCATTCCATTCCATTCCATTCCATTCCATTCCATTCCATTCCATTGCATTGGATTCCATTCCATTCCATTCGATTCCATTCGATTCCATTCCATTCCATTCCATTCCATTCCATTCAATTCCATTCCATTCCATACCGTTCTACTCGTGTTCATTCCATTCCATTCCATTCCATTCCATTCTATTCCATTGAATTTCATTCCATTCCATTCCATTCCGTTCTACTCGGGTTCATTCCATTCCATTCCATTCCATTCCATTCCATTCTTTTCCATTGAATTCCATTCCATTCCGTTCCATTCCGTTCCATTCCATTCCATTCCATTCCATTAAGTTCTACTCGGGTTGATTCCATTCCATTCCATTCCATTAAGTTCTACTCGGGTTGATTCCATTCTATTCCACTCCATTCCATTCGATTCCATTCGATTCCATTCCATTCCATTCCGTTCCATTCCATTCCATTCCATTCCATTTCATTCCAGTCCATTCCATTCGATTCCATTCCCTTCCGTTCTATTCTATTGAATTCCATTGCATTCCATTCCATTCCATTCCTATCCATTCCATTCTACTCGGGTTGATTCCGTTCCTTTCCATTCAATTTCACTCCATTCCATTCCATTCCGCTCCACTCGGGTTCATTCCATTCCATTCCATTCCATTTGATTCCATTCGATTCCATTCCATTCCTTTCCGTTCTACTCGGGTCCATTCCATTCCATTCCATTCCATTCCATTCCGTTCTGTTCCATTCGATTCCATTCCATTCCATTCCAATCCATTCCATTCTACTCGGGTTGATTCCATTCGATTCCATTCCATTCCATTCCATTCCATTCCCTTCCATTCCATTCCATTCGGTACCATTCGATTCCATTCGAATCCATTCCATTTCACTCCATTCCATTCCATTCTGTTCCGTTCCGTTCCATTCCGTTCCGTTCTATTCGGGTTGATTCCATTCTATTCCACTCCATTCCATTCGATTCCATTCGATTCGATTCCATTCCATTCCATTCCATTCCATTCCATTCCATTCCATTCCATTCCATTCCATTCGATTCCATTCGATTCCATTCCATTCCATTCCTTTCCATTCCATTCAATTCCATTCCATTCCATTCCGTTCTACTCGGGTTCATTCCATTCCATTCCATTCCATTCCATTCTATTCCATTGAATTCCATTCCATTCCGTTCTACTCGGGTTGATTTCATTCCATTCCATTCCATTCTATTCCATTCCATTCCATTCCATTCGATTCCATTCGATTCCATTCGATTCCATTCGATTCCATTCCATTCCATTCCATTCCATTCCATTCCTTTCAATTCTATTCTATTGAATTCCATTCCATTCCATTCCATTCCATTCCAATCCATTCCATTCTACTCGGGTTCACTCCATTCCATTCCATTCCATTGTATTCCATTGAATTCCATTCCATTCCATTCCATTCCATTCCATTCCATTCCATTCCATTCCATTAAATTCCATTCCATTCCATTCCATTCCATTAAATTCCATTCCATTCCATTCCATTCCATTCCATTCCGTTCTACTCGGGTAGATTCCATTCCATTCCATTCCATTCCATTCCATTCCGTTCTACTCGGGTTCATTCCATTCCATTCCATTCCATTCCATACTATTCCATTGAATTCCATTCCATTCCGTTCCATTCCGTTCCATTCCATTCCATTCCATTCCATTAAGTTCTACTCGGGTTGATTCCATTCCATTCCATTCCATTCCATTCCATTCGATTCCATTCGATTCCATTCCATTCCATTCCATTCCATTTCATTCCAATCCATTCCATTCTACTCGGGTTGATTCCATTCCATTCCATTCCATTCCATTCCATTCCATTCCATTCCATTCCATTACATTACATTCGATTCCATTCGATTCCATTCCATTCCATTCCATTCCATTCCATTCCATTCAATTCCATTCCATTCCATTCTATTCCATTGAATTCCATTCCATTCCATTCCATTCCATTCCATTCCATTCCATTCTACTCGGGTTGATCCAATTCCATTCCTTTCCATTCCATTCCATTCCATTCCATTGAATTCCGTTCCATTCCATTCCATTCCATTCCATTCCATTCCATTCCATTCCATTCCATTCCGTTCTACTCGGGTTGATTTCATTCCATTCCATTCCATTCTATTCCATTCCATTCCATTCCATTCGATTCCATTCGATTCCATTCGATTCCATTCGATTCCATTCCATTCCATTCCATTCCATTCCATTCCATTCCTTTCAATTCTATTCTATTGAATTCCATTCCATTCCATTCCATTCCATTCCAATCCATTCCATTTTACTCGGGTTCACTCCATTCCATTCCATTCCATTCCATTCCATTAAATTCCATTCCATTCCATTCCATTCCATTCCATTCCATTCCATTCCATTCCATTCCATTAAGTTCTACTCGGGTTGATTCCATTCCATTCCATTCCATTCCATTCCATTCCATTCCATTCCTTTCCATTCCATTCCATTCCATTCCATTCCATTCCATTCCATTCCGCTCTACTCGGGTTCATTACATTCCAGTCCATTCCATTCGATTCCATTCCATTCCATTCCATTTCATTGCATTCCATTCCATTCCATTCCATTCCATTCCATTCCATTCCATTCCATTCCATTCCATTCCATTCCATTCCATTCCATTCCTTTCTACTCGGGTTGATTCCATTCTATTCCATTCCATTCCATTCGATTCCATTCGATTCCATTCGATTCCATTCCATTCCGTTCCATTCCATTCCATTCCGTTCTACTCGGGTTCATTCCATTCCATTGCATTCCATTCTATTGTATTCCATTGAATTCCATTCCATTCCATTCCATTCCATTCCTTTCCATTCCATTCCATTCCATTCCATTCCATTCCATTCCATTCCATTCCATTCCGTTCTACTCGGGTTGATTCCATTCCATTCCATTCCATTCCATTGAATTCCATTCCATTCCATTCCATTCCAATCCATTCCATTCCATTCCATTCCATTCCATTCCGTTCAACTCGGGTTGATTCCATTCCATTCCATTCCATTCCATTCGATTCCATTCTATTCCATTCGATTCCATTCCATTCCATTCCATTCCCTTCCATTCCATTCCATTCGGTACCATTCGATTCCATTCGAATCCATTCCATTTCACTCCATTCCATTCCATTCTGTTCCGTTCCGTTCCATTCCGTTCCGTTCTATTCGGGTTGATTCCATTCTATTCCACTCCATTCCATTCGATTCCATTCGATTCGATTCCATTCCATTCCATTCCATTCCATTCCATTCCATTCCATTCCATTCCATTCGATTCCATTCGATTCCATTCCATTCCATTCCTTTCCATTCCATTCAATTCCATTCCATTCCATTCCGTTCTACTCGGGTTCATTCCATTCCATTCCATTCCATTCCATTCTATTCCATTGAATTCCATTCCATTCCGTTCTACTCGGGTTGATTTCATTCCATTCCATTCCATTCTATTCCATTCCATTCCATTCCATTCGATTCCATTCGATTCCATTCGATTCCATTCGATTCCATTCCATTCCATTCCATTCCATTCCATTCCTTTCAATTCTATTCTATTGAATTCCATTCCATTCCATTCCATTCCATTCCAATCCATTCCATTCTACTCGGGTTCACTCCATTCCATTCCATTCCATTGTATTCCATTGAATTCCATTCCATTCCATTCCATTCCATTCCATTCCATTCCATTCCATTCCATTAAATTCCATTCCATTCCATTCCATTCCATTCCATTCCGTTCTACTCGGGTAGATTCCATTCCATTCCATTCCATTCCATTCCATTCCGTTCTACTCGGGTTCATTCCATTCCATTCCATTCCATTCCATACTATTCCATTGAATTCCATTCCATTCCGTTCCATTCCGTTCCATTCCATTCCATTCCATTCCATTAAGTTCTACTCGGGTTGATTCCATTCCATTCCATTCCATTCCATTCCATTCGATTCCATTCGATTCCATTCCATTCCATTCCATTCCATTTCATTCCAATCCATTCCATTCTACTCGGGTTGATTCCATTCCATTCCATTCCATTCCATTCCATTCCATTCCATTCCATTCCATTACATTACATTCGATTCCATTCGATTCCATTCCATTCCATTCCATTCCATTCCATTCCATTCAATTCCATTCCATTCCATTCTATTCCATTGAATTCCATTCCATTCCATTCCATTCCATTCCATTCCATTCCATTCTACTCGGGTTGATCCAATTCCATTCCTTTCCATTCCATTCCATTCCATTCCATTGAATTCCGTTCCATTCCATTCCATTCCATTCCATTCCATTCCGTTCTACTCGGGTTGATTTCATTCCATTCCATTCCATTCTATTCCATTCCATTCCATTCCATTCGATTCCATTCGATTCCATTCGATTCCATTCGATTCCATTCCATTCCATTCCATTCCATTCCATTCCATTCCTTTCAATTCTATTCTATTGAATTCCATTCCATTCCATTCCATTCCATTCCAATCCATTCCATTTTACTCGGGTTCACTCCATTCCATTCCATTCCATTCCATTCCATTAAATTCCATTCCATTCCATTCCATTCCATTCCATTCCATTCCATTCCATTCCATTCCATTAAGTTCTACTCGGGTTGATTCCATTCCATTCCATTCCATTCCATTCCATTCCATTCCATTCCTTTCCATTCCATTCCATTCCATTCCATTCCATTCCATTCCATTCCGCTCTACTCGGGTTCATTACATTCCAGTCCATTCCATTCGATTCCATTCCATTCCATTCCATTTCATTGCATTCCATTCCATTCCATTCCATTCCATTCCATTCCATTCCATTCCATTCCATTCCATTCCATTCCATTCCATTCCTTTCTACTCGGGTTGATTCCATTCTATTCCATTCCATTCCATTCGATTCCATTCGATTCCATTCGATTCCATTCCATTCCGTTCCATTCCATTCCATTCCGTTCTACTCGGGTTCATTCCATTCCATTGCATTCCATTCTATTGTATTCCATTGAATTCCATTCCATTCCATTCCATTCCATTCCTTTCCATTCCATTCCATTCCATTCCATTCCATTCCATTCCATTCCATTCCGTTCTACTCGGGTTGATTCCATTCCATTCCATTCCATTCCATTGAATTCCATTCCATTCCATTCCATTCCAATCCATTCCATTCCATTCCATTCCATTCCATTAAATTCCATTCCATTCCATTCCGTTCAACTCGGGTTGATTCCATTCCATTCCATTCCATTCCATTCGATTCCATTCAATTCCATTCGATTCCATTCCATTCCATTCCATTCCATTCCTTTCCATTCCATTCCAACCCATTCCATTCTACTCGGGTTGATTCCATTCTATTCCATTCCATTCCATTCCATTCCATTCCATTCCATTCCATTCCATTCCATTCCATTCCATTCCCTTCCATTCCATTCCATTCGGTACCATTCGATTCCATTCGATTCCATTCCATTTCAATCCATTACATTCCGTTCCGTTCCGTTCCTTTCCGTTCCGTTCTATTCGGGTTGATTCCATTCTATTCCCCTCCATTCCATTCGATTCCATTCGATTCCATTCGATTCCATTCCATTCCATTCCATTCCATTCCATTCTATTGTATTGAATTCCATTCCATTCCATTCCATTAAATTCCTATCCATTCCATTCTACTCGGGTTGATTCCAATCCATTCCTTTCCATTCCATTCCATTCCATTCCATTCCATTCCATTCCATTCCATTCCATTCCATTCCGTTCTACTCGGGTTCATTCCATTCCATTCCATTCCATTCCATTCCATTCCATTCCATTCCATTCCATTCGATTCCATTCGATTCCATTCCATTCCATTCAATTCCATTCCATTCCATTCCATTCCAATCCATTCCATTCTACTCGGGTAGATTCCATTCCATTCCATTCCATTCCATGCCATTCCATTCCATTCCATTCCATTCCATTCCATTCCATTCCGTTCCATTCCATTCCATTCCATTCCATTAAGTTCTACTCGGGTTGATTCCATTCCATTCCATTCCAATCCATTCCATTCTACTCGGTTTGAATCCATTCCATTCCATTCCATTCCATTACGTTCCATTCCTTTCCATTCCATTCGGTTCCATTCGATTCCATTCGATTACATTCCATTTCAATCCATTCGATTCCATTCCGTTCCGTTTCGTTCCGCTCCGATCGTTCCGTTCAATTCGGGTTGATTCCAATCTATTCCACTAAATTCCATTCGATTCCATTCCATTCCATTCGATTCCATTCCATTCCATTCCATTCCATTCCATTCCATTCTATTCTATTCTATTGAATTCCATTCCATTCCATTCCATTCCATTCCATTCCAATCCATTCCATTCTTCTCGGGTTGATTCCATTCCATTCCATTCCATTCCATTCCATTCCATTCCATTCCTTTCCATTCCATTCGGTTCCATTCGATTCTTTCGATTCCATTCTATTTCACTCCATTGCATTCGATTCCATTCGATTCCATTCGATTCCATTCCATTCCATTCCATTCCATTCCATTCCATTCCATTCCATTCCGTTCCATTCCATTGCATTCGATTCCATTCCATTCCATTCCATTCCATTCCATTCCATTAGATTCCATTCGATTCCATTCCATTCCCTTCCATTCCATTCCATTCCATTCGATTCCATTCCATTCCATTCCATTCCATTCCATTCCATTCCATTCCATTCCATTCCATTCCATTCGATTCCATTCCATTCCATTCCATTCCATTCCATTCCATTCCAATCCATTCCATTCTACTCGGGTTGATTCCATTCCATTCCATTCCATTCCATTCCATTCCATTCCATTTCATTGCATTCCATTCCATTCCATTCCATTCCATTCCATTCCATTCCATTCCGTTCAACTCGGGTTGATTCCATTCCATTCCATTCCATTCCATTCCATTCCATTCAATTCCATTCGATTCCATTCCATTCCATTCCATTGCATTCCATTCCATTCCATTCCAACCCATTCCATTCTACTCGGGTTGATTCCATTCCATTCCATTCCATTCCATTCCATTCCATTCCATTCCATTCCATTCCATTCCATTCCTTTCCCTTCCATTCCATTCCATTCGGTACCATTCGATTCCATTCGATTCCATTCCATTTCAATCCATTCCATTCCGTTCCGTTCCGTTCCGTTCCTTTCCGTTCCGTTCTATTCGGGTTGATTCCATTCTATTCCACTCCATTCCATTCGATTCCATTCGATTCCATTCGATTCCATTCCATTCCATTCCATTCCATTCCATTCTATTGTATTGAATTCCATTCCATTCCATTCCATTAAATTCCTATCCATTCCATTCTACTCGGGTTGATTCCAATCCATTCCATTCCATTCCATTCCATTCCATTCCATTCCATTCCATTCCATTCCATTCCATTCCATTCCATTCCGTTCTACTCGGGTTCATTCCATTCCATTCAATTCCATTCCATTCAATTCCATTCCATTCCATTCGATTCCATTCGATTCCATTTGATTCCATTCCATTCCATTCAATTCCATTCCATTCCATTCCATTCCAATCCATTCCATTCTACTCGGGTAGATTCCATTCCATTCCATTCCATTCCATGCCATTCCATTCCATTCCATTCCATTCCATTCCGTTCCATTCCATTCCATTCCATTCCATTAAGTTCTACTCGGGTTGATTCCATTCCATTCCATTCCATTCCATTCCATTCCATTCCATTCCATTCGATTCCATTCCATTCCATTCCATTCCATTCCATTCCATTCCAATCCATTCCATTCTACTCGGGTTGATTCCATTCCATTCCATTCCATTCCATTCCATTCCATTCCATTCCAATCCATTCCATTCTACGCGGGTTGATTCCATTCCATTCCATTCCATTCCATTCCATTCCATTCCCTTCCTTTCCATTCCATTCCATTCCATTTCATTCCATTCCATTCCATTAAATTCCATTCCATTCCATTCCATTCCATTCCATTCCATTCCATTCCATTAAGTTCTACTCGGGTTGATTCCATTCCATTCCATTCCATTCCATTCCATTCCATTCCATTCCATTCCATTCCAATCCACTCCATTCTACTCGGGTTGATTCCAATCCATTCCATTCCATTCCATTACGTTCCATTGCATTCCATTCCATTCGGTTCCATTCGATTCCATTCGATTCCATTCCATTTCAATCCATTCGATTCCATTCCTTTCCGTTTCGTTCTGCTCCGATCTTTCCGTTCTATTCGGGTTGATTCCATTCTATTCCACTCCATTCCATTCGATTCCATTCCATTCCATTCGATTCCATTCCATTCCATTCCATTCCATTCCATTCCATTCCATTCCATTCCAATCCATTCCATTCTACGCGGGTTGATTCCATTCCATTCCATTCCATTCCATTCCATTCCCTTCCTTTCCATTCCATTCCATTCCATTTCATTCCATTCCATTCCATTAAATTCCATTCCATTCCATTCCATTCCATTCCATTCCATTCCATTCCATTAAGTTCTACTCGGGTTGATTCCATTCCATTCCATTCCATTCCATTCCATTCCATTCCATTAAGTTCTACTCGGGTTGATTCCATTCCATTCCATTCCATTCCATTCCATTCCATTCCATTCCATTCCATTCCAATCCATTCCATTCTACTCGGGTAGATTCCATTCCATTCCATTCCATTCCATGCCATTCCATTCCATTCCATTCCATTCCATTCCGTTCCATTCCATTCCATTCCATTCCATTAAGTTCTACTCGGGTTGATTCCATTCCATTCCATTCCAATCCATTCCATTCTACTCGGGTTGAATCCATTCCATTCCATTCCATTCCATTACGTTCCATTCCTTTCCATTCCATTCGGTTCCATTCGATTCCATTCGATTACATTCCATTTCAATCCATTCGATTCCATTCCGTTCCGTTTCGTTCCGCTCCGATCGTTCCGTTCAATTCGGGTTGATTCCAATCTATTCCACTAAATTCCATTCGATTCCATTCCATTCCATTCGATTCCATTCCATTCCATTCCATTCCATTCCATTCCATTCTATTCTATTCTATTGAATTCCATTCCATTCCATTCCATTCCATTCCATTCCAATCCATTCCATTCTTCTCGGGTTGATTCCATTCCATTCCATTCCATTCCATTCCATTCCATTCCATTCCTTTCCATTCCATTCGGTTCCATTCGATTCTTTCGATTCCATTCTATTTCACTCCATTGCATTCGATTCCATTCGATTCCATTCGATTCCATTCCATTCCATTCCATTCCATTCCATTCCATTCCATTCCATTCCGTTCCATTCCATTGCATTCGATTCCATTCCATTCCATTCCATTCCATTCCATTCCATTAGATTCCATTCGATTCCATTCCATTCCCTTCCATTCCATTCCATTCCATTCGATTCCATTCCATTCCATTCCATTCCATTCCATTCCATTCCATTCCATTCCATTCCATTCGATTCCATTCCATTCCATTCCATTCCATTCCATTCCAATCCATTCCATTCTACTCGGGTTGATTCCATTCCATTCCATTCCATTCCATTCCATTCCATTCCATTTCATTGCATTCCATTCCATTCCATTCCATTCCATTCCATTCCATTCCATTCCGTTCAACTCGGGTTGATTCCATTCCATTCCATTCCATTCCATTCCATTCCATTCAATTCCATTCGATTCCATTCCATTCCATTCCATTGCATTCCATTCCATTCCATTCCAACCCATTCCATTCTACTCGGGTTGATTCCATTCCATTCCATTCCATTCCATTCCATTCCATTCCATTCCATTCCATTCCATTCCATTCCATTCCATTCCTTTCCCTTCCATTCCATTCCATTCGGTACCATTCGATTCCATTCGATTCCATTCCATTTCAATCCATTCCATTCCGTTCCGTTCCGTTCCGTTCCTTTCCGTTCCGTTCTATTCGGGTTGATTCCATTCTATTCCACTCCATTCCATTCGATTCCATTCGATTCCATTCGATTCCATTCCATTCCATTCCATTCCATTCCATTCTATTGTATTGAATTCCATTCCATTCCATTCCATTAAATTCCTATCCATTCCATTCTACTCGGGTTGATTCCAATCCATTCCATTCCATTCCATTCCATTCCATTCCATTCCATTCCATTCCATTCCATTCCATTCCATTCCATTCCATTCCGTTCTACTCGGGTTCATTCCATTCCATTCAATTCCATTCCATTCAATTCCATTCCATTCCATTCGATTCCATTCGATTCCATTTGATTCCATTCCATTCCATTCAATTCCATTCCATTCCATTCCATTCCAATCCATTCCATTCTACTCGGGTAGATTCCATTCCATTCCATTCCATTCCATGCCATTCCATTCCATTCCATTCCATTCCATTCCGTTCCATTCCATTCCATTCCATTCCATTAAGTTCTACTCGGGTTGATTCCATTCCATTCCATTCCATTCCATTCCATTCCATTCCATTCCATTCGATTCCATTCCATTCCATTCCATTCCATTCCATTCCATTCCAATCCATTCCATTCTACTCGGGTTGATTCCATTCCATTCCATTCCATTCCATTCCATTCCATTCCATTCCAATCCATTCCATTCTACGCGGGTTGATTCCATTCCATTCCATTCCATTCCATTCCATTCCCTTCCTTTCCATTCCATTCCATTCCATTTCATTCCATTCCATTCCATTAAATTCCATTCCATTCCATTCCATTCCATTCCATTCCATTCCATTCCATTAAGTTCTACTCGGGTTGATTCCATTCCATTCCATTCCATTCCATTCCATTCCATTCCATTCCATTCCATTCCAATCCACTCCATTCTACTCGGGTTGATTCCATTCCATTCCATTCCATTCCATTACGTTCCATTGCATTCCATTCCATTCGGTTCCATTCGATTCCATTCGATTCCATTCCATTTCAATCCATTCGATTCCATTCCTTTCCGTTTCGTTCTGCTCCGATCTTTCCGTTCTATTCGGGTTGATTCCATTCTATTCCACTCCATTCCATTCGATTCCATTCCATTCCATTCGATTCCATTCCATTCCATTCCATTCCATTCCATTCCATTCCATCCTATTCTATTGAATTCCATTCCATTCCATTCCATTCCATTCCATTCCAATCCATTCCATTCTACTCGGGTTGATTCCATTCCATTCCATTCCATTCCATTCCATTCCAATCCATTCCATTCTACTCGGGTTGATTCCATTCCATTCCATTCCATTCCATTCCATTCCCTTCCTTTCCATTCCATTCGGTTCCATTCGATTCTTTCGATTCCATTCTATTTCACTCCATTCCATTCGATTCCATTCGATTCCATTCGATTCCATTCCATTCCATTCCATTCCATTCCATTCCATTCCATTTCATTCTATTCCATTAAATTCCATTCCATTCCATTCCATTCCATTCCATTCCATTCCATTCCATTCCATTCCATTGCATTGGATTCCATTCCATTCCATTCGATTCCATTCGATTCCATTCCATTCCATTCCATTCCATTCCATTCAATTCCATTCCATTCCATACCGTTCTACTCGTGTTCATTCCATTCCATTCCATTCCATTCCATTCTATTCCATTGAATTTCATTCCATTCCATTCCATTCCGTTCTACTCGGGTTCATTCCATTCCATTCCATTCCATTCCATTCCATTCTTTTCCATTGAATTCCATTCCATTCCGTTCCATTCCGTTCCATTCCATTCCATTCCATTCCATTAAGTTCTACTCGGGTTGATTCCATTCCATTCCATTCCATTAAGTTCTACTCGGGTTGATTCCATTCTATTCCACTCCATTCCATTCGATTCCATTCGATTCCATTCCATTCCATTCCGTTCCATTCCATTCCATTCCATTCCATTTCATTCCAGTCCATTCCATTCGATTCCATTCCCTTCCGTTCTATTCTATTGAATTCCATTGCATTCCATTCCATTCCATTCCTATCCATTCCATTCTACTCGGGTTGATTCCGTTCCTTTCCATTCAATTTCACTCCATTCCATTCCATTCCGCTCCACTCGGGTTCATTCCATTCCATTCCATTCCATTTGATTCCATTCGATTCCATTCCATTCCTTTCCGTTCTACTCGGGTCCATTCCATTCCATTCCATTCCATTCCATTCCGTTCTGTTCCATTCGATTCCATTCCATTCCATTCCAATCCATTCCATTCTACTCGGGTTGATTCCATTCCATTCCATTCCATTCCATTCCATTCCATTGCATTTCATTCCAGTCCATTCCATTCGATTCTATTCCATTCCATTCCATTTCATTGCATTCCATTCCATTCCATTCCATTCCATTCCATTCCATTCCATTCCATTCCATTCCATTCCTTTCTACTCGGGTTGATTCCATTCTATTCCATTCCATTCCATTCTATTCCATTCGATTCCATTCGATTCCATTCCGTTCCATTCCATTCCATTCCATTCCATTCTACTCGGGTTCATTCCATTCCATTGCATTCCATTCTATTGTATTCCATTGAATTCCATTCCATTCCATTCCATTCCATTCCTTTCCATTCCATTCCATTCCATTCCATTCCATTCCACTCCATTCCTTTCTACTCGGGTTGATTCCATTCCATTCCATTCCATTCCATTGAATTCCAATCCATTCCATTCCATTCCAATCCATTCCATTCCATTCCATTCCATTCCATTCCGTTCAACTCGGGTTGATTCCATTCCATTCCATTCCATTCCATTCCATTCCATTCGATTCCATTCGATTGCATTCGATTCCATTCCATTCCATTCCATTCCATTCCATTCCATTCCTTTCCATTCCATTCCATTCTATTCCATTCGATTCCATTCCATTCGATTCCATTCGATTCCATTCGATTCCATTCCATTCCATTCCATTCCATTCCATTCCATTCCATTCCGTTCTACTCGGGTTCATTCCATTGCATTCCATTCCATTCCATTCTATTCCATTGAATTTCATTCCATTCCATTCCATTCCATTCCATTCCATTCCATTCCATTCCATTCCTTTCCATTCTACTGGGGTTGATTCCACTCCATTCCATTCCATTCCATTCCATTCGATTCCATTCGATTCCATTCGATTCCATTCCATTCCATTCCATTCCATTCCATTCCAATCCATTCCATTCTACTCGGGTTGATTCCATTCCATTCCATTCCATTCCATTCCACTCCATTCCATTCCATTCCATTCCATTCCATTCCATTCGGTTCCATTCGATTCCATTCGATTCCATTCCATTTCACTCCGTTCCATTCCATTCCGTTAAGTTCCGTTCTGTTCCGTTCCGTTCCGTTCTATTCGGGTTGATACCATTCTATTCCACTCCATTCCATTCGATTCAATTCGATTCCATTCCATTCCATTCCGTTCCATTCCATTCCATTCCATTCCATTCCATTCCATTCTATTCTATTGAATTCCATTGCATTCCATTCCATTCCATTCCTATCCATTCCATTCTACTCGGGTTGATTCCATTCCTTTCCATTCCATTCCATTCCATTCCATTCCATTCCATTCCATTCCATTCCATTCCATTCCATTCCATTCCATTCCATTCCATTCCGTTCAACTCGGGTTGATTCCATTCCATTCCATTCCATTCCATTCGATTCCATTCATTTCCATTCGATTCCACTCCATTCCATTCCATTGCATTCCATTCCATTCCATTCCAACCCATTCCATTCTACTCGGGTTGATTCCATTCTATTCCATTCCATTCCATTCCATTCCATTCCATTCCCTTCCATTCCATTCCATTCGGTACCATTCGATTCCATTCAATTCCATTCCATTTCAATCCATTCCATTCCGTTCCGTTCCGTTCCGCTCCTTTCCGTTCCGTTCTATTCGGGTTGATTCCATTCTATTCCACTCCATTCCATTCGATTCCATTCGATTCCATTCGATTCCATTCCATTCTATTCCATTCCATTCCATTCCATTCCATTCTATTGTATTGAATTCCATTCCATTCCATTCCATTAAATTCCTATCCATTCCATTCTACTCGGGTTGATTCCAATCCATTCCATTCCATTCCATTCCATTCCATTCCATTCCATTCCATTCCATTCCATTCCATTCCATTCCGTTCTACTCGAGTTCATTCCATTCCATTCCATTCCATTCCATTCAATTCCTTTCCATTCCATTCCATTCCATTCCATTCCATTCCATTCCATTCCATTCCATTCCATTCCGTTTTACTCGGGTTGATTCCATTCCATTCCATTCCATCCTATTCCATTCGATTCCATTCGATTCCATTCGATTCCATTCCATTCAATTCCATTCCATTCCATTCCATTCCATTCTATTCTATTGAACTCCATTCCATTCCATTCCATTCCATTCCTATCCATTCCATTCTACTCGGGTTGATTCCATTCCATTCCATTCCATTCCATTCCATTCCATTCCATTGTGCTCTACTCGGGATCATTCCGTTCGATTCCATTCCATTCCATTCCATTCCATTCCATTCCATTCCATTCCATTCCATTCCATTCCATTCCATTCCATTCCATTCCGTTCTAATCGGGTCCATTCCATTCCATTCCATTCCACTCGATTCCATTCAATTCCATTCGATTCCATTCCATTCCATTCCATTCCAATCCATTCCATTCTACTCGGGTTGATTCCATTCGATTCCATTCCATTCCATTCCATTCCATTCCCTTCCATTCCATTCCATTCGGTACCATTCGATTCCATTCGAATCCATTCCATTTCACTCCATTCCATTCCATTCTGTTCCGTTCCGTTCCATTCCGTTCCGTTCTATTCGGGTTGATTCCATTCTATTCCACTCCATTCCATTCGATTCCATTCGATTCGATTCCATTCCATTCCATTCCATTCCATTCCATTCCATTCCATTCCATTCCATTCCATTCGATTCCATTCGATTCCATTCCATTCCATTCCTTTCCATTCCATTCAATTCCATTCCATTCCATTCCGTTCTACTCGGGTTCATTCCATTCCATTCCATTCCATTCCATTCTATTCCATTGAATTCCATTCCATTCCGTTCTACTCGGGTTGATTTCATTCCATTCCATTCCATTCTATTCCATTCCATTCCATTCCATTCGATTCCATTCGATTCCATTCGATTCCATTCGATTCCATTCCATTCCATTCCATTCCATTCCATTCCTTTCAATTCTATTCTATTGAATTCCATTCCATTCCATTCCATTCCATTCCAATCCATTCCATTCTACTCGGGTTCACTCCATTCCATTCCATTCCATTGTATTCCATTGAATTCCATTCCATTCCATTCCATTCCATTCCATTCCATTCCATTCCATTCCATTAAATTCCATTCCATTCCATTCCATTCCATTAAATTCCATTCCATTCCATTCCATTCCATTCCATTCCGTTCTACTCGGGTAGATTCCATTCCATTCCATTCCATTCCATTCCATTCCGTTCTACTCGGGTTCATTCCATTCCATTCCATTCCATTCCATACTATTCCATTGAATTCCATTCCATTCCGTTCCATTCCGTTCCATTCCATTCCATTCCATTCCATTAAGTTCTACTCGGGTTGATTCCATTCCATTCCATTCCATTCCATTCCATTCGATTCCATTCGATTCCATTCCATTCCATTCCATTCCATTTCATTCCAATCCATTCCATTCTACTCGGGTTGATTCCATTCCATTCCATTCCATTCCATTCCATTCCATTCCATTCCATTCCATTACATTACATTCGATTCCATTCGATTCCATTCCATTCCATTCCATTCCATTCCATTCCATTCAATTCCATTCCATTCAATTCTATTCCATTGAATTCCATTCCATTCCATTCCATTCCATTCCATTCCATTCCATTCCATTCTACTCGGGTTGATCCAATTCCATTCCTTTCCATTCCATTCCATTCCATTCCATTGAATTCCGTTCCATTCCATTCCATTCCATTCCATTCCATTCCATTCCATTCCATTCCATTCCGTTCTACTCGGGTTGATTTCATTCCATTCCATTCCATTCTATTCCATTCCATTCCATTCCATTCGATTCCATTCGATTCCATTCGATTCCATTCGATTCCATTCCATTCCATTCCATTCCATTCCATTCCATTCCTTTCAATTCTATTCTATTGAATTCCATTCCATTCCATTCCATTCCATTCCAATCCATTCCATTTTACTCGGGTTCACTCCATTCCATTCCATTCCATTCCATTCCATTAAATTCCATTCCATTCCATTCCATTCCATTAAGTTCTACTCGGGTTGATTCCATTCCATTCCATTCCATTCCATTCCATTCCATTCCATTCCTTTCCATTCCATTCCATTCCATTCCATTCCATTCCATTCCATTCCGCTCTACTCGGGTTCATTACATTCCAGTCCATTCCATTCGATTCCATTCCATTCCATTCCATTTCATTGCATTCCATTCCATTCCATTCCATTCCATTCCATTCCATTCCATTCCATTCCATTCCATTCCATTCCATTCCATTCCATTCCATTCCTTTCTACTCGGGTTGATTCCATTCTATTCCATTCCATTCCATTCGATTCCATTCGATTCCATTCGATTCCATTCCATTCCGTTCCATTCCATTCCATTCCGTTCTACTCGGGTTCATTCCATTCCATTGCATTCCATTCTATTGTATTCCATTGAATTCCATTCCATTCCATTCCATTCCATTCCTTTCCATTCCATTCCATTCCATTCCATTCCATTCCATTCCATTCCGTTCTACTCGGGTTGATTCCATTCCATTCCATTCCATTCCATTGAATTCCATTCCATTCCATTCCATTCCAATCCATTCCATTCCATTCCATTCCATTCCATTCCGTTCAACTCGGGTTGATTCCATTCCATTCCATTCCATTCCATTCGATTCCATTCTATTCCATTCGATTCCATTCCATTCCATTCCATTCCCTTCCATTCCATTCCATTCGGTACCATTCGATTCCATTCGAATCCATTCCATTTCACTCCATTCCATTCCATTCTGTTCCGTTCCGTTCCATTCCGTTCCGTTCTATTCGGGTTGATTCCATTCTATTCCACTCCATTCCATTCGATTCCATTCGATTCGATTCCATTCCATTCCATTCCATTCCATTCCATTCCATTCCATTCCATTCCATTCCATTCGATTCCATTCGATTCCATTCCATTCCATTCCTTTCCATTCCATTCAATTCCATTCCATTCCATTCCGTTCTACTCGGGTTCATTCCATTCCATTCCATTCCATTCCATTCTATTCCATTGAATTCCATTCCATTCCGTTCTACTCGGGTTGATTTCATTCCATTCCATTCCATTCTATTCCATTCCATTCCATTCCATTCGATTCCATTCGATTCCATTCGATTCCATTCGATTCCATTCCATTCCATTCCATTCCATTCCATTCCTTTCAATTCTATTCTATTGAATTCCATTCCATTCCATTCCATTCCATTCCAATCCATTCCATTCTACTCGGGTTCACTCCATTCCATTCCATTCCATTGTATTCCATTGAATTCCATTCCATTCCATTCCATTCCATTCCATTCCATTCCATTCCATTCCATTAAATTCCATTCCATTCCATTCCATTCCATTCCATTCCGTTCTACTCGGGTAGATTCCATTCCATTCCATTCCATTCCATTCCATTCCGTTCTACTCGGGTTCATTCCATTCCATTCCATTCCATTCCATACTATTCCATTGAATTCCATTCCATTCCGTTCCATTCCGTTCCATTCCATTCCATTCCATTCCATTAAGTTCTACTCGGGTTGATTCCATTCCATTCCATTCCATTCCATTCCATTCGATTCCATTCGATTCCATTCCATTCCATTCCATTCCATTTCATTCCAATCCATTCCATTCTACTCGGGTTGATTCCATTCCATTCCATTCCATTCCATTCCATTCCATTCCATTCCATTCCATTACATTACATTCGATTCCATTCGATTCCATTCCATTCCATTCCATTCCATTCCATTCAATTCAATTCCATTCCATTCCATTCTATTCCATTGAATTCCATTCCATTCCATTCCATTCCATTCCATTCCATTCCATTCTACTCGGGTTGATCCAATTCCATTCCTTTCCATTCCATTCCATTCCATTCCATTGAATTCCGTTCCATTCCATTCCATTCCATTCCATTCCATTCCATTCCATTCCATTCCATTCCGTTCTACTCGGGTTGATTTCATTCCATTCCATTCCATTCTATTCCATTCCATTCCATTCCATTCGATTCCATTCGATTCCATTCGATTCCATTCGATTCCATTCCATTCCATTCCATTCCATTCCATTCCATTCCTTTCAATTCTATTCTATTGAATTCCATTCCATTCCATTCCATTCCATTCCAATCCATTCCATTTTACTCGGGTTCACTCCATTCCATTCCATTCCATTCCATTCCATTAAATTCCATTCCATTCCATTCCATTCCATTCCATTCCATTCCATTCCATTCCATTCCATTAAGTTCTACTCGGGTTGATTCCATTCCATTCCATTCCATTCCATTCCATTCCATTCCATTCCTTTCCATTCCATTCCATTCCATTCCATTCCATTCCATTCCATTCCGCTCTACTCGGGTTCATTACATTCCAGTCCATTCCATTCGATTCCATTCCATTCCATTCCATTTCATTGCATTCCATTCCATTCCATTCCATTCCATTCCATTCCATTCCATTCCATTCCATTCCATTCCATTCCATTCCATTCCATTCCTTTCTACTCGGGTTGATTCCATTCTATTCCATTCCATTCCATTCGATTCCATTCGATTCCATTCGATTCCATTCCATTCCGTTCCATTCCATTCCATTCCGTTCTACTCGGGTTCATTCCATTCCATTGCATTCCATTCTATTGTATTCCATTGAATTCCATTCCATTCCATTCCATTCCATTCCTTTCCATTCCATTCCATTCCATTCCATTCCATTCCATTCCATTCCATTCCGTTCTACTCGGGTTGATTCCATTCCATTCCATTCCATTCCATTGAATTCCATTCCATTCCATTCCATTCCAATCCATTCCATTCCATTCCATTCCATTCCATTCCGTTCAACTCGGGTTGATTCCATTCCATTCCATTCCATTCCATTCGATTCCATTCTATTCCATTCGATTCCATTCCATTCCATTCCATTCCATTCCATTCCATTCCATTCCAATCCATTCCATTCTACTCGGGTTGATTCCATTCCATTCCATTCCATTCCATTCTATTCCATTCCATTCCATTCCATTCCCTTCCATTCCCTTCCATTCCATTCCATTCGCTTCCATTCGATTCCATTCGATTCCATTCCATTTCAATCCATTCCATTCCGTTCCGTTCCGTTCCGTTCCTTTCCGTTCCGTTCTATTCGGGTTGATTCCATTCTATTCCACTCCATTCCATTCGATTCCATTCGATTCCATTCCATTCCATTCCATTCCATTCCATTCCATTCTATTCTATTGAATTCCATTTTATTACATTCCATTAAATTCCTATCCATTCCATTCTACTCGGGTTGATTCCAATCTATTCCATTCCATTCCATTCCATTCCATTCCATTCCATTCCATTCCATTCCATTCCATTCCATTCCATTCGATTCCATTCGATTCCATTCCATTCCATTCCATTCCATTCCATTCCAATCCATTCCATTCTACTCGGGTTGATTCCATTCCATTCCATTCCATTTCTTTCCATTGCCTTCCATTCCATTCCATTCGGTTCCATTCGATTCCATTCGATTCCATTCTATTCCACTCCATTCAATTCTATTCCATTCTATTCCATTCGATTCCATTCCGTTCCATTCCATTCCATTCCATTTCATTCTATTTCATTGAATTTCATTCCATTCCATTCCAATCCATTCCATTCTACTCTGGTTGATTCCATTCCATTCCATTCCATTCCATTCCATTCCATTCCATTCCATTCCATTCGATTCCATTCGATTCCATTCCATTCCATTCCATTCCATTCCATTCCGTTCCATTCCATTGGATTCCATTCCATTCCATTCCATTCCATTCCATTCTATTCCATTCCATTCCATTCGGTTCTACTCAGGTTCATTCCACTCCATTCCATTCCATTCCATTCCATTCTATTGCATTGAATTCCATTCCATTCCATTCCATTCCATTCCATTCTATTCCATTCCATTCTATTCCATTGAATTCCATTCCATTCCATTCCATTCCATTCCATTCCATTCCATTCCATTCTGCTCTACTCGGGTTCATTCCATTCCAGTCCATTCCATTCGATTCCATTCCATTCCATTCCATTTCATTGCATTCCATTCCATTCCATTCCATTCCATTCCATTCCATTCCATTCCATTCCATTCCATTCCATTCCATTCCATTCCCTTCCTTTCTACTCGGGTTGATTCCATTCTATTCCATTCCATTCCATTCGATTCCATTCGATTCCATTCGATTCCATTCCATTCCATTCCATTCCATTCCATTCCGTTCTACTCGGGTTCTTTCCATTCCATTGCATTCCATTCTATTGTATTCCATGGAATTCCATTCCATTCCATTCCATTCCATTCCATTCCATTCCATTCCATTCCATTCCATTCCATTCCGTTCTACTAGGGTTGATTCCATTCCATTCCATTCCATTCCATTGAATTCCATTCCATTCCATTCCATTCCAATCCATTCCATTCCATTCCATTCCATTCCATTCCGTTCAACTCGGGTTGATTCCATTCTATTCCACTCCATTCCATTCGATTCCATTCGATTCGATTCCATTCCATTCCATTCCATTCCATTCCATTCCATTC
The DNA here is from genome assembly GCF_029281585.2 of Gorilla gorilla gorilla. Lineage (NCBI taxonomy): Eukaryota > Metazoa > Chordata > Mammalia > Primates > Hominidae > Gorilla > Gorilla gorilla. The sequence goes on from NC_073241.2 coordinate 14,853,452, forward strand.
CATTCCATTCCATTCTATTCTATTGAATTCCATTTCATTCCATTCCATTAAATTCCTATCCATTCCATTCTACTCGGGTTGATTCCAATCCATTCCGTTCCATTCCATTCCATTCCATTCCATTCCATTCCATTCGATTCCATTCCATTCCATTCCATTCCATTCCATTCCATTCCATTCCATTCCAATCCATTCCATTCTACTCGGGTTGATTCCATTCCATTCCATTCCATTTCTTTCCATTGCCTTCCATTCCATTCCATTCGGTTCCATTCGGTTCCATTCTATTCCATTCGATTCCATTCTATTCCACCTCGTTCAATTCTATTCCATTCGATTCCATTCGATTCCATTCCGTTCCATTCCATTCCATTCCATTTCATTCTATTTCATTGAATTTCATTCCATTCCATTCCAATCCATTCCATTCTACTCGGGTTGATTCCATTCCATTCCATTCCATTCGATTCCATTCGATTCCATTCGATTCCATTCGATTCCATTCCATTCCATTCCATTCCATTCCATTCCATTCCATTCGATTCCATTCCATTCCATTCCATTCCATTCCATTCTATTCCATTCCATTCCATTCGGTTCTACTCGGGTTCATTCCATTCCATTCCATTCCATTCCATTCCATTCTATTGCATTGAATTCCATTCCATTCCATTCCATTCGATTCCATTCCATTCCATTCCATTCCATTCCAATCCATTCCATTCTACTCGGGTTGATTCCATTCCATTCCATTCCATTCCATTCCATTCCATTCCATTCCATTCCATTCCCTTCCATTCCCTTCCATTCCATTCCATTCGGTTCCATTCGATTCCATTCGATTCCATTCCATTTCAATCCATTCCCTTCCGTTCCGTTCCGTTCCGTTCCTTTCCGTTCCGTTCTATTCGGGTTGATTCCATTCTATTCCACTCCATTCCATTCGATTCCATTCGATTCCATTCCATTCCATTCCATTCCATTCCATTCCATTCCATTCCATTCTATTCTATTGAATTCCATTTCATTCCATTCCATTAAATTCCTATCCATTCCATTCTACTCGGGTTGATTCCAATCTATTCCATTCCTTTCCATTCCATTCCATTCCATTCCATTCCATTCCATTCCATTCCATTCCATTCCATTCGATTCCATTCGATTCCATTCCATTCCATTCCATTCCATTCCATTCCATTCCAATCCATTCCATTCTACTCGGGTTGATTCCATTCCATTCCATTCCATTTCTTTCCATTGCCTTCCATTCCATTTCATTCGGTTCCATTCGATTCCATTCGATTCCATTCTATTCCACTCCATTCAATTCTATTCCATTCGATTCCATTCGATTCCATTCCGTTCCATTCCATTCCATTCCATTTCATTCTATTTCATTGAATTTCATTCCATTCCATTCCAATCCATTCCATTCTACTCGGGTTGATTCCATTCCATTCCATTCCATTCCATTCCATTCCATTCCATTCCATTCGATTCCATTCGATTCCATTCGATTCCATTCCATTCCATTCCATTCCATTCCATTCCATTGGATTCCATTCCATTCCATTCCATTCCATTCCATTCTATTCCATTCCATTCCATTCGGTTCTACTCGGGTTCATTCCACTCCATTCCATTCCATTCCATTCCATTCCATTCCATTCCGTTCTACTCGGGTTCATTCCATTCCATTGCATTCCATTCTATTGTATTCCATGGAATTCCATTCCATTCCATTCCATTCCATTCCTTTCCATTCCATTCCATTCCATTCCATTCCATTCCATTCCATTCCATTCCATTCCGTTCTACTAGGGTTGATTCCATTCCATTCCATTCCATTCCATTGAATTCCATTCCATTCCATTCCATTCCAATCCATTCCATTCCATTCCATTCCATTCCATTCCATTCCGTTCAACACGGGTTGATTCCATTCTATTCCACTCCATTCCATTCGATTCCATTCGATTCGTTTCCATTCCATTCCATTCCATTCCATTCCATTCCATTCCATTCCATTCTTTTCTATTGAATTCCATTTCATTCCATTGCATTAAATTCCTATCCATTCCATTCTACTCGGGTTGATTCCAATCCATTCCGTTCCATTCCATTCCATTCCATTCCATTCCATTCCATTCGATTCCATTCGATTCCATTCGATTCCATTCCATTCCATTCCATTCCATTCCATTCCATTCCAATCCATTCCATTCTACTCGGGTTGATTCCATTCCATTCCATTCCATTTCTTTCCATTGCCTTCCATTCCATTCCATTCGTTTCCATTCGATTCCATTCGATTCCATTCTATTCCACCTCGTTCAATTCTATTCCATTCGATTCCATTCGATTCCATTCCGTTCCATTCCATTCCATTCCATTTCATTCTATTTCATTGAATTTCATTCCATTCCATTCCAATCCATTCCATTCTACTCGGGTTGATTCCATTCCATTCCATTCCATTCGATTCCATTCGATTCCATTCGATTCCATTTGATTCCATTCGATTCCATTCCATTCCATTCCATTCCATTCCATTCCATTCCATTCCTTTCCATTCCATTCCATTCCATTCCATTCCATTCTATTCCATTCCATTCCATTCGGTTCTACTCGGGTTCATTCCATTCCATTCCATTCCATTCCATTCCATTCTATTGCATTGAATTCCATTCCATTCCATTCCATTCTATTCCATTCCATTCTATTCCATTGAATTCCATTCCATTCCATTCCATTCCACTCCATTCCATTCCATTCCATTGCATTCCGTTCTACTCGGGTTGATTCCATTCCATTCCATTCCATTCCATTCCATTCCATTCCATTCCATTCCATTCCATTCCATTCCATTACATTCCATTCCATTCCGTTCTACTCGGGTTCATTCCATTCCATTCCATTCCATTCCATTCTATTCCATTGAATTCCATTCCATTCCATTCCATTCCATTCCATTCCATTCCATTCCATTCCATTCCATTCCATTCCGTTCTACTCGGGTTGATTCCATTCCATTCCATTCCATTCCATTCCATTCCATTGAATTCCATTCCATTCCATTCCATTCCATTCCATTCGATTCCATTCGATTGCATTCGATTCCATTCCATTCCATTCCATTCCATTCCATTCCATTCCTTTCCATTCCATTCCATTCCATTCCATTCGATTCCATTCCATTCCATTCCATTCCATTCCATTCCATTCCATTCCATTCCATTCAATTTCCATTCCATTCCATTCCGTTCTACTCGGGTTCATTCCATTCAATTCCATTCCATTCCATTCTATTCCATTGAATTCCATTCCATTCCATTCCATTCCATTCCATTCCATTCCATTCCATTCCATTGCAATCTATTCCATTCCGTTCTACTCGGGTTGATCCAATTCCATTCCATTCCATTCCATTCCATTCCATTCCATTCCATTTCATTCCATTCCATTCCATTCCATTCCATTCCGTTCTACTCGGGTTGATTTCATTCCATTCCATTCCATTCTATTCCATTCCATTCCATTCCATTCGATTCCATTCGATTCCATTCGATTCCATTCGATTCCATTCGATTCCATTCCATTCCATTCTTTTCAATTCTATTCTATTGAATTCCATTCCATTCCATTCCATTCCATTCCAATCCATTCCATTCTACTCGGGTTCACTCCATTCCATTCCATTCCATTCTATTCCATTGAATTCCATTCCATTCCATTCCATTCCATTCCATTCCATTCCATTCCATTCCATTCCATTCCATTAAATTCCATTCCATTCCATTCCATTCCATTCCATTCCATTCCGTTCTACTCGGGTAGATTCCATTCCATTCCATTCCATTCCATTCCATTCCATTCCATTCCATTCCATTCCATTCCATTCCATTCCATTCCGTTCTACTCGGGTTCATTCCATTCCATTCCATTCCATTCCATTCTATTCCATTGAATTCCATTCCATTCCATCCCATTCCGTTCCATTCCATTCCATTCCATTCCATTAAGTTCTACTCGGGTTGATTCCATTCCATTCCATTCCATTCCATTCCATTCCATTCCATTCCATTCCATTCCATTCGATTCCATTCGATTCCATTCCATTCCATTCCTTTCCATTCCAATCCATTCCATTCTACTCGGGTTGATTCCCTTCCATTCCATTCCATTCAATTACGTTCCATTCCATTCCATTCCATTCGGTTCCATTCGATTCCATTCGATTCCATTCCATTTCAATCCATTACATTCCATGCCGTTCCGTTTCGTTCTGTTCCGTTCGTTCCGTTCTATTCGGGTTGATTCCATTCTATTCCACTCCATTCCATTCGATTCCATTCGATTCCATTCCATTCCATTCCATTCCATTCCATTCCATTCCATTCCATTCTATTCTATTGAATTCCATTCCATTCCATTCCATTCCATTCCCATCCATTCCATTCCATTGCATTCCGTTCTACTCGGGTTGATTCCATTCCATTCCATTCCTTTCCATTCCATTCCATTCCATTCCATTCCATTCCATTCCATTCCATTCCATTCCCTTCCATTCCATTCCATTCGGTTCCATTCGATTCCATTCGATTCCATTCCATTTCAATCCATTCCCTTCCGTTCCGTTCCGTTCCGTTCCTTTCCGTTCCGTTCTATTCGGGTTGATTCCATTCTATTCCACTCCATTCCATTCGATTCCATTCGATTCCATTCCATTCCATTCCATTCCATTCCATTCCATTCCATTCCATTCTATTCTATTGAATTCCATTTCATTCCATTCCATTAAATTCCTATCCATTCCATTCTACTCTGGTTGATTCCAATCTATTCCATTCCATTCCATTCCATTCCATTCCATTCCATTCCATTCCATTCCATTCCATTCCATTCCATTCCATTCCATTCCATTCCATTCCGTTCTACTCGGGTTCATTCCATTCCATTCCATTCCATTCCATTCTATTCCATTGAATTCCATTCCATTCCATCCCATTCCATTCCATTCCATTCCATTCCATTCCATTAAGTTCTACTCGGGTTGATTCCATTCCATTCCATTCCATTCCATTCCATTCCATTCCATTCCATTCCATTCCATTCCATTCGATTCCATTCTATTCCATTCCATTCCATTCCTTTCCATTCCAATCCATTCCATTCTACTCGGGTTGATTCCCTTCCATTCCATTCCATTCAATTACGTTCCATTCCATTCCATTCCATTCGGTTCCATTCGATTCCATTCGATTCCATTCCATTTCAATCCATTACATTCCATGCCGTTCCGTTTCGTTCTGTTCCGTTCGTTCCGTTCTATTCGGGTTGATTCCATTCTATTCCACTCCATTCCATTCGATTCCATTCGATTCCATTCCATTCCATTCCATTCCATTCCATTCCATTCCATTGCATTCCATTCTATTCTATTGAATTCCATTCCATTCCATTCCATTCCATTCCCATTCTTTCCATTCCATTGCATTCCGTTCTACTCGGGTTGATTCCATTCCATTCCATTCCTTTCCATTCCATTCCATTCCATTCCATTCCATTCCATTCCATTCCATTCCGTTCTACTCGGGTTCATTCTGTTCCATTCCATTCCATTCCATTCCATTCCATTCCATTCCATTCCATTCCGTTCTACTCGGGTTGATTCCATTCCATTCCATTCCATTCCATTGAATTCCATTCCATTCCATTCCATTCCATTCCATTCCATTCCCTTCCGTTTTACTCGGGTTGATTCCATTCCACTCCATTCCATCCTATTCCATTCGATTCCATTCGATTCCATTCGATTCCATTCCATTCAATTCCATTCCATTCCATTCCATTCCATTCCATTCTATTCTATTGAATTCCATTCCATTCCATTCCATTCCATTCCTATCCATTCCATTCTACTCGGGTTGATTCCATTCCATTCCATTCCATTCCATTCCATTCCATTCCATTGTGCTCTACTCGGGATCATTCCATTCGATTCCATTCCATTCCTTTCCATTCCATTCCATTCCATTCCATTCCGTTCTACTCGGGTCCATTCCATTGCATTCCATTCCACTCGATTCCATTCCATTCCATTCGATTCCATTCCATTCCATTCCAATCCATTCCATTCTACTCGGGTTGATTCCATTCGATTCCATTCCATTCCATTCCATTTCATTCGATTCCATTCGATTCCATTCGATTCCATTCCATTCCATTCCATTCCACTCCATTCCAATCCATTCCATTCTACTAGGGTTGATTCCTTTCCATCCCATTCCATTCCATTCCATTCCATTCCCTTCCATTCTATCCCATTCGGTTCCATTCGATTCCATTCCATTCCATTCCATTCCATTCCATTCCATTCCATTCCATTCCATTCCATTCCATTCCATTCCATTACATTCGATTCCATTCGATTCCATTCCATTCCATTCCATTCCATTCCATTCAATTCCATTCCATTCCATTCCGTTCTACTCGGGTTCATTCCATTCCATTCCATTCCATTCCATTCTATTCCATTGAATTCCATTCCATTCCATTCCATTCCATTCCATTCCATTCCATTCCATTCCATTGCAATCTATTCCATTCCGTTCTACTCGGGTTGATCCAATTCCATTCCATTCCATTCCATTCCATTCCATTGAATTCCATTCCACTCCATTCCATTCCATTTCATTCCATTCCATTCCATTCCATTCCATTCCGTTCTACTCGGGTTGATTTCATTCCATTCCATTCCATTCTATTCCATTCCATTCCATTCCATTCTTTTCAATTCTATTCTATTGAATTCCATTCCATTCCATTCCATTCCATTCCAATCCATTCCATTCTACTCGGGTTCACTCCATTCCATTCCATTCCATTCTATTCCATTGAATTCCATTCCATTCCATTCCATTCCATTCCATTCCATTCCATTCCATTAAATTCCATTCCATTCCATTCCACTCCATTCCATTCCGTTCTACTCGGGTAGATTCCATTCCATTCCATTCCATTCCATTCCATTCCATTCCATTCCATTCCATTCCATTCCATTCCATTCCATTCTACTCGGGTTCATTCCATTCCATTCCATTCCATTCCATTCTATTCCATTGAATTCCATTCCATTCCATTCCATTCCGTTCCATTCCATTCCATTCCATTCCATTAAGTTCTACTCGGGTTGATTCCATTCCATTCCATTCCATTCCATTCCATTCCATTCCATTCCATTCCATTCGATTCCGTTCCATTCCATTCCATTCCATTCCTTTCCATTCCAATCCATTCCATTCTATTCGGGTTGATTCCCTTCCATTCCATTCCATTCAATTACGTTCCATTCCATTCCATTCCATTCGGTTCCGTTCGATTCAATTCGATTCCATTCCATTTCAATCCATTACATTCCATGCAGTTCCGTTTCGTTCTGTTCCGTTTGTTCCGTTCTATTCGGGTTGATTCCATTGTATTCCACTCCATTCCATTCGATTCCATTCGATTCCATTCGATTCCATTCCATTCCATTCCATTCCATTCCATTCTATTCTATTGAATACCATTCCATTCCATTCCATTCCATTCCCATCCATTCCATTCTACTCGGGTTGATTCCATTCCATTCCATTCCATTCCATTCCATTCTATTCCATTCCATTCCATTCCATTCAGTTCCATTCCATTCCATTCAATTCCATTCCGTTTTACTCGGGTTGATTCCATTCCATTCCATTCCATTCCATTCCATTCCATTCCATTCCATTCCATTCCATTAAATTCCATTCCATTCCATTCCATTCCATTCCATTCCATTCCATTCCGTTCTACTCGGGTAGATTCCATTCCATTCCATACCATTCCATTCCATTCCATTCCATTCCATTCCATTCCATTCCATTCCATTCCATTCCGTTCTACTCGGGTTCATTCCATTCCATTCCATTCCATTCCATTCTATTCCATTGAATTCCATTCCATTCCATCCCATTCCGTTCCATTCCATTCCATTCCATTCCATTAAGTTCTACTCGGGTTGATTCCATTCCATTCCATTCCATTCCATTCCATTCCATTCCATTCCATTCCATTCCATTCGATTCCATTCGATTCCATTCCATTCCATTCCTTTCCATTCCAATCCATTCCATTCTACTCGGGTTGATTCCCTTCCATTCCATTCCATTCAATTACGTTCCATTCCATTCCATTCCATTCGGTTCCATTCGATTCCATTCGATTCCATTCCATTTCAATCCATTACATTCCATGCCGTTCCGTTTCGTTCTGTTCCGTTCGTTCCGTTCTATTCGGGTTGATTACATTCTCTTCCACTCCATTCCATTCGATTCCATTCGATTCCATTCCATTCCATTCCATTCCATTCCATTCCATTCCATTCCATTCCATTCCATTCTATTCTATTGAATTCCATTCCATTCCATTCCATTCCATTCCCATCCTTTCCATTCCATTGCATTCCGTTCTACTCGGGTTGATTCCATTCCATTCCATTCCTTTCCATTCCATTCCATTCCATTCCATTCCATTCCATTCCATTCCTTCTACTCGGGTTCATTCCATTCCATTCCATTCCATTCCATTCCATTCCATTCCATTCCATTCCATTCCATTCCATTCCATTCCGTTCTACTCGGGTTGATTCCATTCCATTCCATTCCATTCCATTGAATTCCATTCCATTCCATTCCATTCCATTCCATTCCATTCCATTCCCTTCAGTTTTACTCGGGTTGATTCCATTCCACTCCATTCCATCCTATTCCATTCGATTCCATTCGATTCCATTCGATTCCATTCCATTCAATTCCATTCCATTCCATTCCATTCCATTCCATTGTATTCTATTGAATTCCATTCCATTCCATTCCATTCCATTCCTATCCATTCCATTCTACTCGGGTTGATTCCATTCCATTCCATTCCATTCCATTCCATTCCATTCCATTCCATTGTGCTCTACTCGGGATCATTCCATTCGATTCCATTCCATTCCATTCCATTCCATTCCATTCCATTCCGTTCTACTCGGGTCCATTCCATTCCATTCCATTCCACTCGATTCCATTCCATTCCATTCGATTCCATTCCATTCCATTCCAATCCATTCCATTCTACTCGGGTTGATTCCATTCGATTCCATTCCATTCCATTCCATTTCATTCGATTCCATTCGATTCCATTCGATTCCATTCCATTCCATTCCATTCCACTCCATTCCAATCCAATCCATTCTACTAGGGTTGATTCCTTTCCATCCCATTCCATTCCATTCCATTCCATTCCCTTCCATTCTATCCCATTCGGTTCCATTCGATTCCATTCCATTCCATTGCATTCCATTCCATTCCATTCCATTCCATTCCATTCCATTACATTCGATTCCATTCGATTCCATTCCATTCCATTCCATTCCATTCCATTCAATTCCATTCCATTCCATTCCGTTCTACTCGGGTTCATTCCATTCCATTCCATTCTATTCCATTGAATTCCATTCCATTCCATTCCATTCCATTCCATTCAATTCCATTGCAATCTATTCCATTCCGTTCTACTCGGGTTGATCCAAATCCATTCCATTCCATTCCATTCCATTCCATTGAATTCCATTCCACTCCATTCCATTCCATTTCATTCCATTCCATTCCATTCCATTCCATTCCGTTCTACTCGGGTTGATTTCATTCCATTCCATTCCATTCTATTCCATTCCATTCCATTCCATTCTTTTCAATTCTATTCTATTGAATTCCATTCCATTCCATTCCATTCCATTCCAATCCATTCCATTCTACTCGGGTTCACTCCATTCCATTCCATTCCATTCTATTCCATTGAATTCCATTCCATTCCATTCCATTCCATTCCATTCCATTCCCTTCCATTCCATTAAATTCCATTCCATTCCATTCCACTCCATTCCATTCCGTTCTACTCGGGTTGATTCCATTCCATTCCATTCCATTCCACTGAATTCCATTGCATTCCATTCCAATCCATTCCATTCCATTCCATTCCGTTCCATTACGTTCAACTCGGGTTGATTAGATTCCATTCCATTCCATTCCATTCGATTCCATTCAATTCCATTCCATTCCATTCCATTCCATTCCATTCCATTCCATTCCATTCCATTCCATTCCATTAAGTTCTACTCGGGTTGATTCCATTCCATTCCATTCCATTCCATTCCATTCCATTCCATTCCATTCCATTCCATTCGATTCCTTTCGATTCCATTCCATTCCATTCCTTTCCATTCCAATCCATTCCATTCTACTCGGGTTGATTCCCTTCCATTCCATTCCATTCAATTACGTTCCATTCCATTCCATTCCATTCGGTTCCATTCGATTCAATTCGATTCCATTCCATTTCAATCCATTACATTCCATGCAGTTCCGTTTCGTTCTGTTCCGTTCGTTCCGTTCTATTCGGGTTGATTCCATTGTATTCCACTCCATTCCATTCGATTCCATTCGATTCCATTCGATTCCATTCTATTCCATTCCATTCCATTCCATTCTATTCTATTGAATACCATTCCATTCCATTCCATTCCATTCCCATCCATTCCATTCTACTCGGGTTGATTCCATTCCATTCCATTCCATTCCATTCCATTCTATTCCATTCCATTCCATTCCATTCAGTTCCATTCCATTCCATTCAATTCCATTCCGTTTTACTCGGGTTGATTCCATTCCATTCCATTCCATTCCATTCCATTCCATTCCATTCCATTCCATTCCTTTCGAATCCATTCGATTCCATTCCGTTGCACTCCATTCCATTCCGTTCCGTTCCGTTCCGTTCCGTTCCGTTCTATTCGGGTTGATTCGATTCTATTCCACTCCATTCCATTCGATTCCATTCGATTCCAATCGATTCCATTCCATTTCATTCCATTCCATTCCATTCCATTCAATTCTATTCTATTGAATTCCATTCCATTCCATTCCATTCCATTCAAATCCATTCCATTCTACTCGGGTTGCTTCCATTCCATTCCATTCCATTCCATTCCATTCCCTTCCATTCCATTCCATTGCCTTCCATTCCGTTCCATTCGGTTCCATTCGATTCCATTCGATTCCATTCCATTTCAATCCATTCCATTCCGTTCCGTTCCGTTCCGTTCCTTTCCGTTCCGTTCTATTCGGGTTGATTCCATTCTATTCCACTCCATTCCATTCGATTCCTTTCGATTCCATTCGATTCCATTCCATTCCATTCCATTCCATTCCATTCCATTCCATTCCATTCCATTCTATTGAATTCCATTCCATTCCATTCCATTAAATTCCTATCCATTCCATTCTACTCGGGTTGATTCCAATCCATTCCATTCCATTCCATTCCATTCCCTTCCATTCCATTCCATTCCATTCGATTCCATTCGATTGCATTCGATTCCATTCCATTCCATTCCATTCCATTCCATTCCATTACATTCTACTCGGGTTGATTCCATTCCATTCCATTCCATTCCTTTCCATTGCCTTCCATTCCATTCCTTTCGGTTCCATTCGATTCCATTCGATTCCATTCTATTCCACTCCATTCAATTCTATTCCATTCGATTCCATTCGATTCCATTCCGTTCCATTCCATTCCATTCCATTTCATTCTATTTCATTGAATTTCATTCCATTCCATTCCATTCCATTCCAATCCATTCCATTCTACTCTGGTTGATTCCATTCCATTCCATTCCATTCCATTCCATTCCATTCCATTCCATTCCATTCCATTCCACTCCACTCCATTCCATTCCATTCCATTCGAATCCATTCCATTCCATTCCACTCCATTCCATTCCATTCCATTCCATTCCATCCCATTCCATTCCATTCCATTCTATTCCATTGAATTTCATTCCATTCCATTCCATTCCATTCCATTCCATTCCATTCCATTCCATTCCATTCCATTGCATTCCATTCCATTCTATTCCATTCCATTCCATTCCATTCCATTCCACTCCATTCCATTCCAATCCATTCCATTCTACTCGGGTTGATTCCATTCCATTCCATTCCATTCCATTCCATTCCATTCCATTCCATTCCATTCCATTCCATTCCATTCCATTCCATTCGGTTCCATTCGATTCCATTCGATTCCATTCCATTTCACTCCATTCCATTCCATTCCGTTAAGTTCCGTTCTGTTCCGTTCCGTTCCGTTCTATTCGGGTTGATTCCATTCTATTCCACTCCATTCCATTCGATTCCATTCGATTCCATTCCATTCCATTCCATTGCATTGCATTCCATTCCATTCCATTCCATTCCCTTCCGTTCTATTCTATTGAATTCCATTGCATTCCATTCCATTCCATTCCTATCCATTCCATTCTACTCGGGTTGATTCCATTCCTTTCCATTCCGTTTCAATCCATTCCATTCCATTCCGCTCTACTCGGGTTCATTCCATTCCATTCCATTCCATTTGATTCCATTCGATTCCATTCCATTCCTTTCCGTTCTACTGGGGTCCATTCCATTCCATTCCATTCCATTCCGTTCTGTTCCATTCGATTCCATTCCATTCCATTCCAATCCATTCCATTCTACTCGGGTTGATTCCATTCCATTCCATTCCATTCCATTCCATTCCATTTCATTCCAGTCCATTCCATTCGATTCTATTCCATTCCATTCCGTTTCATTGCATTCCATTCCATTCCATTCCATTCCATTGCATTCCATTCTATTGTATTCCATTGAATTCCATTCCATTCCATTCCATTCCATTCCATTCCATTCCTTTCCATTCCATTCCATTCCATTCCATTCCATTCCATTCCATTCCACTCCATTCCGTTCTACTCGGGTTGATTCCATTCCATTCCATTCCATTCCATTGAATTCCATTCCATTCCATTCCATTCCAATCCATTCCATTCCATTCCATTCCATTCCATTCCGTTCAACTCGGGTTGATTCCACTCCATTCCATTCCATTCCATTCCATTCAATTCCACTCGATTCCATTCCATTCCATTCCATTCCATTCCATTCCATTCCATTCCATTCCATTCTACTCGGGTTGATTCCATTCCATTCCATTCCATTCCATTCTATTCCATTCCATTCCATTCCATTCAATTCCATTCCATTCCTTTCCCTTGCATTCCGTTCCATTCGGTTCCATTCGATTCCATTCAATTCCATTCCATTTTAATCCATTCCATTCCGTTCCGTTCCATTCCGTTCCTTTCCGTTCCGTTATATTCGGGTTGATTCCATTCTATTCCACTCCATTCCATTCGATTCCATTCGATTCCATTCGATTCCATTCCATTCCACTCCTTTCCATTCCATTCCATTCCATTCCATTCTATTCTATTGAATTCCATTCCATTCCTTTCCATTAAATTCCTATCCATTCCATTCTACTCGGGTTGATTCCAATCCATTCCATTGCATTACATTCCATTCCATTCCATTCCATTCCATTCGATTCCATTCCATTCCATTCGATTCCATTCCATTCCTTTCCATTCTATTCCATTCCATTCCATTCCAATCCATTCCATTCTACTCGGGTTGATTCCATTCCATTCCATTCCATTCCTTTCCATTGCCTTCCATTCCATTCCATTCGGTTCCATTCGATTCCATTCGATTCCATTCCATTTCACTCCATTCCATTCCGTTCCGTTCCGTTCCGTTCCGGTCCGTTCCCTTCTATTCGGGTTCATTCCATTCTATTCCACTCCATTCAATTCAATTCCATTCAATTCCATTCGATTCCATTCCATTCCATTCCATTCCATTCCATTCAATTCCATTCCCTTCCATTCTATTCTATTGAATTCCATTCCATTCCATTCCATTCCATTCCTATCCATTCCATTCTACTCGGGATGATTCCATTCCATTCCATTCCATTCCATTCCATTCCATTCCATTCCATTCCATTCCATTCCATTCCATTCCATTCCATTCCATTCCATTCCATTCCATTCCGTTCTACTCGGGTTCATTCCATGCCATTCCATTCCATTCCATTCCATTCCATTCCATACCATTCCATTCCATTCCGTTCTACTCGGGTCCTTTCCATTCCATTCCATTCCATTCGATTCCCTTCCATTCCATTCGATTCCATTCCATTCCATTCCAATCCATTCCATTCTACTCGGGTTGATTCCATTCCATTGCATTCCATTCCATTCCATTCCATTGCATTCCATTCCATTCCATTCCTTTCTACTAGGGTTGATTCCATTCTATTCCATTCCATTCCATTCGATTCCATTCGATTCCATTCCATTCCATTCCATTCCATTCCATTCCATTCCATTCCATACCATTCCATTCCATTCCATTCCATTCCTTTCTACTCGGGTGGATTCCATTCTATTCCATTCCATTCCATTCCATTCCATTCGATTCCATTCGATTCCATTCCATTCCATTCCATTCCATTCCATTCCGTTGTACTCGGGTTCATTCCATTCCATTGCATTCCATTCTATTGTATTCCATTGAATTCCATTCCATTCCATTCCATTCCATTCCATTCCATTCCATTCCTTTCCATTCCATTCCATTCCATTCCATTCCATTCCATTCCATTCCATTCCATTCCATTCCTTTCCGTTCTACTCGGGTTGATTCCATTCCATTCCATTCCATTCCACTGAATTCCATTCCATTCCATTCCTATCCATTCCATTCCATTCCATTCCATTCCATTCCATTCCGTTCAACTCGGGTTGATTCCATTCCATTCCATTCCATTCCATTCCATTCCATTCCATTCCATTTCATTCCAGTCCATTCCATTCAATTCCATTCAATTCCATTCCATTTCACTGCATTCCATTCCATTCCATTCCATTCCATTCCATTCCACTCCATTCCATTCCATTCCATTCCATTCCATTCCATTCTACTCGGGTTGATTCCATTCTATTCCATTCCATTCCATTCGATTCCTTTCGATTCCATTCGATTCCATTCCATTCCATTCCATTCCATTCCATTCCATTCCATTCCATTCTACTCAGGTTCATTCCATTCCATTGCATTCCATTCTATTGTATTCCACTGAATTCCATTCCATTCCATTCCATTCCATTCCTTTGCATTCCATTCCATTCCATTCCACTCCATTCCATTCCATTCCATTCCGTTCTACTCGTGTTGATTCCATTCCATTCCTTTCCATTCCATTGAATTCCATTCCATTCCATTCCATTCCAATCCATTCCATTCCATTCCATTCCATTCCATTCCGTTCAACTCGGGTTGATTCCATTCTATTCCACTCCATTCCCTTCGATTCCATTCAATTCCACTCGATTCCATTCCATTTCATTCCATTCCATTCCATTCCATTCCATTCCAATCCATTCCATTCTACTCGGGTTGATTCCATTCCATTCCATTCCATTCCATTCCATTCCATTCCATTCCATTCCATTCCATTCCGTTCTACTCGGGTTCATTCCATTCCATTCCATTCCATTCCATTCCATTCTATTGCATTGAATTCCATTCCATTCCGTTCCATTCCATTCCATTCCATTCCATTCCATTCCATTCCATTCCATTCCCTTCCATTCTATTCTATTGAATTTCATTCCATTCCATTCCATTCCATTCCATTCCATTCCATTCCATTCCTATCCATTCCATTCTACTCGGGTTGATTCCATTCCATTCCATTCCATTCCATTCCATTCCATTCCATTCCATTCTATTCCATTCGATTCCATTCCATTCGATTCCATTCGATTCCATTCCATTCCATTCCATTCCATTCCATTCCACTCCATTCCGTTCTACTCGGGTTCATTCCATTGCATTCCATTCCATTCCATTCTATTCCATTGAATTTCATTCCATTCCATTCCATTCCATTCCCTTCCATTCCATTCCATTCCATTCCATTCCATTCCATTCTACTGGTTTTGATTCCATTCCATTCCATTCCATTCCATTCCATTCCATTCCATTCCATTCCATTCCATTCCATTCCATTCCATTCCATTGCATTCCATTCCGTTCGATTCCATTCGATTCCATTCCATTTCACTCCATTGCATTCCATTCCGTTAAGTTCCGTTCTGTTCCGTTCCGTTCCGTTCTATTTGGGTTGATTCCATTCTATTCCACTCCATTCCATTCGATTCCATTCGATTCCATTCCATTCCATTCCACTCCATTACATTCCATTCCCTTCCATTCTATTCTATTGAATTCCATTGCATTCCATTCCATTCCATTCCTATCCATTCCATTCTACTCGGGTTGATTCCATTCCTTTAAATTCCATTTCATTCCATTCCATTCCATTCCGCTCTACTCGGGTTCATTCCATTCCATTCCATTCCATTCCATTTGATTCCATTCGATTCCATTCCATTCCTTTCCGTTCTACTCGGGTCCATTCCATTCCATTCCATTCCATTCGATTCCATTCTGTTCCATTGGATTCCATTCCATTCCATTCCAATCCATTCCATTCTACTCGGGTTGATTCCATTCCATTCCATTCGATTCCATTCCATTCCATTCCATTCCATTCCATTCCAATCCATTCCATTCTACTCGGGTTGATTCCATTCCATTCCATTCCATTCCATTCCATTCCATTCCATTCCATTCCATTCCATTCGGTTCCATTCGATTCCATTCGATTCCATTCCATTTCACTCCATTCCATTCCGTTCCGTTCCGTTCCGTTCCGGTCCGTTCCCTTCTATTCGGGTTCATTCCATTCTATTCCACTCCATTCAATTCAATTCCATTCAACTCCATTCGATTCCATTCCATTCCATTCCATTCCATTCCATTCCATTCCATTCCATTCCATTCCATTCCCTTCCATTCTATTCTATTGAATTCCATTCCATTCCATTCCATTCCATTCCTATCCATTCCATTCTACTTGGGATGATTCCATTCCATTCCATTCCATTCCATTCCATTCCATTCCATTCGATTCCATTCGATTCCATTCCATTCCATTCCATTCCATTCCATTCCACTCCATTCCGTTCTACTCGGGTTCGTTCCATTGCATTCCATTCCATTCCATTCTATTCCATTGAATTTCATTCCATTCCATTCCATTCCATTCCATTCCATTCCATTCCATTCCATTCCATTCCATTCTACTGGTTTTGATTCCATTCCATTCCATTCCATTCCATTCCATTCCATTCCATTCCATTGCATTCCATTCCGTTCGATTCCATTCGATTCCATTCCATTTCACTCCATTGCATTCCATTCCGTTAAGTTCCGTTCTGTTCCGTTCCGTTCCGTTCTTTTTGGGTTGATTCCATTCTATTCCACTCCATTCCATTCGATTCCATTCGATTCCATTCCATTCCATTCCACTCCATTACATTCCATTCCCTTCCATTCTATTCTATTGAATTCCATTGCATTCCATTCCATTCCATTCCTATCCATTCCATTCTACTCGGGTTGATTCCATTCCTTTCAATTCCATTTCATTCCATTCCATTCCATTCCGCTCTACTCGGGTTCATTCCATTCCATTCCATTCCATTCCATTTGATTCCATTCGATTCCATTCCATTCCTTTCCGTTCTACTCGGGTCCATTCCATTCCATTCCATTCCATTCGATTCCATTCTGTTCCATTCGATTCCATTCCATTCCATTCCAATCCATTCCATTCTACTCGGGTTGATTCCATTCCATTCCATTCCATTCCATTCCATTCCATTCCATTCCATTTCATTCCAGTCCATTCCATTCGATTCCATTCCATTCCATTCCATTTCACTGCATTCCATTCCATTCCATTCCATTTCATTCCATTCCATTCCTTTCCATTCCACTCCATTCCATTCCATTCCATTCCATTCCATTCCATTCCATTCCTTTCTACTCGGGTTGATTCCATTCTATTCCATTCCATTCCATTCGATTCCTTTCGATTCCATTCGATTCCATTCCATTCCATTCCATTCCATTCCATTCTACTCAGGTTCATAACATTCCATTGCATTCCATTCTATTGTATTCCATTGAATTCCATTCCATTCCATTCCA
This sequence comes from Gorilla gorilla gorilla, assembly GCF_029281585.2. Lineage (NCBI taxonomy): Eukaryota > Metazoa > Chordata > Mammalia > Primates > Hominidae > Gorilla > Gorilla gorilla. The sequence continues at coordinate 14,871,529 of NC_073241.2, forward strand.
TTCCATTCCATTCCTTTCCATTCCATTCCATTCCATTCCATTCCATTCCATTCCATTCCATTCCGTTCTACTCTGTTTGATTCCATTCCATTCCATTCCATTCCATTCCATTCCATTCCATTCCATTCCATTCCATTCGATTCCATTCTATTCCATTCGATTCCATTCCATTCCATTCCCTTCTATTCCATTCCATTCTGTTCCATTCGATTCCATTCGATTCCATTCCATTTCACTCCATTCCATTCTGGTCCGTTCCGTTCCGTTCCGTTCCGTTCGGTTCCATTCCGTTCCATTCCATTCCATTCTACTCGGGTTGATTCCATTCTATTCCACTCCATTCCATTCGATTCCATTCGATTCCATTCGATTCTATTCGATTCCATTCCATTCCATTCCATTCCATTCCATTCCATTCCATTTCATTCTATTCCATTGAATTCCATTTCTTTCCATACCATTCCATTCCAATCCATTCCATTCTACTCGGGTTGATTCCATTCCATTCCATTCCACTCCATTCCATTCTATTCCATTCCATTCCATTCCATTCCATTCCGTTCCGTTCCGTTCCATTCCATTCCATTCCATTCCATTCCATTCCATTCCATTCCATTCCATTGCATTCTATTCCATTCCATTCCATTCCATTCCATTCCATTCTATTCCATTGAATTCCATTCCATTCCATTCCATTCCATTCCATTCCATTCCGTTCCATTCCATTATATTCCATTGAATTCCATTCCATTCCATTCCATTCCATTCCGTTCTATTCGGGTTGATTCCATTCCATTCCATTCCATTCCATTCCATTCCATTCCATTTAATTCCATTCCATTCCATTCCATTCCATGCGATTCCATTCGATTCCATTCGATTCCATTCCATTCCGTTCCATTCCAATCCATTCCATTCCATTCCATTCCATTCCATTCCATTCCATTTCATTCCAGTCCATTCCATTCGATTCCATTCCATTCCATTCCATTTCATTGCATTCCATTCCATTCCATTCCATTCCATTCCATTCCATTCCATTCCATTCCATTCCATTCCATTCCATTCCGTTCCATTCGGTTCCATTCGATTCCATGCGATTCCATTCCATTTCAATCCATTCCATTCCGTTCCGTTCCATTCCGTTCCTTTCCGTTCCATTCTATTCGCGTTGATTCCATTCTATTCCACTCCATTCCATTCGATTCCATTCGATTCCATTCCATTCCATTCCATTCCATTCCATTCCATTCCATTCCATTCCATTCCATTCCATTCTATTCTATTGAATTCCATTCCATTCCATTCCATTAAATTCCTATCCATTCCATTCTACTCGGGTTGATTCCAATCCATTCCATTCCATTCCATTCCATTCCATTCCATTCCATTCCATTCCATTCCATTCGATTCCATTCGATTGCATTCGATTCCATTGCATTCCATTCCATTCCATTCCATTCCATTCCATTCCATTCCATTCTACTCGGTTTGATTCCATTCCTTTCCATTCCATTCCTTCCCATTGCCTTCCATTCCATTCCATTCGGTTCCATTCGATTCCATTCGATTCCATTCTATTCCACTCCATTCAATTTTTTCCATTCGATTCCATTCGATTCCATTCCGTTCCATTCCATTCCATTCCATTTCATTCTATTTCATTGAATTTCATTCCATTCCATTCCACTCCATTCCATTCCATTCCATTCCATTCCACTCCATTCCATTCCATTCCATTCCATTCCATTCCATTCCATTCCATTCCATTCCATTCCATTCGATTGCATTTGATTCCATTCCATTCCATTCCATTCCATTCCATTCCATTCTATTCCACTCGATTCCATTCGATTCCATTCCATTCGATTCCATTCGATTCCATTCCTTTCCATTCCATTCCATTCCATTCCATTCCATTCCATTCCACTCCATTCCGTTCTACTCGGGTTCATTCCATTGCATTCCATTCTATTGTATTCCATTGAATTCCATTCCATTCCATTCCATTCCATTCCTTTCCATTCCATTCTATTCCATTCCATTCCATTCCATTCCATTCCATTCCGTTCTACTCGGTTTGATTCCATTCCATTCCATTCCATTCCATTCCATTCCATTCCATTCCATTCCATTCGACTCCATTCCTTTCCATTCCAATCCATTCCATTCCATTCCATTCCATTCGATTCCATTCCATTCCATTCCACTCCATTCCATTCCATTCCATTCCATTCCATTCCATTCCATTCCATTCCATTCTATTCCATTCGATTCCATTCGATTCCATTCCATTCGATTCCATTCGATTCCATTCCATTCCATTCCATTCCATTCCATTCCATTCCATTCCATTGAATTCCATTCCATTCCATTCCATTCCAATCCATTCCATTCCATTCCATTCCATTCCATTCCATTCCGTTCAACTCGGGTTGATTCCATTCTATTCCACTCCATTCCATTCGATTCCATTCAATTCCACTCGATTCCACTCCATTCCATTCCATTCCATTCCATTCCATTCCATTCCAATCCATTCCATTGTACTCGGGTTGATTCCATTCCATTCCATTCCATTCCATTCCATTCCATTCCATTCCATTTCATTCCATTCCATTCCATTCCATTCCCTTCCATTCCGTTCCATTCGGTTCCATTCGATTCCATGCGATTCCATTCCATTTCAATCCATTCCATTCCGTTCCGTTCCATTCCGTTCCTTTCCGTTCCGTTCTATTCGGGTTGATTCCATTCTATTCCACTACATTCCATTCGATTCCATTCGATTCCATTCGATTCCATTCCATTCCATTCCATTCCATTCCATTCCATTCCATTCCATTCGATTCCATTCCATTCCATTCCATTCCATTCCATTCCATTCCATTCCATTCCATTCCATTCCATTCCATTCCATTGCATTCTACTCGTGTTGATTCCATTCCATTCCATTCCATTCCATTCCATTCCATTCCATTCCATTCCCTTCTATTCCATGCCATTCGGTTCCATTCGATTCAATTCGATTCCATTCCATTTCACTCCATTCCATTCCGTTCCGTTCCGTTCCGTTCCGTTCCGTTCCGTTCTATTCGGTTTGATTCCATTCTATTCCGCTCCATTCCATTCGATTCCATTCGATTCCATTCCATTCCATTCCATTCCATTCCATTCCATTCCATTCCATTCCATTCCATTCCCTTCCATTCTATTCTATTGAATTCCATTGCATTCCATTCCATTCCATTCCTATCCATTCCATTCTACTCGGGTTGATTCCATTCCATTCCATTCCATCCCATTCCATTCCATTCCATTCCATTCCATTCCATGCCCTTCCATTCCATTCTACTCCGGTTCATTCCATTCCATTCCATTCCATTCCAATCCATTCCATTCTACTCGGGTTGATTCCATTCCATTCCATTCCATTCCATTCCATTCCGTTCCGTTCTACTCGGGTTGATTCCATTCCATTCCATTCCATTCCATTCCATTCCATTCGATTCCATTCCATTCCATTCCATTTCATTGCATTCCATTCCATTCCATTCCATTCCATTCCATTCCATTCCATTCCATTCCATTCCATTCCATTCCATTCCTTTCTACTCGGGTTGATTGCATTCTATTCCATTCCATTCCATTCCATTCCATTCCATTCCATTCCATTCCATTCCGTTCTACTCGGGTTGAATCCATTCCATTCCATTCCATTCCATTCCATTCCATTCCATTCCATTCCATTCCATTCCATTCCATTCCATTCCATTCCTTTCTACTCGGGTTGATTCCATTCTATTCCATTCCATTCCATTCGATTCCATTCGATTCCATTCGATTCCATTCGAATCCATTCCATTCCATTCCATTCCATTCCATTCCGTTCTACTCGTGTTCATTCCATTCCATTGCATTCCATTCTATTGTATTCCATTGAATTCCATTCCATTCCATTCCATTCCATTCCTTTCCAGTCCATTCCATTCCATTCCATTCCATTCCATTCCATTCCATTCCATTCCGTTCTACTCGGGTTGATTCCATTCCATTCCATTCCATTCCACTGAATTCCATTGCATTCCATTCCAATCCATTCCATTCCATTCCATTCCGTTCCATTACGTTCAACTCGGGTTGATTAGATTCCATTCCATTCCATTCCATTCGATTCCATTCAATTCCATTCCATTCCATTCCATTCCATTCCATTCCATTCCATTCCATTCCATTCCATTCCATTCCATTCCATTCCCTTCCATTCTGTTCCGTTCCGTTCCGTTCCTTTCCGTTCCGTTCTATTCGGGTTGATTCCATTCTATTCCACTCCATTCCATTCGATTCCATTCGATTCCATTCGATTCCATTCCATTCCATTCCATTCCATTCCATTCCATTCTATTCTATAGAATTCCATTCCATTCCATTCCATTAAATTCCTATCCATTTCATTCTACTCGGGTTGATTCCAATCCATTCCATTCCATTCCATTCCATTCCATTCCATTCGATTCCATTCCGTTCCGTTCCATTTCATTCTATTTCATTGAATTTCATTCCATTCCATTCCATTCCATTCCAATCCATTCCATTCTACTCGGGTTGATTCCATTCCATTCCTTTCCATTCCATTCCGTTCCATTCTACTCGGGTTGATTGCATTCCATTCCATTCCATTCCATTCCAGTCCATTCCATTCGAATCAACTCCATTCCATTCCATTTCATTGCATTCCATTCTATTCCATTCCATTCCATTCCATTCCATTCCATTCCATTCCATTCCATTCCATTCCATTCCATTCCGTTCTACTCTGGTTGATTCCATTCTATTCCATTCCATTCCATTCAATTCCATTCGATTCCATTCGATTCCATTCCATTCCATTCGATTCCTCTTGATTCCATTCGATTCCATTCCATTCCATTCCATTCCATTCCATTCCATTCCATTCCATTCCATTCCGTTCAACTCGGGTTGATTCCATTCTATTCCATTCCATTCCATTCGATTCCATTCGATTCCATTCCATTCCATTCCATTCCATTCCATTCCATTCCATTCCATTCCATTCTATTCCATTGAACTCCATTCCATTCCATTCCATTCCATTCCATTCCATTCCATTCCATTCCATTCCATTCCATTCCATTCCATTCCATTCCATTCCATTTCGTTCCAGTCCATTCCATTCGATTCCATTCCATTCCATTCCATTTCATTGCATTCCATTCCATTCCATTCCATTCCATTCCATTCCATTCCATTCCATTCCGTTCCATTCGTTTCCATTCGATTCCATTCGATTCCATTCCATTTCAATCCATTCCATTCCGTTCCGTTCCGTTCCATTCCTTTCCGTTCCGTTCTATTCGGGTTGATTCCATTCTATTGAACTCCATTCCATTCGATTCCCTTCGATTCCATTCGATTCCATTCCATTCCATTCCATTCTATTCTATTGAATTCCATTCCATTCCATTCCATTAAATTCCTATCCATTTCATTCTACTCGGGTTGATTCCAATCCATTCCATTCCATTCCATTCCATTCCATTCCATTCCATTCCATTCCATTCCATTCCATTCCATTCCATTCCAGTCCATTCCATTCTACTCGGGTTGATTCCATTCCATTCCATTCCATTCCTTTCCATTGCCTTCCATTCCATTCCATTCGGTTCCATTCGATTCCATTCGATTCCATTCTATTCCACTCCATTCAATTCTATTCCATTCGATTCCATTCGATTCCATTCCGTTCCATTCCATTCCATTCCATTTCATTCTATTTCATTCAATTTCATTCCATTCCATTCCATTCCATTCCAATCCATTCCATTCTACTCGGGTTGATTCCATTCCATTCCATTCCATTCCATTCCATTCCATTCCATTCCATTCCATTCCATTCCATTCCATTCGATTCCATTCGATTCCATTCCATTCCATTCCATTCCATTCCATTCCATTCCATTCCATTCCATTCCATTCCATTCCATTCCGTTCTACTCGGGTTCATTCCATTCCATTCCATTCCATTCCATTCCATTCTATTGCATTGAATTCCATTCCATTCCGTTCCATTCCATTCCATTCCATTCCATTCCATTCCATTCCATTCCATTCCATTCCTTTCTACCCGGGTTGATTCCATTCCATTTCATTCCATTCCATTCTATTCCATTGAATTCCATTCCATTCCATACCATTCCATTCCACTCCATTCCATTCCATTCCATTCCATTCCATTCCATTCCATTGCATTCCGTTCTACTCGGGTTGATTCCATTCCATTCCATTCCATTCCATTCCATTCCATTCCATTCCATTCCATTCCATTCCATTGCATGCCATTCCATTCCATTCCGTTCAACTCGGGTTGATTCCATTCCATTCCATTCCATTCCATTCGATTCCATTCAATTCCATTCGATTCCATTCCATTCCATTCCATTCCATTCCATTCCATTCCATTCCATTCCAATCCATTCCATTCTACTCGGGTTGATTCCATTCCATTCCATTCCATTCCATTCCATTCCATTCCATTCCATTCCATTCCATTCGGTTCCATTCGATTCCATTCGATTCCATTCCATTCCACTCCATTCCGTTCCGTTCCGTTCCGTTCCGTTCCAGTCCGTTCCGTTCTATTCGGGTTCATTCCATTCTATTCCACTCCATTCCATTCAATTCCATTTGATTCCATTCGATTCCATTCCATTCCATTCCATTCCATTCCATTCCATTCCCTTCCATTCTATTCAATTGAATTACATTCCATTCCATTCCATTCCATTCCTATCCATTCCATTCTATTCGGGTTGATTCCATTCCATTCCATTCCATTCCATTCCATTCCATTCCATTCCATTCCATTCCATTCCATTCCGTTCTACTCAGGTTCATTCCATTCCATTCCATTCCATTCCATTCCATTCCATTCCATTCCATTCCATTCCGTTCTACTCGGGTCCTTTCCATTCCATTCCATTCCATTCGATTCCATTCCATTCCATTCCAATCCATTCCATTCTACTCGGGTTGATTCCATTCCATTGCATTCCATTCCATTCCATTGCATTCCATTCCATTCCATTCCTTTCTACTCGGGTTGATCCCATTCTATTCCATTCCATTACATTACATTCCATTCGATTCCATTCCATTCCATTCCATTTCATTGCATTCCATTCCATTCCATTCCATTCCATTCCATTCCATTCCTTTCTACTCGGGTTGATTCCATTCTATTCCATTCCATTCCATTCGATTCCATTCGATTCCATTCGATTCCATTCCATTCCATTCCATTCCATTCCATTCCATTCCGTTCTACTCGGGTTCATTCCATTCCATTGCATTCCATTCTATTGTATTCCATTGAATTCCATTCCTTTCCATTCCATTCCATTCCTTTCCATTCCATTCCATTCCATTCCATTCCATTCCATTCCATTCCATTCCATTCCGTTCTAGTCGGGTTGATTCCATTCCATTCCATTCCATTCCACTGAATTCCATTGCATTCCATTCCAATCCATTCCATTCGATTCCATTCCGTTCCATTCCGTTCAACTCGGGTTGATTAGATTCCATTCCATTCCATTCCATTCGATTCCATTCAATTCCATTCCATTCCATTCCATTCCATTCCATTCCATTCCATTCCATTCCATTCCATTCCAATCCATTCCATTCTACTCGGGTTCATTCCATTCCATTCCATTCCATTCCATTCCATTCCATTCCATTCCATTCCATTCCAATCCATTCCATTCTACTCGGGTTGATTCCATTCCATTCCATTCCATTTCTTTCCATTGCCTTCCATTCCATTCCATTCGGTTCCATTCGTTTCCATTCGATTCCATTCTATTCCACTCCATTCAGTTCTATTCCATTCGATTCCGTTCGATTCCATTCCGTTCCATTCCATTTCATTCTATTTCATTGAATTTCATTCCATTCCATTCCATTCCATTCCAATCCATTCCATTCTACTCGGGTTGATTCCATTCTATTCCATTCCATTCCATTCCGTTCCATTCTACTCGGGTTGATTCCATTCCATTCCATTCCATTCCATTCCATTCCATTCCATTCCATTCCATTCCACTCCACTCCATTCCATTCCATTCCATTCCATTCCATTCCATTCCATTCGATTCCATTCGATTTCATTCTATTCCATTCCATTCCATTCCATTCCATTCCATTCCATTCCATTCCTTTCCATTCCATTCCATTCCATTCCATTCCATTCCATTCCATTCCATTCCGTTCTACTCGGGTTCATTCCATTGCATTCCATTCCATTCCATTCTATTCCATTGAATTTCATTCCATTCCATTCCATTCCATTCCATTCCATTCCATTCCATTCCATTCCATTCCATTCTACTGGGGTTGATTCCATTCCATTCCATTCCATTCTATTCCATTCCATTCCATTCCATTCGATTCCATTCGATTCCATTCGATTCCATTCCATTCCATTCCATTCCATTCCATTCCATTCCATTCCATTCCATTCCATTCCATTCCATTCGGTTCCATTCGATTCCATTCGATTCCATTCCATTTCACTCCATTCCATTCCTTTCCGTTCCGTTCCGTTCCAGTCCGTTCCGTTCTATTCGGGTCCATTCCATTCTATTCCACTCCATTCCATTCAATTGCATTCGATTCCATTCGATTCCATTCCATTCCATTCCATTCCATTCCATTCCCTTCCATTCTATTCTACTGAATTCCATTCCATTCCATTCCATTCCATTCCTATCCATTCCATTCTACTCGGGTTGATTCCATTCCATTCCATTCCATTCCATTCCATTCCATTCCATTCCATTCCATTCCATTCCATTCCGTTCTACTCGGGTTCATTCCATTCCATTCCATTCCATTCCATTCCATTCCATTCCATTCCATTCCATTCCGTTCTACTCGGGTCCTTTCCATTCCATTCCATTCCATTCGATTCCATTCCATTCCATTCCAATCCATTCCATTCTACTCGGGTTGATTCCATTCCATTGCATTCTATTACATTCCATTCCATTGCATTCCATTCCATTCCATTCCTTTCTACTCGGGTTGATTCCATTCTATTCCATTCCATTCCATTCGATTCCATTCGATTCCATTCGATGCCATTCCATTCCACTCCATTCCATTCCATTCCGTTCTACTCGGGTTCATTCCATTCCATTGCATTCCATTCTATTGTATTCCATTGAATTCCATTCCATTCCATTCCATTCCATTCCTTTCCATTCCATTCCATTCCATTCCATTCCATTCCATTCCATTCCATTCCATTCCGTTCTACTCGGGTTGATTCCATTCCATTCCATTCCATTCCATTCCATTCCTTTCCATTCCATTCCATTCCTTTCCATTCCATTCCATTCCATTCCATTCCGTTCTACACGGGTTGATTCCATTCCATTCCATTCCATTGCACTGAATTCCATTGTATTCCTTTCCAATCCATTCCATTCCATTCCATTCAGTTCCATTCCGTTCAACTCGGGTTGATTAGATTCCATTCCATTCCATTCCATTCGATTCCATTCCATTCCATTCCATTCCATTCCATTCCATTCCATTCCATTCCATTCCAATCCATTCCATTCTACTCGGGTTTATTCCATTCCATTCCATTCCATTCCATTCCATTCCATTCCATTCCATTCCCTTCCATTCCGTTCCATTCGGTTGCATTCGATTCCATTCGATTCCATTCCATTTCAATCCATTCCATTCCGTTCCGTTCCGTTACGTTCCTTTCCGTTCCGTTCTGTTCGGGTTGATTCCATTCTATTCCACTCCATTCCATTCGATTCCATTCGATTCCATTCGATTCCATTAAATTCCATTCCATTCCATTCCATTCCATTCCATTCCATTCTATTCTATTCTATAAAATTCCATTCAATTCCATTCCATTAAATTCCTATCCATTTCATTCTACTCGGGTTGACTCCAATCCATTCCATTCCATTCCATTCCATTCCATTCCATTCCATTCCATTCCATTCCATTCCATTCCATTCCATTCCATTCCATTCCATTCCAATCCATTCCATTCTACTCGGGTTGATTCCATTCCATTCCATTCCAATTCTTTCCTTTTCCTTCCATTCCATTCCATTCGGTTCCATTCGATTCCATTCGATTCCATTCTATTCCACTCCATTCAATTCTATTCCATTCGATTCCATTCGATTCCATTCCGTTCTAATTCCATTTCATTCTATTTCATTGAATTTCATTCCATTCCATTCCATTCCATTCCAATCCATTCCATTCTACTCGGGTTGATTCCATTCCATTCCATTCCATTCCATTCCGTTCCATTCTACTCGGGTTGATTCCATTCCATTCCATTCCTTTCCATTCCATTCCATTCCATTCCATTCCATTCCATTCCATTCCATTCCATTCCACTCCACTCCATTCCATTCCATTCCATTCCATTCCATTCCATTCCTTTCGATTCCATTCGATTGCATTCGATTCGATTCCATTCCATTCCATTCCATTCCATTCCATTCCATTCCTTTCCATTCCATTCCATTCTATTCCATTCGATTCCATTCCATTCCATTCCATTCGATTCCATTCGATTCGATACCATTCCATTCCATTCCATTCCATTCCATTCCATTCCATTCCATTCCGTTCTACTCGGGTTCATTCCATTGCATTCCATTCCATTACATTCTGTTCCATTGAATTTCATTCCATTCCATTCCATTCCATTCCATTCCATTCCATTCCATTCCATTCCATTCCATTCCACTCCATTCGATTCCATTCGATTCCATTCCATTCCATTCCATTGCATTCCACTCCAATCCATTCCATTCTACTCGGGTTGATTCCATTCCGTTCCATTCCATTCCGTTCCATTCCATTCCATTCCATTCCATTCCATTCCATTCCATTCCATTCCATTCGGTTCCATTCGATTCCATTCGATTCCATTCCATTCCATTCCATTCCATTCCATTCCATTCCATTCCATTCCATTCCATTCGATTCCATTCCATTCCATTCCATTCCATTCCATTCCATTCCGTTCTACTCGGGTTCATTCCATTCCATTCCATTCCATTCCATTCCATTCCATTCTATTGCATTGAATTCCATTCCATTCCGTTCCATTCCATTCCATTCCATTCCATTCCATTCCATTCCATTCCATTCCTTTCTACTCGGGTTGATTCCATTCCATTACATTCCATTCCATTCTATTCCATTGAATTCCATTCCATTCCATACCATTCCATTCCACTCCATTCCATTCCATTCCATTCCATTCCATTCCATTCCATTGCATTCCGTTCTACTCGGGTTGATTCCATTCCATTCCATTCCATTCCATTCCATTCCATTCCATTCCATTCCATTCCATTCCTTTCCATTCCATTCCATTCCATTCCATTCCGTTCAACTCGGGTTGATTCCATTCCATTCCATTCCATTCCATTCGATTCCATTCAATTCCATTCGATTCCATTCCATTCCATTCCATTCCATTCCATTCCATTCCATTCCATTCCAATCCATTCCATTCTACTCGGGTTGATTCCATTCCATTCCATTCCATTCCATTCCATTCCATTCCATTCCATTCCATTCGGTTCCATTCGATTCCATTCGATTCCATTCCATTTCACTCCATTCCATTCCGTTCCGTTCCGTTCCGTTCCAGTCCGTTCCGTTCTATTCGGGTTCATTCCATTCTATTCCACTCCATTCAATTAAATTCCATTCGATTCCATTCGATTCCATTCCATTCCATTCCATTCCATTCCATTCCATTCCCTTCCATTCTATTCTATTGAATTCCATTCCATTCCATTCCATTCCTATCCATTCCATTCTACTCGGGTTGATTCCATTCCATTCCATTCCATTCCATTCCATTCCATTCCATTCCATTCCATTCCGTTCTACTCAGGTTCATTCCATTCCATTCCATTCCATTCCATTCCATTCCGTTCTACTCGGGTCCTTTCCATTCCATTCCATTCCATTCGATTCCATTCCATTCCATTCCAATCCATTCCATTCTACTCGGGTTGATTCCATTCCATTGCATTCCATTCCATTCCATTGCATTCCATTCCATTCCATTCCTTTCTACTCGGGTTGATCCAATTCTATTCCATTCCATTCCATTACATTCCATTCGATTCCATTCCATTCCATTCCATTTCATTGCATTCCATTCCATTCCATTCCATTCCATTCCATTCCATTCCTTTCTACTCGGGTTGATTCCATTCTATTCCATTCCATTCCATTCGATTCCATTCGATTCCATTCGATTCCATTCCATTCCATTCCATTCCATTCCATTCCATTCCATTCCGTTCTACTCGGGTTCATTCCATTCCATTGCATTCCATTCTATTGTATTCCATTGAATTCCATTCCTTTCCATTCCATTCCATTCCTTTCCATTCCATTCCATTCCATTCCATTCCATTCCATTCCATTCCATTCCGTTCTACTCGGGTTGATTCCATTCCATTCCATTCCATTCCACTGAATTCCATTGCATTCCATTCCAATCCATTCCATTCCATTCCATTCCGTTCCATTCCGTTCAACTCGGGTTGATTAGATTCCATTCCATTCCATTCCATTCGATTCCATTCAATTCCATTCCATTCCATTCCATTCCATTCCATTCCATTCCAATCCATTCCATTCTACTCGGGTTGATTCCATTCCATTCCATTCCATTCCATTCCATTCCATTCCATTCCATTCCATTCCATTCCATTCCATTCCATTCCAATCCATTCCATTCTACTCGGGTTGATTCCATTCCATTCCATTCCATTTCTTTCCATTGCCTTCCATTCCATTCCATTCGGTTCCATTCGGTTCCATTCGATTCCATTCTATTCCACTCCATTCAGTTCTATTCCATTCGATTCCATTCGATTCCATTCCGTTCCATTCCATTTCATTCTATTTCATTGAATTTCATTCCATTCCATTCCATTCCATTCCAATCCATTCCATTCTACTCGGGTTGATTCCATTCTATTCCATTCCATTCCATTCCGTTCCATTCTACTCGGGTTGATTCCATTCCATTCCATTCCATTCCATTCCATTCCATTCCATTCCATTCCATTCCATTCCATTCCACTCCACTCCATTCCATTCCATTCCATTCCATTCCATTCCATTCCATTCCATTCCATTCGATTCCATTCGATTGCATTCTATTCCATTCCATTCCAATCCATTCCATTCCATTCCATTCCTTTCCATTCCATTCCATTCCATTCCATTCCATTCCATTCCATTCCATTCCATTCCATTCCATTCCATTCGATTCCATTCGATTCGATTCCATTCCATTCCATTCCATTCCATTCCATTCCATTCCATTCCATTCCGTTCTACTCGGGTTCATTCCATTGCATTCCATTCCTTTCCATTCTATTCCATTGAATTTCATTCCATTCCATTCCATTCCATTCCATTCCATTCCATTCCATTCCATTCCATTCCATTCCATTCCATTCCATTCTACTGGGGTTGATTCCATTCCATTCCATTCCATTCTATTCCATTCCATTCCATTCCATTCGATTCCATTCGATTCCATTCGATTCCATTCCATTCCATTCCATTCCATTCCATTCCATTCCATTCCATTCCATTCCATTCGGTTCCATTCGATTCCATTCGATTCCATTCCATTTCACTCCATTCCATTCCGTTCCGTTCCGTTCCGTTCCAGTCCGTTCCGTTCTATTCGGGTCCATTCCATTCTATTCCACTCCATTCCATTCAATTCCTTTCGATTCCATTCGATTCCATTCCATTCCATTCCATTCCATTCCGTTCAACTCGGGTTGATTCCATTCCATTCCATTCCATTCCATTCGATTCCATTCCATTCCATTCGATTCCATTCCATTCCATTCCATTCCAATCCATTCCTTTCTACTCGGGTTGATTCCATTCCATTCCATTCCATTCCATTCCATTCCATTCCATTCCATTCCATTCCATTCCATTCCATTCCCTTCCATTCCGTTCCATTCGGTTCCATTCGATTCCATTCGATTCCATTCCATTTCAATCCATTCCATTCCGTTCCGTTCCGTTCCGTTCCTTTCCGTTCCGTTCTATTCGGGTTGATTCCATTCTGTTCCACTAAATTCCATTCGATTCCATTCGATTCCATTCGATTCCACTCCATTCCATTCCATTCCATTCCATTCCCTTCCATTCTATTCTATTGAATTCCATTCCATTCCATTCCATTAAATTCCTATCCATTCCATTCTACTCGGGTTGATTCCAATCCATTCCATTCCATTCCATTCCATTCCATTCCATTCCATTCCATTCCATTCGATTCCATTCGATTGCATTCGATTCCATTCCATTCCATTCCATTCCATTCCATTCCATTCCATTCCATTCCATTCTACTCGGGTTGATTCCATTCCATTCCATTCCATTCCATTCCATTCCATTCCATTCCATTCCATTCCATTTCATTCCAGTCCATTCCATTCAATTCCATTCCATTCCGTTCCATTTCACTGCATTCCATTCCATTCCATTCCATTCCATTCCATTCAATTCCACTCCATTCCATTCCATTCCACTCCATTCCATTCCATTCCATTCCATTCCATTCCATTCCATTCCATTCCATTCCTTTCTACTCGGGTTGATTCCATTCTATTCCATTCCATTCCATTCGATTCCTTTCGATTCCATTCGATTCCATTCCATTCCATTCCATTCCATTCCATTCCATTCCATTCTACTCAGGTTCATTCCATTCCATTGCATTCCATTCTATTGTATTCCATTGATTTCCATTCCATTCCATTCCATTCCATTCCATTCCTTTCCATTCCATTCCATTCCATTCCATTCCAATCCATTCCATTCCATTCCGTTCAACTCGGGTTGATTCCATTCTATTCCACTCCATTCCCTTCGATTCCATTCAATTCCACTCGATTCCATTCCATTTCATTCCATTCCATTCCATTCCATTCCATTCCAATCCATTCCATTCTACTCGGGTTGATTCCATTCCATTCCATTCCATTCCATTCCATTCCATTCCATTCCATTCCATTCCATTCCATTCCATTCCATTCCCTTCCATTCCGTTCCATTCGGTTCCATTCGATTCCATTCGATTCCATTCCATTTAAATCCATTACATTCCGTTCCGTTCCATTCCGTTCCTTTCCGTTCCGTTATATTCGGGTTGATTCCATTCTATTCCACTCCATTCCATTCGATTCCATTCGATTCCATTCGATTCCATTCCATTCCATTCCAGTCCATTCCATTTTATTCTATTGAATTCCATTCCATTCCATTCCATTAAATTCCTATCCATTCCATTCTACTCGGGTTGATTCCAATCCATTCCATTCCATTCCATTCCATTCCATTCCATTCCATTCCATTCGATTCTATTCCATTCCATTCCATTCCATTCCATTCCATTCCATTCCATTCCATTCCATTCTACTCGGGTTGATTCCATTCCATTCCATTCCATTCCTTTCCATTGCCTTCCATTCCATTCCATTCGGTTCCATTCGATTCCATTCGATTCCATTCTATTCCACTCCATTCAATTCTATTCCATTTGATTCCATTCGATTCCATTCCGTTCCATTCCATTCCATTCCATTTCATTCTATTTCATTGAATTTCATTCCATTCCATTCCATTCCATTCCATTCCATTCCGTTCAACTCGGGTTGATTCCATTCCATTCCATTCCATTCCATTCAATTCCATTCAATTCCATTCGATTCCATTCCATTCCATTCCATTCCATTCCATTCCATTCCATTCCATTCGGTTCCATTCGATTCCATTCGATTCCATTCCATTTCACTCCATTCCATTCCGTTCCGTTCCGTTCCGTTCCGGTCCGTTCCGTTCTATTCGGGTTCATTCCATTCTATTCCACTCCATTCCGTTTAATTCCATTCGATTCCATTCGATTCCATTCCATTCCATTCCATTCCATTCCATTCCATTCCATTCCATTCCCTTCCATTCTATTCTATTGAATTCCATTCCATTCCATTCCATTCCATTCCATTCCATTCCTATCCATTCCATTCTACTCGGGTTGATTCCATTCCATTCCATTCCATTCCATTCCATTCCATTCCATTCCATTCCATTCCATTCCATTCCATTCCATTCCATTCCGTTCTACTCGGGTTCATTCCATTCCATTCCATTCCATTCCATTCCATTCCATTCCATTCCGTTCCACTCGGGTCCTTTCCATTCCATTCCATTCCATTCGATTCCCTTCCATTCCATTGGATTCCATTCCATTCCATTCCAATCCATTCCATTCTACTCGGGTTGATTCCATTCCATTGCATTCCATTCCATTCCATTCCATTGCATTCCATTCCATTCCATTCCTTTCTACTCGGGTTGATTCCATTCTATTCCATTCCATTCCATTCGATTCCATTCGATTCCATTCCATTCCATTCCATTTCATTGCATTCCATTCCATTCCATTCCATTCCATTCCATTCCATTCCATTCCATTCCATTCCATTCCATTCCATTCCTTTCTACTCGGGTTGATTCCATTCTATTCCATTCCATTCCATTCGTTTCCATTCGATTCCATTCGATTCCATTCCATTCCATTCCATTCCATTCCATTCCGTTCTACTCGGGTTCATTCCGTTCCATTGCATTCCATTCTATTGTATTGCATTGAATTCCATTCCATTCCATTCCATTCCATTCCACTCCATTCCATTCCTTTCCATTCCATTCCATTCCATTCCATTCCATTCCATTCCATTCCATTCCGTTCTACTCGGGTTGATTCCATTCCATTCCATTCCATTCCACTGAATTCCATTCCATTCCATTCCAATCCATTCCATTCCATTCCATTCCATTCCATTCCGTTCAACTCGGGTTGATTCCATTCTATTCCATTCCATTCCATTCCATTCCATTCCATTCCATTCTACTCAGGTTGATTCCATTCCATTCCATTCCATTCCATTCCATTGCATTCCATTCCATTCCATTCCATTCCCTTCCATTCCTTTCCATTCGGTTCCATTCTATTCTATTGAATTCCATTCCATTCCATTCCATTAAATTCCTATCCATTTCATTCTACTCGGGTTGATTCCAATCCATTCCATTCCATTCCATTCCATTCCATTCCATTCCATTCCTTTCCATTCCATTCCATTCCATTCGATTCCATTCGATTCCATTCCATTCCATTCCATTCCATTCCATTCCAATCCATTCCATTCTACTCGGGTTGATTCCATTCCATTCCATTCCATTCCTTTCCATTGCCTTCCATTCCATTCCATTCAGTTCCATTCGATTCCATTCGATTCCATTCTATTCCACTCCATTCAATTCTATTCCATTCGATTCCATTCGATTCCATTCCGTTCCATTCCATTCCATTCCATATCATTCTATTTCATTGAATTTCATTCCATTCCATTCCATTCCATTCCAATCCATTCCATTCTACTCGGGTTGATTCCATTCCTTTCCATTCCATTCCATTCCATTCCGTTCCATTCTAGACGGGTTGATTCCATTCCATTCCATTCCATTCCATTCCATTCCATTCCATTCCAATCCATTCCATTCCATTCCATTCCATTCGATTCCATTCCATTCCATTCCACTCCATTCCATTCCATTCCATTCCATTCCATTCCATTCCATTCCATTCCATTCCATTCCATTCGATTCCATTCGATTTCATTCGATTCCATTCCATTCCATTCCATTCCATTCCATTCCATTCCATTCCATTCCATTCCATTCCTTTCCATTCCATTCCATTCCATTCCATTCCATTCCATTCCATTCCATTCGATTCCATTCCATTCCATTCCATTCCATTCCATTCCATTCCATTCCATTCCATTCAATTCCATTCCATTCCATTCCGTTCTACTCGGGTTCTTTCCATTGCATTCCATTCCATTCCATTCTATTCCATTGAATTTCATTCCATTCCAATCCATTCCATTCCATTCCATTCCATTCCATTCCATTCCATTCCATTCCATTCCATTCCATTCGATTCCATTCGATTCCATTCGATTCCATTCCGTTCCATTCCATTTCATTCTATTTCATTGAATTTCATTCCATTCCATTCCATTCCATTCCAATCCATTCCATTCTACTCGGGTTGATTCCATTCCATTCCATTCCAATCCATTCCATTCCGTTCCATTCTACTCGGGTTGATTCCATTCCATTCCATTCCATTCCATTCCATTCCATTCCAATCCATTCCATTCGATTCCATTCCATTCCATTCCACTCCATTCCATTCCATTCCATTCCATTCCATTCCATTCGATTCCATTCGATTTCATTCGATTCCATTCCATTCCATTCCATTCCATTCCATTCCATTCCATTCCGTTCCATTCCTTTCCATTCCATTCCATTCTATTCCATTCGATTCCATTCCATTCCATTCCATTCGATTCCATTCGATTCCATTCCACTCCATTCCATTCCATTCCATTCCATTCCATTCCATTCCGTTCTACTCGGGTTCATTCCATTGCATTCCATTCCATTCCATTCTATTCCATTGAATTTCATTCCATTCCATTCCATTCCATTCCATTCCATTCCATTCTACTGGTGTTGATTCCATTCCATTTCATTCCATTCCATTCCATTCCATTCCATTCCATTCCATTCCATTCCATTCCATTCCATTCGATTCCATTCGATTCCATTCCATTCCATTCCATTTCATTCCATTCCAATCCATTCCATTCTACTCGGGTTGATTCCATTCCATTCCATTCCATTCCATTCCATTCCATTCCCTTCCATTCCATTCCATTCGGTTCCATTCGATTCCATTCGATTCCATTCCATTTCACTCCATTCCATTCCATTCCGTTAAGTTCCGTTCTGTTCGGTTCCGTTCCGTTCTATTCGGGATGATTCCATTCTATTCCACTCCATTCCATTCGATTCCATTCGATTCCATTCCATTCCATTCCATTCCATTCCGTTCCATTCCATTCCATTCCATTCCCTTCCATTCTATTCTATTGAATTCCATTGCATTCCATTCCATTCCATTCCTATCCATTCCATTCTACTCGGGTTGATTCCATTCCTTTCCATTCCATTTCATTCCATTCCATTCCATTCCATTTGATTGCATTCGATTCCATTCCATTCCTTTCCGTTCTACTCGGGTCCATTCCATTCCATTCCATTCCTTTCCATTCCAGTCCATTCCATTCGATTCCATTCCATTCCATTCCATTCCATTGCATTCCATTCCATTCCATTCCATTCCATTCCATTCCATTCCATTCCATTCCATTCCATTCCATTCCATTCCATTCCGTTCCATTCGTTTCCATTCGATTCCATTCGATTCCATTCCATTTCAATCCATTCCATTCCGTTCCGTTCCGTTCCGTTCCTTTCCGTTCCGTTCTATTCGGGTTGATTCCATTCTATTCCACTCCATTCCATTCGATTCCATTCGATTCCATTCGATTCGATTCCATTCCATTCCATTCCAATCCATTCCATTCCATTCCATTCTACTCGGGTTGATTCCATTCCATTCCATTCCATTCCATTCCATTCCATTCCATTCCATTCCATTCCATTCCCTTCCATTCCGTTCCATTCGGTTCCATTCGATTCCATTCGATTCCATTCCATTTCAATCCATTCCATTCCGTTCCGTTCCGTTCCGTTCCTTTCCGTTCCGTTCTATTCGGGTTGATTCCATTCTATTCCACTCCATTCCATTCGATTCCATTCGATTCCATTCGATTCCATTCCATTCCATTCCATTCCATTCCATTCCATTCCATTCCATTCCAATCCATTCCATTCTACTCGGGTTGATTCCATTCCATTCCATTCCCTTCCTTTCCATTGCCTTCCATTCCATTCCATTCGGTTCCATTCGATTCCATTCGATTCCATTCTATTCCACTCCATTCAATTCTATTCCATTCGATTCCATTCGATTCCATTCCGTTCCATTCCATTCCATTCCATATCATTTATTTCATTGAATTTCATTCCATTCCATTCCATTCCATTCCAATCCATTCCATTCCAATCCATTCCATTCCATTCCATTCCATTCGATTCCATTCCATTCCATTCCACTCCATTCCATTCCATTCCATTCCATTCCATTCCATTCCATTCGATTCCATTCGATTTCATTCGATTCCATTCCATTCCATTCCATTCCATTCCATTCCATTCCTTTCCATTCCATTCCATTCCATTCCATTCCATTCCATTCCATTCCATTCCATTCCATTCCATTCCATTCCATTCCTTTCCATTCAATTCCATTCCATTCCATTCCGTTCTACTCGGGTTCTTTCCATTGCATTCCATTCCATTCCATTCTATTCCATTGAATTTCATTCCATTCCAATCCATTCCATTCCATTCCATTCCATTCCATTGCATTCCATTCCATTCTACTGGGGTTGATTCCATTCCATTCCATTCCATTCCATTCGATTCCATTCCATTCCATTCGATTCCATTCGATTCCATTCGATTCCATTCCGTTCCATTCCATTTCATTCTATTTCATTGAATTTCATTCCATTCCTTTCCATTCCATTCCAATCCATTCCATTCTACTCGGGTTGATTCCATTCCATTCCATTCCAATCCATTCCATTCCGTTCCATTCTACTCGGGTTGATTCCATTCCATTCCATTCCATTCCATTCCATTCCACTCCATTCCATTCCATTCCATTCCATTCCATTCCATTCCATTCGATTCCATTCGATTTCATTCGATTCCATTCCATTCCATTCCATTCCATTCCATTCCGTTCCATTCCTTTCCATTCCATTCCATTCTATTCCATTCGATTCCATTCCATTCCATTCCATTCGATTCCATTCGATTCCATTCCACTCCATTCCATTCCATTCCATTCCATTCCATTCCATTCCGTTCTACTCGTGTTCATTCCATTGCATTCCATTCCATTCCATTCTATTCCATTGAATTTCATTCCATTCCATTCCATTCCATTCCATTCCATTCCATTCTACTGGTGTTGATTCCATTCCATTCCATTCCATTCCATTCCATTCCATTCCATTCCATTCCATTCCATTCCATTCCATTCGATTCCATTCCATTCCATTCCATTTCATTCCATTCCAATCCATTCCATTCTACTCGGGTTGATTCCATTCCATTCCATTCCATTCCATTCCATTCCCTTCCATTCCATTCCATTCGGTTCCATTCGATTCCATTCGATTCCATTCCATTTCACTCCATTCCATTCCATTCCGTTAAGTTCCGTTCTGTTCCGTTCCGTTCCGTTCTATTCGGGATGATTCCATTCTATTCCACTCCATTCCATTCGATTCCATTCGATTCCATTCCATTCCATTCCATTCCATTCCATTCCATTCCATTCCATTCCCTTCCATTCTATTCTATTGAATTCCATTGCATTCCATTCCATTCCATTCCTATCCATTCCATTCTACTCGGGTTGATTCCATTCCTTTCCATTCCATTTCATTCCATTCCATTCCATTCCGCTCTACTGGGGTTCATTCCATTCCATTCCATTCCATTTGATTGCATTCGATTCCATTCCATTCCTTTCCGTTCTACTCGGGTCCATTCCATTCCATTCCATTCCATTCCATTCCAGTCCATTCCATTCGATTCCATTCCATTCCATTCCATTCCATTGCATTCCATTCCATTCCATTCCATTCCATTCCATTCCATTCCATTCCATTCCATTCCATTCCGTTCCATTCGTTTCCATTCGATTCCATTCGATTCCATTCCATTTCAATCCATTCCATTCCGTTCCCTTCCATTCCGTTCCATTCCGTTCCGTTCTATTCGGGTTGATTCCATTCTATTCCACTCCATTCCATTCGATTACATTCGATTCCATTCGATTCGATTCCATTCCATTCCATTCCATTCCATTCCATTCCATTCCATTCTATTGAATTCCATTCCATTCCATTCCATTAAATTCCTATCCATTACATTCTACTCGGGTTGATTCCCATCCATTCCATTCCATTCCATTCCATTCCATTCGATTCCATTCGATTCCATTCCATTCCACTCCATTCCATTCCATTCCATTCCAATCCATTTCATTCTACTCGGGTTGATTCCATTCCATTCCATTCCATTCCTTTCCATTGCCTTCCATTCCATTCCATTCGGTTCCGTTCGATTCCATTCGATTCCATTCTATTCCACTCCATTCAATTCTATTCCATTCGATTCCATTCGATTCCATTCCGTTCCATTCCATTCCATTCCATTTCATTCTATTTCATTGAATTTCATTCCATTCCATTCCATTCCATTCCAATCCATTCCATTCTACTCGGGTTGATTCCATTCCATTCCATTCCATTCCATTCCGCTCCATTCTACTCGGGTTGATTCCATTCCATTCCATTCCATTCCATTGCATTCCATTCCATTCCATTCCATTCGATTCCATTCCATTCCATTCCACTCCATTCCATTCCATTCCATTCCATTCCATTCCGTTCCATTCCATTCTATTCCATTCGATTCCATTCCATTCCATTCCATTCGATTCCATTCGATTCCATTCCATTCCATTCCATTCCATTCCATTCCATTCCATTCAATTCCGTTCTACTCGGGTTCATTCCATTGCATTCCATTCCATTCCATTCTATTCCATTGAATTCCATTCCATTCCATTCCATTCTATTCCATTCCATTCCATTCCATTCCATTCCATTCCATTCCATTCCATTCCATTCTACTGGGGTTGATTCCATTCCATTCCATTCCATTCCAATCCATTCCGTTCCATTCCATTCCATTCCACTCCATTCCATTCCATTCCATTCCATTCCATTCCATTCCATTCCATTCCATTCCATTCCATTCCATTCTACCCGGGTTGATTCCATTCCATTCCATTCCATTCCATTCCATTCCATTCCATTCCCTTCTATTCCATTCCATTCGGTTCAATTCGATTCAATTCGATTCCATTCCATTTCACTCCATTCCACTCCATTCCGTTCCGTTCCGCTAAGTTCCGTTCCGTTCTATTCGGTTTGGTTCCATTCTATTCCACTCCATTCCATTCGATTCCATTCGATTCCATTCCATTCCATTCCATTCCATTCAATTCCATTCCATTCCCTTCCATTCTATTCTATTGAGTTCCATTGCATTCCATTCCATTCCATTCCTATCCATTCCATTCTACTCGGGTTGATTCCATTCGATTCCAATCCATCCCATTCCATTCCACTCCATTCCATTCCATTCCATTCCATTCCATTCCATTCCATTCCATTCCATTCCCTTCCATTCCGTTCTACTCCGGTTCATTCCATTCCATTCCATTCCATTCCATTCCATTCCATTCCATTCCATTCCTTTCCGTTCTACTCGGGTCCATTCCATTCCATTCCATTCCATTCCATTCCATTCCATTCTGTTCCATTCGATTCCATTCCATTCCATTCCAATCCATTCCATTCTACTCGAGTTGATTCCATTCCATTCCATTCCATTCCATTCCATTCCTTTCCATTCCAGTCCATTCCATTCGATTCCATTCCATTCCATTCCATTTCATTGCATTCCATTCCATTCCATTCCATTCCATTCCATTCCATTCCATTCCATTCCGTTCCATTCGGTTCCATTCGATTCCATTCGATTCCATTCCATTTCAATCCATTCCATTCCGTTCCGTTCCGTTCCGTTCCTTTCCGTTCCATTCTATTCGGGTTGATTCCATTCTATTCCAATCCATTCCATTCGATTCCATTCGATTCCATTCCATTCCATTCCATTCCATTCCATTCCATTCCATTCTATTCTATTGAATTCCATTCCATTCCATTCCATTAAATTCCTATCCATTCCATTCTACTCGGGTTGATTCCAATCCATTCCATTCCATTCCATTCCATTTCATTCCATTCCATTCCATTCCATTCCATTCCATTCGATTGCATTCGATTCCATTGCATTCCATTCCATTCCATTCCATTCCTTTCCATTCCATTCCATTCCATTCCATTCTACTCGGGTTGATTCCATTCCATTCCATTCCATTCCTTCCCATTGCCTTCCATTCCATTCCATTCGGTTCCATTCGATTCCATTCGATTCCATTCTATTCCACTCCATTCAATTCTATTCCATTCGATTCCATTCGATTCCATTCCATTCGATTCCATTCGATTCCATTCCATTCCATTCCATTCCATTCCATTCCATTCCATTCCACTCCATTCCGTTCTACTCGGGTTCATTCCATTGCATTCCATTCCATTCCATTCTATTCCATTGAATTTCATTCCATTCCATTCCATTCCATTCCATTCCATTCCATTCCATTCCATTCCATTCCATTCCATTCCATTCTACTGGGGTTGATTCCATTCCATTCCATTCCATTCCATTCGATTCCATTCCATTTCACTCCATTCCATTCCATTCCGTTAAGTTCCGTTCTGTTCCGTTCCGTTCCGTTCTATTTGGGTTGATTCCATTCTATTCCACTACATTCCATTCGATTCCATTCGATTCCATTCCATTCCATTCCATTCCATTCCATTCCATTCCCTTCCATTCTATTCTATTGAATTCCATTGCATTCCATTCCATTCCATTCCTATCCATTCCATTCTACTCGGGTTGATTCCATTCCGTTCCATTCCATTTCATTCCATTCCATTCCATTCCGTTCTACTCGGGTTCATTCCATTCCATTCCATTCCATTAGATTCCATTCGATTCCATTCCATTCCTTTCCGTTCTACTCGGGTCCATTCCATTCCATTCCATTCCATTCGATTCCATTCTGTTCCATTCGATTCCATTCCATTCCATTCCAATCCATTCCATTCTACTCGGGTTGATTCCATTCCATTCCATTCCATTCCATTCCATTCCATTCCATTCCATTCCATTCCATTTCATTCCAGTCCATTCCATTCGATTCCATTCCATTCCATTGCATTTCACTGCATTCCATTCCATTCCATTCCATTTCATTCCATTCCATTCCTTTCCATTCCACTCCATTCCATTCCATTCCATTCCATTCCATTCCTTTCTACTCGGGTTGATTCCATTCTATTCCATTCCATTCCATTCGATTCCTTTCGATTCCTTTCGATTCCATTCCATTCCATTCCATTCCATTCCATTCCATTCCATTCTACTCAGGTTCATAACATTCCATTGCATTCCATTCTATTGTATTCCATTGAATTCCATTCCATTCCATTCCATTCCATTCCTTTCCATTCCATTCCATTCCATTCCATTCCATTCCATTCAATTCCATTCCGTTCTACTCGGTTTGATTCCATTCCATTCCATTCCATTCCATTCCATTCCATTCCATTCCATTCCATTCCTTTCCATTCCAATCCATTCCTTTCCATTCCATTCCATTCGATTCCATTCCATTCCATTCCACTCCATTCCATTCCATTCCATTCCATTCCATTCCATTCCATTTCATTCCATTCGAATGCATTCGATTCCATTCCATTCCATTCCATTCCATTCCATTCCATTCCATTCCATTCCATTCTATTCCATTCGATTCCATTCGATTCCATTCCATTCGATTCCATTCGATTCCATTCCATTCCATTCCATTCCATTCCATTCCATTCCACTCCATTCCGTTCTACTCGGGTTCATTCCATTGCATTCCATTCCATTCCATTCTATTCCATTGAATTTCATTCCATTACATTCCATTCCATTCCATTCCATTCCATTCCATTCCATTCTATTGGGGTTTATTCCATTCCATTCCATTCCATTCCATTCCATTCCATTCCATTCCATTCCATTCCATTCCATTCCATTCCATTCCATTCCATTCCATTCCATTGCATTCCATTCCGTTCGATTCCATTCGATTCCATTCCATTTCACTCCATTCCATTCCATTCCGTTAAGTTCCGTTCTGTTCCGTTCCGTTCCGTTCTATTTGGGTTGATTCCATTCTATTCCACTCCATTCCATTCGATTCCATTTGATTCCATTCCATTCCATTCCATTCCATTCCATTCCATTCCATTCCATTCCCTTCCATTCTATTCTATTGAATTCCATTGCATTCCATTCCATTCCATTCCTATCCATTCCATTCTACTCGGGTTGATTCCATTCCTTTTCATTCCATTTCATTCCATTCCATTCCATTCCGCTCTACTCGGGTTCACTCCATTCCATTCCATTCCATTTGATTCCATTCGATTCCATTCCATTCCTTTCCGTTCTACTCGGGTCCATTCCATTCCATTCCATTCCATTCGATTCCATTCTGTTCCATTCGATTCCATTCCATTCCATTCCAATCCATTCCATTCTACTCGGGTTGATTCCATTCCATTCCATTCCATTCCATTCCATTCCATTCCATTCCATTCCATTTCATTCCAGTCCATTCCATTCGATTCCATTCCATTCCATTCCATTTCACTGCATTCCATTCCATTCCATTCCATTTAATTCCATTCCATTCCTTTCCATTCCACTCCATTCCATTCCATTCCATTCCATTCCATTCCTTTCTACTCGGGTTGATTCCATTCTATTCCATTCCATTCCATTCGATTCCTTTCGATTCCATTCGATTCCATTCCATTCCATTCCATTCCATTCCATTCCATTCCATTCCATTCCATTCTACTCAGGTTCATAACATTCCATTGCATTCCATTCTATTGTATTCCATTGAATTCCATTCCATTCCATTCCATTCCATTCCATTCCATTCCATTCCATTCCATTCCATTCCATTCCGTTCTACTCGGTTTGATTCCATTCCATTCCATTCCATTCCATTGAATTCCATTCCACTCCATTCCATTCCAATCCATTCCATTCCATTCCATTCCATTCCATTCCGTTCAACTCGGGTTGATTCCATTCTATTCCACTCCATTCCATTCGATTCCATTCAATTCCACTCGATTCCATTCCATTCCATTCCATTCCATTCCATTCCATTCCATTCCAATCCATTCCATTCTACTCGGGTTGATTCCATTCCATTCCATTCCATTCCATTCCATTCCATTTCATTCCATTCCATTCCATTCCATTCCCTTCCATTCCGTTCCATTCGGTTCCATTCGATTCCATTCGATTCCATTCCATTTCAATCCATTCCATTCCGTTCCGTTCCATTCCGTTCCTTTCCGTTCCGTTATATTCGGGTTGATTCCATTCTATTCCACTCCATTCCATTCGATTCCATTCGATTCCATTCGATTCCATTCCATTCCATTCCATTCCATTCCATTCCATTCCATTCCATTCTATTCTATTGAATTCCATTCCATTCCATTCCATTAAATTCCTATCCATTCCATTCTACTCGGGTGGATTCCATTCCATTCCATTCCATTCCATTCCATTCCATTCCATTCCATTCCATTCCATTCCATTCCATTCCATTCCATTCGATTCCATTCGATTCCATTCCATTCCATTCCATTCCATTCCATTCCATTCCATTCCATTCCATTCCAATCCATTCTATTCTACTCGGGTTGATTCCATTCCATTCCATTCTATTCTATTGAATTCCATTCCATTCCATTCCATTAAATTCCTATCCATTCCATTCTACTCGGGTTGATTCCAATCCATTCCATTCCATTCCATTCCATTTCATTCCATTCCATTCCATTCCATTCCATTCCATTCGATTGCATTCGATTCCATTGCATTCCATTCCATTCCATTCCATTCCTTTCCATTCCATTCCATTCCATTCCATTCTACTCGGGTTGATTCCATTCCATTCCATTCCATTCCTTCCCATTGCCTTCCATTCCATTCCATTCGGTTCCATTCGATTCCATTCGATTCCATTCTATTCCACTCCATTCAATTCTATTCCATTCGATTCCATTCGATTCCATTCCATTCGATTCCATTCGATTCCATTCCATTCCATTCCATTCCATTCCATTCCATTCCATTCCACTCCATTCCGTTCTACTCGGGTTCATTCCATTGCATTCCATTCCATTCCATTCTATTCCATTGAATTTCATTCCATTCCATTCCATTCCATTCCATTCCATTCCATTCCATTCCATTCCATTCCATTCCATTCCATTCTACTGGGGTTGATTCCATTCCATTCCATTCCATTCCATTCGATTCCATTCCATTTCACTCCATTCCATTCCATTCCGTTAAGTTCCGTTCTGTTCCGTTCCGTTCCGTTCTATTTGGGTTGATTCCATTCTATTCCACTACATTCCATTCGATTCCATTCGATTCCATTCCATTCCATTCCATTCCATTCCATTCCATTCCCTTCCATTCTATTCTATTGAATTCCATTGCATTCCATTCCATTCCATTCCTATCCATTCCATTCTACTCGGGTTGATTCCATTCCGTTCCATTCCATTTCATTCCATTCCATTCCATTCCGTTCTACTCGGGTTCATTCCATTCCATTCCATTCCATTAGATTCCATTCGATTCCATTCCATTCCTTTCCGTTCTACTCGGGTCCATTCCATTCCATTCCATTCCATTCGATTCCATTCTGTTCCATTCGATTCCATTCCATTCCATTCCAATCCATTCCATTCTACTCGGGTTGATTCCATTCCATTCCATTCCATTCCATTCCATTCCATTCCATTCCATTCCATTCCATTTCATTCCAGTCCATTCCATTCGATTCCATTCCATTCCATTGCATTTCACTGCATTCCATTCCATTCCATTCCATTTCATTCCATTCCATTCCTTTCCATTCCACTCCATTCCATTCCATTCCATTCCATTCCATTCCTTTCTACTCGGGTTGATTCCATTCTATTCCATTCCATTCCATTCGATTCCTTTCGATTCCTTTCGATTCCATTCCATTCCATTCCATTCCATTCCATTCCATTCCATTCTACTCAGGTTCATAACATTCCATTGCATTCCATTCTATTGTATTCCATTGAATTCCATTCCATTCCATTCCATTCCATTCCTTTCCATTCCATTCCATTCCATTCCATTCCATTCCATTCAATTCCATTCCGTTCTACTCGGTTTGATTCCATTCCATTCCATTCCATTCCATTCCATTCCATTCCATTCCATTCCATTCCTTTCCATTCCAATCCATTCCTTTCCATTCCATTCCATTCGATTCCATTCCATTCCATTCCACTCCATTCCATTCCATTCCATTCCATTCCATTCCATTCCATTTCATTCCATTCGAATGCATTCGATTCCATTCCATTCCATTCCATTCCATTCCATTCCATTCCATTCCATTCCATTCTATTCCATTCGATTCCATTCGATTCCATTCCATTCGATTCCATTCGATTCCATTCCATTCCATTCCATTCCATTCCATTCCATTCCACTCCATTCCGTTCTACTCGGGTTCATTCCATTGCATTCCATTCCATTCCATTCTATTCCATTGAATTTCATTCCATTACATTCCATTCCATTCCATTCCATTCCATTCCATTCCATTCTATTGGGGTTTATTCCATTCCATTCCATTCCATTCCATTCCATTCCATTCCATTCCATTCCATTCCATTCCATTCCATTCCATTCCATTCCATTCCATTCCATTGCATTCCATTCCGTTCGATTCCATTCGATTCCATTCCATTTCACTCCATTCCATTCCATTCCGTTAAGTTCCGTTCTGTTCCGTTCCGTTCCGTTCTATTTGGGTTGATTCCATTCTATTCCACTCCATTCCATTCGATTCCATTTGATTCCATTCCATTCCATTCCATTCCATTCCATTCCATTCCATTCCATTCCCTTCCATTCTATTCTATTGAATTCCATTGCATTCCATTCCATTCCATTCCTATCCATTCCATTCTACTCGGGTTGATTCCATTCCTTTTCATTCCATTTCATTCCATTCCATTCCATTCCGCTCTACTCGGGTTCACTCCATTCCATTCCATTCCATTTGATTCCATTCGATTCCATTCCATTCCTTTCCGTTCTACTCGGGTCCATTCCATTCCATTCCATTCCATTCGATTCCATTCTGTTCCATTCGATTCCATTCCATTCCATTCCAATCCATTCCATTCTACTCGGGTTGATTCCATTCCATTCCATTCCATTCCATTCCATTCCATTCCATTCCATTCCATTTCATTCCAGTCCATTCCATTCGATTCCATTCCATTCCATTCCATTTCACTGCATTCCATTCCATTCCATTCCATTTAATTCCATTCCATTCCTTTCCATTCCACTCCATTCCATTCCATTCCATTCCATTCCATTCCTTTCTACTCGGGTTGATTCCATTCTATTCCATTCCATTCCATTCGATTCCTTTCGATTCCATTCGATTCCATTCCATTCCATTCCATTCCATTCCATTCCATTCCATTCCATTCCATTCTACTCAGGTTCATAACATTCCATTGCATTCCATTCTATTGTATTCCATTGAATTCCATTCCATTCCATTCCATTCCATTCCATTCCATTCCATTCCATTCCATTCCATTCCATTCCGTTCTACTCGGTTTGATTCCATTCCATTCCATTCCATTCCATTGAATTCCATTCCACTCCATTCCATTCCAATCCATTCCATTCCATTCCATTCCATTCCATTCCGTTCAACTCGGGTTGATTCCATTCTATTCCACTCCATTCCATTCGATTCCATTCAATTCCACTCGATTCCATTCCATTCCATTCCATTCCATTCCATTCCATTCCATTCCAATCCATTCCATTCTACTCGGGTTGATTCCATTCCATTCCATTCCATTCCATTCCATTCCATTTCATTCCATTCCATTCCATTCCATTCCCTTCCATTCCGTTCCATTCGGTTCCATTCGATTCCATTCGATTCCATTCCATTTCAATCCATTCCATTCCGTTCCGTTCCATTCCGTTCCTTTCCGTTCCGTTATATTCGGGTTGATTCCATTCTATTCCACTCCATTCCATTCGATTCCATTCGATTCCATTCGATTCCATTCCATTCCATTCCATTCCATTCCATTCCATTCCATTCCATTCTATTCTATTGAATTCCATTCCATTCCATTCCATTAAATTCCTATCCATTCCATTCTACTCGGGTGGATTCCATTCCATTCCATTCCATTCCATTCCATTCCATTCCATTCCATTCCATTCCATTCCATTCCATTCCATTCCATTCCATTCGATTCCATTCGATTCCATTCCATTCCATTCCATTCCATTCCATTCCATTCCATTCCATTCCATTCCAATCCATTCTATTCTACTCGGGTTGATTCCATTCCATTCCATTCCATTCCATTCCTTTCCATTGCCTTCCATTCCATTCCATTCGGTTCCATTCGATTCCATTCGATTCCATTCAATTCCACTCCATTCAATTCTATTCCATTTGATTCCATTCGATTCCATTCCATTCCATTCCATTCCATTCCATTTGATTCTATTTCATTGAATTTCATTCCATTCCATTCCATTCCATTCCAATCCATTCCATTTTACTCAGGTTGATTCTATTCCATTCCATTCCATTCCATTCCATTCCATTCCATTCCATTCGATTCCATTCGATTCCATTCGATTCCATTCCATTCCATTCCATTCCATTCCATTCCATTCCATTCGATTCCATTCCATTCCATTCCATTCCATTCCATTCCATTCCATTCCATTCCATTCGATTGCATTCCATTCCATTCCATTCCATTCCATTCCATTCCATTCCATTCCATTCCATTCCGTTCTACTCGGGTTCATTCCATTCCATTCCATTCCATTCCATTCTATTGCATTCCATTCCCTTCCATTCTATTCTATTGAATTCCATTCCATTCCATTCCATTCCATTCCATTCCATTCCATTCCATTCCATTCCATTCCTATCCATTCCATTCTACTCGGGTTGATTCCATTCCATTCCATTCCATTCCATTCCATTCCATTCCATTCCATTCCATTCCATTCCGTTCTACTCGGGTTCATTCCATTCCATTCCATTCCATTCCGTTCTACTCGGGTTCATTCCATTCCATTCCATTCCATTCCATTCCATTCCATTCCATTCCATTCCATTCCATTCCATTCCATTCCATTCCGTTCTACTCGGGTCCTTTCCATTCCATTCCATTCCATTCGATTCCCTTCCATTCCATTCGATTCCATTCCATTCCATTCCAATCCATTCCATTCTACTCGGGTTGATTCCATTCCTTTGCATTCCATTCCACTCCATTCCATTGCATTCCATTCCATTCCATTCCTTTCAACTCGGGTTGATTCCATTCTATTCCATTCCATTCCATTCGATTCCATTCGATTCCATTCCATTCCATTCCATTTCATTGCATTCCATTCCATTCCATTCCATTCCATTCCATTCCATTCCATTCCATTCCATTCCATTCCATTCCTTTCTACTCGGGTTGATTCCATTCTATTCCATTCCATTCCATTCGTTTCCATTCGATTCCATTCGATTCCATTCCATTCCATTCCATTCCATTCCATTCCGTTCTACTCGGGTTCATTCCATTCCATTGCATTCCATTCTATTGTATTGCATTGAATTCCATTCCATTCCATTCCATTCCATTCCATTCCTTTCCATTCCATTCCATTCCATTCCTTTCCATTCCATTCCATTCCATTCCATTCCATTCCATTCCATTCCATTCAATTCCATTCCATTCCATTCCATTCCATTCCTTTCCATTCCGTTCTACTCGGGTTGATTCCATTCCATTCCATTCCATTCCACTGAATTCCATTCCATTCCATTCCAATCCATTCCATTCCATTCTATTACATTCCATTCCGTTCAACTCGGGTTGATTCCATTCCATTCCATTCCATTCCATTCCATTCCATTCCATTCCATTCCATTCCATTCCATTCCATTCCCTTCCATTCCGTTCCATTCGGTTCCATTCGATTCCATTCGATTCCATTCCATTTCAATCCATTCCATTCCGTTCTGTTCCGTTCCGTTCCTTTCCGTTCCATTCTATTCGGGTTGATTCCATTCCATTCCATTCCATTCCATTCTATTCTATTGATTTCCATTCCATTCCATTCCATTAAATTCCTATCCATTTCATTCTACTCGGGTTGATTCCAATCCATTCCATTCCATTCCATTCCATTCCATTCCATTCCATTCCATTCCATTCCATTCCATTCCATTCGATTCCATTCCATTCCATTCCATTCCATTCCATTCCATTCCATTCCATTCCAATCCATTCCATTCTACTCGGGTTGATTCCATTCCATTCCATTCCATTCCTTTCCATTGCCTTCCATTCCATTCCATTCGGTTCCATTCGATTCCATTCGATTCCATTCTATTCCACTCCATTCAATTCTATTCCATTCGATTCCATTCGATTCCATTCCGTTCCATTCCATTCCATTCCATATCATTCTATTTCATTGAATTTCATTCCATTCCATTCCATTCCATTCCAATCCATTCCACTCTACTCGGGTGGATTCGATTCCATTCCATTCCAATCCATTCCATTCCGTTCCATTCTACTCGGGTTGATTCCATTCCATTCCATTCCATTCCATTCCATTCCATTCCATTCCAATCCATTCCATTCGATTCCATTCCATTCCATTCCACTCCATTCCATTCGATTCCATTCCATTCCATTCCATTCCATTCCATTCCATTCGATTCCATTCGATTTCATTCGATTCCATTCCATTCCATTCCATTCCATTCCATTCCATTCCATTCCTTTCCATTCCATTCCATTCCATTCCTTTCCATTCCATTCCATTCTATTCCATTCGATTCCATTCCATTCCATTCCATTCGATTCCATTCGATTCCATTCCATTCCATTCCATTCCATTCCACTCCATTCCATTCCATTCCGTTCTACTCGGGTTCATTCCATTGCATTCCATTCCATTCCATTCTATTCCATTGAATTTCATTCCATTCCATTCCATTCCATTCCATTCCATTCCATTCCATTCCATTCCATTCCATTCCATTCGATTACATTCGATTCCATTCCATTCCATTCCATTCCATTCTATTCCATTCCATTCCAATCCATTCCATTCTACTCGGGTTGATTCCATTCCATTCCATTCCATTCCTCTCCATTGCCTTCCATTCCATTCCATTCGGTTCCATTCGATTCCATTCGATTCCATTCTATTCCACTCCATTCAATTCTATTCCATTCGATTCCATTCGATTCCATTCCGTTCCATTCCATTCCATTCCATATCATTCTATTTCATTGAATTTCATTCCATTCCATTCCATTCCATTCCAATCAATTCCATTCTACTCGGGTTGATTCCATTCCATTCCATTCCAATCCATTCCATTCCGTTCCATTCTACTCGGGTTGATTCCATTCCATTCCATTCCATTCCATTCCTTTCCATTGCCTTCCATTCCATTCCATTCGGTTCCATTCGATTCCTTTCGATTCCATTCAATTCCACTCCATTCAATTCTATTCCATTTGATTCCATTCGATTCCATTCCATTCCATTCCATTCCGTTCCATTTGATTCTATTTCATTGAATTTCATTCCATTCCATTCCATTCCATTCCAATCCATTCCATTTTACTCAGGTTGATTCTATTCCATTCCATTCCATTCCATTCCATTCCATTCCATTCCATTCGATTCCATTCGATTCCATTCGATTCCATTCCATTCCATTCCATTCCATTCCATTCCATTCCATTCGATTCCATTCCATTCCATTCCATTCCATTCCATTCCATTCCATTCCATTCCATTCCATTCGATTGCATTCCATTCCATTCCATTCCATTCCATTCCATTCCATTCCATTCCATTCCATTCCGTTCTACTCGGGTTCATTCCATTCCATTCCATTCCATTCCATTCTATTGCATTCCATTCCCTTCCATTCTATTCTATTGAATTCCATTCCATTCCATTCCATTCCATTCCATTCCATTCCATTCCATTCCATTCCATTCCTATCCATTCCATTCTACTCGGGTTGATTCCATTCCATTCCATTCCATTCCATTCCATTCCATTCCATTCCATTCCATTCCATTCCATTCCGTTCTACTCGGGTTCATTCCATTCCATTCCATTCCATTCCGTTCTACTCGGGTTCATTCCTTTCCATTCCATTCCATTCCATTCCATTCCATTCCATTCCATTCCATTCCGTTCTACTCGGGTCCTTTCCATTCCATTCCATTCCATTCGATTCCCTTCCATTCCATTCGATTCCATTTTATTCCATTCCAATCCATTCCATTCTACTCGGGTTGATTCCATTCCATTGCATTCCATTCCACTCCATTCCATTGCATTCCATTCCATTCCATTCCTTTCAACTCGGGTTGATTCCATTCTATTCCATTCCATTCCATTCGATTCCATTCGATTCCATTCCATTCCATTCCATTTCATTGCATTCCATTCCATTCCATTCCATTCCATTCCATTCCATTCCATTCCATTCCATTCCATTCCATTCCATTCCATTCCTTTCTACTCGGGTTGATTCCATTCTATTCCATTCCATTCCATTCGTTTCCATTCGATTCCATTCGATTCCATTCCATTCCATTCCATTCCGTTCTACTCGGGTTCATTCCATTCCATTGCATTCCATTCTATTGTATTGCATTGAATTCCATTCCATTCCATTCCATTCCATTCCATTCCTTTCCATTCCATTCCATTCCATTCCTTTCCATTCCATTCCATTCCATTCCATTCCATTCCATTCCATTCCATTCAATTCCATTCCATTCCATTCCATTCCATTCCTTTCCATTCCGTTCTACTCGGGTTGATTCCATTCCATTCCATTCCATTCCACTGAATTCCATTCCATTCCATTCCAATCCATTCCATTCCATTCTATTACATTCCATTCCGTTCAACTCGGGTTGATTCCATTCCATTCCATTCCATTCCATTCCATTCCATTCCATTCCATTCCATTCCATTCCATTCCATTCCCTTCCATTCCGTTCCATTCGGTTCCATTCGATTCCATTCGATTCCATTCCATTTCAATCCATTCCATTCCGTTCTGTTCCGTTCCGTTCCTTTCCGTTCCGTTCTATTCGGGTTGATTCCATTCTATTCCACTCCATTCCATTCGATTCCATTCGATTCCATTCTATTCCATTCCATTCCATTCCGTTCCATTCCATTCCATTCCATTCCATTCTATTCTATTGATTTCCATTCCATTCCATTCCATTAAATTCCTATCCATTTCATTCTACTCGGGTTGATTCCAATCCATTCCATTCCATTCCATTCCATTCCATTCCATTCCATTCCATTCCATTCCATTCCATTCGATTCCATTCCATTCCATTCCATTCCATTCCATTCCATTCCATTCCAATCCATTCCATTCTACTCGGGTTGATTCCATTCCATTCCATTCCATTCCTTTCCATTGCCTTCCATTCCATTCCATTCGGTTCCATTCGATTCCATTCGATTCCATTCTATTCCACTCCATTCAATTCTATTCCATTCGATTCCATTCGATTCCATTCCGTTCCATTCCATTCCATTCCATATCATTCTATTTCATTGAATTTCATTCCATTCCATTCCATTCCATTCCAATCCATTCCACTCTACTCGGGTGGATTCCATTCCATTCCATTCCAATCCATTCCATTCCGTTCCATTCTACTCGGGTTGATTCCATTCCATTCCATTCCATTCCATTCCATTCCATTCCATTCCAATCCATTCCATTCGATTCCATTCCATTCCATTCCACTCCATTCCATTCGATTCCATTCCATTCCATTCCATTCCATTCCATTCCATTCGATTCCATTCGATTTCATTCGATTCCATTCCATTCCATTCCATTCCATTCCATTCCATTCCTTTCCATTCCATTCCATTCCATTCCTTTCCATTCCATTCCATTCTATTCCATTCGATTCCATTCCATTCCATTCCATTCGATTCCATTCGATTCCATTCCATTCCATTCCATTCCATTCCACTCCATTCCATTCCATTCCGTTCTACTCGGGTTCATTCCATTGCATTCCATTCCATTCCATTCTATTCCATTGAATTTCATTCCATTCCATTCCATTCCATTCCATTCCATTCCATTCCATTCCATTCCATTCCATTCCATTCGATTACATTCGATTCCATTCCATTCCATTCCATTCCATTCCAATCCATTCCATTCTACTCGGGTTGATTCCATTCCATTCCATTC
Source organism: Gorilla gorilla gorilla (assembly GCF_029281585.2). Taxonomy (NCBI): domain Eukaryota; kingdom Metazoa; phylum Chordata; class Mammalia; order Primates; family Hominidae; genus Gorilla; species Gorilla gorilla. The sequence continues at coordinate 14,908,916 of NC_073241.2, forward strand.
CATTCCTCTCCATTGCCTTCCATTCCATTCCATTCGGTTCCATTCGATTCCATTCGATTCCATTCTATTCCACTCCATTCAATTCTATTCCATTCGATTCCATTCGATTCCATTCCGTTCCATTCCATTCCATTCCATATCATTCTATTTCATTGAATTTCATTCCATTCCATTCCATTCCATTCCAATCCATTCCATTCTACTCGGGTTGATTCCATTCCATTCCATTCCAATCCATTCCATTCCGTTCCATTCTACTCGGGTTAATTCCATTCCATTCCATTCCATTCCATTCCATTCCAATCCATTCCAATCCATTCCATTCGATTCCATTCCATTCCATTCCACTCCATTCCATTCCATTCCATTCCATTCCATTCGATTCCATTCGATTTCATTCGATTCCATTCCATTCCATTCCATTCCATTCCATTCCATTCCATTCCTTTCCATTCCATTCCATTCTATTCCATTCGATTCCATTCCATTCCATTCCATTCGATTCCATTCGATTCCATTCCATTCCATTCCATTCCATTCCATTCCATTCCATTCCATTCCATTCCGTTCTACTCGGGTTCATTCCATTGCATTCCATTCCATTCCATTCTATTCCATTGAATTTCATTCCATTCCATTCCATTCCATTCCATTCCATTCCATTCCATTCCATTCTACTGGGGTTGATTCCATTCCATTCCATTCCATTCCATTCCATTCCATTCCATTCCATTCCATTCCATTCCATTCCATTCCATTCCATTCGATTCCATTCCATTCCATTCCATTCCATTCCAATCCATTCCATTCTACTCGGGTTGATTCCATTCCATTCCATTCCATTCCATTGCATTCCATTCCATTCCCTTCCATTCCATTCCATTCGGTTCCATTCGATTCCATTCGATTCCATTCCATTTCACTCCATTCCATTCCATTCCGTTAAGTTCCGTTCTGTTCCGTTCCGTTCCGTTCTATTCGGGATGATTCCATTCTATTCCACTCCATTCCATTCGATTCCATTCGATTCCATTCCATTCCATTCCATTCCATTCCATTCCCTTCCATTCTATTCTATTGAATTCCATTGCATTCCATTCCATTCCATTCCTATCCATTCCATTCTACTCGGGTTGATTCCATTCCTTTCCATTCCATTTCATTCCATTCCATTCCATTCCGCTCTTCTCGTGTTCATTCCATTCCATTCCATTCCATTTGATTGCATTTGATTCCATTCTATTCCTTTCCGTTCTACTCGGGTCCATTCCATTCCATTCCATTCCATTCCATTCCAGTCCATTCCATTCGATTCCATTCCATCCCATTCCATTCCATTGCATTCCATTCCATTCCATTCCATTCCCTTCCATTCCGTTCTATTCGGTTCCATTCGATTCCATTCGATTCCATTCCATTTCAATCCATTCCATTCCGTTCCGTTCCGTTCCGTTCCTTTCCGTTCCATTCTATTCGGGTTGATTCCATTCTATTCCACTCCATTCCATTCCATTCCATTCGATTCCATTCGATTCCATTCCATTCCATTCCATTTCATTGCATTCCATTCCATTCCATTCCATTCCATTCCATTCCATTCCATTCCATTCCATTCCATTCCATTCCATTCCATTCCATTCCATTCCTTTCTACTCGGGTTGATTCCATTCTATTCCATTCCATTCCATTCGTTTCCATTCGATTCCATTCGATTCCATTCCATTCCATTCCATTCCGTTCTACTCGGGTTCATTCCATTCCATTGCATTCCATTCTATTGTATTGCATTGAATTCCATTCCATTCCATTCCATTCCATTCCATTCCTTTCCATTCCATTCCATTCCATTCCTTTCCATTCCATTCCATTCCATTCCATTCCATTCCATTCCATTCCATTCAATTCCATTCCATTCCATTCCATTCCATTCCTTTCCATTCCGTTCTACTCGGGTTGATTCCATTCCATTCCATTCCATTCCACTGAATTCCATTCCATTCCATTCCAATCCATTCCATTCCATTCTATTACATTCCATTCCGTTCAACTCGGGTTGATTCCATTCCATTCCATTCCATTGCATTCCATTCCATTCCATTCCATTCCATTCCATTCCATTCCCTTCCATTCCGTTCCATTCTGTTCCATTCGATTCCATTCGATTCCATTCCATTTCAATCCATTCCATTCCGTTCTGTTCCGTTCCGTTCCTTTCCGTTCCGTTCTATTCGGGTTGATTCCATTCTATTCCACTCCATTCCATTCGATTCCATTCGATTCCATTCGATTCCATTCCATTCCATTCCGTTCCATTCCATTCCATTCCATTCCATTCTATTCTATTGATTTCCATTCCATTCCATTCCATTAAATTCCTATCCATTTCATTCTACTCGGGTTGATTCCAATCCATTCCATTCCATTCCATTCCATTCCATTCCATTCCATTCCATTCCATTCCATTCGATTCCATTCCATTCCATTCCATTCCATTCCATTCCATTCCATTCCAATCCATTCCATTCTACTCGGGTTGATTCCATTCCATTCCATTCCATTCCTTTCCATTGCCTTCCATTCCATTCCATTCGGTTCCATTCGATTCCATTCGATTCCATTCTATTCCACTCCATTCAATTCTATTCCATTCGATTCCATTCGATTCCATTCCGTTCCATTCCATTCCATTCCATATCATTCTATTTCATTGAATTTCATTCCATTCCATTCCATTCCATTCCAATCCATTCCACTCTACTCGGGTGGATTCCATTCCAATCCATTCCAATCCATTCCATTCCGTTCCATTCTACTCGGGTTGATTCCATTCCATTCCATTCCATTCCATTCCATTCCATTCCATTCCAATCCATTCCATTCGATTCCATTCCATTCCATTCCACTCCATTCCATTCGATTCCATTCCATTCCATTCCATTCCATTCCATTCCATTCGATTCCATTCGATTTCATTCGATTCCATTCCATTCCATTCCATTCCATTCCATTCCATTCCTTTCCATTCCATTCCATTCCATTCCTTTCCATTCCATTCCATTCTATTCCATTCGATTCCATTCCATTCCATTCCATTCGATTCCATTCGATTCCATTCCATTCCATTCCATTCCATTCCACTCCATTCCATTCCATTCCGTTCTACTCGGGTTCATTCCATTGCATTCCATTCCATTCCATTCTATTCCATTGAATTTCATTCCATTCCATTCCATTCCATTCCATTCCATTCCATTCCATTCCATTCCATTCGATTACATTCGATTCCATTCCATTCCATTCCATTCCATTCCAATCCATTCCATTCTACTCGGGTTGATTCCATTCCATTCCATTCCATTCCTCTCCATTGCCTTCCATTCCATTCCATTCGGTTCCATTCGATTCCATTCGATTCCATTCTATTCCACTCCATTCAATTCTATTCCATTCGATTCCATTCGATTCCATTCCGTTCCATTCCATTCCATTCCATATCATTCTATTTCATTGAATTTCATTCCATTCCATTCCATTCCATTCCAATCCATTCCATTCTACTCGGGTTGATTCCATTCCATTCCATTCCAATCCATTCCATTCCGTTCCATTCTACTCGGGTTGATTCCATTCCATTCCATTCCATTCCATTCCATTCCAATCCATTCCAATCCATTCCATTCGATTCCATTCCATTCCATTCCACTCCATTCCATTCCATTCCATTCCATTCCATTCGATTCCATTCGATTTCATTCGATTCCATTCCATTCCATTCCATTCCATTCCATTCCATTCCATTCCTTTCCATTCCATTCCATTCTATTCCATTCGATTCCATTCCATTCCATTCCATTCGATTCCATTCGATTCCATTCCATTCCATTCCATTCCATTCCATTCCATTCCATTCCATTCCATTCCGTTCTACTCGGGTTCATTCCATTGCATTCCATTCCATTCCATTCTATTCCATTGAATTTCATTCCATTCCATTCCATTCCATTCCATTCCATTCCATTCTACTGGGGTTGATTCCATTCCATTCCATTCCATTCCATTCCATTCCATTCCATTCCATTCCATTCCATTCCATTCCATTCGATTCCATTCCATTCCATTCCATTCCATTCCATTCCAATCCATTCCATTCTACTCGGGTTGATTCCATTCCATTCCATTCCATTCCATTGCATTCCATTCCATTCCCTTCCATTCCATTCCATTCGGTTCCATTCGATTCCATTCGATTCCATTCCATTTCACTCCATTCCATTCCATTCCTTTAAGTTCCGTTCTGTTCCGTTCCGTTCCGTTCTATTCGGGATGATTCCATTCTATTCCACTCCATTCCATTCGATTCCATTCGATTCCATTCCATTCCATTCCATTCCATTCCATTCCCTTCCATTCTATTCTATTGAATTCCATTGCATTCCATTCCATTCCATTCCTATCCATTCCATTCTACTCGGGTTGATTCCATTCCTTTCCATTCCATTTCATTCCATTCCATTCCATTCCGCTCTTCTCGTGTTCATTCCATTCCATTCCATTCCATTTGATTGCATTTGATTCCATTCTATTCCTTTCCGTTCTACTCGGGTCCATTCCATTCCATTCCATTCCATTCCATTCCAGTCCATTCCATTCGATTCCATTCCATTCCATTCCATTCCATTGCATTCCATTCCATTCCATTCCATTCCATTCCATTCCCTTCCATTCCGTTCTATTCGGTTCCATTCGATTCCATTCGATTCCATTCCATTTCAATCCATTCCATTCCGTTCCGTTCCGTTCCGTTCCTTTCCGTTCCATTCTATTCGGGTTGATTCCATTCTATTCCACTCCATTCCATTCGATTCCATTCGATTCCATTCCATTCCATTCCATTCCATTCCATTCCATTCCATTCCATTCCATTCCATTCCAATCCATTCCATTCTACTCGGGTTGATTCCATTCCATTCCATTCCATTCCATTCCGTTCCATTCCATTCCATTTCATTCCAGTCCATTCCATTCGATTCCATTCCATTCCATTCCATTTCACTGCATTCCATTCCATTCCATTCCATTTCATTCCATTCCATTCCTTTCCATTCCACTCCATTCCATTCCATTCCATTCCATTCCATTCCTTTCTACTCGGGTTGATTCCGTTCTGTTCCATTCCATTCCATTCGATTCCTTTCGATTCCATTCGATTCCATTCCATTCCATTCCATTCCATTCCATTCCATTCCATTCTACTCAGGTTCATAACATTCCATTGCATTCCATTCTATTGTATTCCATTGAATTCCATTCCATTCCATTCCATTCCATTCCTTTCCATTCCATTCCATTCCATTCCATTCCATTCCATTCCATTCCATTCCGTTCTACTCGGTTTGATTCCATTCCATTCCATTCCATTCCATTGAATTCCATTCCATTCCATTCCATTCCAATCCATTCCATTCCATTCCATTCCATTCCATTCCGTTCAATTCGGGTTGATTCCATTCTATTCCACTCCATTCCATTCTATTCCATTCAATTCCACTCGATTCCATTCCATTCCATTCCATTCCATTCCATTCCATTTCAATCCATTCCATTCTACTCGGGTTGATTCCATTCCATTCCATTCAATTCCATTCCATTCCATTCCATTCCATTCCATTCCATTCCATTCCATTCCCTTCCATTCCGTTCCATTCGGTTCCATTCGATTACATTCGATTCCATTCCATTTCAATCCATTCCATTCCGTTCCGTTCCATTCCGTTCCTTTCCGTTCCGTTATATTCGGGTTGATTCCATTCTATTCCACTCCATTCCATTCGATTCCATTCGATTCCATTCCATTCCATTCCATTCCATTCCATTCCATTCCATTCCATTCCATTCTATTCTATTGAATTCCATTCCATTCCATTCCATTCAATTCCTATCCATTCCATTCTACTCGGGTTGATTCCATTCCATTCCATTCCATTCCATTCCATTCCATTCCATTCCATTCCATTCCACTCCATTCCATTCGATTCCATTCCATTCCATTCCATACCATTCCATTCCAATCCATTCTATTCTTCTCGGGTTGATTCCATTCCATTCCATTCCATTCCTTTCCATTGCCTTCCATTCCATTCCATTCGGTTCCATTCGATTCCATTCGATTCCATTCTATTCCACTCCATTCAATTCTATTCCATTCGATTCCATTCGATTCCATTCCATTCCATTCCATTTGATTCTATTTCATTGAATTTCATTCCATTCCATTCCATTCCATTCCAATCCATTCCATTCTACTCGGGTTGATTCCATTCCATTCCATTCCATTCCATTCGATTCCATTCCATTCCATTCGATTCCATTCGATTCCATTCGATTCCATTCCATTCCATTCCATTCCATTCCATTCCATTCGATTCCATTCCATTCCATTCCACTCCATTCCATTCCATTCCATTCCATTCCATTCCATTCCATTCCATTCCGTTCTACTCGGGTTCATTCCATTCCATTCCCTTCCATTCTATTCTATTGAATTCCATTCCATTCCATTCCATTCCATTCCATTCCATTCCATTCCATTCCATTCCTATCCATTCCATTCTACTCGGGTTGATTCCATTCCATTCCATTCCATTCCATTCCATTCCATTCCATTCCATTCCATTCCATTACATTCCATTCCATTCCGTTCTACTCGGGTTCATTCCATTCCATTCCATTCCATTCCGTTCTACTCGGGTTCATTCCATTCAATTCCATTCCATTCCATTCCATTCCATTCCATTCCATTCCGTTCTACTCGGTTCCTTTCCATTCCATTCCATTCCATTCCATTCCCTTCCATTCCATTCGATTCCATTCCATTCCATTCCAATCCATTCCATTCTACTCGGGTTGATTCCATTCCATTGCATTCCATTCCATTCCATTCCATTGCATTCCATTCCATTCCATTCCTTTCTACTCGGGTTGATTCCATTCTATTCCATTCCATTCCATTCGATTCCATTCGATTCCATTCCATTCCATTCCATTTCATTGCATTCCATTCCATTCCATTCCATTCCATTCCATTCCATTCCATTCCATTCCATTCCATTCCATTCCATTCCATTCCTTTCTACTCGGGTTGATTCCATTCTATTCCATTCCATTCCATTCGTTTCCATTCGATTCCATTCGATTCCATTCCATTCCATTCCATTCCATTCCATTCCGTTCTACTCGGGTTCATTCCATTCCATTGCATTCCATTCTATTGTATTGCATTGAATTCCATTCCATTCCATTCAATTCCATTCCATTCCTTTCCATTCCATTCCATTCCATTCCATTCCATTCCATTCCATTCCATTCCATTCCATTCCATTCCATTCCATTCCTTTCCATTCCGTTCTACTCGGGTTGATTCCATTCCATTCCATTCCATTCCACTGAATTCCATTCCATTCCATTCCAATCCATTCCATTCCATTCCATTCCATTCCATTCCGTTCAACTCGGGTTGATTCCATTCCATTCCATTCCATTCCATTCCATTCCAATCCATTCCATTCTACTCGGGTTGATTCCATTCCATTCCATTCCATTCCATTCCCTTCCATTCCATTCCATTCCACTCCGTTCCATTCGGTTCCATTCGATTCCATTCGATTCCATGCCATTTCATTCCATTCCATTCCGTTCTGTTCCGTTCTGTTCCTTTCCGTTCCTTTCTATTCGGGTTGATTCCATTCTATTCCACTCCATTCCATTCGATTCCATTCGATTCCATTCGATTCCATTCCATTCCATTCCATTCCATTCCATTCCATTCCATTCTATTCTATTGATTTCCATTCCATTCCATTCCATTAAATTCCTATCCACTTCATTCTACTCGGGTTGATTCCAATCCATTCCATTCCATTCCATTCCATTCCATTCCATTCCATTCCATTCCATTCCATTCCATTCCATTCCATTCGATTCCATTCCATTCCATTCCATTCCATTCCATTCCATTCCATTCCATTCCAATCCATTCCATTCTACTCGGGTTGATTCCATTCCATTCCATTCCATTCCTTTCCATTGCCTTCCATTCCATTCCATTCCATTCCATTCCAATCCATTCCATTCTACTCGGGTTGATTCCATTTCATTCCATTCCATTCCTTTCCATTGCCTTCCATTCCATTCCATTCGGTTCCATTCGATTCCATTCGATTCCATTCTATTCCACTCCATTCAATTCTATTCCATTCGATTCCATTCGATTCCATTCCGTTCCATTCCATTCCGTTCCATATCATTCTATTTCATTGAATTTCATTCCATTCCATTCCATTCCATTCCAATCCATTCCATTCCGTTCCATTCTACTCGGGTTGATTCCATTCCATTCCATTCCATTCCATTCCATTCCATTCCATTCCAATCCATTCCATTCGATTCCATTCCATTCCATTCCACTCCATTCCATTCCATTCCATTCCATTCCATTCCATTCCATTCCATTCCATTCCATTCGATTCCATTCGATTTCATTCGATTCCATTCCATTCCATTCCATTCCATTCCATTCCATTCCATTCCATTCCTTTCCATTCCATTCCATTCTATTCCATTCGATTCCATTCCATTCCATTCCATTCCATTCCATTCGATTCCATTCCATTCCATTCCATTCCATTCCATTCCATTCCATTCCGTTCTACTCGTGTTCATTCCATTGCATTCCATTCCATTCCATTCTATTCCATTGAATTTCATTCCATTCCATTCCATTCCATTCCATTCCATTCCATTCCGTTCCATTCTACTGGGGTTGATTCCATTCCATTCCATTCCATTCCATTCCATTCCATTCCATTCCATTCCATTCCATTCCATTCGATTCCATTTGATTCCATTCCATTCCATTCCATTTCATTCCATTCCAATCCATTTCATTCTACTCGGGTTGATTCCAATCCATTCCATTCCATTCCATTCCAATCCATTCCATTCCATTCCATTCCATTCCATTCGATTCCATTCGATTCCATTCCATTCCATTCCATTCCATTCCATTCCTTTCCATTGCCTTCCATTCCATTCCATTCGGTTCCATTCGATTCCGTTCGATTCCATTCTATTCCACTCCATTCAATTCTATTCCATTCGATTCCATTCGATTCCATTCCGTTCCATTCCATTCCATTCCATTTCATTCTATTTCATTGAATTTCATTCCATTCCATTCCATTCCATTCTAATCCATTCCATTCTACTCGGGATGATTCCATTCCATTCCATTCCATTCCATTCCGTTCCATTCCATTCCATTTCATTCCAGTCCATTCCATTCGATTCCATTCAATTCCATTCCATTTCACTGCATTCCATTCCATTCCATTCCATTTTATTCCATTCCATTCCTTTCCATTCCACTCCATTCCATTCCATTCCATTCCATTCCATTCCTTTCTACTCGGGTTGATTCCATTCTGTTCCATTCCATTCCATTCCATTCCTTTCGATTCCATTTGATTCCATTCCATTCCATTCCATTCCATTCCATTCCATTCTACTCAGGTTCATAACATTCCATTGCATTCCATTCTATTGTATTCCATTGAATTCCATTCCATTCCATTCCATTCCATTCCTTTCCATTCCATTCCATTCCATTCCATTCCATTCCATTCCATTCCATTCCATTCCGTTCTACTCGGTTTGATTCCATTCCATTCCATTCCATTCCATTGAATTCCATTCCATTCCATTCCATTCCAATCCATTCCATTCCATTCCATTCCATTCCATTCCGTTCAACTCGGGTTGATTCCATTCTATTCCACTCCATTCTATTCTATTCCATTCAATTCCACTCGATTCCATTCCATTCCATTCCATTCCATTCCATTCCATTTCAATCCATTCCATTCTACTCGGGTTGATTCCATTCCATTCCATTCAATTCCATTCCATTCCATTCCATTCCATTCCATTCCATTCCATTCCATTCCATTCCCTTCCATTCCGTTCCATTCGGTTCCATTCGATTCCATTCGATTCCATTCCATTTCAATCCATTCCATTCCGTTCCGTTCCATTCCGTTCCTTTCCGTTCCGTTATATTCGGGTTGATTCCATTCTATTCCACTCCATTCCATTCGATTCCATTCGATTCCATTCGATTCCATTCCATTCCATTCCATTCCATTCCATTCCATTCCATTCTATTCTATTGAATTCCATTCCATTCCATTCCATTCAATTCCTATCCATTCCATTCTACTCGGGTTGATTCCATTCCATTCCATTCCATTCCATTCCATTCCATTCCATTCCATTCCATTCCATTCCATTCGATTCCATTCCATTCCAATCCATTCTATTCTACTCGGGTTGATTCCATTCCATTCCATTCCATTCCTTTCCATTGCCTTCCATTCCATTCCATTCGGTTCCATTCGATTCCATTCGATTCCATTCTATTCCACTCCATTCAATTCTATTCCATTCGATTCCATTCGATTCCATTCCATTCCATTCCATTTGATTCTATTTCATTGAATTTCATTCCATTCCATTCCATTCCTTTCCAATCCATTCCATTCTACTCGGGTTGATTCCATTCCATTCCATTCCATTCCATTCGATTCCATTCCATTCCATTCGATTCCATTCGATTCCATTCGATTCCATTCCATTCCATTCCATTCCATTCCATTCCATTCCATTCCATTCGATTCCATTCCATTCAATTCCATTCCATTCCATTCCATTCCATTCCATTCCATTCCATTCCATTCCGTTCTACTCGGGTTCATTCCATTCCATTCCATTCCATTCCATTCTATTGCATTCCATTCCCTTCCATTCTATTCTATTGAATTCCATTCCATTCCATTCCATTCCATTCCATTCCATTCCATTCCATTCCATTCCATTCCTATCCATTCCATTCTACTCGGGTTGATTCCATTCCATTCCATTCCATTCCATTCCATTCCATTCCATTCCATTCCATTCCATTCCATTCCGTTCTACTCGGGTTCATTCCATTCCATTCCATTCCATTCCGTTCTACTCGGGTTCATTCCATTCAATTCCATTCCATTCCATTCCATTCCATTCCATTCCATTCCGTTCTACTCGGGTCCTTTCCATTCCATTCCATTCCATTCGATTCCCTTCCATTCCATTCGATTCCATTCCATTCCATTCCAATCCATTCCATTCTACTCGGGTTGATTCCATTCCATTGCATTCCATTCCATTCCATTCCATTGCATTCCATTCCATTCCATTCCTTTCTACTCGGGTTGATTCCATTCTATTCCATTCCATTCCATTCGATTCCATTCGATTCCATTCCATTCCATTGCATTTCATTGCATTCCATTCCATTCCATTCGTTTCAATTCGATTCCATTCGATTCCATTCCATTCCATTCCATTCCATTCCATTCCGTTCTACTCGGGTTCATTCCATTCCATTGCATTCCATTCTATTGTATTGCATTGAATTCCATTCCATTCCATTCTATTCCATTCCATTCCTTTCCATTCCATTCCATTCCATTCCATTCCATTCCATTCCTTTCCATTTCATTCCATTCCAGTCCATTCCAATCCATTCCATTCCATTCCATTCCTTTCCATTCCGTTCTACTCGGGTTGATTCCATTCCATTCCATTCCATTCCACTGAATTCCATTCCATTCCATTCCAATCCATTCCATTCCATTCCATTCCATTCCATTCCGTTCAACTCGGGTTGATTCCATTCCATTCCATTCCATTCCATTCCATTCCATTCCATTCCATTCCAATCCATTCCATTCTACTCGGGTTGATTCCATTCCATTCCATTCCATTCCATTCCATTCCATTCCATTCCATTCCCTTGCATTCCGTTCCATTCGGTTCCATTCGATTCCATTCGATTCCATTCCATTTCAATCCATTCCATTCCGTTCTGTTCCATTCTGTTCCTTTCCGTTCCTTTCTATTCGGGTTGATTCCATTCTATTCCAATCCATTCCATTCGATTCCATTCGATTCCATTCGATTCCATTCCATTCCATTGCATTCCATTCCATTCCATTCCATTCCATTCTATTCTATTGATTTCCATTCCATTCCATTCCATTAAATTCCTATCCACTTCATTCTACTCGGGTTGATTCCAATCCATTCCATTCCATTCCATTCCATTCCATTCCATTCCATTCCATTCCATTCCATTCCATTCGATTCCATTCCATTCCATTCCATTCCATTCCATTCCATTCCATTCCAATCCATTCCATTCTACTCGGGTTGATTCCATTCCATTCCATTCCATTCCTTTCCATTGCCTTCCATTCCATTCCATTCCATTCCATTCCAATCCATTCCATTCTACTCGGGTTGATTCCATTCCATTCCATTCCATTCCATTCCTTTCCATTGCCTTCCATTCCATTCCATTCGGTTCCATTCGATTCCATTCGATTCCATTCTATTCCACTCCATTCAATTCTATTCCATTCGATTCCATTCGATTCCATTCCGTTCCATTCCATTCCGTTCCATATCATTCTATTTCATTGAATTTCATTCCATTCCATTCCATTCCATTCCAATCCATTCCATTCTACTCGGGTTGATTCCATTCCATTCCATTCCAATCCATTCCATTCCGTTCCATTCTACTCGGGTTGATTCCATTCCATTCCATTCCATTCCATTCCATTCCATTCCATTCCATTCCAATCCATTCCATTCGATTCCATTCCATTCCATTCCACTCCATTCCATTCCATTCCATTCCATTCCATTCCATTCCATTCGATTCCATTCGATTTCATTCGATTCCATTCCATTCCATTCCATTCCATTCCATTCCATTCCATTCCATTCCATTCCTTTCCATTCCATTCCATTCTATTCCATTCGATTCCATTCCATTCCATTCCATTCGATTCCATTTGATTCCATTCCATTCCATTCCATTCCATTCCATTCCATTCCATTCCATTCCATTCCGTTCTACTCGGGTTCATTCCATTGCATTCCATTCCATTCCATTCTATTCCATTGAATTTCATTCCATTCCATTCCATTCCATTCCATTCCATTCCGTTCCATTCTACTGGGGTTGATTCCATTCCATTCCATTCCATTCCATTCCATTCCATTCCATTCCATTCCATTCCATTCCATTCCATTCCATTCCATTCCATTCGATTCCATTCCATTCCATTCCATTTCATTCCATTCCAATCCATTCCATTCTACTCGGGTTGATTCCATTCCATTCCATTCCATTCCATTCCCTTCCATTCCATTCCATTCGGTTCCATTCGATTCCATTCGATTCCATTCCATTTCACTCCATTCCATTCCATTCCGTTAAGTTCCGTTCTGTTCCGTTCCGTTCCGTTCTATTCGGGATGATTCCATTCTATTCCACTCCATTCCATTCGATTCCATTCGATTCCATTCCATTCCATTCCATTCCATTCCATTCCATTCCCTTCCATTCTATTCTATTGAATTCCATTGCATTCCATTCCATTCCATTCCTATCCATTCCATTCTACTCGGGTTGATTCCATTCCTTTCCATTCCATTTCATTCCATTCCATTCCATTCCGCTCTACTCGGGTTCATTCCATTCCATTCCATTCCATTTGATTGCATTCGATTCCATTCCATTCCTTTCCGTTCTACTCGGGTCCATTCCATTCCATTCCATTCCATTCCATTCCATTCCATTCCAGTCCATTCCATTCGATTCCATTCCATTCCATTCCATTCCATTGCATTCCATTCCATTCCATTCCATTCCATTCCATTCCATTCCATTCCATTCCATTCCCTTCCATTCCGTTCCATTCGGTTCCATTCGATTCCATTTGATTCCATTCCATTTCAATCCATTCCATTCCGTTCCGTTCCGTTCCGTTTCTTTCCGTTCAGTTCTATTCGGGTTGATTCCATTCTATTCCACTCCATTCCATTCGATTCCATTCGATTCCATTCCATTCCATTCCATTCCATTCTATTCTATTGAATTCCATTCCATTCCATTCCATTAAATTCTTATCCATTTCATTCTACTCGGGTTGATTCCAATCCATTCCATTCCATTCCATTCCATTCCATTCCATTCCATTCCATTCCATTCCATTCCATTCGATTCCATTCCATTCCATTCCATTCCATTCCATTCCATTCCATTCCATTCCAATCCATTCCATTCTACTCGGGTTGATTCCATTCCATTCCATTCCATTCCTTTCCATTGCCTTCCATTCCATTCCATTCGGTTCCATTCGATTCCATTCGATTCCATTCTATTCCACTCCATTCAATTCTATTCCATTCGATTCCATTCGATTCCATTCCGTTCCATTCCATTCCATTCCATTTCATTCTATTTCATTGAATTTCATTCCATTCCATTCCATTCCATTCCAATCCATTCCATTCTACTCGGGTTGATTCCATTCCATTCCATTCCATTCCATTCCGTTCCATTCAACCTGGGTTGATTCCATTCCATTCCATTCCATTCCATTCCATTCCATTCCATTCCATTCCATTCCATTCGATTCCATTCCATTCCATTCCACTCAATTCCATTCCATTCCATTCCATTCGATTCCATTCGATTGCATTCGATTCCATTCCATTCCATTCCATTCGATTCCATTCGATTGCATTCGATTCCATTCCATTCCATTCCATTCCATTGCATTCCACTCCATTCCATTCCATTCCATTCCATTCCATTCCATTCTATTCCATTCGATTCCATTCCATTCCATTCCATTCCATTCCATTCCATTCCATTCCATTCCATTCCATTCCATTCCATTCCGTTCTACTCGGGTTCATTCCATTTCATTCCATTCCATTCCATTCTATTCCATTGAATTCCATTCCATTCCATTCCATTCCATTCCATTCCATTCCATTCCATTCCATTCCATTCCATTCCATTCCATTCCAATCCATTCTATTCTACTCGGGTTGATTCCATTCCATTCCATTCCATTCCTTTCCATTGCCTTCCATTCCATTCCATTCGGTTCCATTCGATTCCATTCGATTCCATTCTATTCCACTCCATTCAATTCTATTCCATTCGATTCCATTCGATTCCATTCCATTCCATTCCATTTGATTCTATTTCATTGAATTTCATTCCATTCCATTCCATTCCTTTCCAATCCATTCCATTCTACTCGGGTTGATTCCATTCCATTCCATTCCATTCCATTCGATTCCATTCCATTCCATTCGATTCCATTCGATTCCATTCGATTCCATTCCATTCCATTCCATTCCATTCCATTCCATTCCATTCCATTCGATTCCATTCCATTCAATTCCATTCCATTCCATTCCATTCCATTCCATTCCATTCCATTCCATTCCATTCCGTTCTACTCGGGTTCATTCCATTCCATTCCATTCCATTCCATTCTATTGCATTCCATTCCCTTCCATTCTATTCTATTGAATTCCATTCCATTCCATTCCATTCCATTCCATTCCATTCCATTCCATTCCTATCCATTCCATTCTACTCGGGTTGATTCCATTCCATTCCATTCCATTCCATTCCATTCCATTCCATTCCATTCCATTCCATTCCATTCCGTTCTACTCGGGTTCATTCCATTCCATTCCATTCCATTCCGTTCTACTCGGGTTCATTCCATTCAATTCCATTCCATTCCATTCCATTCCATTCCATTCCATTCCATTCCGTTCTACTCGGGTCCTTTCCATTCCATTCCATTCCATTCGATTCCCTTCCATTCCATTCGATTCCATTCCATTCCATTCCAATCCATTCCATTCTACTCGGGTTGATTCCATTCCATTGCATTCCATTCCATTCCATTCCATTGCATTCCATTCCATTCCATTCCTTTCTACTCGGGTTGATTCCATTCTATTCCATTCCATTCCATTCGATTCCATTCGATTCCATTCCATTCCATTCCATTTCATTGCATTCCATTCCATTCCATTCGTTTCAATTCGATTCCATTCGATTCCATTCCATTCCATTCCATTCCATTCCATTCCGTTCTACTCGGGTTCATTCCATTCCATTGCATTCCATTCTATTGTATTGCATTGAATTCCATTCCATTCCATTCAATTCCATTCCATTCCTTTCCATTCCATTCCATTCCATTCCATTCCATTCCATTCCATTCCATTTCATTCCATTCCAGTCCATTCCAATCCATTCCATTCCATTCCATTCCTTTCCATTCCGTTCTACTCGGGTTGATTCCATTCCATTCCATTCCATTCCACTGAATTCCATTCCATTCCATTCCAATCCATTCCATTCCATTCCATTCCATTCCATTCCGTTCAACTCGGGTTGATTCCATTCCATTCCATTCCATTCCATTCCATTCCATTCCATTCCATTCCAATCCATTCCATTCTACTCGGGTTGATTCCATTCCATTCCATTCCATTCCATTCCATTCCATTCCATTCCATTCCATTCCCTTGCATTCCGTTCCATTCGGTTCCATTCGATTCCATTCGATTCCATTCCATTTCAATCCATTCCATTCCGTTCTGTTCCATTCTGTTCCTTTCCGTTCCTTTCTATTCGGGTTGATTCCATTCTATTCCAATCCATTCCATTCGATTCCATTCGATTCCATTCGATTCCATTCCATTCCATTGCATTCCATTCCATTCCATTCCATTCCATTCTATTCTATTGATTTCCATTCCATTCCATTCCATTAAATTCCTATCCACTTCATTCTACTCGGGTTGATTCCAATCCATTCCATTCCATTCCATTCCATTCCATTCCATTCCATTCCATTCCATTCCATTCGATTCCATTCCATTCCATTCCATTCCATTCCATTCCATTCCAATCCATTCCATTCTACTCGGGTTGATTCCATTCCATTCCATTCCATTCCTTTCCATTGCCTTCCATTCCATTCCATTCCATTCCATTCCAATCCATTCCATTCTACTCGGGTTGATTCCATTCCATTCCATTCCATTCCATTCCTTTCCATTGCCTTCCATTCCATTCCATTCGGTTCCATTCGATTCCATTCGATTCCATTCTATTCCACTCCATTCAATTCTATTCCATTCGATTCCATTCGATTCCATTCCGTTCCATTCCATTCCGTTCCATATCATTCTATTTCATTGAATTTCATTCCATTCCATTCCATTCCATTCCAATCCATTCCATTCTACTCGGGTTGATTCCATTCCATTCCATTCCAATCCATTCCATTCCGTTCCATTCTACTCGGGTTGATTCCATTCCATTCCATTCCATTCCATTCCATTCCATTCCATTCCATTCCAATCCATTCCATTCGATTCCATTCCATTCCATTCCACTCCATTCCATTCCATTCCATTCCATTCCATTCCATTCCATTCCATTCCATTCGATTCCATTCGATTTCATTCGATTCCATTCCATTCCATTCCATTCCATTCCATTCCATTCCATTCCATTCCTTTCCATTCCATTCCATTCTATTCCATTCGATTCCATTCCATTCCATTCCATTCGATTCCATTCGATTCCATTCCATTCCATTCCATTCCATTCCGTTCTACTCGGGTTCATTCCATTGCATTCCATTCCATTCCATTCTATTCCATTGAATTTCATTCCATTCCATTCCATTCCATTCCATTCCATTCCATTCCATTCCATTCCGTTCCATTCTACTGGGGTTGATTCCATTCCATTCCATTCCATTCCATTCCATTCCATTCCATTCCATTCCATTCCATTCCATTCGATTCCATTCGATTCCATTCCATTCCATTCCATTTCATTCCATTCCAATCCATTCCATTCTACTCGGGTTGATTCCATTCCATTCCATTCCATTCCATTCCCTTCCATTCCATTCCATTCGGTTCCATTCGATTCCATTCGATTCCATTCCATTTCACTCCATTCCATTCCATTCAGTTAAGTTCCGTTCTGTTCCGTTCCGTTCCGTTCTATTCGGGATGATTCCATTCTATTCCACTCCATTCCATTCGATTCCATTCGATTCCATTCCATTCCATTCCATTCCATTCCATTCCCTTCCATTCTATTCTATTGAATTCCATTGCATTCCATTCCATTCCATTCCTATCCATTCCATTCTACTCGGGTTGATTCCATTCCTTTCCATTCCATTTCATTCCATTCCATTCCATTCCGCTCTACTCGGGTTCATTCCATTCCATTCCATTCCATTTGATTGCATTCGATTCCATTCCATTCCTTTCCGTTCTACTCGGGTCCATTCCATTCCATTCCATTCCATTCCATTCCATTCCATTCCAGTCCATTCCATTCGATTCCATTCCATTCCATTCCATTCCATTCCATTCCATTCCCTTCCATTCCGTTCCATTCGGTTCCATTCGATTCCATTTGATTCCATTCCATTTCAATCCATTCCATTCCGTTCCGTTCCGTTCCGTTTCTTTCCGTTCAGTTCTATTCGGGTTGATTCCATTCTATTCCACTCCATTCCATTCGATTCCATTCGATTCCATTCCATTCCATTCCATTCCATTCTATTCTATTGAATTCCATTCCATTCCATTCCATTAAATTCTTATCCATTTCATTCTACTCGGGTTGATTCCAATCCATTCCATTCCATTCCATTCCATTCCATTCCATTCCATTCCATTCCATTCCATTCGATTCCATTCCATTCCATTCCATTCCATTCCATTCCATTCCATTCCATTCCAATCCATTCCATTCTACTCGGGTTGATTCCATTCCATTCCATTCCATTCCTTTCCATTGCCTTCCATTCCATTCCATTCGGTTCCATTCGATTCCATTCGATTCCATTCTATTCCACTCCATTCAATTCTATTCCATTCGATTCCATTCGATTCCATTCCGTTCCATTCCATTCCATTCCATTTCATTCTATTTCATTGAATTTCATTCCATTCCATTCCATTCCATTCCAATCCATTCCATTCTACTCGGGTTGATTCCATTCCATTCCATTCCATTCCATTCCGTTCCATTCAACCCGGGTTGATTCCATTCCATTCCATTCCATTCCATTCCATTCCATTCCATTCCATTCCATTCCATTCGATTCCATTCCATTCCATTCCACTCAATTCCATTCCATTCCATTCCATTCGATTCCATTCGATTGCATTCGATTCCATTCCATTCCATTCCATTCGATTCCATTCGATTCCATTCGATTCCATTCCATTCCATTCCATTCCATTGCATTCCACTCCATTCCATTCCATTCCATTCCATTCCATTCTATTCCATTCGATTCCATTCCATTCCATTCCATTCCATTCCATTCCATTCCATTCCATTCCATTCCATTCTATTCCATTCCATTCCATTCCGTTCTACTCGGGTTCATTCCATTTCATTCCATTCCATTCCATTCTATTCCATTGAATTCCATTCCATTCCATTCCATTCCATTCCATTCCATTCCATTCCATTCCATTCCATTCCATTCCATTCGATTCCATTCCATTCCAATCCATTCTATTCTACTCGGGTTGATTCCATTCCATTCCATTCCATTCCTTTCCATTGCCTTCCATTCCATTCCATTCGGTTCCATTCGATTCCATTCGATTCCATTCTATTCCACTCCATTCAATTCTATTCCATTCGATTCCATTCGATTCCATTCCATTCCATTCCATTTGATTCTATTTCATTGAATTTCATTCCATTCCATTCCATTCCTTTCCAATCCATTCCATTCTACTCGGGTTGATTCCATTCCATTCCATTCCATTCCATTCGATTCCATTCCATTCCATTCGATTCCATTCGATTCCATTCGATTCCATTCCATTCCATTCCATTCCATTCCATTCCATTCCATTCCATTCCATTCCATT
The DNA here is from genome assembly GCF_029281585.2 of Gorilla gorilla gorilla. NCBI lineage: Eukaryota > Metazoa > Chordata > Mammalia > Primates > Hominidae > Gorilla > Gorilla gorilla. The sequence continues at coordinate 14,928,830 of NC_073241.2, forward strand.
CAATTCCATTCCATTCCATTCCATTCCATTCCATTCCATTCCATTCCATTCCATTCCATTCCGTTCTACTCGGGTTCATTCCATTCCATTCCATTCCATTCCATTCTATTGCATTCCATTCCCTTCCATTCTATTCTATTGAATTCCATTCCATTCCATTCCATTCCATTCCATTCCATTCCATTCCATTCCATTCCTATCCATTCCATTCTACTCGGGTTGATTCCATTCCATTCCATTCCATTCCATTCCATTCCATTCCATTCCATTCCATTCCATTCCATTCCATTCCGTTCTACTCGGGTTCATTCCATTCCATTCCATTCCATTCCGTTCTACTCGGGTTCATTCCATTCAATTCCATTCCATTCCATTCCATTCCATTCCATTCCATTCCGTTCTACTCGGGTCCTTTCCATTCCATTCCATTCCATTCGATTCCCTTCCATTCCATTCGATTCCATTCCATTCCATTCCAATCCATTCCATTCTACTCGGGTTGATTCCATTCCATTGCATTCCATTCCATTCCATTCCATTGCATTCCATTCCATTCCATTCCTTTCTACTCGGGTTGATTCCATTCTATTCCATTCCATTCCATTCGATTCCATTCGATTCCATTCCATTCCATTCCATTTCATTGCATTCCATTCCATTCCATTCGTTTCAATTCGATTCCATTCGATTCCATTCCATTCCATTCCATTCCGTTCTACTCGGGTTCATTCCATTCCATTGCATTCCATTCTATTGTATTGCATTGAATTCCATTCCATTCCATTCAATTCCATTCCATTCCTTTCCATTCCATTCCATTCCATTCCATTCCATTCCATTCCATTCCATTCCATTTCATTCCATTCCAGTCCATTCCAATCCATTCCATTCCATTCCATTCCTTTCCATTCCGTTCTACTCGGGTTGATTCCATTCCATTCCATTCCATTCCACTGAATTCCATTCCATTCCATTCCAATCCATTCCATTCCATTCCATTCCATTCCATTCCGTTCAACTCGGGTTGATTCCATTCCATTCCATTCCATTCCATTCCATTCCATTCCATTCCATTCCAATCCATTCCATTCTACTCGGGTTGATTCCATTCCATTCCATTCCATTCCATTCCATTCCATTCCATTCCATTCCCTTGCATTCCGTTCCATTCGGTTCCATTCGATTCCATTCGATTCCATTCCATTTCAATCCATTCCATTCCGTTCTGTTCCATTCTGTTCCTTTCCGTTCCTTTCTATTCGGGTTGATTCCATTCTATTCCAATCCATTCCATTCGATTCCATTCGATTCCATTCGATTCCATTCCATTCCATTGCATTCCATTCCATTCCATTCCATTCCATTCTATTCTATTGATTTCCATTCCATTCCATTCCATTAAATTCCTATCCACTTCATTCTACTCGGGTTGATTCCAATCCATTCCATTCCATTCCATTCCATTCCATTCCATTCCATTCCATTCCATTCCATTCCATTCCATTCCATTCCATTCAATTCCATTCCATTCCATTCCATTCCAATCCATTCCATTCTACTCGGGTTGATTCCATTCCATTCCATTCCATTCCTTTCCATTGCCTTCCATTCCATTCCATTCCATTCCATTCCAATCCACTCCATTCTACTCGGGTTGATTCCATTCCATTCCATTCCATTCCATTCCTTTCCATTGCCTTCCATTCCATTCCATTCGGTTCCATTCGATTCCATTCGATTCCATTCTATTCCACTCCATTCAATTCTATTCCATTCGATTCCATTCGATTCCATTCCGTTCCATTCCATTCCGTTCCATATCATTCTATTTCATTGAATTTCATTCCATTCCATTCCATTCCATTCCAATCCATTCCATTCTACTCGGGTTGATTCCATTCCATTCCATTCCAATCCATTCCATTCCGTTCCATTCTACTCGGGTTGATTCCATTCCATTCCATTCCATTCCACTCCATTCCATTCCATTCCATTCCATTCCATTCCATTCCATTCGATTCCATTCGATTTCATTCGATTCCATTCCATTCCATTCCATTCCATTCCATTCCATTCCATTCCATTCCATTCCTTTCCATTCCATTCCATTCTATTCCATTCGATTCCATTCCATTCCATTCCATTCGATTCCATTCGATTCCATTCCATTCCATTCCATTCCATTCCATTCCATTCCATTCCATTCCATTCCGTTCTACTCGGGTTCATTCCATTGCATTCCATTCCATTCCATTCTATTCCATTGAATTTCATTCCATTCCATTCCATTCCATTCCATTCCATTCCGTTCCATTCTACTGGGGTTGATTCCATTCCATTCCATTCCATTCCATTCCATTCCATTCCATTCCATTCCATTCCATTCCATTCGATTCCATTCGATTCCATTCCATTCCATTCCATTTCATTCCATTCCAATCCATTCCATTCTACTCGGGTTGATTCCATTCCATTCCATTCCATTCCATTCCCTTCCATTCCATTCCATTCGGTTCCATTCGATTCCATTCGATTCCATTCCATTTCACTCCATTCCATTCCATTCCGTTAAGTTCCGTTCTGTTCCGTTCCGTTCCGTTCTATTCGGGATGATTCCATTCTATTCCACTCCATTCCATTCGATTCCATTCGATTCCATTCCATTCCATTCCATTCCATTCCATTCCATTCCATTCCCTTCCATTCTATTCTATTGAATTCCATTGCATTCCATTCCATTCCATTCCTATCCATTCCATTCTACTCGGTTTGATTCCATTCCTTTCCATTCCATTTCATTCCATTCCATTCCATTCCGCTCTACTCGGGTTCATTCCATTCCATTCCATTCCATTTGATTGCATTCGATTCCATTCCATTCCTTTCCGTTCTACTCGGGTCCATTCCATTCCATTCCATTCCATTCCATTCCATTCCATTCCAGTCCATTCCATTCGATTCCATTCCATTCCATTCCATTCCATTGCATTCCATTCCATTCCATTCCATTCCATTCCATTCCATTCCATTCCATTCCATTCCATTCCATTCCCTTCCATTCCGTTCCATTCGGTTCCATTCGATTCCATTTGATTCCATTCCATTTCAATCCATTCCATTCCGTTCCGTTCCGTTCCGTTTCTTTCCGTTCAGTTCTATTCGGGTTGATTCCATTCTATTCCTCTCCATTCCATTCGATTCCATTCGATTCCATTCCATTCCATTCCATTCCATTCTATTCTATTGAATTCCATTCCATTCCATTCCATTAAATTCTTATCCATTTCATTCTACTCGGGTTGATTCCAATCCATTCCATTCCATTCCATTCCATTCCATTCCATTCCATTCCATTCCATTCCATTCCATTCCATTCCATTCGATTCCATTCCATTCCATTCCATTCCATTCCATTCCATTCCATTCCAATCCATTCCATTCTACTCGGGTTGATTCCATTCCATTCCATTCCATTCCTTTCCATTGCCTTCCATTCCATTCCATTCGGTTCCATTCGATTCCATTCGATTCCATTCTATTCCACTCCATTCAATTCTATTCCATTCGATTCCATTCGATTCCATTCCGTTCCATTCCATTCCATTCCATTTCATTCTATTTCATTGAATTTCATTCCATTCCATTCCATTCCATTCCAATCCATTCCATTCTACTCGGGTTGATTCCATTCCATTCCATTCCATTCCATTCCGTTCCATTCAACCCGGGTTGATTCCATTCCATTCCATTCCATTCCATTCCATTCCATTCCATTCCATTCCATTCCATTCCATTCGATTCCATTCCATTCCATTCCACTCAATTCCATTCCATTCCATTCCATTCGATTCCATTCGATTGCATTCGATTCCATTCCATTCCATTCCATTCGATTCCATTCGATTGCATTCGATTCCATTCCATTCCATTCCATTCCATTGCATTCCATTCCATTCCATTCCATTCCATTCCATTCCATTCCATTCTATTCCATTCGATTCCATTCCATTCCATTCCATTCCATTCCATTCCATTCCATTCTATTCCATTCCATTCCATTCCGTTCTACTCGGGTTCATTCCATTTCATTCCATTCCATTCCATTCTATTCCATTGAATTCCATTCCATTCCATTCCATTCCATTCCATTCCATTCCATTCCATTCCATTCCATTCCATTCTACTGGGGTTGATTCCATTCCATTCCATTCCATTCCAATCCATTCCATTCCATTCCATTCCATTCCATTCCATTCCATTCCATTCGATTCCATTCCATTCCATTCCATTCCATTCCATTCCATTCCAATCCATTCCATTCTACTCGGGTTGATTCCATTCCATTCCATTCCATTCCATTCCATTCCCTTCCATTCCATTCCATTCGGTTCCATTCGATTCCATTCGATTCCATTCCATTTCACTCCATTCCATTCCATTCCGTTAAGTTCCGTTCTGTTCCATTCCGTTCCGTTCTATTCGTGTTGATTCCATTCTATTCCACTCCATTCCATTCGATTCCATTCGATTCCATTCCATTCCATTCCATTGCATTCCATTCCATTCCATTCCTATCCATTCCATTCTACTCGGGTTGATTCCATTCTATTCCATTCCATTCCATTCCATTCCATTCCATTCCATTCCCTTTCATTCCATTCCATTCCATTCCATTCCATTCCATTCCATTCCATTCCATTCCATTCCGTTCTACTCGGGTCCTTTCCATTCCATTCCATTCCATTCGATTCCCTTCCATTCCATTCGATTCCATTCCATTCCATTCCAATCCATTCCATTCTACTCGGGTTGATTCCATTCCATTGCATTCCATTCCATTCCATTCCATTGCATTCCATTCCATTCCATTCCTTTCTACTCGGGTTGATTCCATTCTATTCCATTCCATTCCATTCGATTCCATTCGATTCCATTCCATTCCATTCCATTTCATTGCATTCCATTCTATTCCATTCCATTCCATTCCATTCCATTCCATTCCATTCCATTCCATTCCATTCCATTCCTTTCTACTCGGGTTGATTCCATTCTATTCCATTCCATTCCATTCGTTTCCATTCGATTCCATTCGATTCCATTCCATTCCATTCCATTCCATTCCATTCCGTTCTACTCGGGTTCATTCCATTCCATTGCATTCCATTCTATTGTATTGCATTGAATTCCATTCCATTCCATTCAATTCCATTCCATTCCTTTCCATTCCATTCCATTCCATTCCATTCCATTCCATTCCATTCCATTCCATTCCATTCCATTCCTTTCCATTCCGTTCTACTCGGGTTGATTCCATTCCATTCCATTCCATTCCACTGAATTCCATTCCATTCCATTCCAATCCATTCCATTCCATTCCATTCCATTCCATTCCGTTCAACTCGAGTTGATTCCATTCCATTCCATTCCATTCCATTCCATTCCATTCCACTCCATTCCATTCTACTCGGGTTGATTCCATTCCATTCCATTCCATTCCATTCCATTCCATTCCATTCCATTCCACTCCGTTCCATTCGGTTCCATTCGATTCCATTCGATTCCATTCCATTTCAATCCATTCCATTCCGTTCTGTTCCGTTCTGTTCCTTTCCGTTCCTTTCTATTCGGGTTGATTCCATTCTATTCCACTCCATTCCATTCGATTCCATTCGATTCCATTCGATTCCATTCCATTCCATTCCATTCCATTCCATTCCATTCCATTCTATTCTATTGATTTCCATTCCATTCCATTCCATTAAATTCCTATCCACTTCATTCTACTCGGGTTGATTCCAATCCATTCCATTCCATTCCATTCCATTCCATTCCATTCCATTCCATTCCATTCCATTCGATTCCATTCCATTCCATTCCATTCCATTCCATTCCAATCCATTCCATTCTACTCGGGTTGATTCCATTCCATTCCATTCCATTCCTTTCCATTGCCTTCCATTCCATTCCATTCCATTCCATTCCAATCCATTCCATTCTACTCGGGTTGATTCCATTTCATTCCATTCCATTCCTTTCCATTGCCTTCCATTCCATTCCATTCGGTTCCATTCGATTCCATTCGATTCCATTCTATTCCACTCCATTCAATTCTATTCCATTCGATTCCATTCGATTCCATTCCGTTCCATTCCATTCCGTTCCATATCATTCTATTTCATTGAATTTCATTCCATTCCATTCCATTCCATTCCAATCCATTCCATTCCGTTCCATTCTACTCGGGTTGATTCCATTCCATTCCATTCCATTCCATTCCATTCCATTCCATTCCATTCCAATCCATTCCATTCGATTCCATTCCATTCCATTCCACTCCATTCCATTCCATTCCATTCCATTCCATTCCATTCCATTCCATTCGATTCCATTCGATTTCATTCGATTCCATTCCATTCCATTCCATTCCATTCCATTCCATTCCATTCCATTCCATTCCATTCCTTTCCATTCCATTCCATTCTATTCCATTCGATTCCATTCCATTCCATTCCATTCGATTCCATTCGATTCCATTCCATTCCATTCCATTCCATTCCATTCCATTCCATTCCGTTCTACTCGGGTTCATTCCATTGCATTCCATTCCATTCCATTCTATTCCATTGAATTTCATTCCATTCCATTCCATTCCATTCCATTCCATTCCGTTCCATTCTACTGGGGTTGATTCCATTCCATTCCATTCCATTCCATTCCATTCCATTCCATTCCATTCCATTCCATTCCATTCCATTCGATTCCATTCGATTCCATTCCATTCCATTCCATTTCATTCCATTCCAATCCATTTCATTCTACTCGGGTTGATTCCAATCCATTCCATTCCATTCCATTCCAATCCATTCCATTCCATTCCATTCCATTCCATTCGATTCCATTCGATTCCATTCCATTCCATTCCATTCCATTCCATTCCATTCCATTCCATTCCTTTCCATTGCCTTCCATTCCATTCCATTCGGTTCCATTCGATTCCGTTCGATTCCATTCTATTCCACTCCTTTCAATTCTATTCCATTCGATTCCATTCGATTCCATTCCGTTCCATTCCATTCCATTCCATTTCATTCTATTTCATTGAATTTCATTCCATTCCATTCCGTTCCATTCCAATCCATTCCATTCTACTCGGGTTGATTCCATTCCATTCCATTCCATTCCATTCCGTTCCATTCCATTCCATTTCATTCCAGTCCATTCCATTCGATTCCATTCAATTCCATTCCATTTCACTGCATTCCATTCCATTCCATTCCATTTTATTCCATTCCATTCCTTTCCATTCCACTCCATTCCATTCCATTCCATTCCATTCCATTCCTTTCTACTCGGGTTGATTCCATTCTGTTCCATTCCATTCCATTCCATTCCTTTCGATTCCATTTGATTCCATTCCATTCCATTCCATTCCATTCCATTCCATTCTACTCAGGTTCATAACATTCCATTGCATTCCATTCTATTGTATTCCATTGAATTCCACTCCATTCCATTCCATTCCATTCCTTTCCATTCCATTCCATTCCATTCCATTCCATTCCATTCCATTCCATTCCATTCCATTCCATTCCGTTCTACTCGGTTTGATTCCATTCCATTCCATTTTCATTCCATTGAATTCCATTCCATTCCATTCCATTCCAATCCATTCCATTCCATTCCATTCCATTCCATTCCATTCCGTTCAACTCGGGTTGATTCCATTCTATTCCACTCCATTCCATTCTATTCCATTCAATTCCACTCGATTCCATTCCATTCCATTCCATTCCATTCCATTCCATTTCAATCCATTCCATTCTACTCGGGTTGATTCCATTCCATTCCATTCAATTCCATTCCATTCCATTCCATTCCATTCCATTCCATTCCATTCCATTCCCTTCCATTCCGTTCCATTCGGTTCCATTCGATTCCATTCGATTCCATTCCATTTCAATCCATTCCATTCCGTTCCGTTCCATTCCGTTCCTTTCCGTTCCGTTATATTCGGGTTGATTCCATTCTATTCCACTCCATTCCATTCGATTCCATTCGATTCCATTCGATTCCATTCCATTCCATTCCATTCCATTCCATTCCATTCTATTCTATTGAATTCCATTCCATTCCATTCCATTCAATTCCTATCCATTCCATTCTACTCGGGTTGATTCCATTCCATTCCATTCCATTCCATTCCATTCCATTCCATTCCAATCCATTCCATTCCATTCGATTCCATTCCATTCCATTCCAGTCCATTCCAATCCATTCCATTCCATTCCATTCCATTCCTTTCCATTGCCTTCCATTCCATTCCATTCGGTTCCATTCGATTCCATTCGATTCCATTCTATTCCACTCCATTCAATTCTATTCCATTCGATTCCATTCGATTCCATTCCATTCCATTCCATTTGATTCTATTTCATTGAATTTCATTCCATTCCATTCCATTCCTTTCCAATCCATTCCATTCTACTCGGGTTGATTCCATTCCATTCCATTCCATTCCATTCGATTCCATTCCATACCATTCGATTCCATTCGATTCCATTCGATTCCATTCCATTCCATTCCATTCCATTCCATTCCATTCCATTCCATTCGATTCCATTCCATTCAATTCCATTCCATTCCATTCCATTCCATTCCATTCCATTCCATTCCATTCCATTCCATTCCGTTCTACTCGGGTTCATTCCATTCCATTCCATTCCATTCTATTGCTTTCCATTCCCTTCCATTCTATTCTATTGAATTCCATTCCATTCCATTCCATTCCATTCCATTCCATTCCATTCCATTCCATTCCATTCCTATCCATTCCATTCTACTCGGGTTGATTCCATTCCATTCCATTCCATTCCATTCCATTCCATTCCATTCCATTCCATTCCATTCCATTCCGTTCTACTCGGGTTCATTCCATTCCATTCCATTCCATTCCCTTCTACTCGGGTTCATTCCATTCAATTCCATTCCATTCCATTCCATTCCATTCCATTCCATTCCATTCCGTTCTACTCGGGTCCTTTCCATTCCATTCCATTCCATTCGATTCCCTTCCATTCCATTCGATTCCATTCCATTCCATTCCAATCCATTCCATTCTACTCGGGTTGATTCCATTCCATTGCATTCCATTCCATTCCATTCCATTGCATTCCATTCCATTCCATTCCTTTCTACTCGGGTTGATTCCATTCTATTCCATTCCATTCCATTCGATTCCATTCGATTCCATTCCATTCCATTCCATTTCATTGCATTCCATTCCATTCCATTCGTTTCCATTCGATTCCATTCGATTCCATTCCATTCCATTCCATTCCATTCCATTCCGTTCTACTCGGGTTCATTCCATTCCATTGCATTCCATTCTATTGTATTGCATTGAATTCCATTCCATTCCATTCAATTCCATTCCATTCCTTTCCATTCCATTCCATTCCATTCCATTCCATTCCATTCCATTCCATTTCATTCCATTCCAGTCCTTTCCAATCCATTCCATTCCATTCCATTCCTTTCCATTCCGTTCTACTCGGGTTGATTCCATTCCATTCCATTCCATTCCACTGAATTCCATTCCATTCCATTCCAATCCATTCCATTCCATTCCATTCCATTCCATTCCATTCCGTTCAACTCGGGTTGATTCCATTCCATTCCATTCCATTCCATTCCATTCCATTCCATTCCATTCCATTCCATTCCAATCCATTCCATTCTAATCGGGTTGATTCCATTCCATTCCATTCCATTCCATTCCATTCCATTCAATTCCATTCCATTCCCTTGCATTCCGTTCCATTCGGTTCCATTCGATTCCATTCGATTCCATTCCATTTCAATCCATTCCATTCCGTTCTGTTCCATTCTGTTCCTTTCCGTTCCTTTCTATTCGGGTTGATTCCATTCTATTCCACTCCATTCCATTCGATTCCATTCGATTCCATTCGATTCCATTCCATTCCATTGCATTCCATTCCATTCCATTCCATTCCATTCTATTCTATTGATTTCCATTCCATTCCATTCCATTAAATTCCTATCCACTTCATTCTACTCGGGTTGATTCCAATCCATTCCATTCCATTCCGTTCCATTCCATTCCATTCCATTCCATTCCATTCCATTCCATTCCATTCGATACCATTCCATTCCATTCCACTCCATTCCATTCCATTCCATTCCAATCCATTCCATTCTACTCGGGTTGATTCCATTCCATTCCATTCCATTCCTTTCCATTGCCTTCCATTCCATTCCATTCCATTCCATTCCAATCCATTCCATTCTACTCGGGTTGATTCCATTCCATTCCATTCCATTCCATTCCTTTCCATTGCCTTCCATTCCATTCCATTCGGTTCCATTCGATTCCATTCGATTCCATTCTATTCCACTCCATTCAATTCTATTCCATTCGATTCCATTCGATTCCATTCCGTTCCATTCCATTCCGTTCCATATCATTCTATTTCATTGAATTTCATTCCATTCCATTCCATTCCATTCCAATCCATTCCATTCTACTCGGGTTGATTCCATTCCATTCCATTCCAATCCATTCCATTCCGTTCCATTCTACTCGTGTTGATTCCATTCCATTCCATTCCATTCCACTCCATTCCATTCCATTCCATTCCATTCCATTCCATTCCATTCGATTCCATTCGATTTCATTCGATTCCATTCCATTCCATTCCATTCCATTCCATTCCATTCCATTCCATTCCATTCCTTTCCATTCCATTCCATTCTATTCCATTCGATTCCATTCCATTCCATTCCATTCGATTCCATTCGATTCCATTCCATTCCATTCCATTCCATTCCATTCCATTCCATTCCATTCCATTCCGTTCTACTCGGGTTCATTCCATTGCATTCCATTCCATTCCATTCTATTCCATTGAATTTCATTCCATTCCATTCCATTCCATTCCATTCCATTCCGTTCCATTCTACTGGGGTTGATTCCATTCCATTCCATTCCATTCCATTCCATTCCATTCCATTCCATTCCATTCCATTCCATTCGATTCCATTCGATTCCATTCCATTCCATTCCATTTCATTCCATTCCAATCCATTCCATTCTACTCGGGTTGATTCCATTCCATTCCATTCCATTCCATTCCCTTCCATTCCATTCCATTCGGTTCCATTCGATTCCATTCGATTCCATTCCATTTCACTCCATTCCATTCCATTCCGTTAAGTTCCGTTCTGTTCCGTTCCGTTCCGTTCTATTCGGGATGATTCCATTCTATTCCACTCCATTCCATTCGATTCCATTCGATTCCATTCCATTCCATTCCATTCCATTCCATTCCATTCCCTTCCATTCTATTCTATTGAATTCCATTGCATTCCATTCCATTCCATTCCTATCCATTCCATTCTACTCGGTTTGATTCCATTCCTTTCCATTCCATTTCATTCCATTCCATTCCATTCCGCTCTACTCGGGTTCATTCCATTCCATTCCATTCCATTTGATTGCATTCGATTCCATTCCATTCCTTTCCGTTCTACTCGGGTCCATTCCATTCCATTCCATTCCATTCCATTCCATTCCATTCCAGTCCATTCCATTCGATTCCATTCCATTCCATTCCATTCCATTGCATTCCATTCCATTCCATTCCATTCCATTCCATTCCATTCCATTCCATTCCATTCCATTCCATTCCCTTCCATTCCGTTCCATTCGGTTCCATTCGATTCCATTTGATTCCATTCCATTTCAATCCATTCCATTCCGTTCCGTTCCGTTCCGTTTCTTTCCGTTCAGTTCTATTCGGGTTGATTCCATTCTATTCCTCTCCATTCCATTCGATTCCATTCGATTCCATTCCATTCCATTCCATTCCATTCTATTCTATTGAATTCCATTCCATTCCATTCCATTAAATTCTTATCCATTTCATTCTACTCGGGTTGATTCCAATCCATTCCATTCCATTCCATTCCATTCCATTCCATTCCATTCCATTCCATTCCATTCCATTCGATTCCATTCCATTCCATTCCATTCCATTCCATTCCATTCCATTCCAATCCATTCCATTCTACTCGGGTTGATTCCATTCCATTCCATTCCATTCCTTTCCATTGCCTTCCATTCCATTCCATTCGGTTCCATTCGATTCCATTCGATTCCATTCTATTCCACTCCATTCAATTCTATTCCATTCGATTCCATTCGATTCCATTCCGTTCCATTCCATTCCATTCCATTTCATTCTATTTCATTGAATTTCATTCCATTCCATTCCATTCCATTCCAATCCATTCCATTCTACTCGGGTTGATTCCATTCCATTCCATTCCATTCCATTCCGTTCCATTCAACCCGGGTTGATTCCATTCCATTCCATTCCATTCCATTCCATTCCATTCCATTCCATTCCATTCCATTCCATTCCATTCGATTCCATTCCATTCCATTCCACTCAATTCCATTCCATTCCATTCCATTCGATTCCATTCGATTGCATTCGATTCCATTCCATTCCATTCCATTCGATTCCATTCGATTGCATTCGATTCCATTCCATTCCATTCCATTCCATTGCATTCCATTCCATTCCATTCCATTCCATTCCATTCCATTCCATTCTATTCCATTCGATTCCATTCCATTCCATTCCATTCCATTCCATTCCATTCCATTCTATTCCATTCCATTCCATTCCGTTCTACTCGGGTTCATTCCATTTCATTCCATTCCATTCCATTCTATTCCATTGAATTCCATTCCATTCCATTCCATTCCATTCCATTCCATTCCATTCCATTCCATTCCATTCCATTCTACTGGGGTTGATTCCATTCCATTCCATTCCATTCCAATCCATTCCATTCCATTCCATTCCATTCCATTCCATTCCATTCCATTCGATTCCATTCCATTCCATTCCATTCCATTCCATTCCATTCCAATCCATTCCATTCTACTCGGGTTGATTCCATTCCATTCCATTCCATTCCATTCCATTCCCTTCCATTCCATTCCATTCGGTTCCATTCGATTCCATTCGATTCCATTCCATTTCACTCCATTCCATTCCATTCCGTTAAGTTCCGTTCTGTTCCGTTCCGTTCCGTTCTATTCGGGTTGATTCCATTCTATTCCACTCCATTCCATTCGATTCCATTCGATTCCATTCCATTCCATTCCATTGCATTCCATTCCATTCCATTCCTATCCATTCCATTCTACTCGGGTTGATTCCATTCTATTCCATTCCATTCCATTCCATTCCATTCCATTCCATTCCCTTTCATTCCATTCCATTCCATTCCATTCCATTCCATTCCATTCCATTCCATTCCGTTCTACTCGGGTCCTTTCCATTCCATTCCATTCCATTCGATTCCCTTCCATTCCATTCGATTCCATTCCATTCCATTCCAATCCATTCCATTCTACTCGGGTTGATTCCATTCCATTGCATTCCATTCCATTCCATTCCATTGCATTCCATTCCATTCCATTCCTTTCTACTCGGGTTGATTCCATTCTATTCCATTCCATTCCATTCGATTCCATTCGATTCCATTCCATTCCATTCCATTTCATTGCATTCCATTCTATTCCATTCCATTCCATTCCATTCCATTCCATTCCATTCCATTCCATTCCATTCCATTCCTTTCTACTCGGGTTGATTCCATTCTATTCCATTCCATTCCATTCGTTTCCATTCGATTCCATTCGATTCCATTCCATTCCATTCCATTCCATTCCATTCCGTTCTACTCGGGTTCATTCCATTCCATTGCATTCCATTCTATTGTATTGCATTGAATTCCATTCCATTCCATTCAATTCCATTCCATTCCTTTCCATTCCATTCCATTCCATTCCATTCCATTCCATTCCATTCCATTCCATTCCATTCCATTCCTTTCCATTCCGTTCTACTCGGGTTGATTCCATTCCATTCCATTCCATTCCACTGAATTCCATTCCATTCCATTCCAATCCATTCCATTCCATTCCATTCCATTCCATTCCGTTCAACTCGAGTTGATTCCATTCCATTCCATTCCATTCCATTCCATTCCATTCCACTCCATTCCATTCTACTCGGGTTGATTCCATTCCATTCCATTCCATTCCATTCCATTCCATTCCATTCCATTCCACTCCGTTCCATTCGGTTCCATTCGATTCCATTCGATTCCATTCCATTTCAATCCATTCCATTCCGTTCTGTTCCGTTCTGTTCCTTTCCGTTCCTTTCTATTCGGGTTGATTCCATTCTATTCCACTCCATTCCATTCGATTCCATTCGATTCCATTCGATTCCATTCCATTCCATTCCATTCCATTCCATTCCATTCCATTCTATTCTATTGATTTCCATTCCATTCCATTCCATTAAATTCCTATCCACTTCATTCTACTCGGGTTGATTCCAATCCATTCCATTCCATTCCATTCCATTCCATTCCATTCCATTCCATTCCATTCCATTCGATTCCATTCCATTCCATTCCATTCCATTCCATTCCAATCCATTCCATTCTACTCGGGTTGATTCCATTCCATTCCATTCCATTCCTTTCCATTGCCTTCCATTCCATTCCATTCCATTCCATTCCAATCCATTCCATTCTACTCGGGTTGATTCCATTTCATTCCATTCCATTCCTTTCCATTGCCTTCCATTCCATTCCATTCGGTTCCATTCGATTCCATTCGATTCCATTCTATTCCACTCCATTCAATTCTATTCCATTCGATTCCATTCGATTCCATTCCGTTCCATTCCATTCCGTTCCATATCATTCTATTTCATTGAATTTCATTCCATTCCATTCCATTCCATTCCAATCCATTCCATTCCGTTCCATTCTACTCGGGTTGATTCCATTCCATTCCATTCCATTCCATTCCATTCCATTCCATTCCATTCCAATCCATTCCATTCGATTCCATTCCATTCCATTCCACTCCATTCCATTCCATTCCATTCCATTCCATTCCATTCCATTCCATTCGATTCCATTCGATTTCATTCGATTCCATTCCATTCCATTCCATTCCATTCCATTCCATTCCATTCCATTCCATTCCTTTCCATTCCATTCCATTCTATTCCATTCGATTCCATTCCATTCCATTCCATTCGATTCCATTCGATTCCATTCCATTCCATTCCATTCCATTCCATTCCATTCCATTCCGTTCTACTCGGGTTCATTCCATTGCATTCCATTCCATTCCATTCTATTCCATTGAATTTCATTCCATTCCATTCCATTCCATTCCATTCCATTCCGTTCCATTCTACTGGGGTTGATTCCATTCCATTCCATTCCATTCCATTCCATTCCATTCCATTCCATTCCATTCGATTCCATTCGATTCCATTCCATTCCATTCCATTTCATTCCATTCCAATCCATTTCATTCTACTCGGGTTGATTCCAATCCATTCCATTCCATTCCATTCCAATCCATTCCATTCCATTCCATTCCATTCCATTCGATTCCATTCGATTCCATTCCATTCCATTCCATTCCATTCCATTCCATTCCATTCCATTCCTTTCCATTGCCTTCCATTCCATTCCATTCGGTTCCATTCGATTCCGTTCGATTCCATTCTATTCCACTCCTTTCAATTCTATTCCATTCGATTCCATTCGATTCCATTCCGTTCCATTCCATTCCATTCCATTTCATTCTATTTCATTGAATTTCATTCCATTCCATTCCGTTCCATTCCAATCCATTCCATTCTACTCGGGTTGATTCCATTCCATTCCATTCCATTCCATTCCGTTCCATTCCATTCCATTTCATTCCAGTCCATTCCATTCGATTCCATTCAATTCCATTCCATTTCACTGCATTCCATTCCATTCCATTCCATTTTATTCCATTCCATTCCTTTCCATTCCACTCCATTCCATTCCATTCCATTCCATTCCATTCCTTTCTACTCGGGTTGATTCCATTCTGTTCCATTCCATTCCATTCCATTCCTTTCGATTCCATTTGATTCCATTCCATTCCATTCCATTCCATTCCATTCTACTCAGGTTCATAACATTCCATTGCATTCCATTCTATTGTATTCCATTGAATTCCATTCCATTCCATTCCATTCCATTCCTTTCCATTCCATTCCATTCCATTCCATTCCATTCCATTCCATTCCATTCCATTCCATTCCATTCCGTTCTACTCGGTTTGATTCCATTCCATTCCATTTTCATTCCATTGAATTCCATTCCATTCCATTCCATTCCAATCCATTCCATTCCATTCCATTCCATTCCATTCCATTCCGTTCAACTCGGGTTGATTCCATTCTATTCCACTCCATTCCATTCTATTCCATTCAATTCCACTCGATTCCATTCCATTCCATTCCATTCCATTCCATTCCATTTCAATCCATTCCATTCTACTCGGGTTGATTCCATTCCATTCCATTCAATTCCATTCCATTCCATTCCATTCCATTCCATTCCATTCCATTCCATTCCCTTCCATTCCGTTCCATTCGGTTCCATTCGATTCCATTCGATTCCATTCCATTTCAATCCATTCCATTCCGTTCCGTTCCATTCCGTTCCTTTCCGTTCCGTTATATTCGGGTTGATTCCATTCTATTCCACTCCATTCCATTCGATTCCATTCGATTCCATTCGATTCCATTCCATTCCATTCCATTCCATTCCATTCCATTCTATTCTATTGAATTCCATTCCATTCCATTCCATTCAATTCCTATCCATTCCATTCTACTCGGGTTGATTCCATTCCATTCCATTCCATTCCATTCCATTCCATTCCATTCCAATCCATTCCATTCCATTCGATTCCATTCCATTCCATTCCAGTCCATTCCAATCCATTCCATTCCATTCCATTCCATTCCTTTCCATTGCCTTCCATTCCATTCCATTCGGTTCCATTCGATTCCATTCGATTCCATTCTATTCCACTCCATTCAATTCTATTCCATTCGATTCCATTCGATTCCATTCCATTCCATTCCATTTGATTCTATTTCATTGAATTTCATTCCATTCCATTCCATTCCTTTCCAATCCATTCCATTCTACTCGGGTTGATTCCATTCCATTCCATTCCATTCCATTCGATTCCATTCCATACCATTCGATTCCATTCGATTCCATTCGATTCCATTCCATTCCATTCCATTCCATTCCATTCCATTCCATTCCATTCCATTCGATTCCATTCCATTCAATTCCATTCCATTCCATTCCATTCCATTCCATTCCATTCCATTCCATTCCATTCCATTCCGTTCTACTCGGGTTCATTCCATTCCATTCCATTCCATTCTATTGCTTTCCATTCCCTTCCATTCTATTCTATTGAATTCCATTCCATTCCATTCCATTCCATTCCATTCCATTCCATTCCATTCCATTCCTATCCATTCCATTCTACTCGGGTTGATTCCATTCCATTCCATTCCATTCCATTCCATTCCATTCCATTCCATTCCATTCCATTCCATTCCATTCCGTTCTACTCGGGTTCATTCCATTCCATTCCATTCCATTCCCTTCTACTCGGGTTCATTCCATTCAATTCCATTCCATTCCATTCCATTCCATTCCATTCCATTCCATTCCGTTCTACTCGGGTCCTTTCCATTCCATTCCATTCCATTCGATTCCCTTCCATTCCATTCGATTCCATTCCATTCCATTCCAATCCATTCCATTCTACTCGGGTTGATTCCATTCCATTGCATTCCATTCCATTCCATTCCATTGCATTCCATTCCATTCCATTCCTTTCTACTCGGGTTGATTCCATTCTATTCCATTCCATTCCATTCGATTCCATTCGATTCCATTCCATTCCATTCCATTTCATTGCATTCCATTCCATTCCATTCGTTTCCATTCGATTCCATTCGATTCCATTCCATTCCATTCCATTCCATTCCATTCCGTTCTACTCGGGTTCATTCCATTCCATTGCATTCCATTCTATTGTATTGCATTGAATTCCATTCCATTCCATTCAATTCCATTCCATTCCTTTCCATTCCATTCCATTCCATTCCATTCCATTCCATTCCATTCCATTTCATTCCATTCCAGTCCTTTCCAATCCATTCCATTCCATTCCATTCCTTTCCATTCCGTTCTACTCGGGTTGATTCCATTCCATTCCATTCCATTCCACTGAATTCCATTCCATTCCATTCCAATCCATTCCATTCCATTCCATTCCATTCCATTCCATTCCGTTCAACTCGGGTTGATTCCATTCCATTCCATTCCATTCCATTCCATTCCATTCCATTCCATTCCATTCCATTCCAATCCATTCCATTCTAATCGGGTTGATTCCATTCCATTCCATTCCATTCCATTCCATTCCATTCAATTCCATTCCATTCCCTTGCATTCCGTTCCATTCGGTTCCATTCGATTCCATTCGATTCCATTCCATTTCAATCCATTCCATTCCGTTCTGTTCCATTCTGTTCCATTCCGTTCCTTTCTATTCGGGTTGATTCCATTCTATTCCACTCCATTCCATTCGATTCCATTCGATTCCATTCGATTCCATTCCATTCCATTGCATTCCATTCCATTCCATTCCATTCCATTCTATTCTATTGATTTCCATTCCATTCCATTCCATTAAATTCCTATCCACTTCATTCTACTCGGGTTGATTCCAATCCATTCCATTCCATTCCGTTCCATTCCATTCCATTCCATTCCATTCCATTCCATTCCATTCCATTCGATACCATTCCATTCCATTCCACTCCATTCCATTCCATTCCATTCCAATCCATTCCATTCTACTCGGGTTGATTCCATTCCATTCCATTCCATTCCTTTCCATTGCCTTCCATTCCATTCCATTCCATTCCATTCCAATCCATTCCATTCTACTCGGGTTGATTCCATTCCATTCCATTCCATTCCATTCCTTTCCATTGCCTTCCATTCCATTCCATTCGGTTCCATTCGATTCCATTCGATTCCATTCTATTCCACTCCATTCAATTCTATTCCATTCGATTCCATTCGATTCCATTCCGTTCCATTCCATTCCGTTCCATATCATTCTATTTCATTGAATTTCATTCCATTCCATTCCATTCCATTCCAATCCATTCCATTCTACTCGGGTTGATTCCATTCCATTCCATTCCAATCCATTCCATTCCGTTCCATTCTACTCGGGTTGATTCCATTCCATTCCATTCCATTCCACTCCATTCCATTCCATTCCATTCCATTCCATTCCATTCCATTCCATTCGATTCCATTCGATTTCATTCGATTCCATTCCATTCCATTCCATTCCATTCCATTCCATTCCATTCCATTCCATTCCTTTCCATTCCATTCCATTCTATTCCATTCGATTCCATTCCATTCCATTCCATTCGATTCCATTCCATTCCATTCCATTCCATTCCATTCCATTCCATTCCATTCCATTCCGTTCTACTCGGGTTCATTCCATTGCATTCCATTCCATTCCATTCTATTCCATTCGATTCCATTCCATTCCATTCCATTCGATTCCATTCCATTCCATTCCATTCCATTCCATTCCATTCCATTCCATTCCATTCCGTTCTACTCGGGTTCATTCCATTGCATTCCATTCCATTCCATTCTATTCCATTGAATTTCATTCCATTCCATTCCATTCCATTCCATTCCATTCCGTTCCATTCTACTGGGGTTGATTCCATTCCATTCCATTCCATTCCATTCCATTCCATTCCATTCCATTCCATTCCATTCCATTCGATTCCATTCGATTCCATTCCATTCCATTCCATTTCATTCCATTCCAATCCATTCCATTCTACTCGGGTTGATTCCATTCCATTCCATTCCATTCCATTCCCTTCCATTCCATTCCATTCGGTTCCATTCGATTCCATTCGATTCCATTCCATTTCACTCCATTCCATTCCATTCCGTTAAGTTCCGTTCTGTTCCGTTCCGTTCCGTTCTATTCGGGATGATTCCATTCTATTCCACTCCATTCCATTCGATTCCATTCGATTCCATTCCATTCCATTCCATTCCATTCCATTCCATTCCCTTCCATTCTATTCTATTGAATTCCATTGCATTCCATTCCATTCCATTCCTATCCATTCCATTCTACTCGGTTTGATTCCATTCCTTTCCATTCCATTTCATTCCATTCCATTCCATTCCGCTCTACTCGGGTTCATTCCATTCCATTCCATTCCATTTGATTGCATTCGATTCCATTCCATTCCTTTCCGTTCTACTCGGGTCCATTCCATTCCATTCCATTCCATTCCATTCCATTCCAGTCCATTCCATTCGATTCCATTCCATTCCATTCCATTCCATTGCATTCCATTCCATTCCATTCCATTCCATTCCATTCCATTCCATTCCATTCCATTCCATTCCATTCCCTTCCATTCCGTTCCATTCGGTTCCATTCGATTCCATTTGATTCCATTCCATTTCAATCCATTCCATTCCGTTCCGTTCCGTTCCGTTTCTTTCCGTTCAGTTCTATTCGGGTTGATTCCATTCTATTCCTCTCCATTCCATTCGATTCCATTCGATTCCATTCCATTCCATTCCATTCCATTCTATTCTATTGAATTCCATTCCATTCCATTCCATTAAATTCTTATCCATTTCATTCTACTCGGGTTGATTCCAATCCATTCCATTCCATTCCATTCCATTCCATTCCATTCCATTCCATTCCATTCCATTCCATTCGATTCCATTCCATTCCATTCCATTCCATTCCATTCCATTCCATTCCAATCCATTCCATTCTACTCGGGTTGATTCCATTCCATTCCATTCCATTCCTTTCCATTGCCTTCCATTCCATTCCATTCGGTTCCATTCGATTCCATTCGATTCCATTCTATTCCACTCCATTCAATTCTATTCCATTCGATTCCATTCGATTCCATTCCGTTCCATTCCATTCCATTCCATTTCATTCTATTTCATTGAATTTCATTCCATT
The DNA here is from genome assembly GCF_029281585.2 of Gorilla gorilla gorilla. Lineage (NCBI taxonomy): Eukaryota > Metazoa > Chordata > Mammalia > Primates > Hominidae > Gorilla > Gorilla gorilla. The sequence continues at coordinate 14,949,867 of NC_073241.2, forward strand.
CCATTCCATTCCATTCCAATCCATTCCATTCTACTCGGGTTGATTCCATTCCATTCCATTCCATTCCATTCCGTTCCATTCAACCCGGGTTGATTCCATTCCATTCCATTCCATTCCATTCCATTCCATTCCATTCCATTCCATTCCATTCCATTCGATTCCATTCCATTCCATTCCACTCAATTCCATTCCATTCCATTCCATTCGATTCCATTCGATTGCATTCGATTCCATTCCATTCCATTCCATTCGATTCCATTCGATTGCATTCGATTCCATTCCATTCCATTCCATTCCATTGCATTGCATTCCATTCCATTCCATTCCATTCCATTCCATTCTATTCCATTCGATTCCATTCCATTCCATTCCATTCCATTCCATTCCATTCCATTCCATTCTATTCCATTCCATTCCATTCCGTTCTACTCGGGTTCATTCCATTTCATTCCATTCCATTCCATTCTATTCCATTGAATTCCATTCCATTCCATTCCATTCCATTCCATTCCATTCCATTCCATTCCATTCCATTCCATTCTACTGGGGTTGATTCCATTCCATTCCATTCCATTCCAATCCATTCCATTCCATTCCATTCCATTCCATTCCATTCCATTCCATTCGATTCCATTCCATTCCATTCCATTCCATTCCATTCCATTCCAATCCATTCCATTCTACTCGGGTTGATTCCATTCCATTCCATTCCATTCCATTCCATTCCCTTCCATTCCATTCCATTCGGTTCCATTCGATTCCATTCGATTCCATTCCATTTCACTCCATTCCATTCCATTCCGTTAAGTTCCGTTCTGTTCCGTTCCGTTCCGTTCTATTCGGGTTGATTCCATTCTATTCCACTCCATTCCATTCGATTCCATTCGATTCCATTCCATTCCATTCCATTGCATTCCATTCCATTCCATTCCTATCCATTCCATTCTACTCGGGTTGATTCCATTCTATTCCATTCCATTCCATTCCATTCCATTCCATTCCATTCCCTTTCATTCCATTCCATTCCATTCCATTCCATTCCATTCCATTCCATTCCATTCCGTTCTACTCGGGTCCTTTCCATTCCATTCCATTCCATTCGATTCCCTTCCATTCCATTCGATTCCATTCCATTCCATTCCAATCCATTCCATTCTACTCGGGTTGATTCCATTCCATTGCATTCCATTCCATTCCATTCCATTGCATTCCATTCCATTCCATTCCTTTCTACTCGGGTTGATTCCATTCTATTCCATTCCATTCCATTCGATTCCATTCGATTCCATTCCATTCCATTCCATTTCATTGCATTCCATTCTATTCCATTCCATTCCATTCCAATCCATTCCATTCCATTCCATTCCATTCCATTCCATTCCTTTCTACTCGGGTTGATTCCATTCTATTCCATTCCATTCCATTCGTTTCCATTCGATTCCATTCGATTCCATTCCATTCCATTCCATTCCATTCCATTCCGTTCTACTCGGGTTCATTCCATTCCATTGCATTCCATTCTATTGTATTGCATTGAATTCCATTCCATTCCATTCAATTCCATTCCATTCCTTTCCATTCCATTCCATTCCATTCCATTCCATTCCATTCCATTCCATTCCATTCCATTCCATTCCTTTCCATTCCGTTCTACTCGGGTTGATTCCATTCCATTCCATTCCATTCCACTGAATTCCATTCCATTCCATTCCAATCCATTCCATTCCATTCCATTCCATTCCATTCCGTTCAACTCGAGTTGATTCCATTCCATTCCATTCCATTCCATTCCATTCCATTCCACTCCATTCCATTCTACTCGGGTTGATTCCATTCCATTCCATTCCATTCCATTCCATTCCATTCCATTCCATTCCACTCCGTTCCATTCGGTTCCATTCGATTCCATTCGATTCCATTCCATTTCAGTCCATTCCATTCCGTTCTGTTCCGTTCTGTTCCTTTCCGTTCCTTTCTATTCGGGTTGATTCCATTCTATTCCACTCCATTCCATTCGATTCCATTCGATTCCATTCGATTCCATTCCATTCCATTCCATTCCATTCCATTCCATTCCATTCTATTCTATTGATTTCCATTCCATTCCATTCCATTAAATTCCTATCCACTTCATTCTACTCGGGTTGATTCCAATCCATTCCATTCCATTCCATTCCATTCCATTCCATTCCATTCCATTCCATTCCATTCGATTCCATTCCATTCCATTCCATTCCAATCCATTCCATTCTACTCGGGTTGATTCCATTCCATTCCATTCCATTCCTTTCCATTGCCTTCCATTCCATTCCATTCCATTCCATTCCAATCCATTCCATTCTACTCGGGTTGATTCCATTTCATTCCATTCCATTCCTTTCCATTGCCTTCCATTCCATTCCATTCGGTTCCATTCGATTCCATTCGATTCCATTCTATTCCACTCCATTCAATTCTATTCCATTCGATTCCATTCGATTCCATTCCGTTCCATTCCATTCCGTTCCATATCATTCTATTTCATTGAATTTCATTCCATTCCATTCCATTCCATTCCAATCCATTCCATTCCGTTCCATTCTACTCGGGTTGATTCCATTCCATTCCATTCCATTCCATTCCATTCCATTCCATTCCATTCCAATCCATTCCATTCGATTCCATTCCATTCCATTCCACTCCATTCCATTCCATTCCATTCCATTCCATTCCATTCCATTCCATTCGATTCCATTCGATTTCATTCGATTCCATTCCATTCCATTCCATTCCATTCCATTCCATTCCATTCCATTCCATTCCTTTCCATTCCATTCCATTCTATTCCATTCGATTCCATTCCATTCCATTCCATTCGATTCCATTCGATTCCATTCCATTCCATTCCATTCCATTCCATTCCATTCCATTCCGTTCTACTCGGGTTCATTCCATTGCATTCCATTCCATTCCATTCTATTCCATTGAATTTCATTCCATTCCATTCCATTCCATTCCATTCCATTCCGTTCCATTCTACTGGGGTTGATTCCATTCCATTCCATTCCATTCCATTCCATTCCATTCCATTCCATTCCATTCCATTCCATTCCATTCCATTCGATTCCATTCGATTCCATTCCATTCCATTCCATTTCATTCCATTCCAATCCATTTCATTCTACTCGGGTTGATTCCAATCCATTCCATTCCATTCCATTCCAATCCATTCCATTCCATTCCATTCCATTCCATTCGATTCCATTCGATTCCATTCCATTCCATTCCATTCCATTCCATTCCATTCCATTCCATTCCTTTCCATTGCCTTCCATTCCATTCCATTCGGTTCCATTCGATTCCGTTCGATTCCATTCTATTCCACTCCTTTCAATTCTATTCCATTCGATTCCATTCAATTCCATTCCGTTCCATTCCATTCCATTCCATTTCATTCTATTTCATTGAATTTCATTCCATTCCATTCCGTTCCATTCCAATCCATTCCATTCTACTCGGGTTGATTCCATTCCATTCCATTCCATTCCATTCCGTTCCATTCCATTCCATTTCATTCCAGTCCATTCCATTCGATTCCATTCAATTCCATTCCATTTCACTGCATTCCATTCCATTCCATTCCATTTTATTCCATTCCATTCCTTTCCATTCCACTCCATTCCATTCCATTCCATTCCATTCCATTCCTTTCGATTCCATTTGATTCCATTCTGTTCCATTCCATTCCATTCCATTCCTTTCGATTCCATTTGATTCCATTCCATTCCATTCCATTCCATTCCATTCTACTCAGGTTCATAACATTCCATTGCATTCCATTCTATTGTATTCCATTGAATTCCATTCCATTCCATTCCATTCCATTCCTTTCCATTCCATTCCATTCCATTCCATTCCATTCCATTCCATTCCATTCCATTCCATTCCATTCCATTCCATTCCATTCCATTCCATTCCGTTCTACTCGGTTTGATTCCATTCCATTCCATTTTCATTCCATTGAATTCCATTCCATTCCATTCCATTCCAATCCATTCCATTCCATTCCATTCCATTCCATTCCATTCCGTTCAACTCGGGTTGATTCCATTCTATTCCACTCCATTCCATTCTATTCCATTCAATTCCACTCGATTCCATTCCATTCCATTCCATTCCATTCCATTCCATTTCAATCCATTCCATTCTACTCGGGTTGATTCCATTCCATTCCATTCAATTCCATTCCATTCCATTCCATTCCATTCCATTCCATTCCATTCCATTCCCTTCCATTCCGTTCCATTCGGTTCCATTCGATTCCATTCGATTCCATTCCATTTCAATCCATTCCATTCCGTTCCGTTCCATTCCGTTCCTTTCCGTTCCGTTATATTCGGGTTGATTCCATTCTATTCCACTCCATTCCATTCGATTCCATTCGATTCCATTCGATTCCATTCCATTCCATTCCATTCCATTCCATTCCATTCTATTCTATTGAATTCCATTCCATTCCATTCCATTCAATTCCTATCCATTCCATTCTACTCGGGTTGATTCCATTCCATTCCATTCCATTCCATTCCATTCCATTCCATTCCAATCCATTCCATTCCATTCGATTCCATTCCATTCCATTCCAGTCCATTCCAATCCATTCCATTCCATTCCATTCCATTCCTTTCCATTGCCTTCCATTCCATTCCATTCGGTTCCATTCGATTCCATTCGATTCCATTCTATTCCACTCCATTCAATTCTATTCCATTCGATTCCATTCGATTCCATTCCATTCCATTCCATTTGATTCTATTTCATTGAATTTCATTCCATTCCATTCCATTCCTTTCCAATCCATTCCATTCTACTCGGGTTGATTCCATTCCATTCCATTCCATTCCATTCGATTCCATTCCATTCCATTCCATTCCATTCCATTCCATTCTATTCTATTGAATTCCATTCCATTCCATTCCATTCAATTCCTATCCATTCCATTCTACTCGGGTTGATTCCATTCCATTCCATTCCATTCCATTCCATTCCATTCCATTCCAATCCATTCCATTCCATTCGATTCCATTCCATTCCATTCCAGTCCATTCCAATCCATTCCATTCCATTCCATTCCATTCCTTTCCATTGCCTTCCATTCCATTCCATTCGGTTCCATTCGATTCCATTCGATTCCATTCTATTCCACTCCATTCAATTCTATTCCATTCGATTCCATTCGATTCCATTCCATTCCATTCCATTTGATTCTATTTCATTGAATTTCATTCCATTCCATTCCATTCCTTTCCAATCCATTCCATTCTACTCGGGTTGATTCCATTCCATTCCATTCCATTCCATTCGATTCCATTCCATACCATTCGATTCCATTCGATTCCATTCGATTCCATTCCATTCCATTCCATTCCATTCCATTCCATTCCATTCCATTCCATTCGATTCCATTCCATTCAATTCCATTCCATTCCATTCCATTCCATTCCATTCCATTCCATTCCATTCCATTCCATTCCGTTCTACTCGGGTTCATTCCATTCCATTCCATTCCATTCTATTGCTTTCCATTCCCTTCCATTCTATTCTATTGAATTCCATTCCATTCCATTCCATTCCATTCCATTCCATTCCATTCCATTCCATTCCTATCCATTCCATTCTACTCGGGTTGATTCCATTCCATTCCATTCCATTCCATTCCATTCCATTCCATTCCATTCCATTCCATTCCATTCCATTCCGTTCTACTCGGGTTCATTCCATTCCATTCCATTCCATTCCCTTCTACTCGGGTTCATTCCATTCAATTCCATTCCATTCCATTCCATTCCATTCCATTCCATTCCATTCCGTTCTACTCGGGTCCTTTCCATTCCATTCCATTCCATTCGATTCCCTTCCATTCCATTCGATTCCATTCCATTCCATTCCAATCCATTCCATTCTACTCGGGTTGATTCCATTCCATTGCATTCCATTCCATTCCATTCCATTGCATTCCATTCCATTCCATTCCTTTCTACTCGGGTTGATTCCATTCTATTCCATTCCATTCCATTCGATTCCATTCGATTCCATTCCATTCCATTCCATTTCATTGCATTCCATTCCATTCCATTCGTTTCCATTCGATTCCATTCGATTCCATTCCATTCCATTCCATTCCATTCCATTCCGTTCTACTCGGGTTCATTCCATTCCATTGCATTCCATTCTATTGTATTGCATTGAATTCCATTCCATTCCATTCAATTCCATTCCATTCCTTTCCATTCCATTCCATTCCATTCCATTCCATTCCATTCCATTCCATTTCATTCCATTCCAGTCCTTTCCAATCCATTCCATTCCATTCCATTCCTTTCCATTCCGTTCTACTCGGGTTGATTCCATTCCATTCCATTCCATTCCACTGAATTCCATTCCATTCCATTCCAATCCATTCCATTCCATTCCATTCCATTCCATTCCATTCCGTTCAACTCGGGTTGATTCCATTCCATTCCATTCCATTCCATTCCATTCCATTCCATTCCATTCCATTCCATTCCAATCCATTCCATTCTAATCGGGTTGATTCCATTCCATTCCATTCCATTCCATTCCATTCCATTCAATTCCATTCCATTCCCTTGCATTCCGTTCCATTCGGTTCCATTCGATTCCATTCGATTCCATTCCATTTCAATCCATTCCATTCCGTTCTGTTCCATTCTGTTCCTTTCCGTTCCTTTCTATTCGGGTTGATTCCATTCTATTCCACTCCATTCCATTCGATTCCATTCGATTCCATTCGATTCCATTCCATTCCATTGCATTCCATTCCATTCCATTCCATTCCATTCTATTCTATTGATTTCCATTCCATTCCATTCCATTAAATTCCTATCCACTTCATTCTACTCGGGTTGATTCCAATCCATTCCATTCCATTCCGTTCCATTCCATTCCATTCCATTCCATTCCATTCCATTCCATTCGATACCATTCCATTCCATTCCACTCCATTCCATTCCATTCCATTCCAATCCATTCCATTCTACTCGGGTTGATTCCATTCCATTCCATTCCATTCCTTTCCATTGCCTTCCATTCCATTCCATTCCATTCCATTCCAATCCATTCCATTCTACTCGGGTTGATTCCATTCCATTCCATTCCATTCCATTCCTTTCCATTGCCTTCCATTCCATTCCATTCGGTTCCATTCGATTCCATTCGATTCCATTCTATTCCACTCCATTCAATTCTATTCCATTCGATTCCATTCGATTCCATTCCGTTCCATTCCATTCCGTTCCATATCATTCTATTTCATTGAATTTCATTCCATTCCATTCCATTCCATTCCAATCCATTCCATTCTACTCGGGTTGATTCCATTCCATTCCATTCCAATCCATTCCATTCCGTTCCATTCTACTCGGGTTGATTCCATTCCATTCCATTCCATTCCATTCCATTCCATTCCATTCCATTCCAATCCATTCCATTCGATTCCATTCCATTCCATTCCACTCCATTCCATTCCATTCCATTCCATTCCATTCCATTCCATTCCATTCGATTCCATTCGATTTCATTCGATTCCATTCCATTCCATTCCATTCCATTCCATTCCATTCCATTCCTTTCCATTCCATTCCATTCTATTCCATTCGATTCCATTCCATTCCATTCCATTCGATTCCATTCGATTCCATTCCATTCCATTCCATTCCATTCCATTCCATTCCATTCCATTCCATTCCGTTCTACTCGGGTTCATTCCATTGCATTCCATTCCATTCCATTCTATTCCATTGAATTTCATTCCATTCCATTCCATTCCATTCCATTCCATTCCGTTCCATTCTACTGGGGTTGATTCCATTCCATTCCATTCCATTCCATTCCATTCCATTCCATTCCATTCCATTCCATTCCATTCCTTTCGATTCCATTCGATTCCATTCCATTCCATTCCATTTCATTCCATTCCAATCCATTCCATTCTACTCGGGTTGATTCCATTCCATTCCATTCCATTCCATTCCCTTCCATTCCATTCCATTCGGTTCCATTCGATTCCATTCGATTCCATTCCATTTCACTCCATTCCATTCCATTCCGTTAAGTTCCGTTCTGTTCCGTTCCGTTCCGTTCTATTCGGGATGATTCCATTCTATTCCACTCCATTCCATTCGATTCCATTCGATTCCATTCCATTCCATTCCATTCCATTCCATTCCATTCCCTTCCATTCTATTCTATTGAATTCCATTGCATTCCATTCCATTCCATTCCTATCCATTCCATTCTACTCGGGTTGATTCCATTCCTTTCCATTCCATTTCATTCCATTCCATTCCATTCCGCTCTACTCGGGTTCATTCCATTCCATTCCATTCCATTTGATTGCATTCGATTCCATTCCATTCCTTTCCGTTCTACTCGGGTCCATTCCATTCCATTCCATTCCATTCCATTCCATTCCATTCCAGTCCATTCCATTCGATTCCATTCCATTCCATTCCATTCCATTGCATTCCATTCCATTCCATTCCATTCCATTCCATTCCATTCCCTTCCATTCCGTTCCATTCGGTTCCATTCGATTCCATTTGATTCCATTCCATTTCAATCCATTCCATTCCGTTCCGTTCCGTTCCGTTTCTTTCCGTTCAGTTCTATTCGGGTTGATTCCATTCTATTCCACTCCATTCCATTCGATTCCATTCGATTCCATTCCATTCCATTCCATTCCATTCTATTCTATTGAATTCCATTCCATTCCATTCCATTAAATTCTTATCCATTTCATTCTACTCGGGTTGATTCCAATCCATTCCATTCCATTCCATTCCATTCCATTCCATTCCATTCCATTCCATTCCATTCCATTCCATTCCATTCGATTCCATTCCATTCCATTCCATTCCATTCCATTCCATTCCATTCCATTCCATTCCAATCCATTCCATTCTACTCGGGTTGATTCCATTCCATTCCATTCCATTCCTTTCCATTGCCTTCCATTCCATTCCATTCGGTTCCATTCGATTCCATTCGATTCCATTCTATTCCACTCCATTCAATTCTATTCCATTCGATTCCATTCGATTCCATTCCGTTCCATTCCATTCCATTCCATTTCATTCTATTTCATTGAATTTCATTCCATTCCATTCCATTCCATTCCAATCCATTCCATTCTACTCGGGTTGATTCCATTCCATTCCATTCCATTCCATTCCGTTCCATTCAACCCGGGTTGATTCCATTCCATTCCATTCCATTCCATTCCATTCCATTCCATTCCATTCCATTCCATTCCATTCCATTCCATTCCATTCGATTCCATTCCATTCCATTCCACTCCATTCCATTCCATTCCATTCCATTCGATTCCATTCGATTGCATTCGATTCCATTCCATTCCATTCCATTCGATTCCATTCGATTGCATTCGATTCCATTCCATTCCATTCCATTCCATTGCATTGCATTCCATTCCATTCCATTCCATTCCATTCCATTCCATTCCATTCTATTCCATTCGATTCCATTCCATTCCATTCCATTCCATTCCATTCCGTTCCATTCCATTCCATTCCATTCCATTCCATTCCGTTCTACTCGGGTTCATTCCATTTCATTCCATTCCATTCCATTCTATTCCATTGAATTCCATTCCATTCCATTCCATTCCATTCCATTCCATTCCATTCCATTCCATTCCATTCTACAGGGGTTGATTCCATTCCATTCCATTCCATTCCAATCCATTCCATTCCATTCCATTCCATTCCATTCCATTCCATTCGATTCCATTCCATTCCATTCCATTCCATTCCGTTGAATTCCATTCCATTCCATTCCATTCCAATCCATTCCATTCCATTCCATTCCATTCCAATCCATTCCGTTCAACTCGGGTTGATTCCATTCCATTCCATTCCATTCCATTCCATTCCATTCCATTGAATTCCTTTCGATTCCATTCCATTCGATTCCATTCGATTCCATTCCATTCCATTCCATTCCAATCCATTCCATTCTACTCGGGTTGATTCCATTCCATTCCATTCCATTCCATTCCATTCCATTCCATTCCATTCCATTCCATTCCATTCCCTTCCATTCCGTTCCATTCGGTTCCATTCGATTCCATTCGATTCCATTCCATTTCAATCCATTCCATTCCGTTCCGTTCCGTTCCGTTTCTTTCCGTTCCATTCTATTCGGTTTGATTCCATTCTATTCCACTCCATTCCATTCGATTCCATTCGATTCCATTCGATTCCATTCCATTCCATTCCATTCCATTCCATTCCATTCCATTCCATTCCATTCCATTCGTTTCCATTCCATTCCATTCCATTCCATTCCATTCCATTCCATTCCATTCCATTCCATTCCATTCCATTCCATTCGATTGCATTGTACTCGGGTTGATTCCATTCCATTCCATTCCATTCCATTCCATTCCATTCCATTCCCTTCTATTCCATGCCATTCGGTTCCATTCGATTCAATTCGATTCCATTCCATGTCACTCCATTCCATTCCATTCCGTTCCGTTCCGTTCCGTTCCGTTCCGTTCTATTCGGTTTGATTCCATTCTATTCCACTCCATTCCATTCGATTCCATTCGATTCCATTCCATTCCATTCCATTCCATTCCCTTCCATTCTATTCTATTGAATTCCATTGCATTCCATTCCATTCCATTCCTATCCATTCCATTCTACTCGGGTTGATTCCATTCCATTCCATTCCATCCCATTCCATTCCATTCCATTCCATTCCATTCCATTCCCTTCCATTCCGTTCTACTCCGGTTCATTCCATTCCATTCCATTCCATTCCAATCCATTCCATTCTACTCGGGTTGATTCCATTCCATTCCATTCCATTCCATTCCAGTCCGTTCCATTCTACTCGGGTTGATTCCATTCCATTCCATTCCATTCCATTACATTCCATTCCATTCCATTCCAATCCATTCGATTGCATTCGATTCCATTCCATTCCATTCCATTCCATTCCATTCCATTCCATTCCTTGCCATTCCATTCCATTCTATTCCATTCGATTCCATTCCATTCCATTCCATTCGATTCCATTCAATTCCATTCCATTCCATTCCATTCCATTCCATTCCATTCCATTCCGTTCTACTCGGGTTCATTCCATTGCATTCCATTCCATTCCATTCTATTCCATTGAATTTCATTCCATTCCATTCCATTCCATTCCATTACATTCCATTCCATTCCATTCCATTCTACTGGGGTTGATTCCATTCCATTCCATTCCATTCCATTCCATTCCATTCCATTCCATTCCATTCCATTCCATTCCATTCCTTTCCATTCCATTCCATTCCATTCGATTCCATTCTTTTCCATTCCATTCCATTCCGTTCCTTTCCATTCCATTCCAATCCATTCCATTCTACTCGGGTTGATTCCATTCCATTCCATTCCATTCCATTCCATTCCATTCCCTTCCATTCCATTCCATTCGGTTCCATTCAATTCCATTCGATTCCATTCCATTTCACTCCATTCCATTCCATTCCGTTAAGTTCCGTTCTGTTCCGTTCCGTTCCGTTCTATTCGGGATGATTCCATTCTATTCCACTCCATTCCATTCGATTCCATTCGATTCCATTCCATTCCATTCCATTCCATTCCATTCCATTCCATTCCATTCCATTCCATTCCCTTCCATTCTATTCTACTGAATTCCATTGCATTCCATTCCATTCCATTCCTATCCATTCCATTCTACTCGGGTTGATTCCATTCCTTTCCATTCCATTTCATTCCATTCCATTCCATTCCGCTCTACTCGTGTTCATTCCATTCCATTCCATTCCATTTGATTGCATTCGATTCCATTCCGTTCCTTTCCGTTCTACTCGGGTCCATTCCATTCCATTCCATTCCATTCCATTCCATTCCGTTCTGTTCCATTCGATTCCATTCCATTCCATTGCAATCCATTCCATTCTACTCGGGTTGATTCCATTCCATTCCATTCCATTCCATTCCATTCCATTCCATTCCATTCCATTCCATTTCATTCCAGTCCATTCCATTCGATTCCCTTCCATTCCATTCCATTTCATTGCATTCCATTCCATTCCATTCCATTCCATTCCATTCCATTCCATTCCATTCCATTCCATTCCGTTCCATTCGGTTCCATTCAATTCCATTCGATTCCATTCCATTTCAATCCATTCCATTCCTTTCCGTTCTGTTCCGTTCCTTTCCGTTCCGTTCTATTCGGGTTGATTCCATTCTATTCCACTCCATTCCATTCGATTCCATTCGATTCCATTCGATTCCATTCCATTCCATTCCATTCTATTCTATTGAATTCCATTCCATTCCATTCCATTAAATTCCTATCCATTTCATTCTACTCGGGTTGATTCCAATCCATTCCATTCCATTCCATTCCATTCCATTCCATTCCATTCCATTCCATTCCATTCCATTCCATTCCATTCGATTCCATTCCATTCCATTCCATTCCATTCCATTCCATTCCATTCCAATACATTCCATTCTACTCGGGTTGATTTCTTTCCATTCCATTCCATTCCTTTCCATTGCCTTCCATTCCATTCCATTCGGTTCCATTCGATTCCATTCGATTCCATTCTATTCCACTCCATTCAATTCTATTCCATTCGATTCCATTCGATTCCATTCCGTTCCATTCCATTCCATTCCATTTCATTCTATTTCATTGAATTTCATTCCATTCCATTCCATTCCATTCCATTCCAATCCATTCCATTCTACTCGGGTTGATTCCATTCCATTCCATTCCATTCCATTCCATTCCATTCCATTCCATTCGATTCCATTCGATTCCATTCCATTCCATTCCATTCCATTCCATTCCATTCCATTCCATTCCATTCCATTCCATTCGATTCCATTCCATTCCAATCCATTCCATTCCATTCCATTCCATTCCATTCCATTCCATTCCATTCCGTTCTACTCGGGTTCATTCCATTTCATTCCATTCCATTCCATTCCATTCTATTGCATTGAATTCCATTCCATTCCATTCCATTCCATTCCATTCCATTCCATTCCATTCCATTCCATTCCATTCCTTTCTACTCGGGTTGATTCCATTCCATTCCATTCCATTCCATTCTATTCCATTGAATTCCATTCCATTCCATACCATTCCATTCCATTGCATTCCATTCCATTCCATTCCATTCCATTCCATTGCATTCCGTTCTACTCGGGTTGATTCCATTCCATTCCATTCCATTCCATTCCATTCCATTCCATTCCATTCCATTCCATTCCATTCCATTCCATTCCATTTCGTTCAACTCGGGTTGATTCCATTCCATTCCATTCAATTCCATTCGATTCCATTCAATTCCATTCGTTTCCATTCCATTCCATTCCGTTCCATTCCATTCCATTCCATTCCAATCCATTCCATTCTACTCGGGTTGATTCCATTCCATTCCATTCCATTCCATTCCATTCCATTCCATTCCATTCCATTCCATTCCATTCCATTCGGTTCCATTCGATTCCATTCGATTCCATTCCATTTCACTCCATTCCATTCCGTTCCGTTCCGTTCCGTTCCAGTCCGTTCCGTTCTATTCGGGTTCATTCCATTCTATTCCACTCCATTCCATTCAATTCCATTCGATTCCATTCGATTCCATTCCATTCCATTCCATTCCATTCCATTCCATTCCCTTCCATTCTATTCTATTGAATTCCATTCCATTCCATTCCATTCCATTCCTATCCATTCCATTCTACTCGGGTTGATTCCATTCCGTTCCATTCCATTCCATTCCATTCCATTCCATTCCATTCCATTCCATTCCATTCCATTCCATTCCATTCCGTTCTACTCTGGTTCATTCCATTCCATTCCATTCCATCCCATTCCATTTCATTCCATTCCATTCCATTCCGTTCTACTCGGGTCCTTTCCATTCCATTCCATTCCATTCGATTCCCTTCAATTCCATTCGATTCCATTCCATTCCATTCCAATCCATTCCATTCTACTCGGGTTGATTCCATTCCATTGCATTCCATTCCATTCCATTCCATTCCATTCCATTCCATTCCATTCCTTTCTACTCGGGTTGATCCCATTCTATTCCATTCCATTCCATTCCATTCGATTCCATTCCATTCCATTCCATTTCATTTCATTCCATTCCATTCCATTCCATTCTATTCCATTCCATTCCATTCCATTCCATTCGATTCCATTCGATTCCATTCGATTCCATTCCATTCCATTCCATTCCATTCCATTCCATTCCGTTCTACTCGTATTCATTCCATTCCATTGCAATCCATTCTATTGTATTCCATTGAATTCCATTCCATTCCAGTCCATTCCATTCCTTTCCATTCCATTCCATTCCATTCCATTCCATTCCATTCCATTCCATTCCATTCCATTCCGTTCTACTCGGGTTGATTCCATTCCATTCCATTCCATTCCACTGAATTCCATTGCATTCCATTCCAATCCATTCCATTCCATTCCATTCCGTTCCATTACGTTCAACTCGGGTTGATTAGATTCCATGCCATTCCATTTCATTGCATTCCATTCCATTCCATTCCATTCCATTCCATTCCATTCCATTCCATTCCATTCCATTCCATTCCGTTCCATTCGGTTCCATTCGATTCCATTCGATTCCATTCCATTTCAATCCATTCCATTCCGTTCCGTTCCGTTCCGTTCCTTTCCGTTCCGTTCTATTCGGGTTGATTCCATTCTATTCCACTCCATTCCATTCGATTCCCTTCGATTCCATTCGATTCCATTCCATTCCATTCCATTCCATTCCATTCCATTCTATTCTATTGAGTTCCATTCCATTCCATTCCATTAAATTCCTATCCATTTCATTCTACTCGGGTTGATTCCAATCCATTCCATTCCATTCCATTCCATTCCATTCCATTCCATTCCATTCCATTCCATTCCATTCCATTCCATTCGATTCCATTCCATTCCATTCCATTCCATTCCATTCCAATCCATTCCATTCTACTCGGGTTGATTCCATTCCATTCCATTCCATTCCTTTCCATTGCCTTCCATTCCATTCCATTCGGTTCCATTCGATTCCATTCGATTCCATTCTATTCCACTCCATTCAATTCTATTCCATTCGATTCCATTCGATTCCATTCCGTTCCATTCCATTCCATTCCATTTCATTCTATTTCATTGAATTTCATTCCATTCCATTCCATTCCATTCCAATCCATTCCATTCTACTCGGGTTGATTCCATTCCATTCCATTCCATTCCTTTCCATTCCATTCCATTCCATTCCATTCGATTCCATTCGATTCCATTCGATTCCATTCCATTCCATTCCATTCCATTCCATTCCATTCCATTCCATTCCATTCCATTCGATTCCATTCCATTCCATTCCATTCCATTCCATTCCATTCCATTCCATTCCATTCCATTCCATTCCGTTCTACTCGGGTTCATTCCATTCCATTCCATTCCATTCCATTCCATTCCATTCCATTCCATTCCATTCTATTGCATTGAATTCCATTCCATTCCGTTCCATTCCATTCCATTCCATTCCATTCCATTCCATTCCTTTCTACTCGGGTTGATTCCATTCCATTACATTCCATTCCATTCTATTCCATTGAATTCCATTCCATTCCATACCATTCCATTCCATTCCATTCCATTCCATTCCATTCCATTCCATTCCATTCCATTCCATTCCATTCCATTCCATTCCATTGCATTCCGTTCTAGTCGGGTTGATTCCATTCCATTCCATTCCATTCCATTCCATTCCATTCCATTCCATTCCATTCCATTCCATTCCGTTCTACTCGGGTTCATTCCATTCCATTCCATTCCATCCCATTCCATTCCATTCCATTCCAATCGATTCCGTTCTACTCGGGTCCTTTCCATTCCATTCCATTCCATTCGATTCCCTTCAATTCCATTGGATTCCATTCCATTCCATTCCAATCCATTCCATTCTACTCGGGTTGATTCCATTCCATTGCATTCCATTCCATTCCATTCCATTCCATTCCTTTCTACTCGGGTTGATCCCATTCTATTCCATTCCATTCCATTCCATTCCATTCGATTCCATTCCATTCCATTCCATTTCATTGCATTCCATTCCATTCCATTCCATTCCATTCCATTCCATTCCATTCCATTCCATTCCATTCCATTCCATTCCTTTCTACTCGAGTTGATTGCATTCTATTCCATTCCATTCCATTCCATTCCATTCGATTCCATTCGATTCCATTCGATTCCATTCCATTCCATTCCATTCCATTCCATTCCGTTCTACTCGTGTTCATTCCATTCCATTGCATTCCATTCTATTGTATTCCATTGAATTCCATTCCATTCCATTCCATTCCATTCCTTTCCATTCCATTCCATTCCATTCCATTCCATTCCATTCCATTCCATTCCATTCCATTCCGTTCTACTCGGGTTGATTCCATTCCATTCCATTCGATTCCATTCCATTCCATTCCATTCCATTCCATTCCATTCCATTCCATTCCCTTCCATTCCGTTCCATTCGGTTCCATTCGATTCCATTCGATTCCATTCCATTTCAATCCATTCCATTCCGTTCCGTTCCGTCCCGTTCCTTTCCGTTCCGTTCTATTCGGGTTGATTCCATTCTATTCCACTCCATTCCATTCGATTCCATTCGATTCCATTCGATTCCATTCCATTCCATTCCATTCCATTCCATTCCATTCCATTCTATTCTATAGAATTCCATTCCATTCCATTCCATTAAATTCCTATCCATTTCATTCTACTCTGGTTGATTCCAATCCATTCCATTCCATTCCATTCCATTCCATACCATTCCATTCCATTCCATTCCATTCCATTCGATTCCATTCCATTCCATTCCATTCCATTCCATTCCATTCTATTCCATTCCATTCCATTCCATTCCATTCCATTCCGTTCTACTCGGGTTCATTCCATTCCATTCCATTCCATTCCATTCCATTCCGTTCTACTCGGGTCCATTCCATTCCTTTCCATTCCATTCGATTCCTTTCCATTCCATTCGAATCCACTCCATTCCATTCCATTCCAATCCATTCCATTCTACTCGGGTTGATTCCATTCCATTCCATTCCATTCCATTCCGTTCCATTCTACTCGGGTTGATTCCATTCCATTCCATTCCATTCCATTCCATTCCATTCCATTCCATTCCATTCCGTTCTACTCGGGTTCATTCCATTCCATTCCATTCCATTCGATTCCATTCCATTCCTTTCCAATCCATTCCATTCTACTCGGGTTGATTGCATTCCATTCCATTCCATTCCATTCCAGTCCATTCCATTCGAATCAACTCCATTCCATTCCATTTCATTGCATTCCATTCTATTCCATTCCATTCCATTCCATTCCATTCCATTCCATTCCATTCCACTCCATTCCATTCCGTTCTACTCTGGTTGATTCCATTCTATTGCATTCCATTCCATTCAATTCCATTCGATTCCATTCGATTCCATTCCATTCCATTCGATTCCATTTGATTCCATTCCATTCCATTCCATTCCATTCCATTCCATTCCATTCCATTCCATTCCATTCCATTCCATTCCGTTCAACTCGGGTTGATTCCATTCTATTCCATACCATTCCATTCGATTCCATTCCATTCCATTCCATTTCATTGCATTCCATTCCATTCCATTCCATTCCATTCCATTCCATTCCATTCCATTCCATTCCATTCCATTCCGTTCCATTCGGTTCCATTCGATTCCATTCGATTCCATTCCATTTCAATCCATTCCATTCCGTTCCGTTCCGTTCCGTTCCTTTCCGTTCCGTTCTATTCGGGTTGATTCCATTCTATTCCACTCCATTCCATTCGATTCCCTTCGATTCCATTCGATTCCATTCCATTCCATTCCATTCCATTCCATTCCATTCTATTCTATTGAATTCCATTCCATTCCATTCCATTAAATTCCTATCCATTTCATTCTACTCGGGTTGATTCCAATCCATTCCATTCCATTCCATTCCATTCCATTCCATTCCATTCCATTCCATTCCATTCCATTCCATTCCATTCCATTCGATTCCATTCCATTCCATTCCATTCCATTCCATTCCATTCCAATCCATTCCATTCTACTCGGGTTGATTCCATTCCATTCCATTCCATTCCTTTCCATTGCCTTCCATTCCATTCCATTCGGTTCCATTCGATTCCATTCGATTCCATTCTATTCCACTCCATTCAATTCTATTCCATTCGATTCCATTCGATTCCATTCCGTTCCATTCCATTCCATTCCATTTCATTCTATTTCATTGAATTTCATTCCATTCCATTCCATTCCATTCCAATCCATTCCATTCTACTCGGGTTGATTCCATTCCATTCCATTCCATTCCATTCCATTCCATTCCATTCCATTCGATTCCATTCGATTCCATTCGATTCCATTCCATTCCATTCCATTCCATTCCATTCCATTCCATTCCATTCCATTCCATTCCATTCCATTCGATTCCATTCCATTCCATTCCATTCCATTCCATTCCATTCCATTCCATTCCATTCCATTCCATTCCGTTCTACTCGGGTTCATTCCATTCCATTCCATTCCATTCCATTCCATTCCATTCCATTCCATTCTATTGCATTGAATTCCATTCCATTCCGTTCCATTCCATTCCATACCATTCCATTCCATTCCATTCCTTTCTACTCGGGTTGATTCCATTCCATTACATTCCATTCCATTCTATTCCATTGAATTACATTCCATTCCATACCATTCCATTCCATTCCATTCCATTCCATTCCATTCCATTCCATTCCATTCCATTCCATTCCATTCCATTGCATTCCGTTCTAGTCGGGTTGATTCCATTCCATTCCATTCCATTCCATTCCATTCCATTCCATTCCATTCCATTCCATTCCATTCCATTCCATTCCATTCCGTTCAACTCGGGTTGATTCCATTCCATTCCATTCCATTCCATTCGATTCCATTCAATTCCATTCGATTCCATTCCATTCCATTCCATTCCATTCCATTCCATTCCATTCCATTCCCTTCCAATCCATTCCATTCTACTCGGGTTGATTCCATTCCATTCCATTCCATTCCATTCCATTCCATTCCATTCCATTCCATTCGGTTCCATTCGATTCCATTCGATTCCATTCCATTTCACTCCATTCCATTCCGTTCCGTTCCGTTCCGTTCCAGTCCGTTCCGTTCTATTCGGGTTCATTCCATTCTATTCCACTCCATTCCATTCAATTCCATTCGATTCCATTCGATTCCATTCCATTCCATTCCATTCCATTCCATTCCATTCCCTTCCATTCTATTCTATTGAATTCCATTCCATTCCATTCCATTCCATTCCTATCCATTCCATTCTACTCGGGTTGATTCCATTCCATTCCATTCCATTCCATTCCATTCCATTCCGTTCTACTCGGGTCCTTTCCATTCCATTCCATTCCATTCGATTCCATTCCATTCCATTCCAATCCATTCCATTCTACTCGTGTTGATTCCATTCCATTGCATTCCATTCCATTCCACTGCATTCCATTCCATTCCATTCCTTTCTACTCGGGTTGATCCCATTCTATTCCATTCCATTCCATTACATTCCATTCGATTACATTCCATTCCATTCCATTTCATTGCATTCCATTCCATTCCATTCCATTCCATTCCATTCCATTCCATTCCATTCCTTTCTACTCGGGTTGATTCCATTCTATTCCATTCCATTCCATTCGATTCCATTCGATTCCATTCGATTCCATTCCATTCCATTCCATTCCATTCCATTCCATTCCATTCCGTTCTACTCGGGTTCATTCCATTCCATTGCATTCCATTCTATTGTATTCCATTGAATTCCATTCCTTTCCATTCCATTCCATTCCTTTCCATTCCATTCCATTCCATTCCATTCCATTCCATTCCATTCCATTCCATTCCGTTCTACTCGGGTTGATTCCATTCCATTCCATTCCATTCCACTGAATTCCATTGCATTCCATTCCAATCCATTCCATTCCATTCCATTCCGTTCCATTCCGTTCAACTCGGGTTGATTAGATTCCATTCCATTCCATTCCATTCGATTCCATTCAATTCCATTCCATTCCATTCCATTGCATTCCATTCCATTCCATTCCATTCCAATCCATTCCATTCTACTCGGGTTGATTCCATTCCATTCCATTCCATTCCATTCCATTCCATTCCATTCCATTCCATTCCATTCCATTCCAATCCATTCCATTCTACTCGGGTTGATTCCATTCCTTTTCATTCCATTTCTTTCCATTGCCTTCC
Organism: Gorilla gorilla gorilla; assembly: GCF_029281585.2. NCBI lineage: Eukaryota > Metazoa > Chordata > Mammalia > Primates > Hominidae > Gorilla > Gorilla gorilla. The sequence goes on from NC_073241.2 coordinate 14,970,290, forward strand.
ATTCCATTCCATTCGGTTCCATTTGGTTCCATTCGATTCCATTCTATTCCACTCCATTCAGTTCTATTCCATTCGATTCCATTCGATTCCATTCCGTTCCATTCCATTTCATTCTATTTCATTGAATTTCATTCCATTCCATTCCATTCCATTCCAATCCATTCCATTCTACTCGGGTTGATTCCATTCCTTTCCATTCGATTTCTTTCCATTGCCTTCCATTCCATTCCATTCGGTTCCATTCGGTTCCATTCGATTCCATTCTATTCCACTCCATTCAGTTCTATTCCATTCGATTCCATTCGATTCCATTCCGTTCCATTCCATTTCATTCTATTTCATTGAATTTCATTCCATTCCATTCCATTCCATTCCAATCCATTCCATTCTACTCGGGTTGATTCCATTCCATTCCATTCCATTCCATTCCATTCCATTCCATTCCATTCCATTCCATTCCATTCCATTCCGTTCTACTCAGGTTCATTCCATTCCATTCCATTCCATTCCATTCCATTCCATTCCATTCCATTCCATTCCCTTCCATTCTATTCTATTGAATTCCATTCCATTCCATTCCATTCCATTCCTATCCATTCCATTCTACTCGGGTTGATTCCATTCCTTTCCATTCCATTCCATTCCATTCCATTCCATTCCATTCCATTCCATTCCATTCCATTCCATTCCATTCCGTTCAACTCAGGTTCATTCCATTCCATTCCATTCCATTCCATTCCATTCCATTCCATTCCATTTCATTCCATTCCGTTCTACTCGGGTCCTTTCCATTCCATTCCATTCCATTCGATTCCATTCCATTCCATTCCAATCCATTCCATTCTACTCGGGTTGATTCCATTCCATTGCATTCCATTCCATTGCATTCCATTCCATTCCATTCCATTCCTTTCTACTCGGGTTGATCCCATTCTATTCCATTCCATTCCATTACATTCCATTCGATTCCATTCCATTCCATTCCATTTCATTGCATTCCATTCCATTCCATTCCATTCCTTTCTACTCGGGTTGATTCCATTCTATTCCATTCCATTCCATTCGATTCCATTCGATTCCATTCGATTCCATTCCATTCCATTCCATTCCATTCCATTCCGTTCTACTCGGGTTCATTCCATTCCATTGCATTCCATTCTATTGTATTCCATTGAATTCCATTCCTTTCCATTCCATTCCATTCCTTTCCATTCCATTCCATTCCATTCCATTCCATTCCATTCCATTCCATTCCATTCCATTCCGTTCTACTCGGGTTGATTCCATTCAATTCCATTCCATTCCACTGAATTCCATTGCATTCCATTCCTTTCCATTCCATTCCATTCCTTTCCATTCCATTCCATTCCATTCCATTCCATTCCATTCCATTCCGTTCCATTCCGTTCAACTCGGGTTAATTAGATTCCATTCCATTCCATTCCATTCGATTCCATTCAATTCCATTCCATTCCATTCCATTCCATTCCATTCCATTCCATTCCATTCCAATCCATTCCATTCTACTCGGGTTGATTCCATTCCATTCCATTCCATTCCATTCCATTCCATTCCATTCCATTCCAATCCATTCCATTCTACTCGGGTTGATTCCATTCCATTCCATTCCATTTCTTTCCATTGCCTTCCATTCCATTCCATTCGGTTCCATTCGGTTCCATTCGATTCCATTCTATTCCACTCCATTCAGTTCTATTCCATTCGATTCCATTCGATTCCATTCCGTTCCATTCCATTTCATTCTATTTCATTGAATTTCATTCCATTCCATTCCATTCCATTCCAATCCATTCCATTCTACTCGGGTTGATTCCATTCCATTCCATTCCATTCCATTCCGTTCCATTCTACTCGGGTTGATTCCATTCCATTCCATTCCATTCCATTCCATTCCATTCCATTCCATTCCATTCCATTCCACTCCACTCCATTCCATTCCATTCCATTCCATTCCATTCCATTCCATTCCATTCCATTCCATTCCATTCCCTTCCATTCTATTCTATTGAATTCCATTCCATTCCATTCCATTCCATTCCTATCCATTCCATTCTACTCGGGTTGATTCCATTCCTTTCCATTCCATTCCATTCCATTCCATTCCATTCCATTCCATTCCATTCCATTCCATTCCATTCCATTCCGTTCAACTCAGGTTCATTCCATTCCATTCCATTCCATTCCATTCCATTCCATTCCATTTCATTCCATTCCGTTCTACTCGGGTCCTTTCCATTCCATTCCATTCCATTCGATTCCATTCCATTCCATTCCAATCCATTCCATTCTACTCGGGTTGATTCCATTCCATTGCATTCCATTCCATTGCATTCCATTCCATTCCATTCCATTCCTTTCTACTCGGGTTGATCCCATTCTATTCCATTCCATTCCATTACATTCCATTCGATTCCATTCCATTCCATTCCATTTCATTGCATTCCATTCCATTCCATTCCATTCCATTCCATTCCATTCCTTTCTACTCGGGTTGATTCCATTCTATTCCATTCCATTCCATTCGATTCCATTCGATTCCATTCGATTCCACTCCATTCCATTCCATTCCATTCCATTCCATTCCATTCCATTCCGTTCTACTCGGGTTCATTCCATTCCATTGCATTCCATTCTATTGTATTCCATTGAATTCCATTCCTTTCCATTCCATTCCATTCCTTTCCATTCCATTCCATTCCATTCCATTCCATTCCATTCCATTCCATTCCATTCCGTTCTACTCGGGTTGATTCCATTCCATTCCATTCCATTCCACTGAATTCCATTGCATTCCATTCCTTTCCATTCCATTCCATTCCTTTCCATTCCATTCCATTCCATTCCATTCCATTCCATTCCATTCCATTCCGTTCCATTCCGTTCAACTCGGGTTGATTAGATTCCATTCCATTCCATTCCATTCGATTCCATTCAATTCCATTCCATTCCATTCCATTCCATTCCATTCCATTCCATTCCATTCCAATCCATTCCATTCTACTCGGGTTGATTCCATTCCATTCCATTCCATTCCATTCCATTCCATTCCATTCCAATCCATTCCATTCTACTCGGGTTGATTCCCTTCCATTCCATTCCATTTCTTTCCATTGCCTTCCATTCCATTCCATTCGGTTCCATTCGGTTCCATTCGATTCCATTCTATTCCACTCCATTCAGTTCTATTCCATTCGATTCCATTCGATTCCATTCCGTTCCATTCCATTTCATTCTATTTCATTGAATTTCATTCCATTCCATTCCATTCCATTCCATTCCAATCCATTCCATTCTACTCGGGTTGATTCCATTCCATTCCATTCCATTCCATTCCGTTCCATTCTACTCGGGTTGATTCCATTCCATTCCATTCCATTCCATTCCATTCCATTCCATTCCATTCCATTCCATTCGATTCCATTCGATTGCATTCTATTCCGTTCCATTCCATTCCTTTCCATTCCATTCCATTCCATTCCATTCCATTCCATTCCATTCCATTCCATTCCATTCCATTCGATTCCTTTCGAATCGATTCCATTCCATTCCATTCCATTCCATTCCATTCCATTCCATTCCATTCCATTCCATTCCATTCCGTTCTACTCGGGTTCATTCCATTGCATTCCATTCCATTCCATTCTATTCCATTGAATTTCATTCCATTCCATTCCATTCCATTCCATTCCATTCCATTCCATTCCATTCCATTCCATTCCATTCCATTCTACTGGGGTTGATTCCATTCCATTCCATTCCATTCCATTCCATTCCATTCCATTCCATTCCATTCCATTCCATTCCATTCGATTCCATTCGATTCCATTCGATTCCATTCCATTCCATTCCATTCCATTCCGTTCCATTCCATTCCATTCGGTTCCATTCGATTCCATTCGATTCCATTCCATTTCACTCCATTCCATTCCATTCCATTCCATTCCATTCCATTCCATTCCATTCCATTCCATTCCATTCGATTCCATTCGATTCCATTCCATTCCATTCCATTCCATTCCATTCCAATCCATTCCATTCTACTCGGGTTGATTCCATTCCATTCCATTCCATTCCATTCCATTCGATTCCATTCCATTCCATTCCATTTCATTGCATTCCATTCCATTCCATTCCATTCCATTCCATTCCATTCCATTCCATTCCATTCCATTCCATTCCATTCCTTTCTACTCGGGTTGATTCCATTCTATTCCATTCCATTCCATTCGATTCCATTCGATTCCATTCGATTCCATTCCATTCTATTCCATTCCATTCCATTCCGTTCTACTCGGGTTCATTCCATTCCATTGCATTCCATTCTATTGTATTCCATTGAATTCCATTCCATTCCATTCCATTCCATTCCTTTCCATTCCATTCCATTCCATTCCATTCCATTCCATTCCATTCCATTCCATTCCATTCCGTTCTACTCGGGTTGATTCCATTCCATTCCATTCCATTCCTTTCCATTCCATTCCATTCCATTCCATTCCATTCCATTCCATTCCATTCCATTCCATTCCATTCCGTTCTACTTGGGTTGATTCCATTCCATTCCATTCCATTCCACTGAATTCCATTGCATTCCTTTCCAATCCATTCCATTCCATTCCATTCCGTTCCATTCCGTTCAACTCGGGTTGATTAGATTCCATTCCATTCCATTCCATTCGATTCCATTCCATTCCATTCCCTTCCATTCCATTCCATTCCATTCCATTCCAATCCATTCCATTCTACTCGGGTTGATTCCATTGCATTCCATTCCATTCCATTCCATTTCATTGCATTCCGTTCCGTTCCATTCCATTCCATTCCATTCCATTCCATTCCATTCCATTCCATTCCGTTCCATTCGGTTGCATTCGATTCCATTCGATTCCATTCCATTTCAATCCATTCCATTCCGTTCCGTTCCGTTACGTTCCTTTCCGTTCCGTTCTGTTCGGGTTGATTCCATTCTATTCCACTCCATTCCATTCGATTCCATTCGATTCCATTCCATTCCATTCCATTCCATTCCATTCCATTCCATTCCATTCTATTCTGTTCTATAGAATTCCATTCCATTCCATTCCATTAAATTCCTATCCATTTCATTCTACTCGGGTTGACTCCAATCCATTCCAATCCATTCCATTCCATTCCATTCCATTCCATTCCATTCCATTCCATTCCATTCGATTCCATTCGATTCCATTCCATTCCAATCCATTCCATTCTACTCGGGTTGATTCCATTCCATTCCATTCCAATTCTTTCCTTTGCCTTCCATTCCATTCCATTCGGTTCCATTCGATTCCATTCGATTCCATTCTATTCCACTCCATTCAATTCTATTCCATTCGATTCCATTCGATTCCATTCCGTTCTAATTCCATTTCATTCTATTTCATTGAATTTCATTCCATTCCATTCCATTCCATTCCAATCCATTCCATTCTACTCGGGTTGATTCCATTCCATTCCATTCCATTCCATTCCGTTCCATTCTACTCGGGTTGATTCCATTCCATTCCATTCCTTTCCATTCCATTCCATTCCATTCCATTCCATTCCATTCCATTCCATTCCACTCCACTCCATTCCATTCCATTCCATTCCATTCCATTCCTTTCGATTCCATTCGATTGCATTCGATTCCATTCCATTCCATTCCATTCCATTCCATTCCATTCCATTCCATTCCATTCCTTTCCATTCAATTCCATTCTATTCCATTCGATTCCATTCCATTCCATTCCATTCGATTCCATTCGATTCGATTCCATTCCATTCCATTCCATTCCATTCCATTCCATTCCATTCCGTTCTACTCGGGTTCATTCCATTGCATTCCATTCCATTACATTCTATTCCATTGAATTTCATTCCATTCCATTCCATTCCATTCCATTCCATTCCATTCCATTCCATTCCACTCCATTCGATTCCATTCGATTCCATTCCATTCCATTACATTGCATTCCATTCCAATCCATTCCATTCTACTCGGGTTGATTCCATTCCATTCCATTCCATTCCGTTCCATTCCATTCCATTCCATTCCATTCCCTTCCATTCCATTCCATTCGGTTCCATTCGATTCCATTCAATTCCATTCCATTTCACTCCATTCCATTCCATTCCGTTAAGCTCCGTTCTGTTCCGTTCCGTTCCGTTCTATTCGGGTTGATTCCATTCTATTCCACTCCATTCCATTCGATTCCATTCGATTCCATTCCATTCCATTCCATTCCATTCCATTCCATTCCATTCCATTCCATTTTCTTCCATTCTATTCTATTGAATTCCATTGCATTCCATTCCATTCCATTCCTATCCATTCCATTCTACTCGGGTTGATTCCATTCCTTTCCATTCCATTTCATTCCATTCCATTCCATTCCATTCCCTTCCATTCTACTCTATTGAATTCCATTGCAATCCATTCCACTCCATTCCATTCCATTCCATTCCATTCCATTCCATTCCGTTCTAATCGAGTTGATTCCATTCCATTCCATTCCTTTCCATTCCATTCCATTCCATTCCATTCCATTATATTCTACTCGGGTTGATTCCATTCCATTCCATTCCATTCCATTCCATTCCCTTCCATTCCATTCCATTCGGTTCCATTGAATTCCATTCGATTCCATTCCATTTCACTCCATTCCATTCCGTTCCGTTCCGTTCCGTTCCAGTCCGTTCCGTTCTATTCGGGTCCATTCCATTCTATTCCACTCCATTCCATTCAATTCAATTCGATTCCATTCGATTCCATTCCATTCCATTCCATTCCATTCCATTCCATTCCCTTCCATTCTATTCTATTGAATTCCATTCCATTCCATTCAATTCCATTCCTATCCATTCCATTCTACTCGGGTTGATTCCATTCCATTCCATTCCATTCCATTCCATTCCATTCCATTCCATTCCATTCCATTCCATTCCATTCAATTCCATTCCATTCCATTCCGTTCTACTCGGGTTCATTCCATTCCATTCCATTCCATTCTATTCCATTCCATTCCATTCCATTCCATTCCATTCCGTTCTACTCGGGTCCTTTCCATTCCATTCCATTACATTCGATTCCCTTCCATTCCATTCGATTCCATTCCATTCCATTCCAATCCATTCCATTCTACTCGGGTTGATTCCATTCCATTGCATTCCATTCCATTCCATTCCTTTCTACTCGGGTTGATCCCATTCTATTCCATTCCATTCCATTCCTTTCCATTCCATTCCATTCCATTCCATTGCATTCCATTCCATTCCATTCCATTCCATTCCATTCCATTCCATTCCATTCCATTCCATTCCTTTCTACTCGGGTTGATTCCATTCTATTCCATTCCATTCCATTCGATTCCATTCGATTCCATTCCATTCCATTCCATTCCATTCCATTCCGTTCTACTCGGGTTCATTCCATTCCATTGCATTCCATTCTATTGTATTCCATTGAATTCCATTCCATTCCATTCCATTCCATTCCTTTCCATTCCATTCCATTCCATTCCATTCCATTCCATTCCATTCCATTCCATTCCATTCCGTTCTACTCGGGTTGATTCCATTCCATTCCATTCCATTCCACTGAATTCCATTGCATTCCATTCCAATCCATTCCATTCCATTCCATTCCGTTCCATTACGTTAAACTCGGGTTGATTAGATTCCATTCCATTCCATTCCATTCGATTCCATTCAATTCCATTGCATTCCATTCCATTCCATTCCATTCCATTCCATTCCAATCCATTCCATTCTACTCGGGTTGATTCCATTCCATTCCATTCCATTCCATTCCATTCCATTCCATTCCATTCCATTCCATTCCCTTCCATTCCGTTCCATTCGGTTCCATTCGATTCCATTCGATTCCATTCCATTTCAATCCATTCCATTCCGTTCCGTTCCGTTCCGTTCCTTTCCGTTCCGTTCTATTCGGGTTGATTCCATTCTATTCCACTCCATTCCATTCGATTCCATTCGATTCCATTCGATTCCATTCCATTCCATTCCATTCCATTCCATTCCATTCCGTTCCATTCCATTCCATTCTATTCTATTGAATTCCATTCCATTCCATTCCATTCCATTCCATTCCATTCCATTCCATTCCATTCCATTCCATTCCATTCCATTCCATTCCATTCCATTCCATTCCATTCCATTCCATTCCATTCCATTCTACTCGGGTTGATTCCATTCCATTCCATTCCATTCCGTTTCATTCCATTCCCTTCCTTTCCATTCCATTCGGTTCCATTCGATTCCATTCGATTCCATTCTATTCCACTCCATTCAATTCTATTCCATTCGATTCCATTCGATTCCATTCCGTTCCATTCCATTTCATTCTATTTCATTGAATTTCATTCCATTCCATTCCATTCCATTCCAATCCATTCCATTCTACTCGGGTTGATTCCATTCCATTCCATTCCATTCCATTCCGTTCCATTCTACTCGGGTTGATTCCATTCCATTCGATTCCATTCGATTCCATTCCATTCCATTCCATTCCATTCCATTCCATTCCATTCCATTCCACTCCACTCCACTCCATTCCATTCCATTCCATTCCATTCCATTCCATTCCATTCCATTCCATTCTACTGGGGTTGATTCCATTCCATTCCGTTCCATTCCATTCCATTCCATTCCATTCCATTCCATTCCATTCCATTCGATTCCATTCCATTCCATTCCATTACATTCCATTACATTCCATTCCAATCCATTCCATTCTACTCGGGTTGATTCCATTCCATTCCATTCCATTCCATTCCATTCCATTCCATTCCCTTCCATTCCATTCCATTCGGTTCCATTCGATTCCATTCTATTCCATTCCAGTTCACTCCATTCCATTCCATTCCGTTAAGTTCCGTTCTGTTCCGTTCCGTTCCGTTCTATTCGGGTTGATTCCATTCTATTCCACTCCATTCCATTCGATTCCATTCGATTCCATTCCATTCCATTCCATTCCATTCCATTCCATTCCATTCCCTTCCATTCTATTCTACTGAATTCCATTGCATTCCATTCCATTCCATTCCTATCCATTCCATTCTACTGGGGTTGATTCCATTCCTTTCCATTCCATTTCATTCCATTCCATTCCATTCCGTTCTATTCGGGTTCATTCCATTCCATTCCATTCCATTTGATTCCATTCGATTCCATTCCATTCCTTTCCGTTCTACTCGGGTCCATTCCATTCCATTCCATTCCATTCCATTCCGTTCTGTTCCATTCGATTCCATTCCATTCCATTCCAATCCATTCCATTCAACTCGGGTTGATTCCATTCCATTCCATTCCATTCCATTCCATTCCATTCCATTCCATTCCATTTCATTCCAGTCCATTCCATTCGATTCCATTCCATTCCATTCCATTTCATTGCATTCCATTCCATTCCATTCCATTCCATTCCATTCCATTCCATTCCATTCCATTCCGTTCCATTCGGTTCCATTCGATTCCATTCGATTCCATTCCATTTCAATCCATTCCATACCGTTCCATTCCTTTCCGTTCCTTTCCGTTCCGTTCTATTCGGGTTGATTCCATTCTATTCCACTCCATTCCATTCGATTCCATTCGATTCCATTCGATTCCATTCCATTCCATTCCATTCCATTCCATTCCATTCCATTCTATTCTATTGAATTCCATTCCATTCCATTCCATTAAATTCCTATCCATTTCATTCTACTCGGGTTGATTCCAATCCATTCCATTCCATTCCATTCCATTCCATTCCATTCCATTCCATTCCATTGCATTCGATTCCATTCCATTCCATTCCATTGCATTCCATTCCATTCCATTCCATTCCATTCCATTCCAATCCATTCCATTCTACTCGGGTTGATTCCATTGCATTCCATTCCATTCCATTCCATTCCATTCCATTCCATTCCAATCCATTCCATTCTACTCGGGTTGATTCCATTCCATTCCATTCCATTCCTTTCCATTGCCTTCCATTCCATTCCATTCAGTTCCATTCGATTCCATTCGATTCCATTCCATTCCATTCCATTCCATTCCATTCAATTCCATTCCATTCCATTCCGTCCTACTCGGGTTCATTCCATTCCATTCCATTCCATTCCATTCCATTCCATTCTATTCCATTGAATTCCATTCCATTCCATTCCATTCCATTCCATTCCATTCCATTCCATTCCATTCCATTCCAATCCATTCCATTCCGTTCTACTCGGGTTGATCCAATTCCATTCCATTCCATTCCATTCCCTTCCATTCCATTCCATTCCATTCTACTCGGGCAGATTCCATTCCATTCCATTCCATTCCATTCCATACCATACCATTCCATTCCATTCCATTCCATTCCGTTCTACTCGGGTTCATTCCATTCCATTCCATTCCATTCCATTCTATTCCATTGAATTCCATTCCATTCCATTCCATTCCGTTCCATTCCATTCCATTCCATTCCATTAAGTTCTACTCGGGTTGATTCCATTCCATTCCATTCCATTCCATTCCATTCCATTCCCTTCCATTCCATTCCATTCCATTCCATTCCATTCTATTCCATTGAATTCCATTCCTTTCCATTCCATTCCATTCCATTTCATTCCAGTCCTTTCCATTCGATTCCATTCCACTCCATTCCATTCCATTTCATTGCATTCCATTCCATTCCATTCCACTCCATTCCATTCTACTCGTGTTGATTCCATTCCATTCCATTCCATTCCATTACATTCCATTCCCTTCCATTCCATTCCATTCGGTTCCATTCGATTCCATTCGATTCCAATCCATTTCACGCCATTCCATTCCGTTCCGTTCCTTTCCGTTCCATTCCGTTCCTTTCCGTTCCGTTCCATTCCATTCCATTCCATTCCGTTTTACTCGGGTTGATTCCACTCTATTTCACTCCATTCCATTCGATTCCATTCGATTCCATTCGATTCCATTCCATTCCATTGCATTCCATTCCATTCCATTCCATCGCAATCCATTCCATTCTACTCGGGTTGATTCCATTCCATTCCATTCCATTCCATTCCATTCCATTCCATTCCATTCCATTCCATTCCATTCAATTCCATTCCATTCCATTCCGTTCTACTCGGGTTCATTCCATTCCATTCCATTCCATTCCATTCTATTCCATTGAATTCCATTGAATTCCATTCCATTCCATTCCATTCCATTCCATTCCAATCCATTCCATTCCATTCCAATCCGTTCTACTCGGGTTGATTCCATTCCCTTCCATTCCATTCCATTCCATTCCATTCCATTCCATTCCATTCCATTCGATTCCATTCCATTCCATTCCATTCCGTTCCATTCCATTCCAATCCATTCCATTCTACTCGGGTTGACTCCATTAAATTCCATTCCATTCCATTCTATTCCATTGAATTCCATTCCATTCCATTCCATTCCATTGAATTCCATTCCATTCCATTCCATTCCATTCAGTTCCATTCCATTCCATTCCGTTCTACTCGGGTTGATTGCATTCCATTCCATTCCATTCCATTCCATTCCATTCCACTCGATTCCATTTGATTCCATTCGATTCCATTCCATTCCATTCCATTCCATTCCAATCCATTCCATTCTACTCGGGTTGATTCCATTCCATTCATTTCCATTCCATTCCATTCCATTCCATTCCCTTCCATTCCATTCCATTCGGTTCCGTTCTATTCCATTCGATTCCATTCCGTTTCACTACATTCCATTCTGTTCCGTTCCGTTCCATTCCGTTCCGTTCCGTTCTGTTCTATTCGGGTTGATTCCATTCTATTCCACTCCATTCCATTCGATTGCATTCGATTCCATTCGATTCCGTTCCATTCCATTCCATTCCATTCCATTCCATTCCATTCCATTCCATTCCCTTCCATTCTATTCTATTGAATTCCATTCCATTCCATTCCATTCCATTCCATTCCATTCCATTCCATTCCGTTCTACTCGGGTCCATTCCATTCCCCTCCATTCCATTCGATTCCCTCCCCTTCCATTCGATTCCATTCGACTCCATTCCATTCCATTCTATTCTATTGAATTCCATTCCGTTCCATTCCATTCCATTCCATTCCATTCCATTCTACTCGGGTTGATTCCATTCCATTCCATTCCATTCCATTCCATTCCATTTCATTCCATTCCATTCCATTCCATTCCATTCGATTCCATTCCATTCCATTCGATTCCATTCCATTCCATTCCATTCCATTCCATTCCATTCCATTCCATTCCATTCCATTACATTCGATTCCATTCCATTCCATTCGATTCCATTCCATTCCATTCCATTCCATTCCATTCCATTCCATTCCATTCTATTCTATTGAATTCCATTCCATTCCATTCCATTCCATTCCATTCCATTCCATTCCATTCCATTCCATTCCATTACATTCGATTCCATTCGATTCCATTCCATTCCATTCCATTCCATTCCATTCAATTCCATTCCATTCCATTCCGTCCTACTCGGGTTCATTCCATTCCATTCCATTCCATTCCATTCCATTCTATTCCATTGAATTCCATTCCATTCCATTGCATTCCATTCCATTCCATTCCATTCCATTCCATTCCATTCCAATCCATTCCATTCCGTTCTACTCGGGTTGATCCAATTCCATTCCATTCCATTCCATTCCATTCCATTCCATTCCATTCCATTCCATTCCATTCTACTCGGGTAGATTCCATTCCATTCCATTCCATTCCATTCCATTCCATACCATTCCATTCCATTCCATTCCATTCCGTTCTACTCGGGTTCATTCCATTCCATTCCATTCCATTCCATTCTATTCCATTGAATTCCATTCCATTCCATTCCATTCCGTTCCATTCCATTCCATTCCATTCCTTTCCATTCCATTCCATTCCATTCCATTCCATTCTATTCCATTGAATTCCATTCCTTTCCATTCCATTCCATTCCATTTCATTCCAGTCCTTTCCATTCGATTCCATTCCACTCCATTCCATTCCATTTCATTGCATTCCATTCCATTCCATTCCACTCCATTCCATTCTACTCGTGTTGATTCCATTCCATTCCATTCCATTCCATTCCATTCCCTTCCATTCCATTCCATTCGGTTCCATTCGATTCCATTCGATTCCAATCCATTTCACGCCATTCCATTCCGTTCCGTTCCGTTCCGTTCCATTCCGTTCCTTTCCGTTCCGTTCCATTCCATTCCATTCCATTCCGTTCTACTCGGGTTGATTCCACTCTATTTCACTCCATTCCATTCGATTCCATTCGATTCCATTCGATTCCATTCCATTCCATTGCATTCCATTCCATTCCATTCCATCCCAATCCATTCCATTCTACTCGGGTTGATTCCATTCCATTCCATTCCATTCCATTCCATTCCATTCCATTCCATTCCAGTCCATTCCATTCGATTCCATTCCATTCCATTCCATTCCATAGTATTCCATTCCATTCCATTCCATTCCATTCCATTCCATTCCATTCCATTCCTTTCTACTCGGGTTGATTCCATTCTATTCCATTCCATTCGATTCCATTCGATTCCATTCGATTGCATTCCATTCCATTCCATTCCATTCCATTCCATTCCATTCCATTCCATTCCATTCCATTCTATTCCATAGAATTCCATTCCATTCCATTCCATTCCATTCCATTCCATTCCATTCCATTCCATTAAATTCCATTCCATTCCATTCCGTTCTACTCGGGTTGATTCCATTCCATTCCATTCCATTCCATTCCATTCCATTCCATTCCTTTCCAATCCATTACATTCTACTCGAGTTGATTCCATTCCATTCCATGCCATTCCATTCCATTCCCTTCCATTCCATTCCATTCGGTTCCATTCGATTCCATTCGATTCCATTCCATTTCACTCCATTGCATTCCGTTCCGTTCCGTTCCATTCCATTCCGTTCTACTCTGGTTGATTCCATTCTATTCCACTCCATTCCATTCGATTCCATTCCATTCCATTCCATTCCATTCCATTCTACTCGGGTTGATTCCATTCCATTCCATTCCATTCCATTCCATTCCATTCCATTCCCTTCCTTTCCATTCCATTCTGTTCCATTCGATTCCATTCGATTCCATTCCATTTCACTCAATTCCATTCCGTTCCGTTCCGTTCCATTCCATTCCATTCCATTCCGTTCTACTCAGGTTGATTCCATTCTATTCCACTCCATTCCATTCGATTCCATTCGATTCCATTCCATTCCATTCCATTCCATTCCAGTCCAGTCCATTCCATTCCATTTCATTCTATTCCATTGAATTCCATTCCATTCCATTCCATTCCAGTCCAATCCATTGCATTCTACTCGGGTTGATTCCATTCCATTCCATTCCATTCCATTCCATTCCATTCCATTCCGTTCCATTCGATTCCATTCGATTCCATTCCATTCCATTCCATTCCATTCCATTCCATTCCATTCCATTCCATTCCGTTCCATTCCATTCGATTCCATTCGATTCCATTCCATTCCATTCCATTCCATTCCATTCCATTCCATTCAATTCCATTCCATTCCATTCCGTTCTACTCGGGTTCATTCCATTCCATTCCATACCATTCCATTCCATTCCATTCCATTCCATTCCATTCCGTTGTACTCGGGTTGATTCCATTCCATTCCATTCCATTCCATTCCATTCCATTCCTTTCCAATCCATTACATTCTACTCGTGTTGATTCCATTCCATTCCATTCCATTCCATTCCATTCCATTCCATTCCCTTCCACTCCATTCCTTTCGGTTCCATTCGATTCCATTCGAATCCATTCCATTTCACTCCATTCCATTCCGTTCCGTTCCGTTCCATTCCATTCCGTTCTACTCGGGTTGATTCCATTCTATTCCACTCCATTCCATTCGATTCCATTCCATTCCATTCCAATCCAATCCACTCTACTCGGGTTGATTCCATTCCATTCCATTCCATTCCATTCCATTCCATTCCCTTCCATTCCATTCCATTCCATTCCTTTCGATTCCATTCGATTCCATTCCATTCCATTCCATTCCATTCCATTCCATTCCATTCCTTTCGATTCCATTCCATTCCGTTCCATTCCATTCAATACCATTCCATTCCATTCCATTCCATTCCATTCCATTCCATTGCATTCCATTCCATTCCATTCCATTCCATTCCGTTCTACTCGGGTTCATTCCATTCCATTCCATTCGATTCCATTCGATTCCATTCTATTCCATACCATTCCATTCCATTCCATTCCATTTCAATCCATTCAATTCTACTCGGGTTGATTCCATTCCATTCCATTCCATTCCATTCCATTCCATTCCATTCCATTCCCTTCCATTCCATTCCATTCCATTCCATTCCATTCTATTCCATTGAATTCCATTCCTTTCCATTCCATTCCATTCCATTCCATTCCATTCCATTCCATTCCGTTCCCTTCCATTCCATTCCATTCCATTCCATTCCATTCCATTCTATTCCATTGAATTCCATTCCATTCCATTCCATTCCATTCCAATCCATTCAATTCTACTCGGGTTGATTCCATTCCATTCCATTCCATTCCATTCCATTCCATTCCATTCCATTCCATTCCAATCCATTACATTCTACTCGGGTTGATTCCATTCCATTCCATTCCATTCCATTCCATTCCATTCCATTCCATTCCCTTCCATTCCATTCCATTCGGTTCCATTCGATTCCATTCGATTCCGTTCAATTTCACTCCATTCCATTCCGTTCCGTTTCTTTCCATTCCATTCCTTTCCGTTCCATTCCATTCCGTTCCATTCCATTCCGTTCTACTCGGGTTGATTCCATTATACTCCACTCCATTCGATTCGATTCCATTCCATTCCATTCCAATCCAATCCATTCTACTCGGGTTGATTCCATTCCATTCCATTCCATTCCATTCTATTCCATTCCATTCCATTCCATTACATTCCATTCGATTCCATTCGATTCCATTCCATTCCATTCCTTTCCATTCCATTCCATTCCGTTCCATTCCATTCCATTCCATTCCATTCCATTCCATTCCATTCCATTGCATTCCATTCCATTCCATTCCATTCCATTCCGTTCTACTCGGGTTCGTTCCATTCGATTCCATTCGATTCCATTCGACTCCATTCCATTCCTTTCCATTCCATTCCATTCCATTTCATTCTATTCCATTGAATTCCATTCCATTCCATTCCATTCCAATCCATTCCATTCTACTCGGGTTGATTCCGTTCCATTCAATTCCATTCCATTCCATTAGATTCCATTCGATTCCATTCCATTCCATTCCATTCCATTCTACTTGGGTTGATTCCATTCCATTCCATTCCATATCATTCCCTTCCATTCCATTCCATTCGGTTCCTTTCGATACCATTCGATTCCATTCCATTTCACTCCATTCCATTCCGTTCCGATCCGTTCCGTTCCATTCCGATCCGTTCCGTTCCGTTCCATTCCGTTCCAAACCTTTCCGCTCTACTCGGGTTGATTCCACTCTATTCCACTCCATTCCATTCGATTCCATTCGATTCCATACTATTCGATTCCATTACATTCCATTCCATTCCATTTCATTCTATTCCATTGAATTCCATTCCATTCCATTCCATTCCATTCCATTCCATTCCGTTCTACTCGGGTTGATTCCACTCCATTCCATTCCATTCCATTCCATTCCATTCCATTCCATTCCATTCCATTCCATTCGATTCCATTCGATTCCATTCCATTCCATTCCATTCCATTCCACTCCATTCCAATCCATACCATTCTACTCGGGTTGATTCCATTCCATTCCATTCCATTGCATTCTATTCCATTGAATTCCATTCCATTCCATTCCATTCCATTCCATTCCATTCCATTCCATTCCATTCTGTTCCGTTCCGTTCCGTTCCATTCCATTCGATTCCATTCCATTCCATTCCATTCCATTCCATTCGAATCCATTCCATTCCATTCCATTCCATTCCATTCCATTCCGATCTACTCGGGTTGATTCTATTCCATTTCATTCCATTCCATTCTGTTCCATTGAATTCCATTCCATTCCATTCCATTCCATTGCATTCCATTCCATTACATTCCGTTCTACTCGGGTTGATTCCATTCCATTCCATTCGATTCCATTCCATTCCATTCGATTCCATTCGATTCCATTCTATTCCATACCATTCCAATCCATTCCTTTCCATTCCATTCCAATCCATTCCATTCTACTCGGGTTGATTCTATTCCATTCCATTCCATTCCATTCCATTCCCTTCCATTCCTTTCCATTCGGTTACATTTGTTTCCATTCGATTCCATTCCATTTCACTCCATTCCATTCCGTTCCGTTCCCTTCCGTTCCGTTCCGTTCTGTTCTATTCGGGTTGATTCCATTCTATTCCACTCCATTTCATTCGATTCCATTCGATTCCATTCGATTCCATTCCATTCCATTCCATTCCATTCCATTCCATTCCATTCCATTCTATTCTATTGAATTCCATTCCATTCCATTCCATTCCATTCCATTCCATTCCATTCCATTCCATTCTACTCGGGTTGATTGCATTCCATTCCATTCCATTCCATTCCCTTCCTTTCCATTCCATTCGGTTCCATTCGATTCCATTCGATTCCATTCCATTTCACTCCATTCCATTCCATTCCATTCCATTCCATTCCATTCCATTCCGTTCTACTCAGGTTGATTCCATTCTATTCCACTCCATTCCATTCGATTCCATTCGATTCCATTCCATTCCATTCCATTCCATTCCATTCCATTCCATTCCATTCCATTTCATTCTATTCCATAGAATTCCATTCCATTCCATTCCATTCCAGTCCAATACATTGCATTCTACTCGGGTTGATTCCATTCCATTCCATTCCATTCCATTCGATTCCATTCCATTCCATTCCATTCCATTCGATTCCATTCCATTCCATTCCATTCCATTCGATTCCATTCCATTCCATTCCATTCCGTTCCATTCCATTCGATTCCATTCGATTCCGTTCCATTCCAATCCATTCGATTCCATTCCATTCCATTCGATTCCATTCGATTCCATTCCATTCCATTCCATTCCATTCCATTCCATTCCATTCCATTCCATTCCATTCCGTTCTACTCGGGTTCATTCCATTCCATTCCATACCATTCCATTCCATTCCATTCCATTCCATTCCATTCCATTCCATTCCATTCCATTCCATTCCGTTCTACTCGGGTTGATTCCATTCCATTCCACTCAATTCCATTCCATTCCATACCATTCGATTCCATTCGATTCCATTCCATTCCATTCCATTCCATTCCATTCCAATCCATTCCATTCTACTCGGGTTGATTCCATTCCATTCCATTCCATTCCATTCCATTCCCTTCCATTCCATTCCATTCGGTTCCATTCGATTCCAATTGATTCCATTCCATTTCACTCCATTCCATTCCGTTCCGTTCCGTTCCGTTCCGTTCCGTTCCGTTCTATTCGGGTTTATTCCATTCTATTCCACTCCATTCCATTCGATTCCATTCGATTCCATTCGATTGCATTCCATTCCATTCCATTCAATTCCATTCCATTCCACTCCATTCCCTTCCATTCTATTCTATTGAATTCCATTCCATTCCATTCCATTCCTATCCATTCCATTCTACTCGGGTTGATTCCATTCCATTCTATTCCATTCCATTCCATTCCATTCCATTCCATTCCATTCCATTCCATTCCATTCCGTTCTACTCGGGTTCATTCCATTCCATTCCATTCCATTCCATTCCATTCCATTCCATTCCATTCCGTTCTACTCGGGTCCATTCCATTCCTTTCCATTCCATTCGATTCCATTCCATTCCATTCGATTCCACTCCATTCCACTCCATTCCAATCCATTCCATTCTACTCGGGTTGATTCCAATCCATTCCATTCCATTCCATTCCTTTCCATTCCATTCCATTCCATTCCTTTTCATTCCAGTCCATTCCATTCGATTCCATTCCATTCCATTCCATTTCATTGCATTACATTCCATTCCATTATACTCCATTCCATTCCATTCCATTCCATTCCTTTATACTCGGGTTGATTCCATTCTATTCCATTCCATTCCATTCGATTCCATTCGATTCCATTCGATTCCATTCCAATCCATTCCATTCCATTCCATTCCATTCCATTCCATTCTATTCTATTGATTTCCATTCCATTCCATTCCATTCCATTCCATTCCATTCCATTCTACTCTGTTTGATTCCATTCCATTACATTCCATTCCATTCCATTCCAATCCCTTCCTTTCCATTCCATTTGGTTCCATTCAATTCCACTCGATTCCATTCCATTTCACTCCATTCCATTCCGTTCCGTTCCGTTCCGTTCCGTTCCGTTCCGTTCCATTCCATTCCGTTCTACTCGGGTTGATTCCATTCTATTCCACTCCATTCCATTCGATTCCATTCGATTCCATTCCATTCCATTCTATTCTATTGAATTCCATTCCGTTCCATTCCATTCCATTCCATTCCATTCCATTCTACTCGGGTTGATTCCATTCCATTCCATTCCATTCCATTCCATTCCATTCCATTCCATTCCATTCCATTCGATTCCATTCGATTCCATTCCATTCCATTCGATTCCATTCTATTCCATTCCATTCCATTCCATTCCATTCCATTCCATTCCATTCCATTTCATTACATTCGATTCCATTCGATTCCATTCCATTCCATTCCATTCCATTCAATTCCATTCCATTCCATTCCGTCCTACTCGGGTTCATATCATTCCATTCCATTCCATTCCATTCTATTCCATTGAATTCCATTCCATTCCATTTCATTCCATTCCATTCCATTCCATTCCATTCCGTTCCATTCCAATCCATTCCATTCCGTTCTACTCGGGTTGATCCAATTCCATTCCATTCCATTCCATTCCATTCCATGGAATTCCATTCCATTCCATTCCATTCCATTCCATTCCATTCCATTCCATTCCATTCCATTCCATTCCATTCCGTTCTACTCGGGTTGATTTCATTCCATTCCATTCCATTCTATTCCATTCCATTCCATTTCATTCCATTCCATTCCTTTCGATTCAATTCGATTCCATTCGATTCCATTCCATTCTATTCCATTCCATTCCATTGCTTTCAATTCTATTCTATTGAATTCCATTCCATTCCATTCCATTCCATTCCAATCCATTCCATTCTACCCGGGTTCACTCCATTCCATTCCATTCCATTCCATTCCATTAAATTCCATTCCATTCCATTCCATTCCATTCCATTCCATTCCATTCCATTCTACTCGGGTAGATTCCATTCCATTCCATTCCATTCCATTCCATTC
Source organism: Gorilla gorilla gorilla (assembly GCF_029281585.2). Taxonomy (NCBI): domain Eukaryota; kingdom Metazoa; phylum Chordata; class Mammalia; order Primates; family Hominidae; genus Gorilla; species Gorilla gorilla. The sequence continues at coordinate 14,990,720 of NC_073241.2, forward strand.
CATTCCATTCCATACCATTCCATTCCATTCCATTCCATTCCGTTCTACTCGGGTTCATTCCATTCCATTCCATTCCATTCTATTCCATTGAATTCCATTCCATTCCATTCCATTCCCTTCCATTCCATTCCATTCCATTCCATTAAGTTCTACTCGGGTTGATTCCATTCCATTCCATTCCATTCCATTCCATTCGATTCCATTCCATTCCATTCCATTCCATTCGATTCCATTCCATTCCATTCCATTCCATTCCAATCCATTCCATTCTACTCGGGTTGATTCCCTTCAATTCCATTCCATTCAATTACGTTCCATTCCATTCCATTGCATTCGGTTCCATTCGATTCCATTCGATTCCATTCCATTTCAATCCATTACATTCCATTCCGTTCCGTTTCGTTCCGTTCCGTTCGTTCCGTTCTATTCGGGTTGATTCCATTCTATTCCACTCCATTCCATTCGATTCCATTCGATTCCATTCCATTCCATTCCATTCCATTCCATTCCATTCCATTCCATTCCATTCTATTCTATTGAATTCCATTCCATTCCAATCCATTCCATTCGCATCCATTCCATTCTACTTGGGTAGATTCCATTCCATTCCATTCCATTCCATTCCATTCTATTCCATTCCATTCCATTCCATTCCATTCCATTCCATTCAATTCAATTCCATTCCGTTTTACTCGGGTTGATTCCATTCCATTCCATTCCATTCAATTCCATTCCATTCCATTCCATTCCATTCCATTCCATTCCATTCGATTCCTTTCGATTCCATTCGATTCCATTCCGTTTCACTCCATTCCATTCCATTCCGTTCCGTTCCGTTCCGTTCCGTTCCGTTCTATTCGGGTTGATTCCATTCTATTCCACTCCATTCCATTCGATTCCATTCGATTCCATTCGATTCCATTCCATTCCTTTCCATTCCATTCTATTCTATTGAATTCCATTCCATTCCATTCCATTCCATTCCAATCCATTCCATTCTACTCGGGTTGATTCCATTCCATTCCATTCCATTCCATTCCATTCCCTTCCATTCCATTCCATTCGGTTCCATTCGATTCCATTCGATTCCATTCCATTTCAATCCATTCCATTCCGTTCCGTTCCGTTCCGTTCCTTTCCGTTCCGTTCTATTCGTGTTGATTCCATTCTATTCCACTACATTCCATTCGATTCCATTCGATTCCATTCGATTCCATTCCATTCCATTCCATTCCATTCCATTCCATTCCATTCTATTCTATTGAATTCCATTCCATTCGATTCCATTAAATTCCTATCCATTCCATTCTACTCGGGTTGATTCCAATCCATTCCATTCCATTCCATTCCATTCCATTCCATTCCATTCCATTCCATTCCAATCCATTCCATTCTACTCGGGTTGATTCCATTCCATTCCATTCCATTCCTTTCCATTGCCTTCCATTTCATTCCATTCGGTTCCATTCGATTCCATTCGATTCCATTCTATTCCACTCCATTCAGTTCTATTCCATTCGATTCCATTCGATTCCATTCCGTTCCATTCCATTCCATTCCATTTCATTCTATTTCATTGAATTTCATTCCATTCCATTCCATTCCATTCCAATCCATTCCATTCTACTCGGGTTGATTCCATTCCATTTAATTCCATTCCATTCCATTCCATTCGATTCCATTCGATTCCATTCGATTCCATTCCATTCCATTCCATTCCATTCCATTCCATTCCATTCCATTCCATTCGATTCCATTCCATTCCATTCCATTCCATTCCATTCCATTCCATTCCATTCCATTCCATTCCATTCCATTCCTTTCCATTCCATTCCGTTCTACTCGGGTTCATTCCATTCCATTCCATTCCATTCCATTCTATTGCATTGAATTCCATTCCATTCCATTCCATTCCATTCCATTCCATTCCATTCCATTCCATTCCATTCCATTCCTTTCTACTCGGGTTGATTCCATTCCATTCCATTGCATTCCATTCTATTCAATTGAATTCCATTCCATTCCATTCCATTCCATTCCATTCCATTCCATTCCATTGCATTCCGTTCTACTCGGGTTGATTCCATTCCATTCAATTCCATTCCATTCCATTCCATTGAACTCCATTCCATTCCATTCCATTCCATTCCGTTTTACTCGGGTTGATTCCATTCCATTCCATTCCATCCCATTCCATTCGATTCCATTCGATTCCATTCGATTCCATTCCATTCAATTCCATTCCATTCCATTCCATTCCATTCCATTCCATTCCGTTCTACTCGGGTCCATTCCATTCCATTCCATTCCACTCGATTCCATTCCATTCCATTCGATTCCATTCCATTCCATTCCAATCCATTCCATTCTACTCGGGTTGATTCCATTCGATTCCATTCCATTCCATTCCATTTCATTCGATTCCATTCGATTCCATTCGACTCCATTCCATTCCATTCCATTCCATTCCATTCCATTCCATTCCAATCCTTTCCATTCTACTCGGGTTGATTCCTTTCCATTGCATTCCATTCCAATCCATTCCATTCCCTTCCATGCCATTCCATTCGGTTCCATTCGATTCCATTTTATTCCATTCCATTTTACCCCATTCCATTCCATTCTGTTCCGTTCCGTTCCGTTCCGTTCCGTTCTATTCGGGTTGATTCCATTCTATTCCACACCATTCCATTCGATTCCATTCGATTCGATTCGATTCGATTCCATTCCATTCCATTCCATTCCATTCCATTCCATTCCATTACATTCGATTCCATTCGATTCCATTCCATTCCATTCCATTCAATTCCATTCAATTCCATTCCATTCCATTCCGTTCTACTCGGGTTCATTCCATTCCATTCCATTCCATTCCATTCCATTCCACTCCAATCCATTCCATTCCGTTCTACTCGGGTTGGTTTCATTCCATTCCATTCCATTCTATTCCATCCCATTCCATTCCATTCGATTCCATTCGATTCCATTCGATTCCATTCCATTCCATTCCATTCCATTCTTTTCAATTCTATTCTATTGAATTCCATTCCATTCCATTCCATTCCATTCCAATCCATTCCATTCTACTCGGGTTCACTCCACTCCATTCCATTCCATTCTATTCCATTGAATTCCATTCCATTCCATTCCATTCCATTCCATTCCATTCCATTCCATTCCGTTGTACTCGGGTAGATTCCATTCCATTCCATTCCATTCCATTCCATTCCATTCCATTCCGTTCTACTCGGGTTCATTCCATTCCATTCCATTCCATTCCGTTCTATTCCATTGAATTCCATTCCATTCCATTCCATTCCGTTCCATTCCATTCCATTCCATTCCATTAAGTTCTAATCGGGTTGACTCCATTCCATTCCATTCGACTCCATTCCATTCCATTACATTCCATTCCAATCCATTCCATTCTACTCGGGTTGATTCCCTTCCATTCCATTCCATTCAATTACGTTCCATTCCATTCCATTCCATTCGGTTCCATTCGATTCCATTCGATTCCATTCCATTTCAATCCATTACATTCCATTCCGTTCCGTTTCTTTCCGTTCCGTTCGTTCCGTTCTATTCGGGTTGATTCCATTCTTTTCCACTCCATTCCATTCGATTCCATTCGATTCCATTCCATTCCATTCCATTCCATTCCATTCCATTCCATTCCATTCCATTCTATTCTATTGAATTCCATTCCATTCCATTCCATTCCATTCGATTCCATTCGATTGCATTCGATTCCATTCCATTCCATTCCATTCCATTCCATTCCATTCCTTTCCATTAAATTCCAATCCATTCCATTCTACTCGGGTTGATTCCATTCCATTCCATTCCATTCCATTCCATTCCATTCCCTTCCATTATATTCCATTCGGTTCCATTCGATTCCATTCGATTCCATTCCATTTCACTCCATTCCATTCCGTTCCGTTCCATTCCGTTCCATTCCGTTCCATTCCATTCCGTTCTACTCGGGTTGATTCCATTCTACTCCACTCCATTCCATTCGATTCCATTCGATTCCATTCGATTCGATTCCATTCCATTCCATTCCATTCCATTCCATTCCATTCCATTTCATTCTATTCCATTGAATTCCATTCCATTCCATTCCATTCCATTCCAATCCATTCCATTCTACTCGGGTTGATTCCTTTCCATTCCATTCTACTCCATTCCATTCCATTCCATTCCATTCCATTCCATTCCATTCCATTCCATTCCATTCGATTCCATTCGATTGCATTCGATTCCATTCCATTCCATTCCATTCCATTCCATTCCATTCCATTCAATTCTATTCCATTCGATTCCATTCCATTCCATTCCATTCGAGTCCATTCGATTCCATTCCATTCCATTCCATTCCATTCCATTCCATTCTATTCCATTCCATTCCATTCCATTCCATTCCGTTCTACTCGGGTTCATTCCATTGCATTCCATTCCATTCCATTCTATTCCATTGAATTTCATTCCATTGCATTCCATTCCATTCCATTCCATTCCATTCCATTCCATTCCATTCCATTCGATTCCATTCCATTCCATTCCATTCCATTCCATTCCATTCCATTCCATTCCATTCCATTCCACTCGGGTTGATTCCATTCCATTCCATTCCATTCCATTCCATTCCATTCCATTCCATTCTCTTCCATTCCATTCCTTTCGGTTCCATTCGATTCCATTCGATTCCATTCCATTTCACTCCATTCCATTCCATTCCGTTCCGTTCCGTTCCGTTCCGTTCTATTCGGGTTGATTCCATTCTATTCCACTCCATTCCATTCGATTCCATTCGATTCCATTCCATTCCATTCCATTCCATTCCATTCCATTCCATTCCATTCCATTCCCTTCCATTCTATTCTATTGAATTCCATTGCATTCCATTCCATTCCATTCCATTCCATTCCATTCCATTCCATTCCATTCCATTCCATTCGATTCCATTCCATTCCATTCCCTTCTATTCCATTCCATTCTGTTCCATTCGATTCCATTCGATTCCATTCCATTTCACTCCATTCAATTCTGGTCCGTTCCGTTCCGTTCCGTTCCGTTCGGTTCCATTCCGTTCCATTCCATTCCATTCTACTCCGGTTGATTCCATTCTATTCCATTCCATTCCATTCGATTCCATTCGATTCCATTCCATTTCATTCGATTCCACTCCATTCCATTCCATTCCATTCCATTCCATTCCATTTCATTCTATTCCATTGAATTCCATTCCATTCCATTCCATTCCATTCCAATCCATTCCATTCTACTCGGGTTGATTCCATTCCATTCCATTCCACTCCATTCCATTCCATTCCATTCCATTCCATTCCATTCAATTGCATTCGATTCCATTCCATTCAATTCCATTCCATTCCATTCCATTCCATTCCATTCCGTTCCATTCCATTCTATTCCATTGAATTCCATTCCATTCCATTCCATTCCATTCCATTCCATTCCAATCCATTCCATTCCATTCCATTCCGTTCTACTCGGGTTGATTCCATTCCATTCCATTCCATTCCATTCCATTCCATTCCATGTGATTCCATTCGATTCCATTCGATTCAATTCCATTCCATTCCATTCCATTCCATTCCAATCCGTTCCATTCTACTCGGGTTGATTCCATTCCATTCCATTCAATTCCATTCCATTCCATTCCATTCCCTTCCATTCCATTCCATTCGGTTCCATTCGATTCCATTCGATTCCATTCCGTTTCACTCCATTCCATTCCGTTCCGTTCCGTTCCGTTCCGTTCTTTTCCATTCCGTTCCATTCCGTTGCATTCCGTTCCATTCCATTCCGTTCTACTCGGGTTGATTCCATTCTACTCCACTCCATTCCATTCGATTCCATTCGATTCCATTCGATTCCATTCCATTCTCTTCCATTCCATTCCATTCCATTCCATTCCATTCCATTCCGTTGTACTCGGGTAGATTCCATTCCATTCCATTCCATTCCATTCCATTCCATTCCATTCCGTTCTACTCGGGTTCATTCCATTCCATTCCATTCCATTCCATTCTATTCCATTGAATTCCATTCCATTCCATTCCATTCAGTTCCATTCCATTCCATTCCATTCCATTCAGTTCTACTCGGGTTGATTCCATTCCATTCCATTCCATTCCATTCCATTCCATTCCATTCCATTCCATTCGATTCCATTCCATTCCATTCCATTCCATTCCAATCCATTCCATTCTACTCGGGTTGATTCCCTTCCATTCCATTCCATTCAATTACGTTCCATTCCATTCCATTCCATTCGGTTCCATTCGATTCCATTCGATTCCATTCCATTTCAATCCATTACATTCCATTCCGTTCCGTTTCGTTCCGTTCCGTTCGTTCCGTTCTATTCGGGTTGATTCCATTCTATTCCACTCCATTCCATTCGATTCCATTCGATTCCATTCCATTCCATTCCATTCCATTCCATTCCATTCCATTCCATTCTATTCTATTGAATTCCATTCCATTCCATTCCATTCCATTCCATTCTATTCCATTCGATTCCATTCCATTCCATTCGATTCCATTCGATTCCATTCAATTCCATTCCATTCCATTCCTTTCCATTCCATTCCAATCCATTCCATTCTACTCGGGTTGATTCCATTCCATTCCATTCCATTCCATTCCATTCCCTTCCATTATATTCCATTCGGTTCCATTCGATTCCATTCGATTCCATTCCATTTCACTCCATTCCATTCCGTTCCGTTCCGTTCCGTTCCGTTCCATTCCGTTCCATTCCGTTCCATTCCATTCCGTTCTACTCGGGTTGATTCCATTCTACTCTACTCCATTCCATTCGATTCCATTCGATTCCATTCGATTCGATTCCATTCCATTCCATTCCATTCCATTCCATTTCATTCTATTCCATTGAATTCCATTCCATTCCATTCCATTCCATTCCAATCCATTCCATTCTACTCGGGTTGATTCCATTCCATTCCATTCTACTCCATTCCATTCCATTCCATTCCATTCCATTCCATTCCATTCCATTCCATTCCATTCCATTCGATTCCATTCGATTGCATTCGATTCCATTCCATTCCATTCCATTCCATTCCATTCCATTCCATTCCATTCCATTCCATTCCATTCTATTCCATTCCATTCCATTCCATTCCATTCCATTCGATTCCATTCGATTCCATTCCATTCCATTCCGTTCCATTCCATTCCATTCCATTCCATTCCGTTCTACTCGGGTTCATTCCATTGCATTCCATTCCATTCCATTCTATTCCATTGAATTTCATTCCATTCCATTCCATTCCATTCCATTCCATTCCATTCCATTCCATTCCACTCGGGTTGATTCCATTCCATTCCATTCCATTCCATTCCATTCCATTCCATTCCATTCCGTTCCATTCCAATCCATTCCATTCCGTTCTACTCGGGTTGATCCAATTCCATTCCATTCCATTCCATTCCATTCCATGGAATTCCATTCCATTCCATTCCATTCCATTCCATTCCATTCCATTCCATTCCATTCCATTCCATTCCGTTCTACTCGGGTTGATTTCATTCCATTCCATTCCATTCTATTCCATTCCATTCCATTCCATTTGATTCAATTCGATTCCATTCGATTCCATTCCATTCCATTCCATTCCATTCCATTCCATTGCTTTCAATTCTATTCTATTGAATTGCATTCCATTCCATACCATTCCATTCCAATCCATTCCATTCTACTCGGGTTCACTCCATTCCATTCCATTCCATTCCATTCCATTAAATTCCATTCCATTCCATTCCATTCCATTCCATTCCATTCCATTCTACTCGGGTAGATTCCATTCCATTCCATTCCATTCCATTCCATTCCATTCCATTCCATTCCATTCCATTCCATACCATTCCATTCCATTCCATTCCATTCCGTTCTACTCGGGTTCATTCCATTCCATTCCATTCTATTCTATTCCATTGAATTCCATTCCATTCCATTCCATTCCGTTCCATTCCATTCCATTCCATTCCATTATGTTCTACTCGGGTTGATTCCATTCCATTCCATTCCATTCCATTCCATTCCATTCCATTCCATTCCATTCGATTCCATTCCATTCCATTCCATTCCATTCCATTCCAATCCATTCCATTCTACTCGGGTTGATTCCCTTCAATTCCATTCCATTCAATTACGTTCCATTCCATTCCATTCCATTCGGTTCCATTCGATTCCATTCGATTCCATTCCATTTCAATCCATTACATTCCATTCCGTTCCGTTTCGTTCCGTTCCGTTCGTTCCGTTCTATTCGGGTTGATTCCATTCTATTCCACTCCATTCCATTCGATTCCATTCGATTCCATTCCATTCCATTCCATTCCATTCCATTCCATTCCATTCTATTCTATTGAATTCCATTCCATTCCAATCCATTCCATTCGCATCCATTCCATTCTACTTGGGTAGATTCCATTCCATTCCATTCCATTCCATTCCATTCTATTCCATTCCATTCCATTCCATTCCATTCCATTCCATTCCATTCCATTCAATTCAATTCCATTCCGTTTTACTCGGGTTGATTCCATTCCATTCCATTCCATTCCATTCCATTCCATTCCATTCCATTCGATTCCTTTCGATTCCATTCGATTCCATTCCGTTTCACTCCATTCCATTCCATTCCGTTCCGTTCCGTTCCGTTCCGTTCCGTTCTATTCGGGTTGATTCCATTCTATTCCACTCCATTCCATTCGATTCCATTCGATTCCATTCGATTCCATTCCATTCCTTTCCATTCCATTCTATTCTATTGAATTCCATTCCATTCCATTCCATTCCATTCCAATCCATTCCATTCTATTCGGGTTGATTCCATTCCATTCCATTCCATTCCATTCCATTCCATTCCATTCCCTTCCATTCCATTCCATTCGGTTCCATTCGATTCCATTTGATTCCATTCCATTTCAATCCATTCCATTCCGTTCCGTTCCGTTCCGTTCCTTTCCGTTCCGTTCTATTCGTGTTGATTCCATTCTATTCCACTACATTCCATTCGATTCCATTCGATTCCATTTGATTCCATTCCATTCCATTCCATTCCATTCCATTCCATTCCATTCTATTCTATTGAATTCCATTCCATTCGATTCCATTAAATTCCTATCCATTCCATTCTACTCGGGTTGATTCCAATCCATTCCATTCCATTCCATTCCATTCCATTCCATTCCATTCCATTCCATTCCATTCCATTCCAATCCATTCCATTCTACTCGGGTTGATTCCATTCCATTTAATTCCATTCCATTCCATTCCATTCGATTCCATTCGATTCCAATCGATTCCATTCCATTCCATTCCATTCCATTCCATTCCATTCCATTCCATTCCTTTCCATTCCATTCCGTTCTACTCGGGTTCATTCCATTCCATTCCATTCCATTCCATTCTATTGTATTGAATTCCATTCCATTCCATTCCATTCCATTCCATTCCATTCCATTCCATTCCATTCCATTCCATTCCATTCCATTCCGTTCTACTCGGGTTGATTTCATTCCATTCCATTCCATTCTATTCCATTCCATTCCATTCCATTTGATTCAATTCGATTCCATTCGATTCCATTCCATTCCATTCCATTCCATTCCATTCCATTGCTTTCAATTCTATTCTATTGAATTCCATTCCATTCCATACCATTCCATTCCAATCCATTCCATTCTACTCGGGTTCACTCCATTCCATTCCATTCCATTCCATTCCATTAAATTCCATTCCATTCCATTCCATTCCATTCCATTCCATTCCATTCTACTCGGGTAGATTCCATTCCATTCCATTCCATTCCATTCCATTCCATTCCATTCCATTCCATTCCATTCCATTCCATTCCATTCCATACCATTCCATTCCATTCCATTCCATTCCGTTCTACTCGGGTTCATTCCATTCCATTCCATTCTATTCTATTCCATTGAATTCCATTCCATTCCATTCCATTCCGTTCCATTCCATTCCATTCCATTCCATTATGTTCTACTCGGGTTGATTCCATTCCATTCCATTCCATTCCATTCCATTCCATTCCATTCCATTCCATTCCATTCCATTCCATTCCATTCCATTCGATTCCATTCCATTCCATTCCATTCCATTCCATTCCATTCCAATCCATTCCATTCTACTCGGGTTGATTCCCTTCAATTCCATTCCATTCAATTACGTTCCATTCCATTCCATTCCATTCGGTTCCATTCGATTCCATTCGATTCCATTCCATTTCAATCCATTACATTCCATTCCGTTCCGTTTCGTTCCGTTCCGTTCGTTCCGTTCTATTCGGGTTGATTCCATTCTATTCCACTCCATTCCATTCGATTCCATTCGATTCCATTCCATTCCATTCCATTCCATTCCATTCCATTCTATTCTATTGAATTCCATTCCATTCCAATCCATTCCATTCGCATCCATTCCATTCTACTTGGGTAGATTCCATTCCATTCCATTCCATTCCATTCCATTCTATTCCATTCCATTCCATTCCATTCCATTCCATTCCATTCCATTCCATTCAATTCAATTCCATTCCGTTTTACTCGGGTTGATTCCATTCCATTCCATTCCATTCCATTCCATTCCATTCCATTCCATTCGATTCCTTTCGATTCCATTCGATTCCATTCCGTTTCACTCCATTCCATTCCATTCCGTTCCGTTCCGTTCCGTTCCGTTCCGTTCTATTCGGGTTGATTCCATTCTATTCCACTCCATTCCATTCGATTCCATTCGATTCCATTCGATTCCATTCCATTCCTTTCCATTCCATTCTATTCTATTGAATTCCATTCCATTCCATTCCATTCCATTCCAATCCATTCCATTCTATTCGGGTTGATTCCATTCCATTCCATTCCATTCCATTCCATTCCATTCCATTCCCTTCCATTCCATTCCATTCGGTTCCATTCGATTCCATTTGATTCCATTCCATTTCAATCCATTCCATTCCGTTCCGTTCCGTTCCGTTCCTTTCCGTTCCGTTCTATTCGTGTTGATTCCATTCTATTCCACTACATTCCATTCGATTCCATTCGATTCCATTTGATTCCATTCCATTCCATTCCATTCCATTCCATTCCATTCCATTCTATTCTATTGAATTCCATTCCATTCGATTCCATTAAATTCCTATCCATTCCATTCTACTCGGGTTGATTCCAATCCATTCCATTCCATTCCATTCCATTCCATTCCATTCCATTCCATTCCATTCCATTCCATTCCAATCCATTCCATTCTACTCGGGTTGATTCCATTCCATTTAATTCCATTCCATTCCATTCCATTCGATTCCATTCGATTCCATTCGATTCCATTCCATTCCATTCCATTCCATTCCATTCCATTCCATTCCATTCCTTTCCATTCCATTCCGTTCTACTCGGGTTCATTCCATTCCATTCCATTCCATTCCATTCTATTGTATTGAATTCCATTCCATTCCATTCCATTCCATTCCATTCCATTCCATTCCATTCCATTCCATTCCATTCCATTCCTTTCTACTCGGGTTGATTCCATTCCATTCCATTGCATTCCATTCTATTCAATTGAATTCCATTCCATTCCATTCCATTCCATTCCATTCCATTCCATTCCATTCCATTGCATTCCGTTCTACTCGGGTTGATTCCATTCCATTCCATTCCATTCCATTCCATTCCATTGAACTCCATTCCATTCCATTCCATTCCATTCCGTTTTACTCGGGTTGATTCCATTCCATTCCATTCCATCCCATTCCATTCGATTCCATTCGATTCCATTCGATTCCATTCCATTCAATTCCATTCCATTCCATTCCATTCCATTCCATTCCATTCCGTTCTACTCGGGTCCATTCCATTCCATTCCATTCCACTCGATTCCATTCCATTCCATTCGATTCCAATCCATTCCATTCCAATCCATTCCATTCTACTCGGGTTGATTCCATTCGATTCCATTCCATTCCATTCCATTTCATTCGATTCCATTCGATTCCATTCGACTCCATTCCATTCCATTCCATTCCATTCCATTCCATTCCATTCCAATCCATTCCATTCTACTCGGGTTGATTCCTTTCCATTGCATTCCATTCCAATCCATTCCATTCCCTTCCATGCCATTCCATTCGGTTCCATTCGATTCCATTTGATTCCATTCCATTTTACTCCATTCCATTCCATTCTGTTCCGTTCCGTTCCGTTCCGTTCCGTTCTATTCGGGTTGATTCCATTCTATTCCAGTCCATTCCATTCGATTCCATTCGATTCGATTCGATTCGATTCGATTCCATTCCATTCCATTCCATTCCATTCCATTCCATTACATTCGATTCCATTCGATTCCATTCCATTCCATTCCATTCCATTCCATTCAATTCCATTCCATTCCATTCCGTTCTTCTCGGGTTCATTCCATTCCATTCCATTCCATTCCATTCCATTCTATTCCATTGAATTCCATTCCATTCCATTCCATTCCTTTCCATTCCATTCCATTCCATTCCATTCCATTCCATTCCATTCAATTCCATTCCATTCCATTCCGTTCTACTCGGGTTCATTCCTTTCCATTCCATTCCATTCCATTCTATTCTATTGAATTCCATTCCATTCCATTCCATTCCATTCCATTCCATTCTATTCCATTCGATTCCATTCCATTCCATTCGATTCCATTCGATTCCATTCCATTCCATTCCATTCCATTCCTTTCCATTCCATTCCAATCCATTCCATTCTACTCGGGTTGATTCCATTCCATTCCATTCCATTCCATTCCATTCCCTTCCATTATATTCCATTCGGTTCCATTCGATTCCATTCGATTCCATTCCATTTCACTCCATTCCATTCCGTTCCGTTCCGTTCCGTTCCGTTCCATTCCGTTCCATTCCGTTCCATTCCATTCCGTTCTACTCGGGTTGATTCCATTCTACTCTACTCCATTCCATTCGATTCCATTCGATTCCATTCGATTCGATTCCATTCCATTCCATTCCATTCCATTCCATTTCATTCTATTCCATTGAATTCCATTCCATTCCATTCCATTCCATTCCAATCCATTCCATTCTACTCGGGTTGATTCCATTCCATTCCATTCTACTCCATTCCATTCCATTCCATTCCATTCCATTCGATTCCATTCGATTGCATTCGATTCCATTCCATTCCATTCCATTCCATTCCATTCCATTCCATTCCATTCCATTCCATTCCATTCCATTCTATTCCATTCGATTCCATTCCATTCCATTCCATTTGATTCCATTCGATTCCATTCCATTCCATTCCGTTCCATTCCATTCCATTCCATTCCATTCCGTTCTACTCGGGTTCATTCCATTGCATTCCATTCCATTCCATTCTATTCCATTGAATTTCATTCCATTCCATTCCATTCCATTCCATTCCATTCCATTCCATTCCACTCGGGTTGATTCCATTCCATTCCATTCCATTCCATTCCATTCCATTCCATTCCATTCCATTCCATTCCATTCCATTCCATTCCCTTCCATTCCATTCCATTCCATTCGATTCCATTCGATTCCATTCGATTCCATTCCATTCCATTCCATTCCATTCCATTCCATTCCATTACACTCGGGTTGATTCCATTCCATTCCATTCCATTCCATTCCATTCCATTCCATTCCATTACATTCCCTTCCATTCCATTCCATTCGGTTCCATTCGATTCCATTCGATTCCATTCCATTTCACTCCATTCCATTCCATTCCGTTCCGTTCCATTCCGTTCCGTTCTATTCGGGTTGATTCCATTCTATTCCACTCCATTCCATTCGATTCCATTCGATTCCATTCCATTCCATTCCATTCCATTCCATTCCATTCCATTCCATTCCATTCCCTTCCATTCTATTCTATTGAATTCCATTGCATTCCATTCCATTCCATTCCTAACCATTCCATTCTACTCGGGTTGATTCCATTCCATTCCATTCCATTCCATTCCATTGCATTCCATTCCATGCCATTCCATTCCGTTTCATTCCATTCCATTCCGTTCCATTCAGTTCTACTCCAGTTCATTCCATTCCATTCCATTCCATTCCATACCATTCCATTCCATTCCATTCCATTCCATTCCATTCCTTTCCGTTCTACACGGGTCCATTCCATTCCATTCCATTCCATTCGATTCCATTCTTTTCCATTCTATTCCATTCCATTCCATTCCAATCCATTCCATTCTACTCGGGTTGATTCCATTCCATTCCATTCCATTCCATTCCATTCCATTCCATTCCATTCCATTCCATTCCAGTCCATTCCATTCGTTTCCATTCCATTCCATTCCATTTCATTGCATTCCATTCCATTCCATTCCATTCCATTCCATTCCATTCCATTCCATTCCTTTCCCTTCCATTCCATTCCATTCCATTCTATTCCATTGAATTCCATTCCATTCCATTCCATTCCATTCCATTCCATTCCATTCCATTCCATTCCATTCCGTTCTACTCGGGTTGATTCCATTCCATTCCATTCCATTCCATTCCATTCCATTCCATTCCATTCCATTCGATTCCATTCCATTCCATTCCATTCCATTCCATTCCATTCCATTCCCTTCTATTCCATTCCATTCTGTTCCATTCGATTCCATTCGATTCCATTCCATTTCACTCCATTCAATTCTGGTCCGTTCCGTTCCGTTCCGTTCCGTTCGGTTCCATTCCGTTCCATTCCATTCCATTCTACTCGGGTTGATTCCATTCTATTCCAGTCCATTCCATTCGATTCCATTCCATTCCATTCCATTCCATTCCATTACATTCCATTCCATTCCATTTCATTCTATTCCATTGAATTCCATTCCATTCCAATCCATTCCATTCTACTCGGGTTGATTCCATTCCATTCCATTCCACTCCATTCCATTCCATTCCATTCCATTCCATTCGATTCCATTCAATTGCATTCGATTCCATTCCATTAAATTCCATTCCATTCCATTCCATTCCATTCCATTCCGTTCTACTCGGGTTCATTCCATTGCATTCCATTCCATTCCATTCTATTCCACTGAATTTCATTCCATTCCATTCCATTCCATTCCATTCCATTCCATTCCATTCCATTCGATTCCATTCCATTCCATTCCATTCCATTCCATTCTATTCCATTGAATTCCATTCCATTCCATTCCATTCCATTCCATTCCATTCCATTCCATTCCGTTCCATTCCATTCTATTCCATTGAATTCCATTCCATTCCATTCCATTCCGTTCCATTCCATTCCATTCCATTCCATTCCATTCCATTCCATTCAATTCCATTCCATTCCGTTCTACTCGGGTTGATTCCATTCCATTCCATTCCATTCCATTCCATTCCATTCCATGCGATTCCATTCGATTCCATTCGATTCAATTCCATTCCATTCCATTCCATTCCATTCCATTCCAATCCGTTCCATTCTACTCGGGTTGATTCCATTCCATTCCATTCAATTCCATTCCATTCCATTCCATTCCCTTCCATTCCATTCCATTCGGTTCCATTCGATTCCATTCGATTCCATTCCGTTTCACTCCATTCCATTCCGCTCCGTTCCGTTCCGTTCCGTTCCCTTCCATTCCGTTCCATTCCGTTGCATTCCGTTCCATTCCATTCCGTTCTACTCGGGTTGATTCCATTCTACTCCACTCCATTCCATTCGATTCCATTCGATTCCATTCGATTCCATTCCATTCCCTTCCATTCCATTCCATTCCATTCCATTTCATTCTATTCCATTGAATTCCATTCCATTCCATTCCATTCGATTCCTTTCGATTCCATTCGATTCCATTCCGTTTCACTCCATTCCATTCCATTCCGTTCCGTTCCGTTCCGTTCCGTTCTATTCGGGTTGATTCCATCCTATTCCACTCCATTCCATTCGATTCCATTCGATTCCATTCGATTCGATTCCATTCCATTCCATTCCATTCCATTCTATTCTATTGAATTCCATTCCATTCCATTCCATTCCATTCCAATCCATTCCATTCTACTCGGGTTGATTCCATTCCATTCCATTCCATTCCATTCCATTCCATTCCCTTCCATTCCACTCCATTCGGTTCCATTCGATTCCATTCGATTCCATTCCATTTCACTCCATTCCATTCCGTTCCGTTCCGTTCCGTTCCGTTCCATTCCGTTCCATTCCGTTCCATTCCATTCCGTTCTACTCGGGTTGATTCCATTCTACTCCACTCCATTCCATTCGATTCCATTCGATTCCATTCGATTCGATTCGATTCCATTCCATTCCATTCCATTCCATTCCATTCCATTTCATTCTATTCCATTGAATTCCATTCCATTCCATTCCATTCCATTCCAATCCATTCCATTCTACTCGGGTTGATTCCATTCCATTCCATTCTAATCCATTCCATTCCATTCCATTCCATTCCATTCCATTCCATTCCATTCCATTCCATTCCATTCCATTCCGTTCTACTCGGGTTCATTCCATTGCATTCCATTCCATTCCATTCTATTCCATTGAATTTCATTCCATTGCATTCCATTCCATTCCATTCCATTCCATTCCATTCCATTCGATTCCATTCGATTCCATTCGATTCCATTCCATTCCATTCCATTCCATTCCATTCCATTCCATTCCATTCCATTCCACTCGGGTTGATTCCATTCCATTCCATTCCATTCCATTCCATTCCATTCCATTCCATTCCATTCCATTCCCTTCCATTCCATTCCTTTCGGTTCCATTCGATTCCATTCGATTCCATTCCATTTCACTCCATTCCATTCCATTCCGTTCCGTTCCGTTCCGTTCCGTTCTATTCGGGTTGATTCCATTCTATTCCACTCCATTCCATTCGATTCCATTCGATTCCATTCCATTCCATTCCATTCCATTCCATTCCATTCCATTCCCTTCCATTCTATTCTATTGAATTCCATTGCATTCCATTCCATTCCATTCCTAACCATTCCATTCTACTCGGGTTGATTCCATTCCATTCCATTCCATTCAATTCCATTCCATTCCATGCCAATCCATTCCGTTCCATTCCATTCCATTCCGTTCCATTCCGTTCTACTCCGGTTCATTCCATTCCATTCCATTCCATTCCATTCCATTCCATTCCTTTCCGTTCTACACGGGTCCATTCCATTCCATTCCATTCCATTCGATTCCATTCTTTTCCATTCTATTCCATTCCATTCCATTCCAATCCATTCCATTCTACTCGGGTTGATTCCATTCCATTCCATTCCATTTCATTGCATTCCATTCCATTCCATTCCATTCCATTCCATTCCATTCCATTCGATTCCATTCCATTCCATTCCATTTCATTGCATTCCATTCCATTCCATTCCATTCCATTCCATTCCATTCCATTCCATTCCTTTCCCTTCCATTCCATTCCATTCCATTCTATTCCATTGAATTCCATTCCATTCCATTCCATTCCATTCCATTCCATTCCATTCCATTCCATTCCATTCCATTCCATTCCGTTCTACTCGGGTTGATTCCATTCCATTCCATTCCATTCCATTCCATTCCATTCGATTCCATTCCATTCCATTCGATTCCATTCCATTCCATTCCCTTCTATTCCATTCCATTCTGTTCCATTCGATTCCATTCGATTCCATTCCATTTCACTCCATTCAATTCTGGTCCATTCCGTTCCGTTCCGTTCCGTTCGGTTCCATTCCGTTCCATTCCATTCCATTCTACTCGGGTTGATTCCATTCTATTCCATTCCATTCCATTCGATTCCATTCGATTCCATTCCATTCCATTCGATTCCATTCCATTCCATTCCATTCCATTCCATTCCATTCCATTCCATTTCATTCTATTCCATTGAATTCCATTCCATTCCATTCCATTCCATTCCAATCCATTCCATTCTACTCGGGTTGATTCCATTCCATTCCATTCCACTCCATTCCATTCCATTCCATTCCATTCCATTCGATTCCATTCAATTGCATTCGATTCCATTCCATTCAATTCCATTCCATTCCATTCCATTCCATTCCATTCCGTTCTACTCGGGTTCATTCCATTGCATTCCATTCCATTCCATTCTATTCCACTGAATTTAATTCCATTCCATTCCATTCCATTCCATTCCATTCCATTCCATTCCATTCCATTCCATTCCATTCGATTCCATTCCATTCCATTCCATTCCATTCCATTCCATTCCATTCTATTCCATACGATTCCATTCCATTCCATTCCATTCAAGTCCATTCGATTCCATTCCATTCCATTCCATTCCATTCCATTCCATTCCATTCCATTCCATTCCATTCCTTTCTACTCGGGTTCATTCCATTGCATTCCATTCCATTCCATTCTATTCCATTGAATTTCATTCCATTGCATTCCATTCCATTCCATTCCATTCCATTCCATTCCATTCGATTCCATTCGATTCCATTCGATTCCATTCCATTCCATTCCATTCCATTCCATTCCATTCCATTCCATTCCATTCCACTCGGGTTGATTCCATTCCATTCCATTCCATTCCATTCCATTCCATTCCATTCCATTCCCTTCCATTCCATTCCTTTCAGTTCCACTCGATTCCATTCGATTCCATTCCATTTCACTCCATTCCATTCCATTCCGTTCCGTTCCGTTCCGTTCCGTTCTATTCGGGTTGATTCCATTCTATTCCACTCCATTCCATTCGATTCCATTCCATTCCATTCCATTCCATTCCATTCCATTCCATTCCATACCGTTCCATTCCATTACTTTCCATTCCATTCCATTCCATTCCATTCCATTCCATTCCATTCCATTCCATTCCATTCCATTCCGTTCTACTCGGGTTGATTCCATTCCATTCCATTCCATTCCATTCCATTCCATTCGATTCCATTCCATTCCATTCGATTCCATTCCATTCCATTCCCTTCTATTCCATTCCATTCTGTTCCATTCGATTCCATTCGATTCCATTCCATTTCACTCCATTCAATTCTGGTCCATTCCGTTCCGTTCCGTTCCGTTCGGTTCCATTCCGTTCCATTCCATTCCATTCTACTCGGGTTGATTCCATTCTATTCCATTCCATTCCATTCGATTCCATTCGATTCCATTCCATTCCATTCGATTCCATTCCATTCCATTCCATTCCATTCCATTCCATTCCATTCCATTTCATTCTATTCCATTGAATTCCATTCCATTCCATTCCATTCCATTCCAATCCATTCCATTCTACTCGGGTTGATTCCATTCCATTCCATTCCACTCCATTCCATTCCATTCCATTCCATTCCATTCGATTCCATTCAATTGCATTCGATTCCATTCCATTCAATTCCATTCCATTCCATTCCATTCCATTCCATTCCGTTCTACTCGGGTTCATTCCATTGCATTCCATTCCATTCCATTCTATTCCACTGAATTTAATTCCATTCCATTCCATTCCATTCCATTCCATTCCATTCCATTCCATTCGATTCCATTCCATTCCATTCCATTCCATTCCATTCCATTCCATTCTATTCCATACGATTCCATTCCATTCCATTCCATTCAAGTCCATTCGATTCCATTCCATTCCATTCCATTCCATTCCATTCCATTCCATTCCATTCCATTCCATTCCTTTCTACTCGGGTTCATTCCATTGCATTCCATTCCATTCCATTCTATTCCATTGAATTTCATTCCATTGCATTCCATTCCATTCCATTCCATTCCATTCCATTCCATTCGATTCCATTCGATTCCATTCGATTCCATTCCATTCCATTCCATTCCATTCCATTCCATTCCATTCCATTCCATTCCACTCGGGTTGATTCCATTCCATTCCATTCCATTCCATTCCATTCCATTCCATTCCATTCCCTTCCATTCCATTCCTTTCAGTTCCACTCGATTCCATTCGATTCCATTCCATTTCACTCCATTCCATTCCATTCCGTTCCGTTCCGTTCCGTTCCGTTCTATTCGGGTTGATTCCATTCTATTCCACTCCATTCCATTCGATTCCATTCCATTCCATTCCATTCCATTCCATTCCATTCCATTCCATTCCATTCCCTTCCATTCTATTCTATTGAATTCCATTGCATTCCATTCCATTCCATTCCTAACCATTCCATTCTACTCGGGTTGATTCCATTCCATTCCATTAAATTCAATTCCATTCCATTCCATGCCATTCCATTCCGTTCCATTCCATTCCATTCCGTTCCATTCCGTTCTACTCCGGTTCATTCCATTCCATTCCATTCCATTCCATTCCATTCCATTCCATTCCTTTCCGTTCTACACGGGTCCATTCCATTCCATTCCATTCCATTCCATTCCATTCCATTCTTTTCCATTCTATTCCATTCCATTCCATTCCAATCCATTCCATTCTACTCGGGTTGATTCCATTCCATTCCATTCCATTTCATTGCATTCCATTCCATTCCGTTCCATTCCATTCCATTCCATTCGATTCCATTCCATTCCATTCCATTTCATTGCATTCCATTCCATTCCATTCCATTCCATTCCATTCCATTCCATTCCATTCCATTCCTTTCCCTTCCATTCCATTCCATTCCTTTCTATTCCATTGAATTCCATTCCATTCCATTCCATTCCATTCCATTCCATTCCATTCCATTCCATTCCATTCCGTTCTACTCGGGTTGATTCCATTCCATTCCATTCCATTCCATTCCATTCCATTCCATTCGATTCCATTCGATTCCATTCCATTCCATTCCATTCCATTCCATTCCATTCAATTCCATTCCATTCCGTTCTACTCGGGTTGATTCCATTCCATTCCATTCCATTCCATTCCATTCCATTCCATGCGATTCCATTCGATTCCATTCGATTCAATTCCATTCCATTCCATTCCATTCCATTCCAATCCGTTCCATTCTACTCGGGTTGATTCCATTCCATTCCATTCAATTCCATTCCATTCCATTCCCTTCCATTCCATTCCATTCGGTTGCATTCGATTCCATTCGATTCCATTCCGTTTCACTCCATTCCATTCCGCTCCGTTCCGTTCCGTTCCGTTCCCTTCCATTCCGTTCCATTCCGTTGCATTCCGTTCCATTCCATTCCGTTCTACTCGGGTTCATTCCATTCTACTCCACTCCATTCCATTCGATTCCATTCGATTCCATTCGATTCCATTCCCTTCCCTTCCATTCCATTCCATTCCATTCCATTTCATTCTATTCCATTGAATTCCATTCCATTCCATTCCATTTCATTCGATTCCTTTCGATTCCATTCGATTCCATTCCGTTTCACTCCATTCCATTCCATTCCGTTCCGTTCCGTTCCGTTCCGTTCTATTCAGGTTGATTCCATCCTATTCCACTCCATTCCATTCGATTCCATTCGATTCCATTCGATTCGATTCCATTCCATTCCATTCCATTCCATTCTATTCTATTGAATTCCATTCCATTCCATTCCATTCCATTCCAATCCATTCCATTCTACTCGGGTTGATTCCATTCCATTCCATTCCATTCCATTCCATTCCATTTCATTCCATTCCATTCCATTCCGTTCCATTCCATTCTATTCCATTGAATTCCATTCCATTCCATTCCATTCCATTCCATTCCATTCCATTCCATTCCATTCCATTCCATTCCGTTCTACACGGGTTGATTCCATTCCATTCCATTCCATTCCATTCTATTCCATTCGATTCCATTCCATTCCATGTGATTCCATTCGATTCCATTCGATTCAATTCCATTCCATTCCATTCCATTCCATTCCAATCCGTTCCATTCTACTCGGGTTGATTCCATTCCATTCCATTCCATTCCATTCCATTCCATTCCATTCCCTTCTATTCCATTCCATTCGGTTCCATTCGATTCCATTCGATTCCATTCCGTTTCACTCCATTCCATTCCGTTCCGTTCCGTTCCGTTCCGTTCCATTCCGTTCCATTCCGTTGCATTCCGTTCCATTCCATTCCGTTCTACTCGGGTTGATTCCATTCTACTCCACTCCATTCCATTCGATTCCATTCGATTCCATTCGATTCCATTCCATTCTCTTCCATTCCATTCCATTCCATTCCATTCCATTCCATTCCGTTGTACTCGGGTAGACTCCGTTCCATTCCATTCCATTCCATTCCATTCCATTCCATTCCATTCCATTCCGTTCTACTCGGGTTCATTCCATTCCATTCCATTCCATTCCATTCTATTCCATTGAATTCCATTCCATTCCATTCCATTCCGTTCCATTCCATTCCATTCCATTAAGTTCTACTCGGGTTGATTCCATTCCATTCCATTCCATTCCATTCCATTCCATTCCATTCTACTCGGGTTGATTCCATTCCATTCCATTCCATTCAATTACGTTCCATTCCATTCCATTCCATTCGGTTCCATTCGATTCCATTCGATTCCATTCCATTTCAATCCATTACATTCCATTCCGTTCCGTTTCGTTCCGTTCCGTTCGTTCCGTTCTATTCGGGTTGATTCCATTCTATTCCACTCCATTCCATTCGATTCCATTCGATTCCATTCCATTCCATTCCATTCCATTCCATTCCATTCCATTCCATTCCATTCTATTCTATTGAATTCCATTCCATTCCATTCCATTCCATTCGATTCCATTCGATTGCATTTGATTCCATTCCATTCCATTCCATTCCATTCCATTCCATTCCATTCTATTCCATTCGATTCCATTCCATTCCATTCGATTCCATTCGATTCCATTCCATTCCATTCCATTCCATTCCATTCCATTCCCTTCCATTATATTCCATTCTGTTCCATTCGATTCCATTCGATTCCATTCCATTTCACTCCATTCCATTCCGTTCCGTTCCGTTCCGTTCCGTTCCATTCCGTTCCATTCCGTTCCATTCCATTCCGTTCTACTCGGGTTGATTCCATTCTACTCCACTCCATTCCATTCGATTCCATTCGATTCCATTCGATTCGATTCGATTCCATTCCATTCCATTCCATTCCATTTCATTCTATTCCATTGAATTCCATTCCATTCCATTCCATTCCATTCCAATCCATTCCATTCTACTCGGGTTGATTCCATTCCATTCCATTCTACTCCATTCCATTAGATTCCATTCCATTCCATTCCATTCCATTCCATTCGATTCCATTCGATTGCATTCGATTCCATTCCATTCCATTCCATTCCATTCCATTCCATTCCATTCCATTCCATTCCATTCTATTCCATTCGATTCCATTCCTTTCCATTCCATTCGATTCCATTCGATTCCATTCCATTCCATTCCATTCCATTCCATTCCATTCCATTCCATTCCATTCCATTCCGTTCTACTCGGGTTCATTCCATTGCCTTCCATTCCATTCCATTCTATTCCATTGAATTTCTTTCCATTCCATTCCATTCCATTCCATTCCATTCCATTCGATTCCATTCGATTCCATTCGATTCCATTCCATTCCATTCCATTCCATTCCATTCCACTCGGGTTGATTCCATTCCATTCCATTCCATTCCATTCCATTCCATTCCATTCCATTCCATTCCATTCCCTTCCATTCCATTCCATTCGGTTCCATTCGATTCCATTCGATTCCATTCCATTTCACTCCATTCCATTCCATTCCGTTCCGTTCCGTTCCGTTCCGTTCTATTCGGGTTGATTCCATTCTATTCCACTCCATTCCATTCGATTCCATTCGATTCCATTCCATTCCATTCCATTCCATTCCATTCCATTCCATTCCCTTCCATTCTATTCTATTGAATTCCATTGCATTCCATTCCATTCCAATCCTAACCATTCCATTCTACTCGGGTTGATTCCATTCCATTCCATTCCATTCCATTCCATTCCATTCCATTCCATTCCATTCCATTCCATGCCATTCCATTCCGTTTCATTCCATTCCATTCCGTTCCATTCCGTTCTACTCCGGTTCATTCCATTCCATTCCATTCCATTCCATACCATTCCATTCCATTCCATTCCATTCCATTCCATTCCATTCCTTTCCGTTCTACACGGGTCCATTCCTTTCCATTCCATTACATTCGATTCCATTCTTTTCCATTCTATTCCATTCCATTCCATTCCAATCCATTCCATTCTACTCGGGTTGATTCCTTTCCATTCCATTCCATTCCATTCCATTCCATTCCATTCCAGTCCATTCCATTCGTTTCCATTCCATTGCATTCCATTTCATTGCATTCCATTCCATTCCATTCCATTCCATTCCATTCCATTCCATTCCTTTCCCTTCCATTCCATTCAATTCCATTCTATTCCATTGAATTCCATTCCATTCCATTCCATTCCATTCCATTCCATTCCATTCCATTCCATTCCATTCCATTCCATTCCATTCCATTCCCTTCTATTCCATTCCATTCTGTTCCATTCGATTCCATTCGATTCCATTCCATTTCACTCCATTCAATTCTTGTCCGTTCCGTTCCGTTCCGTTCCGTTCGGTTCCATTCCATTCCATTCCATTCTACTCGGGTTGATTCCATTCTATTCCACTCTATTCCATTTGATTCCATTCGATTCCATTCCATTCCATTCCATTCCATTCCATTCCATTCCATTCCATTCCATTACATTCCATTCCATTCCGTTTCATTCTATTCCATTGAATTCCATTCCATTCCATTCCATTCCATTCCAATCCATTCCATTCTACTCGGGTTGATTCCATTCCATTCCATTCCACTCCATTCCATTCCATTCCATTCCATTCCATTCCATTCCATTCCATTCAATTGCATTCGATTCCATTCCATTCAATTCCATTCCATTCCATTCCATTCCATTCCATTCCGTTCTACTCGGGTTCATTCCATTGCATTCCATTCCATTCCATTCTATTCCACTGAATTTCATTCCATTCCATTCCATTCCATTCCATTCCATTCCATTCCATTCCATTCCATTCGATTCCATTCCATTCCATTCCATTCCATTCCATTCTATTCCATTTAATTCCATTCCATTCCATTCCATTCCATTCCATTCCATTCCATTCCGTTCCATTCCTTTCTATTCCATTCCATTCCATTCCGTTCCATTCCATTCCATTCCATTCCATTCCATTCTATTCAATTCCATTCCATTCAGTTCTACTCGGGTTGATTCCATTCCATTCCATTCCATTCCATTCCATTCCATTCTATGCGATTCCATTCGATTCCATTCGATTCAATTCCATTCCATTCCATTCCATTCCATCCCAATCCGTTCCATTCTACTCGGGTTGATTCCATTCCATTCCATTCAATTCCATTCCATTCCATTCCATTCCCTTCCATTCCATTCCATTCGGTTCCATTCGATTCCATTCGATTCCATTCCGTTTCACTCCATTCCATTCCGCTCCGTTCCGTTCCGTTCCGTTCCATTCCGTTCCATTCCGTTGCATTCCGTTCCATTCCATTCCGTTCTACTCGGGTTCATTCCATTCTACTCCACTCCATTCCATTCGATTCCATTCGATTCCATTCGATTCCATTCCATTCCCTTCCATTCCATTCCATTCCATTCCATTTCATTCTAT
Source organism: Gorilla gorilla gorilla (assembly GCF_029281585.2). Taxonomy (NCBI): domain Eukaryota; kingdom Metazoa; phylum Chordata; class Mammalia; order Primates; family Hominidae; genus Gorilla; species Gorilla gorilla. The sequence continues at coordinate 15,016,387 of NC_073241.2, forward strand.
TCCATTGAATTCCATTCCATTCCATTCCATTCCATTCGATTCCTTTCGATTCCATTCGATTCCATTCCGTTTCACTCCATTCCATTCCATTCCGTTCCGTTCCGTTCCGTTCCGTTCTATTCGGGTTGATTCCATCCTATTCCACTCCATTCCATTCGATTCCATTCGATTCCATTCGATTCGATTCCATTCCATTCCTTTCCATTCCATTCTATTCTATTGAATTCCATTCCATTCCATTCCATTCCATTCCATTCCATTCCATTCCATTCCCTTCCATTCCATTCCATTCGGTTCCATTCGATTCCATTCGATTCCATTCCATTTCACTCCATTCCATTCCGTTCCGTTCCGTTCCGTTCCGTTCCGTTCTATTCGGGTTGATTCCATTCTATTCCACTCCATTCCATTCGATTCCATTCGATTCCATTCGATTCCATTCCATTCCATTCCATTCCATTCCATTCCATTCCATTCCATTCCATTCCCTTCCATTCTATTCTATTGAATTCCATTCCATTCCATTCCATTCCAATCCATTCCATTCTACTCGGGTTGATTCCATTCCATTCCATTCCATTCCATTCCATTGCATTCCATTCCATTCCATTCCGTTCTACTCGTGTTCATTCCATTCCATTCCATTCCATTCCATTCCATTCCATTCCATTCCATTCCATTCCATTCCGTTCTACTCGGGTCCATTCATTACATTCCATTCCATTCGATTCCCTTCCATTCCATTCGATTCCATTCCATTCCATTCCAATCCATTCCATTCTACTCGGGTTGATTCCATTCCATTCCATTCCATTCCATTTCATTCCATTCCATTCCATTTCACTCCAGTCTATTCCATTCTATTCCATTCCATTCCATTCCATTCCATTTCATTGCATTCCATTCCATTCCATTCCATTCCATTCCATTCCATTCCATTCCATTCCATTCCATTCCATTCCATTCCATTCCTTTCTACTCGGGTTTATTTCATTCTATTCCATTCCATTCCATTCGATTCCATTCGATTCCATTCGATTCCATTCCATTCCATTCCATTCCATTCCATTCCATTCCATTCCATTCCATTCCATTCTATTCCATTGAATTACATTCCACTCCATTCCATTCCATTCCATTCCATTCCATTCCATTCCATTCCATTCCATTCCATTCCATTCCATTCCATTCCATTCCATTCCGTTCTACTCGGGTTGATTCCATTCCATTCCATTCCCTTCCATTCCATTCCATGCGATTCCGTTCGATTCCATTCGATTCCATTCCATTCCATTCCTTTCCGTTCCATTCCATTCCGTTCTACTCGGGTTGATTCCATTCTACTCCACTCCATTCCATTCGATTCCATTCCATTCCATTCTATTCCATTCGATTCCATTCCATTCCATTCCATTCGATTCCATTCGATTCCATTCCATTCCATTCCATTCCATTCCATTCCATTCCATTCCATTCCACTCCATTCCATTCCATTCCGTTCTACTCGGGTTCATTCCATTGCATTCCATTCCATTCCATTCTATTCCATTGAATTTCATTCCATTCCATTCCATTCCATTCGATTCCATTCCATTCCATTCCATTCCATTCCATTCCATTCCATTCAATTCCATTCCATTCCATTCCATTCGATTCCATTCGATTCCATTCGATTCCATTCCATTCCATTCCATTCCATTCCATTCCATTCCATTCCATTCCACTCGGGTTGATTCCATTCCATTCCATTCCATTCCATTCCATTCCATTCCATTCCATTCCTTTCCCTTCCATTCCATTCCATTCGGTTCCATTCGATTCCATTCGATTCCATTCCATTTCACTCCATTCCATTCCATTCCGTTCCGTTCCGTTTCGTTCCGTTCTATTCGGGTTGATTCCATTCTATTCCACTCCATTCCATTCGATTCCATTCGATTCCATTCCATTCCATTCCATTCCATTCCATTCCATTCCATTCCCTTCCATTCTATTCTATTGAATTCCATTGCATTCCATTCCATTCCATTCCATTCCATTCCATTCCATTCCATTCCATTCCTTTCCGTTCTACACGGGTCCATTCCATTCCATTCCATTCCATTCGATTCCATTCTTTTCCATTCTATTCCATTCCATTCCATTCCAATCCATTCCATTCTACTCGGGTTGATTCCATTCCATTCCATACCATTCCATTCCATTCCATTCCTTTCCATTCCATTCCATTTCATTCCAGTCCATTCCATTCGATTCCATTCCATTCCATTCCATTTCATTGCAATCCATTCCATTCCATTCCATTCCATTCCATTCCATTCCTTTCCCTTCCATTCCATTCCATTCCATTCTATTCCATTGAATTCCATTCCATTCCATTCCATTCCATTCCATTCCATTCCATTGCATTCCGTTCTACTCGGGTTGATTCCATTCCATTCCATTCCATTCCATTGAATTCCATTCCATTCCATTCCATTCCATTCCAATCCATTCCATTCCATTCGATTCCATTCCATTCCATTCCCTTCTATTCCATTCCATTCTGTTCCATTCGATTCCATTCGATTCCATTCCATTTCACTCCATTCCATTCTGGTCCGTTCCGTTCCGTTCCGTTCCGTTCGGTTCGGTTCCATTCCGTTCCATTCCACTCCATTCTACTCGGGTTGATTCCATTCTATTCCACTCCGTTCCATTCGATTCCATTCGATTCCATTCCATTCCATTCTATTCCATTCCATTCCATTCCATTCCATTCCATTTCATTCTATTCCAATCCATTCCATTCTACTCGTGTTGATTCCATTCCATTCCATTCCACTCCATTCCATTCCATTCCATTCCATTCCATTCCATTCCATTCCATTCGATTCCATTCAATTGCATTCGATTCCATTCCATTCAATTCCATTCCATTCCATTCCATTCCATTCCATTCCGTTCTACTCGGGTTCATTCCATTGCATTCCATTCCATTCCATTCTATTCCACTGAATTTCATTCCATTCCATTCCATTCCATTCCATTCCATTCCATTCCATTCCATTCGATTCCATTCCATTCCATTCCATTCCATTCCATTCCATTCTATTCCATTGAATTCCATTCCATTCTATTCCATTCCATTCCATTCCATTCCGTTCCATTCCATTCTATTCCATTGAATTCCATTCCATTCCATTCCATTCCATTCCATTCCATTCCATTCCATTCCATTCCATTCCATTCCGTTCTACTCGGGTTGATTCCATTCCATTCCATTCCATTCCATTCCATTCCATGCTATTCCATTCGATTCCATTCGATTCAATTCCATTCCATTCCATTCCATTCCATTCCAATCCGTTCCATTCTACTCGGGTTGATTCCATTCCATTGCATTCCATTCCATTCCATTCCATTCCCTTCCATTCCATTCCATTCGATTCCATTCCGTTTCACTCCATTCCATTCCGTTCCTTTCCGTTCCGTTCCGTTCCATTCCGTTCCATTCCGTTGCATTCCGTTCCATTGCATTCCGTTCTACTCGGGTTGATTCCATTCTACTCCACTCCATTCCATTCGATTCCATTCGATTCCATTCGATTCCATTCCATTCCCTTCCATTCCATTCCATTCCATTCCATTTCATTCTATTCCATTGAATTCCATTCCATTCCATTCCATTCCATTCAATTCCTTTCGATTCCATTCGATTCCATTCCGTTTCACTCCATTCCATTCCATTCCGTTCCGTTCCGTTCCGTTCCGTTCTATTCGGGTTGATTCCATTCAATTCCACTCCATTCCATTCGATTCCATTCGATTCCATTCGATTCGATTCCATTCCATTCCATTCCATTCCATTCCATTCTATTCTATTGAATTCCATTCCATTCCATTCCATTCCATTCCAATCCATTCCATTCTACTCGGGTTGATTCCATTCCATTCCATTCCATTCCATTCCATTCCATTCCCTTCCATTCCATTCCATTCGGTTCCATTCGATTCCATTAGATTCCATTCCATTTCACTCCATTCCATTCCTTTCCGTTCCGTTCCGTTCCGTTCCGTTCTATTCGGGTTGATTCCATTCTATTCCACTCCATTCCATTCGATTCCATTCGATTCCATTCGATTCCATTCCATTCCATTCCATTCCATTGCATTCCATTCCATTCCATTCCGTTCTACTCGGGTTCATTCCATTCCATTCCATTCCATTCCATTCCATTCCATTCCATTCCATTCCATTCCATTCCGTTCTACTCGGGTCCATTCATTACATTCCATTCCATTCGATTCCCTTCCATTCCATTCGATTCCATTCCATTCCATTCCAATCCATTCCATTCTACTCGGGTTGATTCCATTCCATTCCATTCCATTCCATTCCATTCCATTCCATTCCATTCCATTCCATTCCATTTCACTCCAGTCCATTCCATTCGATTCCATTCCATTCCATTCCATTTCATTGCATTCCATTCCATTCCATTCCAGTCCATTCCATTCCATTCCATTCCATTCCATTCCATTCCATTCCATTCCTTTCTACTCGGGTTTATTTCATTCTATTCCATTCCATTCCATTCGATTCCATTCGATTCCATTCGATTCCATTCCATTCCATTCCATTCCATTCCATTCCATTCCATTCCATTCCATTCCATTCTATTCCAGTGAATTACATTCCACTCCATTCCATTCCATTCCATTCCATTCCCTTCCATTCCATTCCATTCCGTTCTACTCGGGTTGATTCCATTCCATTCCATTCCACTCCATTCCATTCCATTCCATGCGATTCCGTTCGAATCCATTCGATTCCATTCCATTCCATTCCTTTCCGTTCCATTCCATTCCGTTCTACTCGGGTTGATTCCATTCTACTCCACTCCATTCCATTCGATTCCATTCGATTCCATTCGATTCCACTCCATTCCATTCCATTCCATTCCATTCCATTCCATTCCATTCCATTCCATTCCATTTCATTCTATTCCATTGAATTCCATTCCATTCCATTCCAATCCATTCCATTCTACTCGGGTTGATTCCATTCCATTCCATTCCACTCCATTCCATTCCATTCCATTCCATTCCATTCCATTCCATTCCATTCGATTGCATTCGATTCCATTCCATTCCATTCCATTCCATTCCATTCCATTCCATTCTATTCCATTCGATTCCATTCCATTCCATTTGATTCCATTCGATTCCATTCCATTCCATTCCATTCCATTCCATTCCATTCCATTCCATTCCATTCCACTCCATTCCATTCCGTTCTACTCGGGTTCATTCCATTGCATTCCATTCCATTCCATTCTATTCCATTGAATTTCATTCCATTCCATTCCATTCCATTCTATTCCATTGAATTACATTCCATTCCATTCCATTCCATTCCATTCCATTCCATTCCATTCTACTCGGGTTGATTCCATTCCATTCCATTCCACTCCATTCCATTCCATTCCATTCCATTCCATTCCATTCCATTCGATTCCATTCGATTGCATTCGATTCCATTCAATTCCAGTCCATTCCATTCCATTGCATTCCATTCCATTCCATTCCGTTCTTATCGGGATCATTCCATTGCATTCCGTTCCATTCCGTTGTATTCCATTGAATTTCATTCCATTCCATTCCATTCCATTCCATTCCATTCCATTCCATTCCATTCCATTCCATTTCATTCTACTCGGGTTGATTCCATTCCATTCCATTTCACTCCATTCCATTCCATTCCGTTCCGTTCCGTTCCGTTCCGTTCCGTTCTATTCGGTTTGATTCCATTCTATTCCACTCCATTCCATTCGATTCCATTCGATTCCATTCCATTCCATTCCATTCCATTCCATTCCATTCCCTTCCATTCTATTATATTGAATTCCATTGCATTCCATTCCATTCCATTCCTATCCATTCCATTCTACTCGGGTTGATTCCATTCCATTCCATTCCATTCCATTCCATTCCATTCCATTCCATTCCATTCCATTCCATTCCATTCCATTCCATTCCATTCCGTTCTACTCCGGTTCTTTCCATTCCATTCCATTCCATTCCATTCCATTCCATTCCATTCCATTCCATTCCTTTCCGTTCTACTCGGGTCCATTGCATTCCATTCCATTCCATTCGATTCCATTCTGTTCCATTCGATTCCATTCCATTCCATTCCAGTCAATTCCATTCTACTCGGGATGATTCCATTCCATTCCATTCCATTCCATTCCATTCCATTCCATTCCATTCCATTCCATTTCATTCCACTCCATTCCATTCGATTCCTTTTCATTCCATTCCATTTCATTGCATTCCATTCCATTCCATTCCATTCCATTCCATTCCATTCCATTCCATTCCATTCCATTCCTTTCCCTTCCATTCCATTCCATTCCATTCTATTCCATGGAATTCCATTCCATTCGATTCCATTCCATTCCATTCCATTCCATTCCATTCCATTCCATTCCATTCCGTTCTACTCGGGTTGACTCCATTCCATTCCATTCCATTCCATTCCATTCCATTCCATTCCATTCCATTCGATTCCATTCCATTCCATTCGATTCCATTCCATTCCATTCCCTTCTATTCCATTCCATTCTGTTCCATTCGATTCCATTCGATTCCATTCCATTTCACTCCATTCCATTCTGGTCCCAAACGTTCCGTTCCGTTCCGTTTGGTTCCATTCCGTTCCATTCCATTCCATTCTACTCGGGTTGATTCCATTCTATTCCACTCCATTCCATTCGATTCCATTCGATTCCATTCGATTCCATTCCATTCCATTCCATTCCATTCCATTCCATTCCAATCCATTCCATTCTACTCCGGTTGATTCCATTCCATTCCATTCCATTCCATTCCATTCCATTCCATTCCATTCCATTCCATTCCATGCCATTCCATTCCATTCCATTCCGTTCTACTCGTGTTCATTCCATTCCATTCCATTCCATTCCATTCAATTCCATTCCATTCCATTCCGTTCTACTCGGGTCCATTCATTCCATTCCATTCCATTCGATTCCCTTCCATTCCATTCGATTCCATTCCATTCCATTCCATTCCATTCCATTTCATTACAGTCCATTCCATTCGATTCCATTCCATTCCATTCCATTTCATTGCATTCCATTCCATTCCTATCCATTCCATTCCATTCCATTCAATTCCATTCGATTCCATTCCATTCCATTCCATTCTACTCGGGTTGATTCCATTCCATTCCATTCCATTCCATTCCATTCCATTCCATTCCATTTCATTACAGTCCATTCCATTCGATTCCATTCCATTCCATTCCATTTCATTGCATTCCATTCCATTCCTATCCATTCCATTCCATTCCATTCCATTCCATTCGATTCCATTCCATTCCATTCCTTTCTACTCGGGTTGATTCCATTCTTTTCCATTCCATTCCATTCGATTCCATTCGATTCCATTCGATTGCATTCCATTCCATTCCATTCCATTCCATTCCATTCCATTCCATTCTATTCCATTGAATTCCATTCCATTCCATTCCATTCCATTCCATTCCATTCCATTCCATTCCGTTCTACTCGGGTTGATTCCATTCCATTCCATTCCATTCCATTCCATTCCATTCCATTCCATTCGATTCCATTCCATTCCACTCCATTCCATTCCATTCCATTCCATTCCAATCCATTCCATTCTACTCGGGTTGATTCCATTCCATTCCATTCCATTCCATTCCATTCCCTTCCATTCCATTCCATTCGGTTCCATTCGATTCCATTCGATTCCATTCCATTTCACTCCATACCATTCCGTTCCGTTCCGTTCCGTTCCGTTCCATTCCGTTCCATTCCGTTCCATTCCATTCCGTTCTACTCGGGTTGATTCCATTCTACTCCACTCCATTCCATTCGCTTCCATTCGATTCCATTCGATTCCATTCCATTCCATTCCATTCCATTCCATTCCATTCCATTTCATTCTATTCCATTGAATTCCATTCCATTCCATTCCATTCCATTCCATTCCAATCCATTCCATTCTACTCGGGTTGATTCCATTCCATTCCATTCTCCTCCATTCCATTCCATTCCATTCCATTCCATTCCATTCCATTCCATTCCATTCCATTCGATTGCATTCGATTCCATTCCATTCCATTCCATTCCATTCCATTCCATTCCATTCTATTCCATTCGATTCCATTCCATTCCATGCCATTCGATTCCATTCGATTCCATTCCATTCCATTCGATTCCATTCCATTCCATTCCATTCCATTCCATTCCATTCCGTTCTACTCGGGTTCATTCCATTGCATTCCATTCCATTCCATTCTATTCCATTGAATTTCATTCCATTCCATTCCATTCCATTCCATTCCATTCCATTCCATTCCATTCCATTCCATTCCATTCCATTCTACTGGGGTTGATTCCATTCCATTCCATTCCATTCCATTCCATTCCATTCCATTCCATTCCATTCTATTCCATTCCATTCGACTCCATTCGATTCCATTCGATTCCATTCCATTCCATTCCATTCCATTCCATTCCAATCCATTCCATTCTACTCGGGTTGATTCCATTCCCTTCCATTCCATTCCATTCCATTCCATTCCATTCCATTCCATTCCATTCCCTTCCATTCCATTCCATTCGGTTCCATTCGATTCCTTTCGATTCCATTCCATTTCACTCCATTCCATTCCATTCCGCTCTACTCGGGTTTATTCCATTCCATTCCATTCCATTTGATTCCATTCGATTCCATTCCATTCCTTTCCGTTCTACTCGGGTCCATTCCATTCCATTCCATTCGATTCCATTCTGTTCCATTCGATTCCATTCCATTCCATTCCAATCCATTCCATTCTACTCGGGTTGATTCCATTCCATTCCATTCCATTCCATTCCATTCCATTCCATTCCATTTCATTCCAGTCCATTCCATTCGATTCCATTCCATTCCATTCCATTTCATTGCATTCCATTCCATTCCATTCCATTCCATTCCATTCCATCCCATTCCATTCCATTCCATTCCATTCCTTTCTACTCGGGTTGATTCCATTCCATTCCATTCCATTCCATTCCGTTCTACTCGGGTTGATTCCATTCCATTTCATTCCATTCCACTGAATTCCATTCCATTCCATTCCAATCCATTCCATTCCATTCCATTCCATTCCATTCCATTCCGTTCAACTCGGGTTGATTCCATTCCATTCCATTCTATTCCATTCGATTCCATTCAATTCCATTCGATTCCATTCCATTCCATTCCATTCCATTCCATTCCATTCCATTCCATTCCAATCCATTCCATTCTACTCGGGTTGATTCCATTCCAGTCCATTCCATTCCATTCCATTCAATTCCATTCCATTCCATTCCATTCCATTCCCTTCCATTCCGTTCCATTCGGTTCCATTCGATTCCATTCGATTCCATTCCATTTCAATGCATTCCATTCCGTTCCGTTCCGTTCCGTTCCTTTCCGTTTCGTTCTATTCGGTTTGATTCAATTCTATTCCACTCCATTCCATTCGATTCCATTTGATTCCATTCGATTCCATTCCATTCCATTCCATTCCATTCTATTCTATTGAATTCCATTCCATTCCATTCCATGAAATTCCTATCCATTCCATTCTACTCGGGTTGATTCCAATCCATTCCATTCCATTCCATTCCATTCCATTCCATTCCATTCCATTCCATTCCATTCCATTCCATTCCATTCGATTCCATTCGAATCCATTCCATTCCATTCCATTCCATTCCATTCCATTCCAATCCATTCCATTCTACTCGGGTTGATTCCATTCCATTCCATTCCATTCCTTTCCATTGCCTTCCATTCCATTCCATTCGGTTCCATTCGATTCCATTCGATTCCATTCTATTCCACTCCATTCAATTCTATTCCATTCGATTCCATTCGATTCCATTCCGTTCCATTCCATTCCATTCCATTTCATTCTATTTCATTGAATTTCATTCCATTCCATTCCATTCCATTCCATTCCAATCCATTCCATTCTACTCGGGTTGATTCCATTCCATTCCATTCCATTCCATTCCATTCCATTCCCTTCCATTCCGTTCCATTCGGTTCCATTCGATTACATTCGATTCCATTCCATTTCAATCCATTCCATTCCGTTCCGTTCCGTTCCGTTCCCTTCCGTTTCGTTCTATTCTGTTTGATTCCATTCTATTCCACTCCATTCCATTCGATTCCATTCGATTCCATTCCATTCCATTCCATTCCATTCCATTCCATTCCATTCCATTCTATTCTATTGAATTCCATTCCATTCCATTCCATTAAATTCCTATCCATTCCATTCTACTCGGGTTGATTCCAATCCATTCCATTCCATTCCTTTCCATTCCATTCCATTCCATTCCATTCGATTCCATTCGATTCCATTCCATTCCATTCCATTCCATTCCAATCCATTCCATTCTACTCGGGTTGATTCCATTCCATTCCATTCCATTCCTTTCCATTGCCTTCCATTCCATTCCATTCGGTTCCATTCGATTCCATTCGATTCCATTCTATTACACTCCATTCAATTCTATTCCATTCGATTCCATTCGATTCCATTCCGTTCCATTCCATTCCATTCCATTTCATTCTATTTCATTGAATTTCATTCCATTCCATTCCATTCCATTCCAATCCATTCCATTCTACTCGGGTTGATTCCATTCCAATCCATTCCATTCCATTCCATTCCATTCTACTCGGGTTGATTCCATTCCATTCCATTCCATTCCATTCCATTCCATTCCATTCCATTCCATTCCATTCCATTCCATTCCATTCCACTCCATTAAATTCCATTCCATTCCATTCCATTCCATTCCATTCCATTCGATTGCATTCGATTCCATTCCATTCCATTCCATTCCATTCCATTCCATTCTATTCCATTCCATTCCATTCTATTCCATTCGATTCCATTCCATTCCATTCCATTCGATTCCATTCGATTCCATTCCATTCCATTCCATTCCATTCCATTCCATTCCATTCCATTCCGTTCTACTCGGGTCCATTCATTCCATTCCATTCCATTCGATTCCCTTCCATTCCATTCGATTCCATTCCATTCCATTCCAATCCATTCCATTCTATTCGGGTTGATTCCATTCCATTCCATTCCATTCCATTCCATTCCATTCCATTCCGTTCCATTCCATTCCATTTCATTACTGTCCATTCCATTCGATTCCATTCCATTCCTTTCCATTTCATTGCATTCCATTCCATTCCATTCCGTTCCATTCCATTCCATTCCATTCCATTCCATTCCATTCCATTCCATTCCATTCCTTTCTACTCGGGTTGATTCCATTCTATTCCATTCCATTCCATTCGATTCCATTCTGTTCCATTCGATTCCATTCCATTCCATTCCAATCCATTCCATTCTACTCGGGTTGATTCCATTCCATTCCATTCCATTCCATTCCATTCCATTCCATTCCATTTCATTCCAGTCCATTCCATTCGATTCCATTCCATTCCATTCCATTTCATTGCATTCCATTCCATTCCATTCCATTCCATTCCATTCCATCCCATTCCATTCCATTCCATTCCATTCCTTTCTACTCGGGTTGATTCCATTCCATTCCATTCCATTCCATTCCGTTCTACTCGGGTTGATTCCATTCCATTTCATTCCATTCCACTGAATTCCATTCCATTCCATTCCAATCCATTCCATTCCATTCCATTCCATTCCATTCCATTCCGTTCAACTCGGGTTGATTCCATTCCATTCCATTCTATTCCATTCGATTCCATTCAATTCCATTCGATTCCATTCCATTCCATTCCATTCCATTCCATTCCATTCCATTCCATTCCAATCCATTCCATTCTACTCGGGTTGATTCCATTCCAGTCCATTCCATTCCATTCCATTCAATTCCATTCCATTCCATTCCATTCCATTCCCTTCCATTCCGTTCCATTCGGTTCCATTCGATTCCATTCGATTCCATTCCATTTCAATGCATTCCATTCCGTTCCGTTCCGTTCCGTTCCTTTCCGTTTCGTTCTATTCGGTTTGATTCAATTCTATTCCACTCCATTCCATTCGATTCCATTTGATTCCATTCGATTCCATTCCATTCCATTCCATTCCATTCTATTCTATTGAATTCCATTCCATTCCATTCCATGAAATTCCTATCCATTCCATTCTACTCGGGTTGATTCCAATCCATTCCATTCCATTCCATTCCATTCCATTCCATTCCATTCCATTCCATTCCATTCCATTCCATTCCATTCGATTCCATTCGAATCCATTCCATTCCATTCCATTCCATTCCATTCCATTCCAATCCATTCCATTCTACTCGGGTTGATTCCATTCCATTCCATTCCATTCCTTTCCATTGCCTTCCATTCCATTCCATTCGGTTCCATTCGATTCCATTCGATTCCATTCTATTCCACTCCATTCAATTCTATTCCATTCGATTCCATTCGATTCCATTCCGTTCCATTCCATTCCATTCCATTTCATTCTATTTCATTGAATTTCATTCCATTCCATTCCATTCCATTCCATTCCAATCCATTCCATTCTACTCGGGTTGATTCCATTCCATTCCATTCCATTCCATTCCATTCCATTCCCTTCCATTCCGTTCCATTCGGTTCCATTCGATTACATTCGATTCCATTCCATTTCAATCCATTCCATTCCGTTCCGTTCCGTTCCGTTCCCTTCCGTTTCGTTCTATTCTGTTTGATTCCATTCTATTCCACTCCATTCCATTCGATTCCATTCGATTCCATTCCATTCCATTCCATTCCATTCCATTCCATTCCATTCCATTCTATTCTATTGAATTCCATTCCATTCCATTCCATTAAATTCCTATCCATTCCATTCTACTCGGGTTGATTCCAATCCATTCCATTCCATTCCTTTCCATTCCATTCCATTCCATTCCATTCGATTCCATTCGATTCCATTCCATTCCATTCCATTCCATTCCAATCCATTCCATTCTACTCGGGTTGATTCCATTCCATTCCATTCCATTCCTTTCCATTGCCTTCCATTCCATTCCATTCGGTTCCATTCGATTCCATTCGATTCCATTCTATTACACTCCATTCAATTCTATTCCATTCGATTCCATTCGATTCCATTCCGTTCCATTCCATTCCATTCCATTTCATTCTATTTCATTGAATTTCATTCCATTCCATTCCATTCCATTCCAATCCATTCCATTCTACTCGGGTTGATTCCATTCCAATCCATTCCATTCCATTCCATTCCATTCTACTCGGGTTGATTCCATTCCATTCCATTCCATTCCATTCCATTCCATTCCATTCCATTCCATTCCATTCCATTCCATTCCATTCCACTCCATTAAATTCCATTCCATTCCATTCCATTCCATTCCATTCCATTCGATTGCATTCGATTCCATTCCATTCCATTCCATTCCATTCCATTCCATTCTATTCCATTCCATTCCATTCTATTCCATTCGATTCCATTCCATTCCATTCCATTCGATTCCATTCGATTCCATTCCATTCCATTCCATTCCATTCCATTCCATTCCGTTCTACTCGGGTCCATTCATTCCATTCCATTCCATTCGATTCCCTTCCATTCCATTCGATTCCATTCCATTCCATTCCAATCCATTCCATTCTATTCGGGTTGATTCCATTCCATTCCATTCCATTCCATTCCATTCCATTCCATTCCGTTCCATTCCATTCCATTTCATTACTGTCCATTCCATTCGATTCCATTCCATTCCTTTCCATTTCATTGCATTCCATTCCATTCCATTCCGTTCCATTCCATTCCATTCCATTCCATTCCATTCCATTCCATTCCATTCCATTCCTTTCTACTCGGGTTGATTCCATTCTATTCCATTCCATTCCATTCGATTCCATTCGATTCCATTCGATTCCATTCCATTCCATTCCATTCCATTCCATTCCATTCCATTCTATTCCATTTAATTACATTCCATTCCATTCCATTCCATTCCATTCCATTCCATTCCATTCCATTCCGTTCTACTCGGGTTGATTCCATTCCATTCCATTCCCTTCCATTCCATTCCATTCGATTCCTTTCGATTTCATTCCATTCCATTGCATTCCATTCCATTCCATTCCATTCCATTCCATTCCATTCCAATCCATTCCATTCTACTCGGGTTGATTCCATTCCATTCCATTCCGTTCCATTCGATTCCATTCGATTCCATTCCGTTTCACTCCATTCCATTCCGTTCCGTTCCATTCCGTTCCGTTCCATTCCGTTCCATTCCGTTCCATTCCGTTCCATTCCATTCCGTTCTACTCGGGTTGATTCCATTCTACTCCACTCCATTCCATTCGCTTCCATTCGATTCCATTCGATTCCATTCCATTCCATTCCATTCCATTCCATTCCATTGCATTCCATTTCATTCTATTCCATGGAATTCCATTCCATTCCATTCCATTCCATTCCAATCCATTCCATTCTACTCGGGTTGATTCCATTCCATTCCATTCCCCTCCATTCCATTCCATTCCATTCCATTCCATTCCATTCCATTCCATTCCATTCCATTCGATTGCATTCGATTCCGTTCCATTCCATTCCATTCAATTCCATTCCATTCCATTCCATTCTATTCCATTCTATTCCATTCGATTCCATTCCATTCCATGCCATTCGATTCCATTCGATTCCATTCCATTCCATTCGATTCCATTCCATTCCATTCCATTCCGTTCTACTCGGGTTCATTCCATTGCATTCCATTGCATTCCATTCTATTCCATTGAATTTCATTCCATTCCATTCCATTCCATTCCATTCCATTCCATTCCATTCCATTCCATTCCATTCCATTCTACTGGGGTTGATTCCATTCCATTCCATTCCATTCCATTCCAATCCATTCCATTCTACTCGGGTTGATTCCATTCCATTCCATTCCATTCCATTCCATTCCATTCCATACCATTCCCTTCCATTCCATTCCATTCGGTTCCATTCGATTCCATTCGATTCCATTCCATTTCACTCCATTCCATTCCATTCCGCTCTACTCGGGTTTATTCCATTCCATTCCATTCCATTTGATTCCATTCGATTCCATTCCATTCCTTTCCGTTCTACTCGGGTCCATTCCATTCCATTCCATTCCATTCCATTCTGTTCCATTCGATTCCATTCCATTCCATTCCAATCCATTCCATTCTACTCGGGTTGATTCCATTCCATTCCATTCCATTCCATTCCATTCCATTCCATTCCATTCCATTCCATTCCATTCCATTCCATTTCATTCCAGTCCATTCCATTCGATTCCATTCCATTCCATTCCATTTCATTGCATTCCATTCCATTCCATTCCATTCCATTCAATTCCATTCCATTCCATTCCGTCCTACTCGGGTTCATTCCATTCCATTCCATTCCATTCCATTCTATTCCATTGAATTCCATTCCATTCCATTCCATTCCATTCCATTGCATTCCAATCCATTCCATTCCGTTCTACTCGGGTTGATCCAATTCCATTCCATTCCATTCCATTCCATTCCATTGAATTCCATTCCATTCCATTCCATTCCATTCCATTCCATTCCATTCCATTCCATTCCGTTCTAATCGGGTTGATTTCATTCCATTCCATTCCATTCTATTCCATTCCATTCCATTCCATTCCATTCCATTCCATTCCATTCCATTCCATTCCATTCGATTCCATTCCATTCCATTCCATTCCATTCCTTTCAGTTCTATTCTATTGAATTCCATTCCATTCCATTCCATTCCATTCCAATCCATTCCATTCTACTCGGGTTCACTCCATTCCATTCCATTCCATTCCATTCCATTAAATTCCATTCCATTCCATTCCATTCCATTCCATTCCATTCTACTCGGGTAGATTCCTTTCCATTCCATTCCATTCCATTCCATACCATTCCATTCCATTCCATTCCATTCCGTTCTACTCGGGTTCATTCCATTCCATTCCATTCCATTCCATTCTATTCCATTGAATTCCATTCCATTCCATTCCATTCCATTCCATTCCATTCCGTTCCATTCCATTCTATTCCATTGAATTCCATTCCATTCCATTCCATTCCATTCCATTCCATTCCATTCCATTCCATTCCATTCCGTTCTACTCGGGTTGATTCCATTCCATTCCATTCCATTCCATTCCATTCCATTCCATTCCATTCCATGTGATTCAATTCGATTCCATTCGATTCAATTCCATTCCATTCCATTCCATTCCATTCCAATCCGTTCCATTCTACTCGGGTTGATTCCATTCCATTCCATTCAATTCCATTCCATTCCATTCCATTCCCTTCTATTCCATTCCATTCGGTTCCATTCGATTCCATTCGATTCCATTCCGTTTCACTCCATTCCATTCCGTTCCGTTCCGTTCCGTTCCGTTCCATTCCGTTCCATTCCTTTGCATTCCGTTCCATTCCATTCCGTTCTACTCGGGTTGATTCCATTCTACTCCACTCCATTCCATTCGATTCCATTCGATTCCATTCGATTCCATTCCATTCTCTTCCATTCCATTCCATTCCATTCCATTCCATTCCATTCCATTCCATTCCATTCCGTTGTACTCGGGTAGACTCCGTTCCATTCCATTCCATTCCATTCCATTCCATTCCATTCCATTCCGTTCTACTCGGGTTCATTCCATTCCATTCCATTCCATTCCATTCTATTCCATTGAATTCCATTCCATTCCATTCCATTCCGTTCCATTCCATTCCATTCCATTAATTTCTACTCGGGTTGATTCCATTCCATTCCATTCCATTCCATTCCATTCCATTCCATTCTACTCGGGTTGATTCCCTTCCATTCCATTCCATTCAATTACGTTCCATTCCATTCCATTCCATTCGGTTCCATTCGATTCCATTCGATTCCATTCCATTTCAATCCATTACATTCCATTCCGTTCCGTTTCGTTCCGTTCCGTTCGTTCCGTTCTATTCGGGTTGATTCCATTCTATTCCACTCCATTCCATTCGATTCCATTCGATTCCATTCCATTCCATTCCATTCCATTCCATTCCATTCCATTCTATTCTATTGAATTCCATTCCATTCCATTCCATTCCATTCGATTCCATTCGATTGCATTTGATTCCATTCCATTCCATTCCATTCCATTCCATTCCATTCTATTCCATTCGATTCCATTCCATTCCATTCGATTCCATTCGATTCCATTCCATTCCATTCCATTCCATTCCATTCCCTTCCATTATATTCCATTCGGTTCCATTCGATTCCATTCGATTCCATTCCATTTCACTCCATTCCATTCCGTTCCGTTCCGTTCCGTTCCGTTCCATTCTGTTCCATTCGGTTCCATTCCATTCCGTTCTACTCGGGTTGATTCCATTCTACTCCACTCCATTCCATTCGATTCCATTCGATTCCATTCGATTCGATTCGATTCCATTCCATTCCATTCCATTCCATTTCATTCTATTCCATTGAATTCCATTCCATTCCATTCCATTCCATTCCAATCCATTCCATTCTACTCGGGTTGATTCCATTCCATTCCATTCTACTCCATTCCATTCCATTCCATTCCATTCCATTCCATTCCATTCCATTCGATTCCATTCGATTGCATTCGATTCCATTCCATTCCATTCCATTCCATTCCATTCCATTCCATTCCATTCCATTCCATTCTATTCCATTCGATTCCATTCCATTCCATTCCATTCGATTCCATTCGATTCCTTTCCATTCCATTCCATTCCATTCCATTCCATTCCATTCCATTCCGTTCTACTCGGGTTCATTCCATAGCATTCCATTCCATTCCATTCTATTCCATTGAATTTCATTCCATTCCATTCCATTCCATTCCATTCGATTCCATTCGATTCCATTCGATTCCATTCCATTCCATTCCATTCCATTCCATTCCACTCGGGTTGATTCCATTCCATTCCATTCCATTCCATTCCATTCCATTCCATTCCATTCGCTTCCATTCCATTCCATTCGGTTCCATTCGATTCCATTCGATTCCATTCCATTTCACTCCATTCCATTCCATTCCGTTCCGTTCAGTTCCGTTCCGTTCTATTCGGGTTGATTCCATTCTATTCCACTCCATTCCATTCGATTCCATTCGATTCCATTCGATTCCATTCCATTCCATTCCATTCCATTCCATTCCATTCCATTCCATTCCATTCCATTCCATTCCTAACCATTCCATTCTACTCGGGTTGATTCCATTCCATTCCATTCCATTCCATTCCATTCCATTCCATTCCATTCCATGCCATTCCATTCCGTTTCATTCCATTCCATTCCGTTCCATTCCGTTCTACTCCGGTTCATTCCATTCCATTCCATTCCATTCCATACCATTCCATTCCATTCCATTCCATTCCATTCCATTCCATTCCATTCCTTTCCGTTCTACACGGGTCCATTCCTTTCCATTCCATTACATTCGATTCCATTCTTTTCCATTCTATTCCATTCCATTCAATTCCAATCCATTCCATTCTACTCGGGTTGATTCCATTCCATTCCATTCCATTCCATTCCATTCCATTCCATTCCAGTCCATTCCATTCGTTTCCATTCCATTCCATTCCATTTCATTGCATTCCATTCCATTCCATTCCATTCCATTCCATTCCATTCCATTCCATTCCATTCCTTTCCCTTCCATTCCATTCAATTCCATTCTATTCCATTGAATTCCATTCCATTCCATTCCATTCCATTCCATTCCATTCCATTCCATTCCATTCCATTCGATTCCATTCCATTCCATTCCATTCCATTCCATTCCATTCCATTCCCTTCTATTCCATTCCATTCTGTTCCATTCGATTCCATTCGATTCCATTCCATTTCACTCCATTCAATTCTGGTCCGTTCCGTTCCGTTCCGTTCCGTTCGGTTCCATTCCGTTCCATTCCATTCCATTCTACTCGGGTTGATTCCATTCTATTCCACTCTATTCCATTTGATTCCATTCGATTCCATTCCATTCCATTCCATTCCATTCCATTCCATTCCATTCCATTCCATTACATTACATTCCATTCCGTTTCATTCTATTCCATTGAATTCCATTCCATTCCATTCCATTCCATTCCAATCCATTCCATTCTACTCGGGTTGATTCCATTCCATTCCATTCCACTCCATTCCATTCCATTCCATTCCATTCCATTCGATTCCATTCAATTGCATTCGATTCCATTCCATTCAATTCCATTCCATTCCATTCCATTCCATTCCATTCCGTTCTACTCGGGTTCATTCCATTCCATTCCATTCCATTCTATTCCACTGAATTTCATTCCATTCCATTCCATTCCATTCCATTCCATTCCATTCCATTCCATTCCATTCCATTCTATTCCATTTAATTCCATTCCATTCCATTCCATTCCATTCCATTCCATTCCATTCCGTTCCATTCCATTCTATTCCATTCCATTCCATTCCGTTCCATTCCATTCCATTCCATTCCATTCCATTCCATTCAATTCCATTCCATTCAGTTCTACTCGGGTTGATTCCATTCCATTCCATTCCATTCCATTCCATTCCATTCCATTCTATGCGATTCCATTCGATTCCATTCGATTCAATTCCATTCCATTCCATTCCATTCCATTCCAATCCGTTCCATTCTACTCGGGTTGATTCCATTCCATTCCATTCAATTCCATTCCATTCCATTCCATTCCCTTCCATTCCATTCCATTCGGTTCCATTCGATTCCATTCGATTCCATTCCGTTTCACTCCATTCCATTCCGCTCCGTTCCGTTCCGTTCCGTTCCATTCCGTTCCATTCCGTTGCATTCCGTTCCATTCCATTCCGTTCTACTCGGGTTCATTCCATTCTACTCCACTCCATTCCATTCGATTCCATTCGATTCCATTCGATTCCATTCCATTCCCTTCCATTCCATTCCATTCCATTCCATTTCATTCTATTCCATTGAATTCCATTCCATTCCATTCCATTCCATTCGATTCCTTTCGATTCCATTCGATTCCATTCCGTTTCACTCCATTCCATTCCATTCCGTTCCGTTCCGTTCCGTTCCGTTCTATTCGGGTTGATTCCATCCTATTCCACTCCATTCCATTCGATTCCATTCGATTCCATTCGATTCGATTCCATTCCATTCCATTCCATTCCATTCTATTCTATTGAATTCCATTCCATTCCATTCCATTCCATTCCATTCCATTCCATTCCATTCCCTTCCATTCCATTCCATTCGGTTCCATTCGATTCCATTCGATTCCATTCCATTTCACTCCATTCCATTCCGTTCCGTTCCGTTCCGTTCCGTTCCGTTCTATTCGGGTTGATTCCATTCTATTCCACTCCATTCCATTCGATTCCATTCGATTCCATTCGATTCCATTCCATTCCATTCCATTCCATTCCATTCCATTCCATTCCATTCCCTTCCATTCCCTTCCATTCTATTCTATTGAATTCCATTCCATTCCATTCCATTCCAATCCATTCCATTCTACTCGGGTTGATTCCATTCCATTCCATTCCATTCCATTCCATTGCATTCCATTCCATTCCATTCCGTTCTACTCGGGTTCATTCCATTCCATTCCATTCCATTCCATTCCATTCCATTCCATTCCATTCCATTCCATTCCATTCCATTCCGTTCTACTCGGGTCCATTCATTACATTCCATTCCATTCGATTCCCTTCCATTCCATTCGATTCCATTCCATTCCATTCCAATCCATTCCATTCTACTCGGGTTGATTCCATTCCATTCCATTCCATTCCATTTCATTCCATTCCATTCCATTTCACTCCAGTCTATTCCATTCCATTCCATTCCATTCCATTCCATTCCTTTCCGTTCTACACGGGTCCATTCCTTTCCATTCCATTACATTCGATTCCATTCTTTTCCATTCTATTCCATTCCATTCCATTCCAATCCATTCCATTCTACTCGGGTTGATTCCATTCCATTCCATTCCATTCCATTCCATTCCATTCCAGTCCATTCCATTCGTTTCCATTCCATTCCATTCCATTTCATTGCATTCCATTCCATTCCATTCCATTCCATTCCATTCCATTCCATTCCATTCCATTCCTTTCCCTTCCACTCCATTCAATTCCATTCTATTCCATTGAATTCCATTCCATTCCATTCCATTCCATTCCATTCCATTCCATTCCATTCCATTCCATTCCATTCCATTCCATTCGATTCCATTCCCTTCTATTCCATTCCATTCCATTCCATTCCATTCCCTTCTATTCCATTCCATTCTGTTCCATTCGATTCCATTCGATTCCATTCCATTTCACTCCATTCAATTCTGGTCCGTTCCGTTCCGTTCCGTTCCGTTCGGTTCCATTCCGTTCCATTCCATTCCATTCTACTCGGGTTGATTCCATTCTATTCCACTCTATTCCATTTGATTCCATTCGATTCCATTCCATTCCATTCCATTCCATTCCATTCCATTCCATTACATTACATTCCATTCCATTCCGTTTCATTCTATTCCATTGAATTCCATTCCATTCCATTCCATTCCATTCCAATCCATTCCATTCTACTCGGGTTGATTCCATTCCATTCCATTCCACTCCATTCCATTCCATTCCACTCCATTCCATTCCATTCCATTCCATTCCATTCGATTCCATTCAATTGCATTCGATTCCATTCCATTCAATTCCATTCCATTCCATTCCATTCCATTCCATTCCGTTCTACTCGGGTTCATTCCATTGCATTCCATTCCATTCCATTCCATTCTATTCCACTGAATTTCATTCCATTCCATTCCATTCCATTCCATTCCATTCCATTCCATTCCATTCCATTCCATTCGATTCCATTCCATTCCATTCCATTCCATTCCATTCTATTCCTTTTAATTCCATTCCATTCCATTCCATTCCATTCCATTCCATTCCATTCCGTTCCATTCCATTCTATTCCATTCCATTCCATTCCGTTCCATTCCATTCCATTCCATTCCATTCCATTCCATTCAATTCCATTCCATTCAGTTCTACTCGGGTTGATTCCATTCCATTCCATTCCATTCCATTCCATTCCATTCTATGCGATTCCATTCGATTCCATTCGATTCAATTCCATTCCATTCCATTCCATTCCATTCCAATCCGTTCCATTCTACTCGGGTTGATTCCATTCCATTCCATTCAATTCCATTCCATTCCATTCCATTCCCTTCCATTCCATTCCATTCGGTTCCATTCGATTCCATTCGATTCCATTCCGTTTCACTCCATTCCATTCCGCTCCGTTCCGTTCCGTTCCGTTCCATTCCGTTCCATTCCGTTGCATTCCGTTCCATTCCATTCCGTTCTACTCGGGTTCATTCCATTCTACTCCACTCCATTCCATTCGATTCCATTCGATTCCATTCGATTCCATTCCATTCCCTTCCATTCCATTCCATTCCATTCCATTTCATTCTATTCCATTGAATTCCATTCCATTCCATTCCATTCCATTCGATTCCTTTCGATTCCATTCGATTCCATTCCGTTTCACTCCATTCCATTCCATTCCGTTCCGTTCCGTTCCGTTCCGTTCTATTCGGGTTGATTCCATCCTATTCCACTCCATTCCATTCGATTCGATTCGATTCCATTCGATTCGATTCCATTCCATTCCATTCCATTCCATTCTATTCTATTGAATTCCATTCCATTCCATTCCATTCCGTTCCATTCCATTCCATTCCATTCCATTCCATTCCCTTCCATTCCATTCCATTCGGTTCCATTCGATTCCATTCGATTCCATTCCATTTCACTCCATTCCATTCCGTTCCGTTCCGTTCCGTTCCGTTCCGTTCTATTCGGGTTGATTCCATTCTATTCCACTCCATTCCATTCGATTCCATTCGATTCCATTCGATTCCATTCCATTCCATTCCATTCCATTCCATTCCATTCCATTCCATTCCATTCCCTTCCATTCTATTCTATTGAATTCCATTCCATTCCATTCCATTCCAATCCATTCCATTCTACTCGGGTTGATTCCATTCCATTCCATTCCATTCCATTCCATTGCATTCCATACCATTCCATTCCGTTCTACTCGGGTTCATTCCATTCCATTCCATTCCATTCCATTCCATTCCATTCCATTCCATTCCATTCCATTCCGTTCTACTCGGGTCCATTCATTACATTCCATTCCATTCGATTCCCTTCCATTCCATTCGATTCCATTCCATTCCATTCCAATCCATTCCATTCTACTCGGGTTGATTCCATTCCATTCCATTCCATTCCATTTCATTCCATTCCATTCCATTTCACTCCAGTCTATTCCATTCGATTCCATTCCATTCCATTCCATTCCATTTCATTGCATTCCATTCCATTCCATTCAATTCCATTCCATTCCATTCCATTCCATTCCATTGAATTCCATTCCGTTCCATTCCATTCCATTGAATTCCATTCCATTCCATTCCATTCCATTCCATTCCATTCCATTCCATTCCATTCCGTTCTAGTCGGGTTGATTCCATTCTATTCCATTCCATTCGATTCCATTCGATTCCATTCCATTCCATTCCATTCCATTCCACTCCATTCCCTTCCATTCTATTCTATTGAATTCCATTGCATTCCATTCCATTCCATTCCATTCCATTCCATTACATTCCATTCCATTCCATATCTTTCCGTTCTACACGGGTCCATTCCATTCCATTCCATTCCATTCCATTCCATTCTTTTCCATTCTATTCCATTCCATTCCATTCCAATCCATTCCATTCTACTCGGGTTGATTCCATTCCATTCCATACCATTCCATTCCATTCCATTCCTTTCCATTCCATTCCATTTCATTCCAGTCCATTCCATTCGATTCCATTCCATTCCATTCCATTTCATTGCAATCCATTCCATTCCATTCCATTCCATTCCATTCCATTCCATTCCTTTCCCTTCCATTCCATTCCATTCCATTCTATTCCATTGAATTCCATTCCATTCCATTCCATTCCATTCCATTCCATTCTATTCCATTCCATTCCATTCCATTCCGTTCTACTCGGGTTGATTCCATTCCATTCCATTCCATTCCATTCCATTCCATTCCATTCCATTCCATTCCATTCCAATCCATTCCATTCCATTCGATTCCATTCCATTCCATTCCCTTCTATTCCATTCCATTCTGTTCCATTCGATTCCATTCGATTCCATTCCATTTCACTCCATTCCATTCTGGTCCGTTCCGTTCCGTTCCGTTCCGTTCGGTTCGGTTCCATTCCGTTCCATTCCACTCCATTCTACTCGGGTTGATTCCATTCTATTCCACTCCGTTCCATTCGATTCCATTCGATTCCATTCCATTCCATTCGATTCCATTCCATTCCATTCCATTCCATTCCATTCCATTCCATTTCATTCAATTCCATTGAATTCCATTCCATTCCATTCCATTCCATTCCAATCCATTCCATTCTACTCGTGTTGATTCCATTCCATTCCATTCCACTCCATTCCATTCCATTCCATTCCATTCCATTCAATTCCATTCCATTCCATTCGATTCCATTCAATTGCATTCGATTCCATTCCATTCAATTCCATTCCATTCCATTCCATTCCATTCCATTCCATTCCATTCCATTCCATTCCGTTCTACTCGGGTTGATTCCATTCCATTCCATTCCATTCCATTCCATTCCATGCTATTCCATTCGATTCCATTCGATTCAATTCCATTCCATTCCATTCCATTCCATTCCAATCCGTTCCATTCTACTCGGGTTGATTCCATTCCATTGCATTCCATTCCATTCCATTCCATTCCCTTCCATTCCATTCCATTCGATTCCATTCCGTTTCACTCCATTCCATTCCGTTCCTTTCCGTTCCGTTCCGTTCCATTCCGTTCCATTCCGTTGCATTCCGTTCCATTGCATTCCGTTCTACTCGGGTTGATTCCATTCTACTCCACTCCATTCCATTCGATTCCATTCGATTCCATTCGATTCCATTCCATTCCCTTCCATTCCATTCCATTCCATTCCATTTCATTCTATTCCATTGAATTCCATTCCATTCCATTCCATTCAATTCCTTTCGATTCCATTCGATTCCATTCCGTTTCACTCCATTCCATTCCATTCCGTTCCGTTCCATTCCGTTCCGTTCTATTCGGGTTGATTCCATTCAATTCCACTCCATTCCATTCGATTCCATTCGATTCCATTCGATTCGATTCCATTCCATTCCATTCCATTCCATTCCATTCTATTCTATTGAATTCCATTCCATTACATTCCATTCCATTCCAATCCATTCCATTCTACTCGGGTTGATTCCATTCCATTCCATTCCATTCCATTCCATTCCATTCCCTTCCATTCCATTCCATTCGGTTCCTTTCGATTCCATTCGATTCCATTCCATTTCACTCCATTCCATTCCGTTCCGTTCCGTTCCGTTCCGTTCCGTTCTATTCGGGTTGATTCCATTCTATTCCACTCCATTCCATTCGATTCCATTCGATTCCATTCGATTCCATTCCATTCCATTCCATTCCATTGCATTCCATTCCATTCCATTCCGTTCTACTCGGGTTCATTCCATTCCATTCCATTCCATTCCATTCCATTCCATTCCATTCCATTCCATTCCGTTCTACTCGGGTCCATTCATTACATTCCATTCCATTCGATTCCCTTCCATTCCATTCGATTCCATTCCATTCCATTCCAATCCATTCCATTCTACTCGGGTTGATTCCATTCCATTCCATTCCATTCCATTCCATTCCATTCCATTCCATTCCATTTCACTCCAGTCCATTCCATTCGATTCCATTCCATTCCATTCCATTCCATTCCATTCCATTCCATTCCATTCCATTCCATTCCATTCCATTCCATTCGGTTCCATTCGATTCCTTTCGATTCCATTCCATTTCACTCCATTCCATTCCATTCCGCTCTACTCGGATTTATTCCATTCCATTCCATTCCATTTGATTCCATTCGATTCCATTCCATTCCTTTCCGTTCTACTCGGGTCCATTCCATTCCATTCCATTCGATTCCATTCTGTTCCATTCGATTCCATTCCATTCCATTCCAATCCATTCCATTCTACTCGGGTTGATTCCATTCCATTCCATTCCATTCCATTCCATTCCATTCCATTCCATTTCATTCCAGTCCATTCCATTCGATTCCATTCCATTCCATTCAATTTCATTGCATTCCATTCCATTCCATTCCATTCCATCCCATTCCATTCCATTCCATTCCATTCCATTCCTTTCTACTCGGGTTGATTCCATTCCATTCCATTCCATTCCATTCCGTTCTACTCGGGTTGATTCCATTCCATTCCATTCCATTCCACTGAATTCCATTCCATTCCATTCCAATCCATTCCATTCCATTCCATTCCATTCCATTCCATTCCGTTCAACTCGGGTTGATTCCATTCCATTCCATTCTATTCCATTCGATTCCATTCAATTCCATTCGATTCCATTCCATTCCATTCCAT
This sequence comes from Gorilla gorilla gorilla, assembly GCF_029281585.2. Classification (NCBI taxonomy): domain Eukaryota; kingdom Metazoa; phylum Chordata; class Mammalia; order Primates; family Hominidae; genus Gorilla; species Gorilla gorilla. The sequence goes on from NC_073241.2 coordinate 15,043,043, forward strand.
TCCATTCCATTCCATTCCATTCCATTCCAATCCATTCCATTCTACTCGGGTTGATTCCATTCCAGTCCATTCCATTCCATTCCATTCAATTCCATTCCATTCCATTCCATTCCATTCCCTTCCATTCCGTTCCATTCGGTTCCATTCGATTCCATTCGATTCCATTCCATTTCAATGCATTCCATTCCGTTCCGTTCCGTTCCGTTCCTTTCCGTTTCGTTCTATTCGGTTTGATTCAATTCTATTCCACTCCATTCCATTCGATTCCATTTGATTCCATTCGATTCCATTCCATTCCATTCCATTCCATTCTATTCTATTGAATTCCATTCCATTCCATTCCATGAAATTCCTATCCATTCCATTCTACTCGGGTTGATTCCAATCCATTCCATTCCGTTCCATTCCATTCCATTCCATTCCATTCCATTCCATTCCATTCCATTCCATTCCATTCGATTCCATTCGAATCCATTCCATTCCATTCCATTCCATTCCAATCCATTCCATTCTACTCGGGTTGATTCCATTCCATTCCATTCCATTCCTTTCCATTGCCTTCCATTCCATTCCATTCGGTTCCATTCGATTCCATTCGATTCCATTCTATTCCACTCCATTCAATTCTATTCCATTCGATTCCATTCGATTCCATTCCGTTCCATTCCATTCCATTCCATTTCATTCTATTTCATTGAATTTCATTCCATTCCATTCCATTCCATTCCATTCCAATCCATTCCATTCTACTCGGGTTGATTCCATTCCATTCCATTCCATTCCATTCCATTCCCTTCCATTCCGTTCCATTCGGTTCCATTCGATTACTTTCGATTCCATTCCATTTCAATCCATTCCATTCCGTTCCGTTCCGTTCCGTTCCCTTCCGTTTCGTTCTATTCTGTTTGATTCCATTCTATTCCACTCCATTCCATTCGATTCCATTCGATTCCATTCCATTCCATTCCATTCCATTCCATTCCATTCCATTCTATTCTATTGAATTCCATTCCATTCCATTCCATTAAATTCCTATCCATTCCATTCTACTCGGGTTGATTCCAATCCATTCCATTCCATTCCATTCCATTCCATTCCATTCCATTCCATTCCATTCCATTCGATTCCATTCCATTCCATTCCATTCCATTCCAATCCATTCCATTCTACTCGGGTTGATTCCATTCCATTCCATTCCATTCCTTTCCATTGCCTTCCATTCCATTCCATTCGGTTCCATTCGATTCCATTCGATTCCATTCTATTACACTCCATTCAATTCTATTCCATTCGATTCCATTCGATTCCATTCCGTTCCATTCCATTCCATTCCATTTCATTCTATTTCATTGAATTTCATTCCATTCCATTCCATTCCATTCCATTCCAATCCATTCCATTCTACTCGGGTTGATTCCATTCCAATCCATTCCATTCCATTCCATTCCATTCTACTCGGGTTGATTCCATTCCATTCCATTCCATTCCATTCCATTCCATTCCATTCCATTCCATTCCATTCCACTCCATTAAATTCCATTCCATTCCATTCCATTCCATTCCATTCCATTCGATTGCATTCGATTCCATTCCATTCCATTCCATTCCATTCCATTCCATTCCATTCTATTCCATTCCATTCCATTCTATTCCATTCGATTCCATTCCATTCCATTCCATTCGATTCCATTCCATTCCATTCCATTCCATTCCATTCCATTCCATTCCATTCCATTCCATTCCATTCCGTTCTACTCGGGTCCATTCATTCCATTCCATTCCATTCGATTCCCTTCCATTCCATTCGATTCCATTCCATTCCATTCCAATCCATTCCATTCTATTCGGGTTGATTCCATTCCATTCCATTCCATTCCATTCCATTCCATTCCATTCCATTCCATTCCATTCCATTCCATTTCATTACTGTCCATTCCATTCGATTCCATTCCATTCTTTTCCATTTCATTGCATTCCATTCCATTCCATTCCGTTCCATTCCATTCCATTCCATTCCATTCCATTCCATTCCATTCCTTTCTACTCGGGTTGATTCCATTCTATTCCATTCCATTCCATTCGATTCCATTCGATTCCATTCGATTCCATTCCATTCCATTCCATTCCATTCCAGTCCATTCCATTCTATTCCATTGAATTACATTCCATTCCATTCCATTCCATTCCATTCCATTCCATTCCATTCCATTCCATTCCATTCCATTCCATTCCTTTCTACTCGGGTTGATTCCATTCCATTCCATTCCCTTCCATTCCATTCCATTCGATTCCTTTCGATTTCATTCCATTCCATTGCATTCCATTCCATTCCATTCCATTCCATTCCATTCCAATCCATTCCATTCTACTCGGGTTGATTCCATTCCATTCCATTCCATTCCATTCCCTTCCATTCTATTCCATTCCGTTCCATTCGATTCCATTCGATTCCATTCCGTTTCACTCCATTCCATTCCGTTCCGTTCCATTCCGTTCCGTTCCATTCCGTTCCATTCCGTTCCATTCCGTTCCATTCCATTCCGTTCTACTCGGGTTGATTCCATTCTCCTCCACTCCATTCCATTCGCTTCCATTCGATTCCATTAGATTCCATTCCATTCCATTCCATTCCATTCCATTCCATTGCATTCCATTTCAATCTATTCCATGGAATTCCATTCCATTCCATTCCATTCCATTCCAATCCATTCCATTCTACTCGGGTTGATTCCATTCCATTCCATTCCCCTCCATTCCATTCCATTCCATTCCATTCCATTCCATTCCATTCCATTCCATTCCATTCCATTCCATTCGATTGCATTCGATTCCGTTCCATTCCATTCCATTCAATTCCATTCCATTCCATTCCATTCTATTCCATTCTATTCCATTCGATTCCATTCCATTCCATGCCATTCGATTCCATTCGATTCCATTCCATTCCATTCGATTCCATTCCATTCCATTCCATTCCATTCCATTCCGTTCTACTCGGGATCATTCCATTGCATTCCACTGCATTCCATTCTATTCCATTGAATTTCATTCCATTCCATTCCATTCCATTCCATTCCATTCCATTCCATTCCATTCCATTCCATTCTACTGGGGTTGATTCCATTCCATTCCATTCCATTCCATTCCATTCCATTCCATTCCATTCCATTCCATTCTATTCCATTCCATTCGATTCCATTCGATTCCATTCCATTCCATTCCATTCCATTCCATTCCAATCCATTCCATTCTACTCGGGTTGATTCCATTCCATTCCATTCCATTCCATTCCATTCCATTCCATACCATTCCCTTCCATTCCATTCCATTCGGTTCCATTCGATTCCATTCGATTCCATTCCATTTCACTCCATTCCATTCCATTCCGCTCTACTCGGGTTTATTCCATTCCATTCCATTCCATTTGATTCCATTCGATTCCATTCCATTCCTTTCCGTTCTACTCGGGTCCATTCCATTCCATTCCATTCGATTCCATTCTGTTCCATTCGATTCCATTCCATTCCATTCCAATCCATTCCATTCTACTCGGGTTGATTCCATTCCATTCCATTCCATTCCATTTCATTCCATTCCATTCCATTCCATTCCATTCCATTCCATTCCATTCCATTTCATTCCAGTCCATTCCATTCGATTCCATTCCATTCCATTCCATTTCATTGCATTCCATTCCATTCCATTCCATTCCATTCAATTCCATTCCATTCCATTCCGTCCTACTCGGGTTCATTCCATTCCATTCCATTCCATTCCATTCTATTCCATTGAATTCCATTCCATTCCATTCCATTCCATTCCATTGCATTCCAATCCATTCCATTCCGTTCTACTCGGGTTGATCCAATTCCATTCCATTCCATTCCATTCCATTCCATTGAATTCCATTCCATTCCATTCCATTCCATTCCATTCCATTCCATTCCATTCCATTCCATTCCGTTCTACTCGGGTTGATTTCATTCCATTCCATTCCATTCTATTCCATTCCATTCCATTCCATTCCATTCCATTCCATTCCATTCCATTCGATTCCATTCCATTCCATTCCATTCCATTCCTTTCAATTCTATTCTATTGAATTCCATTCCATTCCATTCCATTCCATTCCAATCCATTCCATTCTACTCGTGTTCACTCCATTCCATTCCATTCCATTCCATTCCATTAAATTCCATTCCATTCCATTCCATTCCATTCCATTCCATTCTACTCGGGTAGATTCCATTCCATTCTATTCCATTCCATTCCATACCATTCCATTCCATTCCATTCCATTCCGTTCTACTCGGGTTCATTCCGTTCCATTCCATTCCATTCCATTCTATTCCATTGAATTCCATTCCATTCCATTCCATTCCGTTCCATTCCATTCCATTCCATTCCATTAAGTTCTACTCGGGTTGATTCCATTCCATTCCATTCCATACCATTCCATTCCATTCCATTCCATTCCATTCCATTCCATTCCATTCCATTCGATTCCATTCCATTCCATTCCATTCCATTCCAATCCATTCCATTCTACTCGGGTTGATTCCCTTCAATTCCATTCCATTCAATTACGTTCCATTCCATTCCATTCCATTCGGTTCCATTCGATTCCATTCGATTCCATTCCATTTCAATCCATTACATTCCATTCCGTTCCGTTTCGTTCCGTTCCGTTCGTTCCGTTCTATTCGGGTTGATTCCATTCTATTCCACTCCATTCCATTCGATTCCATTCGATTCCATTCCATTCCATTCCATTCCATTCCATTCCATTCCATTCCATTCTATTCTATTGAATTCCATTCCATTCCAATCCATTCCATTCGCATCCATTCCATTCTACTTGGGTAGATTCCATTCCATTCCATTCCATTCCATTCCATTCTATTCCATTCCATTCCATTCCATTCCATTCCATTCCATTCAATTCCTTTCCGTTTTACTCGGGTTGATTCCATTCCATTCCATTCCATTCCATTCCATTCCATTCCATTCCATTCCATTCGATTCCTTTCAATTCCATTCGATTCCATTCCGTTTCACTCCATTCCATTCCATTCCGTTCCGTTCCGTTCCGTTCCGTTCCGTTCTATTCGGGTTGATTCCATTCTATTCCACTCCATTCCATTCGATTCCATTCGATTCCATTCGATTCCATTCCATTCCATTCCATTCAATTCCATTCCATTCCATTCCATTCTATTCCATTCTATTCCATTCGATTCCATTCCATTCCATGCCATTCGATTCCATTCGATTCCATTCCATTCCATTCGATTCCATTCCATTCCATTCCATTCCATTCCATTCCATTCCATTCCGTTCTACTCGGGTTCATTCCATTGCATTCCATTGCATTCCATTCTATTCCATTGAAATTCATTCCATTCCATTCCATTGCATTCCATTCTATTCCATTGAATTTCATTCCATTCCATTCCATTCCATTCCATTCCATTCCATTCCATTCCATTCGATTCCATTCGATTCCATTCCATTCCATTCCATTCCATTCCATTCCATTCCAATCCATTCCATTCTAGTCGGGTTGATTCCATTCCATTCCATTCCATTCCATTCCATTCCATTCCATACCATACCCTTCCATTCCATTCCATTCGGTTCCATTCGATTCCATTCTATTCCATTCCATTCCAATCCATTCCATTCTACTCGGGTTGATTCCATTCCATTCCATTCCATTCCATTCCATTCCATTCCATTCCATTCCATTCCATTCGATTCCATTCGATTCCATTCCATTCCATTCCATTCCATTCCATTCCATTCCAATCCATTCCATTCTACTCGGGTTGATTCCATTCCATTCCATTCCATTCCTTTCCATTGCCTTCCATTCCATTCCATTTGGTTCCATTCGATTCCATTCGATTCCATTCTATTCCACTCCATTCAATTCTATTCCATTCGATTCCATTCGATTCCATTCCCTTCCATTCCATTCCATTCCATTTTATTCTATTTCATTGAATTTCATTCCATTCCATTCCATTCCATTCCATTCCAATCCATTCCATTCTACTCGGGTTGATTCCATTCCATTCCATTCCATTCCATTCCATTCCATTCCCTTCCATTCCGTTCCATTCGGTTCCATTCGATTACTTTCGATTCCATTCCATTTCAATCCATTCCATTCCGTTCCGTTCCGTTCCGTTCCCTTCCGTTTCGTTCTATTCTGTTTGATTCCATTCTATTCCACTCCATTCCATTCGAATCCATTCGATTCCATTCCATTCCATTCCATTCCATTCCATTCTATTCTATTGAATTCCATTCCATTCCATTCCATTAAATTCCTATCCATTCCATTCTACTCGGGTTGATTCCAATCCATTCCATTCCATTCCATTCCATTCCATTCCATTCCACTCCATTCCATTCGATTCCATTCGATTCCATTCCATTCCATTCCATTCCATTCCAATCCATTCCATTCTACTCGGGTTGATTCCATTCCATTCCATTCCATTCCTTTCCATTGCCTTCCATTCCATTCCATTCGGTTCCATTCGATTCCATTCGATTCCATTCTATTACACTCCATTCAATTCTATTCCATTCGATTCCATTCGATTCCATTCCGTTCCATTCCATTCCATTCCATTTCATTCTATTTCATTGAATTTCATTCCATTCCATTCCATTCCATTCCAATCCATTCCATTCTACTCGGGTTGATTCCATTCCAATCCATTCCATTCCATTCCATTCCATTCCATTCTACTCGGGTTGATTCCATTCCATTCCATTCCATTCCATTCCATTCCATTCCATTCCATTCCATTCCATTCCATTCCATTCCACTCCATTAAATTCCATTCCATTCCATTCCATTCCATTCCATTCCATTCGATTGCATTCGATTCCATTCCATTCCATTCCATTCCATTCCATTCCATTCTATTCCATTCCATTCCATTCTATTCCATTCGATTCCATTCCATTCCATTCCATTCGATTCCATTCGATTCCATTCCATTCCATTCCATTCCGTTCCATTCCATTCCATTCAATTCCGTTCTACTCGGGTCCATTCATTCCATTCCATTCCATTCGATTCCCTTCCATTCCATTCGATTCCATTCCATTCCATTCCAATCCATTCCATTCTATTCGGGTTGATTCCATTCCATTCCATTCCATTCCATTCCATTCCATTCCATTCCGTTCCATTCCATTCCATTCCATTTCATTACTGTCCATTCCATTCGATTCCATTCCATTCCTTTCCATTTCATTGCATTCCATTCCATTCCATTCCGTTCCATTCCATTCCATTCCATTCCATTCCATTCCTTTCTACTCGGGTTGATTCCATTCTATTCCATTCCATTCCATTCGATTCCATTCGATTCCATTCGATTCCATTCCATTCCATTCCATTCCATTCCATTCCATTCCATTCTATTCCATTGAATTACATTCCATTCCATTCCATTCCATTCCATTCCATTCCATTCCATTCCATTCCATTCCGTTCTACTCGGGTTGATTCCATTCCATTCCATTCCCTTCCATTCCATTCCATTCGATTCCATTCGATTTCATTCCATTCCATTCCATTCCATTCCATTCCATTCCATTCCATTCCAATCCATTCCATTCTACTCGGGTTGATTCCATTCCATTCCATTCCATTCCATTCACTTCCATTCCATTCCATTCGGTTCCATTCGATTCCATTCGATTCCATTCCGTTTCACTCCATTCCATTCCGTTCCGTTCCATTCCGTTCCGTTCCATTCCGTTCCATTCCTTTCCATTCCGTTCCATTCCATTCCGTTCTACTCGGGTTGATTCCATTCTACTCCACTCCATTCCATTCGCTTCCATTCCATTCCATTCCATTCCATTCCATTCCATTCCATTCCATTCCATTCCATTCCATTTCATTCTATTCCATGGAATTCCATTCCATTCCATTCCATTCCATTCCAATCCATTCCATTCTACTCGGGTTGATTCCATTCCATTCCATTCCCCTCCATTCAATTCCATTCCATTCCATTCCATTCCATTCCATTCCATTCCATTCCATTCCATTCCATTCGATTGCATTCGATTCCATTCCATTCCATTCCATTCAATTCCATTCCATTCCATTCCATTCTATTCCATTCTATTCCATTCGATTCCATTCCATTCCATGCCATTCGATTCCATTCGATTCCATTCCATTCCATTCGATTCCATTCCATTCCATTCCATTCCATTCCATTCCGTTCTACTCGGGTTCATTCCATTGCATTCCATTGCATTCCATTCTATTCCATTGAATTTCATTCCATTCCATTCCATTCCATTCCATTCCATTCCATTCCATTCCATTCCATTCCATTCCATTCTACTGGGGTTGATTCCATTCCATTCCATTCCATTCCATTCCATTCCATTCCATTCCATTCCATTCCATTCCATTCCATTCTATTCCATTCCATTCGATTCCATTCGATTCCATTCCATTCCATTCCATTCCATTCCATTCCAATCCATTCCATTCTACTCGGGTTGATTCCATTCCATTCCATTCCATTCCATTCCATTCCATTCCATACCATTCCCTTCCATTCCATTCCATTCGGTTCCATTCGATTCCATTCGATTCCATTCCATTTCACTCCATTCCATTCCATTCCGCTCTACTCGGGTTTATTCCATTCCATTCCATTCCATTTGATTCCATTCGATTCCATTCCATTCCTTTCCGTTCTACTCGGGTCCATTCCATTCCATTCCATTCGATTCCATTCTGTTCCATTCGATTCCATTCCATTCCATTCCAATCCATTCCATTCTACTCGGGTTGATTCCATTCCATTCCATTCCATTCCATTCCATTCCATTCCATTCCATTCCATTCCATTCCATTCCATTTCATTCCAGTCCATTCCATTCGATTCCATTCCATTCCATTCCATTTCACTGCATTCCATTCCATTCCATTCCATTCCATTCAATTCCATTCCATTCCATTCCGTCCTACTCGGGTTCATTCCATTCCATTCCATTCCATTCCATTCTATTCCATTGAATTCCATTCCATTCCATTCCATTCCATTCCATTGCATTCCAATCCATTCCATTCCGTTCTACTCGGGTTGATCCAATTCCATTCCATTCCATTCCATTCCATTCCATTCCATTGAATTCCATTCCATTCCATTCCATTCCATTCCATTCCATTCCGTTCTACTCGGGTTGATTTCATTCCATTCCATTCCATTCTATTCCATTCCATTCCATTCCATTCCATTCCATTCCATTCCATTCGATTCCATTCCATTCCATTCCATTCCATTCCTTTCAATTCTATTCTATTGAATTCCATTCCATTCCATTCCATTCCATTCCAATCCATTCCATTCTACTCGGGTTCACTCCATTCCATTCCATTCCATTCCATTCCATTAAATTCCATTCCATTCCATTCCATTCCATTCCATTCCATTCTACTCGGGTAGATTCCATTCCATTCCATTCCATTCCATTCCATTCCATTCCATACCATTCCATTCCATTCCATTCCATTCCGTTCTACTCGGGTTCATTCCATTCCATTCCATTCCATTCCATTCTATTCCATTGAATTCCATTCCATTCCATTCCATTCCGTTCCATTCCATTCCATTCCATTCCATTAAGTTCTACTCGGGTTGATTCCATTCCATTCCATTCCATTCCATTCCATTCCATTCCATTCCATTCCATTCCATTCCATTCGATTCCATTCCATTCCATTCCATTCCATTCCAATCCATTCCATTCTACTCGGGTTGATTCCCTTCAATTCCATTCCATTCAATTACGTTCCATTCCATTCCATTCCATTCGGTTCCATTCGATTCCATTCGATTCCATTCCATTCCATTCCATTCCATTCCATTCCAATCCATTCCATTCTACTCGGGTTGATTCCATTCCATTCCATTCCATTCCATTCCATTCCATTCCATTCCATACCATTCCCTTCCATTCCATTCCATTCGGTTCCATTCGATTCCATTCGATTCCATTCCATTTCACTCCATTCCATTCCATTCCGCTCTACTCGGGTTTATTCCATTCCATTCCATTCCATTTGATTCCATTCGATTCCATTCCATTCCTTTCCGTTCTACTCGGGTCCATTCCATTCCATTCCATTCGATTCCATTCTGTTCCATTCGATTCCATTCCATTCCATTCCAATCCATTCCATTCTACTCGGGTTGATTCCATTCCATTCCATTCCATTCCATTCCATTCCATTCCATTCCATTCCATTCCATTCCATTCCATTCCATTTCATTCCAGTCCATTCCATTCGATTCCATTCCATTCCATTCCATTTCATTGCATTCCATTCCATTCCATTCCATTCCATTCAATTCCATTCCATTCCATTCCGTCCTACTCGGGTTCATTCCATTCCATTCCATTCCATTCCATTCTATTCCATTGAATTCCATTCCATTCCATTCCATTCCATTCCATTGCATTCCAATCCATTCCATTCCGTTCTACTCGGGTTGATCCAATTCCATTCCATTCCATTCCATTCCATTCCATTGAATTCCATTCCATTCCATTCCATTCCATTCCATTCCATTCCGTTCTACTCGGGTTGATTTCATTCCATTCCATTCCATTCTATTCCATTCCATTCCATTCCATTCCATTCCATTCCTTTCAATTCTATTCTATTGAATTCCATTCCATTCCATTCCATTCCATTCCAATCCATTCCATTCTACTCGGGTTCACTCCATTCCATTCCATTCCATTCCATTCCATTAAATTCCATTCCATTCCATTCCATTCCATTCCATTCCATTCTACTCGGGTAGATTCCATTCCATTCCATTCCATTCCATTCCATTCCATTCCATACCATTCCATTCCATTCCATTCCATTCCGTTCTACTCGGGTTCATTCCATTCCATTCCATTCCATTCCATTCTATTCCATTGAATTCCATTCCATTCCATTCCATTCCGTTCCATTCCATTCCATTCCATTCCATTAAGTTCTACTCGGGTTGATTCCATTCCATTCCATTCCATTCCATTCCATTCCATTCCATTCCATTCCATTCCATTCCATTCCATTCCATTCGATTCCATTCCATTCCATTCCATTCCATTCCAATCCATTCCATTCTACTCGGGTTGATTCCCTTCAATTCCATTCCATTCAATTACGTTCCATTCCATTCCATTCCATTCCATTCCATTCCATTCCATTCCATTCCATTCAATTCCATTCCATTCCATTCCATTCTATTCCATTCTATTCCATTCGATTCCATTCCATTCCATGCCATTCGATTCCATTCGATTCCATTCCATTCCATTCGATTCCATTCCATTCCATTCCATTCCATTCCATTCCATTCCGTTCTACTCCGGTTCATTCCATTGCATTCCATTGCATTCCATTCTATTCCATTGAATTTCATTCCATTCCATTCCATTCCATTCCATTCCATTCCATTCCATTCCATTCCATTCCATTCCATTCTACTGGGGTTGATTCCTTTCCATTCCATTCCATTCCATTCCATTCCATTCCATTCCATTCCATTCCATTCCATTCGATTCCATTCGATTCCATTCCATTCCATTCCATTCCATTCCATTCCAATCCATTCCATTCTACTCGGGTTGATTCCATTCCATTCCATTCCATTCCATTCCATTCCATTCCATACCATTCCCTTCCATTCCATTCCATTCGGTTCCATTCAATTCCATTCGATTCCATTCCATTTCACTCCATTCCATTCCATTCCGCTCTACTCGGGTTTATTCCATTCCATTCCATTCCATTTGATTCCATTCGATTCCATTCCATTCCTTTCCGTTCTACTCGGGTCCATTCCATTCCATTCCATTCGATTCCATTCTGTTCCATTCGATTCGATTCCATTCCATTCCTATCCATTCCATTCTACTCGGGTTGATTCCATTCCATTCCATTCCATTCCATTCCATTCCATTCCATTCCATTCCATTCCAGTCCATTCCATTCGATTCCATTCCATTCCATTCCATTTCATTGCATTCCATTCCATTCCATTCCATTCCATTCAATTCCATTCCATTCCATTCCGTCCTACTCGGGTTCATTCCATTCCATTCCATTCCATTCCATTCTATTCCATTGAATTCCATTCCATTCCATTCCATTCCATTCCATTGCATTCCAATCCATTCCATTCCGTTCTACTCGGGTTGATCCAATTCCATTCCATTCCATTCCATTCCATTCCATTCCATTGAATTCCATTCCATTCCATTCCATTCCATTCCATTCCATTCCGTTCTACTCGGGTTGATTTCATTCCATTCCATTCCATTCTATTCCATTCCATTCCATTCCATTCCATTCCATTCCATTCCATTCCATTCGATTCCATTCCATTCCATTCCATTCCATTCCATTCCTTTAAATTCTATTCTATTGAATTCCATTCCATTCCATTCCATTCCATTCCAATCCATTCCATTCTACTCGGGTTCACTCCATTCCATTCCATTCCATTCCATTCCATTAAATTCCATTCCATTCCATTCCATTCCATTCCATTCCATTCCATTCTACTCGGGTAGATTCCATTCCATTCCATTCAATTCCATTCCATACCATTCCATTCCATTCCATTCCATTCCGTTCTACTCGGGTTCATTCCATTCCATTCCATTCCATTCCATTCTATTCCATTGAATTCCATTCCATTCCATTCCATTCCGTTCCATTCCATTCCATTCCATTCCATTAAGTTCTACTCGGGTTGATTCCATTCCATTCCATTCCATTCCGTTCCATTCCATTCCATTCCATTCGATTCCATTCCATTCCATTCCATTCCATTCCAATCCATTCCATTCTACTCGGGTTGATTCCCTTCAATTCCATTCCATTCAATTACGTTCCATTCCATTCCATTCCATTCGGTTCCATTCGATTCCATTCGATTCCATTCCATTTCAATCCATTACATTCCATTCCGTTCCGTTTCGTTCCGTTCCGTTCGTTCTGTTCTATTCGGGTTGATTCCATTCTATTCCACTCCATTCCATTCGATTCCATTCGATTCCATTCCATTCCATTCCATTCCATTCCATTCCATTCTATTCTATTGAATTCCTTTCCAATCCAATCCATTCCATTCGCATCCATTCCATTCTACTTGGGTAGATTCCATTCCATTCCATTCCATTCCATTCCATTCTATTCCATTCCATTCCATTCCATTCCATTCCATTCCATTCCATTCCATTCCATTCCATTCCATTCCATTCAATTCCATTCCATTCCATTCCGTTCCATTCCATTCCATTCCATTCCATAAAGTTCTACTCGGGTTGATTCCATTCCATTCCATTCCATTCCATTCCATTCCATTCCATTCCATTCCATTCCATTCCATTCCTTTCAATTCCATTCGATTCCATTCCGTTTAACTCCATTCCATTCCATTCCGTTCCGTTCCGTTCCGTTCCGTTCCGTTCTATTCGGGTTGATTCCATTCTATTCCACTCCATTCCATTCGATTCCATTCGATACCATTCGATTCCATTCCATTCCATTCCATTCCATTCTATTCTATTGAATTCCATTCCATTCCATTCCAGTCCATTCCAATCCATTCCATTCTACTCGGGTTGATTCCATTCCATTCCATTCAATTCCATTCCATTCCCTTCCATTCCATTCCATTCGGTTCCATTCGATTCAATTCGATTCCATTCCATTTCAATCCATTCCATTCCGTTCCGTTCCGTTCTGTTCCTTTCCGTTCCGTTCTATTCGTGTTGATTCCATTCTATTCCACTACATTCCATTCGATTCCATTCGATTCCATTCGATTCCATTCCATTCCATTCCATTCCATTCCATTCCATTCCTTTCCATTCCATTCTATTCTATTGAATTCCATTCCATTCGATTCCATTAAATTCCTATCCATTCCATTCTACTCGGCTTGATTCCAATCCATTCCATTCCATTCCATTCCATTCCATTCCATTCCATTCCATTCCATTCGATTCCATTCCATTCCATTCCATTCCATTCCATTCAATTCCATTCCATTCCAATCCATTCCTTTCTACTCGGGTTGATTCCATTCCATTCCATTCCATTCCTTTCCATTGCCTTCCATTTCATTCCATTCGGTTCCATTCGATTCCATTCGATTCCATTCTATTCCAATCCATTCAGTTCTATTCCATTCGATTCCATTCGATTCCATTCCGTTCCATTCCATTCCATTCCATTTCATTCTATTTCATTGAATTTCATTCCATTCCATTCCATTCCATTCCAATCCATTCCATTCTACTCGGGTTGATTCCATTCCATTTAATTCCATTCCATTCCATTCCATTCGATTCCATTCGATTCCATTTGATTCCATTCCATTCCATTCCATTCCATTCCATTCCATTCCATTCCATTCCTTTCCATTCCATTCCGTTCTACTCGGGTTCATTCCATTCCATTCCATTCCATTCCATTCTATTGCATTGAATTCCATTCCATTCCATTCCATTCCATTCCATTCCATTCCATTCCATTCGATTCCATTCCTTTCTACTCGGGTTGATTCCATTCCATTCCATTGCATTCCATTCTATTCAATTGAATTCCATTCCATTCCATTCCATTCCATTCCATTCCATTCCATTGCATTCCGTTCTACTCGGGTTGATTCCATTCCATTCCATTCCATTCCATTCCATTCCATTCCATTCCATTCCATTCCATTCCATTCCGTTCTACTCGGGTTCATTCCATTCCGTTCCATTCCATTCCATTCTGTTCCATTGAATTCCATTCCATTCCATTCCATTCCATTCCATTCCATTCCATTCCATTCCCTTCCATTCTATTCTATTGAATTCCATTGCATTCCATTCCATTCCATTCCTAACCATTCCATTCTACTCGGGTTGATTCCATTCCATTCCATTCCATTCCATTCCATTCCATTCCTTTCCATGCCATTCCATTCCGTTTCATTCCATTCCATTCCGTTCCATTCCGTTCTACTCCGGTTCATTCCTTTCCATTCCATTCCATTCCATACCATTCCATTCCATTCCATTCCATTCCATTCCATTCCTTTCCGTTCTACACGGGTCCATTCCATTCCATTCCATTCCATTCGATTCCATTCTTTTCCATTCTATTCCATTCCATTCCATTCCAATCCATTCCATTCCATTCCGTTCTACTCGGGTTGATTCCATTCCATTCCATTCCATTCCATTCCATTCCATTCCATTCCATTCGATTCCATTCCGTTCCATTCCATTCCATTCCATTCCATTCCATTCCATTCCATTCCATTCCCTTCTATTCCATTCCATTCTGTTCCATTCGATTCCATTCGATTCCATTCCATTTCACTCCATTCAATTCTGGTCCGTTCCGTTCCGTTCCGTTCCGTTCGGTTCCTTTCCGTTCCATTCCATTCCATTCTACTCGGGTTGATTCCATTCTATTCCACTCCATTCCATTTGATTCCATTCGATTCCATTCCATTCCATTCGATTCCATTCCATTCCATTCCATTCCATTCCATTCCATTCCATTCCATTCCATTCCATTTCATTCTATTCCATTGAATTCCATTCCATTCCATTCCATTCCATTCCAATCCATTCCATTCTACTCGGGTTGATTCCATTCCATTCCATTCCACTCCATTCCATTCCATTCCATTCCTTTCCATTAAATTCGATTCCATTCAATTGCATTCGATTCCATTCCATTCAATTCCATTCCATTCCATTCTATTCCATTCCATTCCGTTCTACTCGGGTTCATTCCATTGCATTCCATTCCATTCCATTCTATTCCACTGAATTTCATTCCATTCCATTCCATTCCATTCCATTCCATTCCATTCCATTCCATTCCATTCCATTCCATTTCATTCCATTCTATTCCATTGAATTCCATTCCATTCCATTCCATTCCATTCCATTCCATTCCATTCCGTTCCATTCCATTCTATTCCATTGAATTCCATTCCATTCCATTCAATTCCGTTCCATTCCATTCCATTCCATTCCATTCCATTCCATTCCATTCAATTCCATTCCATTCCGTTCTACTCGGGTTGATTCCATTCCATTCCATTCCATTCCATTCCATTCCATGCGATTCCATTCGATTCCATTCGATTCAATTCCATTCCATTCCATTCCATTCCATTACAATCCGTTCCGTTCTACTCGGGTTGATTCCATTCCATTCCATTCCATTCTCTTCCATTCCATTCCATTCCCTTCCATTCCATTCCATTCGGTTCCATTCGATTCCATTCGATTCCATTCCGTTTCACTCCATTCCATTCCGCTCCGTTCCGTTCCGTTCCGTTCCGTTCCATTCCGTTCCATTCCGTTGCATTCCGTTCCATTCCATTCCGTTCTACTCGGGTTGATTCCATTCTACTCCACTCCATTCCATTCGATTCCATTCGATTCCATTCGATTCCATTCCATTCCCTTCCATTCCATTCCATTCCATTCCATTTCATTCTATTCCATTGAATTCCATTCCATTCCATTCCATTCCATTCGATTCCTTTCGATTCCATTCGATTCCATTCCGTTTCACTCCATTCCATTCCATTCCGTTCCGTTCCGTTCCGTTCTATTCGGGTTGATTCCATCCTATTCCACTCCATTCCATTCGATTCCATTCGATTCCATTCGATTCGATTCCATTCCATTCCATTCCATTCCATTCTATTCTATTGAATTCCATTCCATTCCATTCCATTCCATTCCAATCCATTCCATTCTACTCGGGTTGATTCCATTCCATTCCATTCCATTCCATTCCATTCCATTCCCTTCCATTCCATTCCATTCGGTTCCATTCGATTCCATTCGATTCCATTCCATTTCACTCCATTCCATTCCATTCCGTTTCGTTCCGTTCCGTTCCGTTCTATTCGGGTTGATTCCATTCTATTCCACTCCATTCCATTCGATTCCATTCGATTCCATTCCATTCCATTCCATTCCATTCCATTCCATTCCATTCCATTCCCTTCCATTCTATTCTATTGAATTCCATTCCATTCCATTCCATTCCATTCCAATCCATTCCATTCTACTCGGGTTGATTCCATTCCATTCCATTCCATTCCATTCCATTCCATTCCCTTCCATTCCATTCCATTCGGTTCCATTCGATTCCATTCGATTCCATTCCATTTCACTCCATTCCATTCCATTCCGTTTCGTTCCGTTCCGTTCCGTTCTATTCGGGTTGATTCCATTCTATTCCACTCCATTCCATTCGGTTCCATTCGATTCCATTCGATTCCATTCCATTTCACTCCATTCCATTCCATTCCGTTCCGTTCCGTTCCGTTCCGTTCTATTCGGGTTGATTCCATTCTATTCCACTACATTCCATTCGATTCCATTCGATTCCATTCCATTCCATTCCATTCCATTCCATTCCATTCCATTCCATTCCATTCCCTTCCATTCTATTCTATTGAATTCCATTGCATTCCATTCCATTCCATTCCTAACCATTCCATTCTACACGGGTTGATTCCATTCCATTCCATTCCATTCAATTCCATTCCATTCCATGCCATTCCATTCCGTTCCATTCCATTCCATTCCGTTCCATTCCGTTCTACTCCGGTTCATTCCATTCCATTCCATTCCATTCCATTCCATTCCATTCCATTCCATTCCATTCCTTTCCGTTCTACACGGGTCCATTCCATTCCATTCCATTCGATTCGATTCCATTCTTTTCCATTCTATTCCATTCCATTCCATTCCAATCCATTCCATTCTACTCGGGTTGATTCCATTCCATTCCATTCCATTCCATTCCATTCCATTCCATTCCATTCCATTTCATTCCAGTCCATTCCATTCAATTCCATTCCATTCCATTCCATTTCATTGCATTCCATTCCATTCCATTCCATTCCATTCCATTCCATTCCATTCCTTTCCCTTCCATTCCATTCCATTCCATTCTATTCCATTCCATTCCATTCCATTCCATTCCATTCCATTCCATTCCATTCCATTCCATTCCATTCCATTCCGTTCTACTCGGGTTGATTCCATTCCATTCCATTCCATTCCATTCCATTCCATTTCATTCTATTCCATTGAATTCCATTCCATTCCATTCCATTCCATTCCAATCCATTCCATTCTAATCGGGTTGATTCCATTCCATTCCATTCCACTCCATTCCATTCCATTCCATTCCATTCCATTACATTCCATTCAATTGCATTCGATTCCATTCCATTCAATTCCTTTCCATTCCATTCCATTCCATTCCATTCCGTTCTACTCGGGTTCATTCCATTGCATTCCATTCCATTCCATTCTATTCCACTGAATTTAATTCCATTCCATTCCATTCCATTCCATTCCATTCCATTCCATTCCATTCCATTCCATTCCATTCCATTCCATTCTATTCCATTGAATTCCATTCCATTCCACTCCATTCCATTCCATTCCATTCCGTTCCATTCCATTCTATTCCATAGAATTCCATTCCATTCCATTCCATTCCATTCCATTCCATTCCATTCCATTCCATTCCGTTCTACTCGGGTTGATTCCATTCCATTCCATTCCATTCCATTCCATTCCATGTGATTCCATTCGATTCCATTCGATTCAATTCCATTCCATTCCATTCCATTCCATTCCAATCCGTTCCATTCTACTCGGGTTGATTCCATTCCATTCCATTCAATTCCATTCCATTCCATTCCATTCCCTTCCATTCCATTCCATTCGGTTCCATTCGATTCCATTCGATTCCATTCCGTTTCACTCAATTCCATTCCGTTCCGTTCCGTTCCGTTCCGTTCCGTTCCATTCCGTTCCATTCCGTTGCATTCCGTTCCATTCCATTCCGTTCTACTCGGGTTGATTCCATTCTACTCCACTCCATTCCATTCGATTCCATTCGATTCCATTCGATTCCATTCCATTCTCTTCCATTCCATTCCATTCCATTCCATTCCATTCCATTCCGTTGTACTCGGGTAGATTCCATTCCATTCCATTCCATTCCATTCCATTCCATTCCATTCCATTCCATTCCATTCCGTTCTACTCGGGTTCATTCCATTCCATTCCATTCCATTCCATTCTATTCCATTGAATTCCATTCCATTCCATTCCATTCCGTTCCATTCCATTCCATTCCATTCCATTAAGTTCTACTCGGGTTGATTCCATTCCGTTCCATTCCATTCCATTCCATTCCATTCCATTCCATTCCGTTCCATTCCATTCGATTCCATTCCATTCCATTCCATTCCATTCCAATCCATTCCATTCTACTCGGGTTGATTCCCTTCCATTCCATTCCATTCAATTACGTTCCATTCCATTCCATTCCATTCGGTTCCATTCGATTCCATTCGATTCCATTCCATTTCAATCCATTACATTCCATTCCGTTCCGTTTCATTCCGTTCCGTTCGTTCCGTTCTATTCGGGTTGATTCCATTCTATTCCACTCCATTCCATTCGATTCCATTCGATTCCATTCGATTCGATTCCATTCCATTCCATTCCATTCCATTCTATTTTATTGAATTCCATTCCATTCCATTCCATTCCATTCCAATCCATTCCATTCTACTCGGGTTGATTCCATTCCATTCCATTCCATTCCATTCCATTCCATTCCATTCTATTCCATTCGATTCCATTCCATTCCATTCGATTCCATTCGATTCCATTCCATTCCATTCCATTCCATTCCTTTCCATTCCATTCCAATCCATTCCATTCTACTCGGGTTGATTCCATTCCATTCCATTCCATTCCATTCCATTCCCTTCCATTATATTCCATTCGGTTCCATTCGATTCCATTCGATTCCATTCCATTTCACTCCATTCCATTCCGTTCCGTTCCGTTCCGTTCCGTTCCATTCCGTTCCATTCCGTTCCATTCCATTCCGTTCTACTCGGGTTGATTCCATTCTACTCCACTCCATTCCATTCGATTCCATTCGATTCCATTCGATTCGATTCCATTCCATTCCATTCCATTCCATTCCATTTCATTCTATTCCATTGAATTCCATTCCATTCCATGCCATTCCATTCCAATCCATTCCATTCTACTCGGGTTGATTCCATTCCATTCCATTCTACTCCATTCCATTCCATTCCATTCCATTCCATTCCATTCCATTCCATTCCATTCCATTCCATTCCGTTCTACTCGGGTTCATTCCATTGCATTCCATTCCATTCCATTCTATTCCATTGAATTTCATTCCATTCCATTCCATTCCATTCCATTCCATTCCATTCCATTCCATTCCATTCCATTCAATTCGATTCCATTCGATTCCATTCCATTCCATTCCATTCCATTCCATTCCATTCCACTCGGGTTGATTCCATTCCATTCCATTCCATTCCATTCCATTCCATTCCATTCCATTCCATTCCATTCCATTCCATTTCCTTCCATTCCACTCCATTCGGTTCCATTCTATTCCATTCGATTCCATTCCATTTCACTCCATTCCATTCCATTCCGTTCCGTTCCGTTCCGTTCCGTTCTATTCGGGTTTATTCCATTCTATTCCACTCCATTCCATTCGATTCCATTCGATTCCATTCCATTCCATTGCATTCCATTCCATTCCATTCCATTCCATTCCATTCCCTTCCATTCTATTCTATTGAATTCCATTGCATTCCATTCCATTCCATTCCTAACCATTCCATTCTACTCGGGTTGATTCCATTCCATTCCATTCCATTCCATTCCATTCCATTCCATTCCATTCCATGCCATTCCATTCCGTTTCATTCCATTCCATTCCGTTCCATTCCGTTCTACTCCGGTTCATTCCATTCCATTCCATTCCATTCCATACCATTCCATTCCATTCCATTCCATTCCATTCCATTCCTTTCCGTTCTACACGGGTCCATTCCATTCCATTCCATTCCATTCGATTCCATTCTTTTCCATTCTATTCCATTCCATTCCATTCCAATTCATTCCATTCTACTGGGGTTGATTCCATTCCATTCCATTCCATTCCATTCCATTCCATTCCATTCCATTCCAGTCCATTCCATTCGTTTCCATTCCATTCCATTCCGTTTCATTGCATTCCATTCCATTCCATTCCATTCCATTCCATTCCATTCCATTCCATTCCATTCCTTTCCCTTCCATTCCATTCCATTCCATTCTATTCCATTGAATTCCATTCCATTCCATTCCATTCCATTCCATTCCATTCCATTCCATTCCGTTCTACTCGGGTTGATTCCATTCCATTCCATTCCATTCCATTCCATTCCATTCCATTCCATTCGATTCCATTCCATTCCATTCCATTCCATTCCATTCCATTCCATTCCATTCCCTTCTATTCCATTCCTTTCTGTTCCATTCGATTCCATTCGATTCCATTCCATTTCACTCCATTCTATTCTGGTCCGTTCCGTTCCGTTCCGTTCCGTTCGGTTCCTTTCCGTTCCATTCCATTCCATTCTACTCGGGTTGATTCCATTCTATTCCACTCCATTCCATTTGACTCCATTCGATTCCATTCCATTCCATTCGATTCCATTCCATTCCATTCCATTCCATTCCATTACATTCCATTCCATTCCATTTCATTCTATTCCATTGAATTCCATTCCATTCCATTCCATTCCATTCCAATCCATTCCATTCTACTCGGGTTGATTCCATTCCATTCCATTCCACTCCATTCCATTCCATTCCATTCCATTCCATTCAATTGCATTCGATTCCATTCCATTCAATTCCATTCCATTCCATTCCATTCCATTCCATTCCGTTCTACTCGGGTTCATTCCATTGCATTCCATTCCATTCCATTCTATTCCACTGAATTTCATTCCATTCCATTCCATTCCATTCCATTCCATTCCATTCCATTCCATTCGATTCCATTCCATTCCATCCCATTCCATTCCATTCTATTCCATTGAATTCCATTCCATTCCATTCCATTCCATTCCATTCCATTCCATTCCGTTCCATTCCATTCTATTCCATTGAATTCCATTCCATTCCATTCCATTCCGTTCCATTCCATTCCATTCCATTCCATTCAATTCCATTCCATTCCGTTCTACTCGGGTTGATTCCATTCCATTCCATTCCATTCCATTCCATTCCATGCGATTCCATTCGATTCCATTCGATTCAATTCCATTCCATTCCATTCCATTCCATTCCAATCCGTTCCATTCTACTCGGGTTGATTCCATTCCATTCCATTCAATTCCATTCCATTCCATTCCATTCCCTTCCATTCCATTCCATTCGGTTCCATTTGATTCCATTCGATTCCATTCCGTTTCACTCCATTCCATTCCGCTCCGTTCCGTTCCATTCCGTTCCGTTCCATTCCGTTCCATTCCGTTGCATTCCGTTCCATTCCATTCCGTTCTACTCGGGTTGATTCCATTCTACTCCACTCCATTCCATTCGATTCCATTCGATTCCATTCGATTCCATTCCATTCCCTTCCATTCCATTCCATTCCATTCCATTTCATTCTATTCCATTGAATTCCATTCCATTCCATTCCATTCCATTCGATTCCTTTCGATTCCATTCGATTCCATTCCGTTTCACTCCATTCCATTCCATTCCGTTCCGTTCCGTTCCGTTCCGTTCTATTCGGGTTGATTCCATCCTATTCCACTCCATTCCATTCGATTCCATTCGATTCCATTCGATTCGATTCCATTCCAGTCCATTCCATTCCATTCTATTCTATTGAATTCCATTCCATTCCATTCCATTCCATTCCAATCCATTCCATTCTACTCGGGTTGATTCCATTCCATTCCATTCCATTCCATTCCATTCCATTCCATTCCATTCCATTCCATTCCATTCCATTCCATTCTACTCGGGTAGATTCCATTCCATTCCAATCCATTCCATTCCATTCCATTCCATACCATTCCATTCCATTCCATTCCATTCCGTTCTACTCGGGTTCATTCCATTCCATTCCATTCCATTCCATTCTATTCCATAGAATTCCATTCCATTCCATTCCATTCCGTTCCATTCCATTCCATTCCATTCCATTAAGTTCTACTCGGGTTGATTCCATTCCATTCCATTCCATTCCATTCCATTCCATTCCATTCCATTCCATTCCATTCCATTCGATTCCATTCCATTCCATTCCATTCCATTCCAATCCATTCCATTCTACTCGGGTTGATTCCCTTCAATTCCATTCCATTCAATTACGTTCCATTCCATTCCATTCCATTCGGTTCCATTCGATTCCATTCGATTCCATTCCATTTCAATCCATTACATTCCATTCCGTTCGGTTTCGTTCCGTTCCGTTCGTTCCGTTCTATTCGGGTTGATTCCATTCTATTCCACTCCATTACATTCGATTCCATTCGATTCCATTCCATTCCATTCCATTCCATTCCATTCCATTCCATTCTATTCTATTGAATTCCATTCCATTCCAATCCATTCCATTCGCATCCATTCCATTCTACTTGGGTAGATTCCATTCCATTCCATTCCATTCCATTCCATTCCATTCTATTCCATTCCATTCCATTCCATTCCATTCCATTCCATTCCATTCCATTCCATTCAATTCCATTCCGTTTTACTCGGGTTGATTCCATTCCATTCCATTCCATTCCCTTCCATTCCATTCCATTCCATTCGATTCCTTTCAATTCCATTCGATTCCATTCCGTTTCACTCCATTCCATTCCATTCCGTTCCGTTCCGTTCCGTTCCGTTCCGTTCTATTCGGGTTGATTCCATTCTATTCCACTCCATTCCATTCGATTCCATTCGATTCCATTCGATTCCATTCCATTCCATTCCATTCAATTCCATTCCATTCCATTCCATTCTATTCCATTCTATTCCATTCAATTCCATTCCATTCCATGCCATTCGATTCCATTCGATTCCATTCCATTCCATTCGATTCCATTCCATTCCATTCCATTCCATTCCATTCCATTCCATTCCGTTCTACTCGGGTTCATTCCATTGCATTCCATTGCATTCCATTCTATTCCATTGAATTTCATTCCATTCCATTCCATTCCATTCCATTCCATTCCATTCCATTCCATTCCATTCCATTCCATTCTACTGGGGTTGATTCCATTCCATTCTATTCCATTCCATTCCATTCCATTCCATTCCATTCCATTCCATTCCATTCGATTCCATTCGATTCCATTCCATTCCATTCCATTCCAATCCATTCCATTCTACTCGGGTTGATTCCATTCCATTCCATTCCATTCCATTCCATTCCATTCCATTCCATACCATTCCCTTCCATTCCATTCCATTCGGTTCCATTCGATTCCATTCGATTCCATTCCATTTCACTCCATTCCATTCCATTCCCCTCTACTCGGGTTTATTCCATTCCATTCCATTCCATTTGATTCCATTCGATTCCATTCCATTCCTTTCCGTTCTACTCGGGTCCATTCCATTCCATTCCATTCGATTCCATTCTGTTCCATTCGATTCCATTCCATTCCATTCCAATCCATTCCATTCTACTCGGGTTGATTCCATTCCATTCCATTCCATTCCATTCCATTCCATTCCATTCCATTCCATTCCATTCCATTCCAATCCATTCCATTCTACTCGGGTTGATTCCCTTCAATTCCATTCCATTCAATTACGTTCCATTCCATTCCATTCCATTCGGTTCCATTCGATTCCATTCGATTCCATTCCATTTCAATCCATTACATTCCATTCCGTTCCGTTTCGTTCCGTTCCGTTCGTTCCGTTCTATTCAGGTTGATTCCATTCTATTCCACTCCATTCCATTCGATTCCATTCGATTCCATTCCATTCCATTCCATTCCATTCCATTCCATTCCATTCCATTCTATTCTATTGAATTCCATTCCATTCCAATCCATTCCATTCGCATCCATTCCATTCTACTTGGGTAGATTCCATTCCATTCCATTCCATTCCATTCCATTCCATTCTATTCCATTCCATTCCATTCCATTCCATTCCATTCCATTCCATTCAATTCCATTCCGTTTTACTCGGGTTGATTCCATTCCATTCCATTCCATTCCATTCCATTCCATTCCATTCCATTCGATTCCTTTCAATTCCATTCGATTCCATTCCGTTTCACTCCATTCCATTCCATTCCGTTCCGTTCCGTTCCGTTCCGTTCCGTTCTATTCGGGTTGATTCCATTCTATTCCACTCCATTCCATTCGATTCCATTCGATACCATTCGATTCCATTCCATTCCATTCCATTCCATTCTATTCTATTGAATTCCATTCCATTCCATTCCAGTCCATTCCAATCCATTCCATTCTACTCGGGTTGATTCCATTCCATTCCATTCCATTCCATTCCATTCCCTTCCATTCCATTCCATTCGGTTCCATTCGATTCAATTCGATTCCATTCCATTTCAATCTATTCCATTCCGTTCCGTTCCGTTCTGTTCCTTTCCGTTCCGTTCTATTCGTGTTGATTCCATTCTATTCCACTACATTCCATTCGATTCCATTCGATTCCATTCGATTCCATTCCATTCCATTCCATTCCATTCCATTCCATTCCATTCCTTTCCATTCCATTCTATTCTATTGAATTCCATTCCATTCGATTCCATTAAATTCCTATCCATTCCATTCTACTCGGGTTGATTCCAATCCATTCCATTCCATTCCATTCCATTCCATTCCATTCCATTCCATTCCATTCCATTCGATTCCATTCCATTCCATTCCATTCCATTCCATTCCATTCCAATCCTTTCCTTTCTACTCGGGTTGATTCCATTCCATTCCATTCCATTCCTTTCCATTGCCTTCCATTTCATTCCATTCGGTTCCATTCGATTCCATTCGATTCCATTCTATTCCACTCCATTCAGTTCTATTCCATTCGATTCCATTCGATTCCATTCCGTTCCATTCCATTCCATTCCATTCCATTCCATTCTATTGCATTGAATTCCATTCCATTCCATTCCATTCCATTCCATTCCATTCCTTTCTACTCGGGTTGATTCCATTCCATTCCATTGCATTCCATTCTATTCAATTGAATTCCATTCCATTCCATTCCATTCCATTCCATTCCATTCCATTCCATTCCATTCCATTGCATTCCGTTCTACTCGGGTTGATTCCATTCCATTCCATTCCATTCCATTCCATTCCATTCCGTTCCATTCCATTCCGTTCTACTCGGGTTCATTCCATTCCGTTCCATTCCATTCCATTCTGTTCCATTGAATTCCATTCCATTCCATTCCATTCCATTCCATTCCATTCCATTCCATTCTCTTCCATTCTATTCTATTGAATTCCATTGCATTCAATTCCATTCCATTCCTAACCATTCCATTCTACTCGGGTTGATTCCATTCCATTCCATTCCATTCCATTCCATTCCATTCCATTCCATGCCATTCCATTGCGTTTCATTCCATTCCATTCCGTTCCATTCCGTTCTACTCCGGTTCATTCCATTCCATTCCATTCCATTCCATACCATTCCATTCCATTCCATTCCATTCCATTCCATTCCTTTCCGTTCTACACGGGTCCATTCCATTCCATTCCATTCCATTCGATTCCATTCTTTTCCATTCTATTCCATTCCATTCCATTCCAATCCATTCCATTCCATTCCGTTCTACTCGGGTTGATTCCATTCCATTCCATTCCATTCCATTCCATTCCATTCCATTCCATTCCATTCCATTCCATTCGATTCCATTCCATTCCATTCCATTCCATTCCATTCCATTCCATTCCATTCCATTCCATTCCATTCCCTTCTATTCCATTCCATTCTGTTCCATTCGATTCCATTCGATTCCATTCCATTTCACTCCATTCAATTCTGGTCCGTTCCGTTCCGTTCCGTTCCGTTCGCTTCCTTTCCGTTCCATTCCATTCCATTCTACTCGGGTTGATTCCATTCTATTCCACTCCATTCCATTTGATTCCATTCGATTCCATTCCATTCCATTCGATTCCATTCCATTCCATTCCATTCCATTCCATTCCATTCCATTCCATTCCATTCCATTTCATTCTATTCCATTGAATTCCATTCCATTCCATTCCATTCCATTCCAATCCATTCCATTCTACTCGAGTTGATTCCATTCCATTCCATTCCACTCCATTCCATTCCATTCCATTCCTTTCCATTAAATTCGATTCCATTCAATTGCATTCGATTCCATTCCATTCAATTCCATTCCATTCCATTCCATTCCATTCCATTCCGTTCTACTCGGGTTCATTCCATTGCATTCCATTCCATTCCATTCTATTCCACTGAATTTCATTCCATTCCATTCCATTCCATTCCATTCCATTCCATTCCATTCCATTTCATTCCATTCTATTCCATTGAATTCCATTCCATTCCATTCCATTCCATTCCATTCCATTCCGTTCCATTCCATTCTATTCCATTGAATTCCATTCCATTCCATTCCATTCCGTTCCATTCCATTCCATTCCATTCCATTCCATTCCATTCCATTCAATTCCATTCCATTCCGTTCTACTCGGGTTGATTCCATTCCATTCCATTCCATTCCATTCCATTCCATGCGATTCCATTCGATTCCATTCGATTCAATTCCATTCCATTCCATTCCATTCCATTCCAATCCGTTCCATTCTACTCGGGTTGATTCCATTCCATTCCATTCAATTCCATTCCATTCCATTCCATTCCCTTCCATTCCATTCCATTCGGTTCCATTCGATTCCATTCGATTCCATTCCGTTTCACTCCATTCCATTCCGCTCCGTTCCGTTCCGTTCCATTCCGTTCCATTCCGTTGCATTCCGTTCCATTCCATTCCGTTCTACTCGGGTTGATTCCATTCTACTCCACTCCATTCCATTCGATTCCATTCGATTCCATTCGATTCCATTCCATTCCCTTCCATTCCATTCCATTCCATTCCATTTCATTCTATTCCATTGAATTCCATTCCATTCCATTCCATTCCATTCGATTCCTTTCGATTCCATTCGATTCCATTCCGTTTCACTCCATTCCATTCCATTCCGTTCCGTTCCGTTCCGTTCCGTTCTATTCGGGTTGATTCCATCCTATTCCACTCCATTCCATTCGATTCCATTCGATTCCATTCGATTCGATTCCATTCCATTCCATTCCATTCCATTCTATTCTATTGAATTCCATTCCATTCCATTCCATTCCATTCCAATCCATTCCATTCTACTCGGGTTGATTCCATTCCATTCCATTCCATTCCATTCCATTCCATTCCCTTCCATTCCATTCCATTCGGTTCCATTCGATTCCATTCGATTCCATTCCATTTCACTCCATTCCATTCCATTCCGTTCCGTTCCGTTCCGTTCCGTTCTATTCGGGTTGATTCCATTCTATTCCACTACATTCCATTCGATTCCATTCGATTCCATTCCATTCCATTCCATTCCATTCCATTCCATTCCATTCCATTCCCTTCCATTCTATTCTATTGAATTCCATTGCATTCCATTCCATTCCATTCCTAACCATTCCATTCTACACGGGTTGATTCCATTCCATTCCATTCCATTCAATTCCATTCCATTCCATGCCATTCCATTCCGTTCCATTCCATTCCATTCCGTTCCATTCCGTTCTACTCCGGTTCATTCCATTCCATTCCATTCCATTCCATTCCATTCCATTCCATTCCATTCCATTCCTTTTCGTTCTACACGGGTCCATTCCATTCCATTCCATTCGATTCGATTCCATTCTTTTCCATTCTATTCCATTCCATTCCATTCCAATCCATTCCATTCTACTCGGGTTGATTCCATTCCATTCCATTCCATTCCATTCCATTCCATTCCATTCCATTCCATTCCATTCCATTCCATTTCATTCCAGTCCATTCCATTCAATTCCATTCCATTCCATTCCATTTCATTGCATTCCATTCCATTCCATTCCATTCCATTCCATTCCATTCCATTCCATTCCTTTCCCTTCCATTCCATTCCATTCCATTCTATTCCGTTGAATTCCATTCCATTCCATTCCATTCCATTCCATTCCATTCCATTCCATTCCATTCCATTCCATTCCGTTCTACTCGGGTTGATTCCATTCCATTCCATTCCATTCCATTCCATTCCATTTCATTCTATTCCATTGAATTCCATTCCATTCCATTCCATTCCATTCCAATCCATTCCATTCTAATCGGGTTGATTCCATTCCATTCCATTCCACTCCATTCCATTCCATTCCATTCCATTCCATTCCATTCCATTCAATTGCATTCGATTCCATTCCATTCAATTCCTTTCCATTCCATTCCATTCCATTCCATTCCGTTCTACTCGGGTTCATTCCATTGCATTCCATTCCATTCCATTCTATTCCACTGAATTTAATTCCATTCCATTCCATTCCATTCCATTCCATTCCATTCCATTCCATTCCATTCGATTCCATTCCATTCCATTCCATTCCATTCCATTCCATTCTATTCCATTGAATTCCATTCCATTCCACTCCATTCCATTCCATTCCATTCCGTTCCATTCCATTCTATTCCATAGAATTCCATTCCATTCCATTCCATTCCATTCCATTCCATTCCATTCCATTCCGTTCTACTCGGGTTGATTCCATTCCATTCCATTCCATTCCATTTCATTCCATTCCATGTGATTCCATTCGATTCCATTCGATTCAATTCCATTCCATTCCATTCCATTCCATTCCATTCCAATCCGTTCCATTCTACTCGGATTGATTCCATTCCATTCCATTCAATTCCATTCCATTCCATTCCATTCCCTTCCATTCCATTCCATTCGGTTCCATTCGATTCCATTCGATTCCATTCCGTTTCACACAATTCCATTCCTTTCCGTTCCGTTCCGTTCCGTTCCGTTCCATTCCGTTCCATTCCGTTGCATTCCGTTCCATTCCATTCCGTTCTACTCGGGTTGATTCCATTCTACTCCACTCCATTCCATTAGATTCCATTCGATTCCATTCGATTCCATTCCATTCTCTTCCATTCCATTCCATTCCATTCCATTCCATTCCATTCCATTCCATTCCGTTGTACTCGGGTAGATTCCATTCCATTCCATTCCATTCCATTCCATTACATTCCATTCCGTTCTACTCGGGTTCATTCCATTCCATTCCATTCCATTCCATTCTATTCCATTGAATTCCATTCCATTCCATTCCATTCCGTTCCATTCCATTCCATTCCATTCCATTAAGTTCTACTCGGGTTGATTCCATTCCATTCCATTCCATTCCATTCCATTCCATTCCATTCCATTCGATTCCATTCCATTCCATTCCATTCCATTCCAATCCATTCCATTCTACTCGGGTTGATTCCGTTCCATTCCATTCCATTCAATTACGTTCCATTCCATTCCATTCCATTCGGTTCCATTCGATTCCATTCGATTCCATTCCATTTCAATCCATTACATTCCATTCCGTTCCGTTTCGTTCTGTTCCGTTCGTTCCGTTCTATTCGGGTTGATTCCATTCTATTCCACTCCATTCCATTCGATTCCATTCGATTCCATTCCATTCCATTCCATTCCATTCCATTCTATTCTATTGAATTCCATTCCATTCCATTCCATTCCATTCCATTCTATTCCATTCGATTCCATTCCATTCCATTCGATTCCATTCGATTCCATTCCATTCCATTCCATTCCATTCCTTTCCATTCCATTCCAATCCATTCCATTCTACTCGGGTTGATTCCATTCCATTCCATTCCATTCCATTCCATTCCATTCCATTCCCTTCCATTATATTCCATTCGGTTCCATTCGATTCCATTCGATTCCATTCCATTTCACTCCATTCCATTCCGTTCCGTTCCGTTCCGTTCCGTTCCATTCCGTTCCATTCCGTTCCATTCCATTCCGTTCTACTCGGGTTGATTCCATTCTACTCCACTCCATTCCATTCGATTCCATTCGATTCCATTCGATTCGATTCCATTCCATTCCATTCCATTCCATTCCATTTCATTCTATTCCATTGAATTCCATTCCATTCCATGCCATTCCATTCCAATCCATTCCATTCTACTCGGGTTGATTCCATTCCATTCCATTCTACTCCATTCCATTCCATTCCATTCCATTCCATTCCATTCCATTCGATTCCATTCGATTGCATTCGATTCCATTCCATTCCATTCCATTCCATTCCATTCCATTCCATTCCATTCTATTCCATTCGATTCCATTCCATTCCATTCCATTCGATTCCATTCCATTCCATTCCATTCCATTCCATTCCATTCCATTCCATTCCATTCCGTTCTACTCGGGTTCATTCCATTGCATTCCATTCCATTCCATTCTATTCCATTGAATTTCATTCCATT
Source organism: Gorilla gorilla gorilla (assembly GCF_029281585.2). Lineage (NCBI taxonomy): Eukaryota > Metazoa > Chordata > Mammalia > Primates > Hominidae > Gorilla > Gorilla gorilla. The sequence goes on from NC_073241.2 coordinate 15,074,556, forward strand.
CCATTCCATTCCATTCCATTCCATTCCATTCCATTCCATTCCATTCCATTCGATTCCATTCGATTCCATTCGATTCCATTCCATTCCATTCGATTCCATTCCATTCCATTCCACTCGGGTTGATTCCATTCCATTCCATTCCATTCCATTCCATTCCATTCCATTCCATTCCATTCCATTCCATTTCCTTCCATTCCACTCCATTCGGTTCCATTCTATTCCATTCGATTCCATTCCATTTCACTCCATTCCATTCCATTCCGTTCCGTTCCGTTCCGTTCCGTTCTATTCGGGTTGATTCCATTCTATTCCACTCCATTCCATTCGATTCCATTCGATTCCATTCCATTCCATTGCATTCCATTCCATTCCATTCCATTCCATTCCATTCCCTTCCATTCTATTCTATTGAATTCCATTGCATTCCATTCCATTCCATTCCTAACCATTCCATTCTACTCGGGTTGATTCCATTCCATTCCATTCCATTCCATTCCATTCCATTCCATTCCATTCCATGCCATTCCATTCCGTTTCATTCCATTCCATTCCGTTCCATTCCGTTCTACTCCGGTTCATTCCATTCCATTCCATTCCATTCCATACCATTCCATTCCATTCCATTCCATTCCATTCCATTCCTTTCCGTTCTACACGGGTCCATTCCATTCCATTCCATTCCATTCGATTCCATTCTTTTCCATTCTATTCCATTCCATTCCATTCCAATCCATTCCATTCTACTGGGGTTGATTCCATTCCATTCCATTCCATTCCATTCCATTCCATTCCATTCCATTCCAGTCCATTCCATTCGTTTCCATTCCATTCCATTCCATTTCATTGCATTCCATTCCATTCCATTCCATTCCATTCCATTCCATTCCATTCCTTTCCCTTCCATTCCATTCCATTCCATTCTATTCCATTGAATTCCATTCCATTCCATTCCATTCCATTCCATTCCATTCCATTCCATTCCGTTCTACTCGGGTTGATTCCATTCCATTCCATTCCATTCCATTCCATTCCATTCCATTCCATTCCATTCCATTCCTTTCCATTCCATTCCATTCCATTCCATTCCATTCCCTTCTATTCCATTCCTTTCTGTTCCATTCGATTCCATTCGATTCCATTCCATTTCACTCCATTCAATTCTGGTCCGTTCCGTTCCGTTCCGTTCCGTTCGGTTCCATTCCGTTCCATTCCATTCCATTCTACTCGGGTTGATTCCATTCTATTCCACTCCATTCCATTTGACTCCATTCGATTCCATTCCATTCCATTCGATTCCATTCCATTCCATTCCATTCCATTCCATTACATTCCATTCCATTCCATTTCATTCTATTCCATTGAATTCCATTCCATTCCATTCCATTCCATTCCAATCCATTCCATTCTACTCGGGTTGATTCCATTCCATTCCATTCCACTCCATTCCATTCCATTCCATTCCATTCCATTCGATTCCATTCAATTGCATTCGATTCCATTCCATTCAATTCCATTCCATTCCATTCCATTCCATTCCATTCCGTTCTACTCGGGTTCATTCCATTGCATTCCATTCCATTCCATTCTATTCCACTGAATTTCATTCCATTCCATTCCATTCCATTCCATTCCATTCCATTCCATTCCATTCGATTCCATTCCATTCCATCCCATTCCATTCCATTCTATTCCATTGAATTCCATTCCATTCCATTCCATTCCATTCCATTCCATTCCATTCCGTTCCATTCCATTCTATTCCATTGAATTCCATTCCATTCCATTCCATTCCGTTCCATTCCATTCCATTCCATTCCATTCAATTCCATTGCATTCCGTTCTACTCGGGTTGATTCCATTCCATTCCATTCCATTCCATTCCATTCCATGCGATTCCATTCGATTCCATTCGATTCAATTCCATTCCATTCCATTCCATTCCATTCCAATCCGTTCCATTCTACTCGGGTTGATTCCATTCCATTCCATTCAATTCCATTCCATTCCATTCCATTCCATTCCATTCCATTCCATTTCATTCTATTCCATTGAATTCCATTCCATTCCATTCCATTCCATTCGATTCCTTTCGATTCCATTCGATTCCATTCCGTTTCACTCCATTCCATTCCATTCCGTTCCGTTCCGTTCCGTTCCGTTCTATTCGGGTTGATTCCATCCTATTCCACTCCATTCCATTCGATTCCATTCGATTCCATTCGATTCGATTCCATTCCAGTCCATTCCATTCCATTCTATTCTATTGAATTCCATTCCATTCCATTCCATTCCATTCCAATCCATTCCATTCCATTCCTTTCTACTCGGGTTGATTCCATTCCATTCCATTGCATTCCATTCTATTCCTTTCTACTCGGGTTGATTCCATTCCATTCCATTGCATTCCATTCTATTCAATTGAATTCCATTCCATTCCATTCCATTCCATTCCATTCCATTCCATTCCATTCCATTCCATTCCATTCCATTCCTTTCTACTCGGGTTGATTCCATTCCATTCCATTGCATTCCATTCTATTCAATTGAATTCCATTCCATTCCATTCCATTCCATTCCATTCCATTCCATTCCATTCCATTGCATTCCGTTCTACTCGGGTTGATTCCATTCCATTCCATTCCATTCCATTCCATTCCATTCCATTCCATTCCGTTCCATTCCATTCCGTTCTACTCGGGTTCATTCCATTCCGTTCCATTCCATTCCATTCTGTTCCATTGAATTCCATTCCATTCCATTCCATTCCATTCCATTCCATTACATTCCATTCCATTCCCTTCCATTCTATTCTATTGAATTCCATTGCATTCCATTCCATTCCATTCCGTTCCATTCCGTTCTACTCCGGTTCATTCCATTCCATTCCATTCCTTTCCATACCATTCCATTCCATTCCATTCCATTCCATTCCTTTCCGTTCTACACGGGTCCATTCCATTCCATTCCATTCCATTCGATTCCATCCTTTTCCATTCTATTCCATTCCATTCCATTCCAATCCATTCCATTCCATTCCGTTCTACTCGGGTTGATTCCATTCCATTCCATTCCATTCCTTTCCATTCCATTCCATTCCATTCCATTCCATTCCATTCCATTCGATTCCATTCCATTCCATTCCATTCCATTCCATTCCATTCCATTCCATTCCCTTCTTTTCCATTCCATTCTGTTCCATTCGATTCCATTCGATTCCATTCCATTTCACTCCATTCAATTCTGGTCCGTTCCGTTCCGTTCCGTTCCGTTCGGTTCCTTTCCGTTCCATTCCATTCCATTCTACTCGGGTTGATTCCATTCTATTCCACTCCATTCCATTTGATTCCATTCGATTCCATTCCATTCCATTCGATTCCATTCCATTCCATTCCATTCCATTCCATTCCATTCCATTCCATTCGATTCCATTCGATTGCATTCGATTCCATTCCATTCCATTCCATTCCATTCCATTCCATTCCATTCCATTCTATTCCATTCGATTCCATTCCATTCCATTCCATTCGATTCCATTCCATTCCATTCCATTCCATTCCATTCCATTCCATTCCATTCCATTCCGTTCTACTCGGGTTCATTCCATTGCATTCCATTCCATTCCATTCTATTCCATTGAATTTCATTCCATTCCATTCCATTCCATTCCATTCCATTCCATTCCATTCCATTCCATTCCATTCGATTCCATTCGATTCCATTCGATTCCATTCCATTCCATTCGATTCCATTCCATTCCATTCCACTCGGGTTGATTCCATTCCATTCCATTCCATTCCATTCCATTCCATTCAATTCCATTCCATTCCATTCCATTTCCTTCCATTCCACTCCATTCGGTTCCATTCTATTCCATTCGATTCCATTCCATTTCACTCCATTCCATTCCATTCCGTTCCGTTCCGTTCCGTTCCGTTCTATTCGGGTTGATTCCATTCTATTCCACTCCATTCCATTCGATTCCATTCGATTCCATTCCATTCCATTGCATTCCATTCCATTCCATTCCATTCCATTCCATTCCCTTCCATTCTATTCTATTGAATTCCATTGCATTCCATTCCATTCCATTCCTAACCATTCCATTCTACTCGGGTTGATTCCATTCCATTCCATTCCATTCCATTCCATTCCATTCCATTCCATTCCATGCCATTCCATTCCGTTTCATTCCATTCCATTCCGTTCCATTCCGTTCTACTCCGGTTCATTCCATTCCATTCCATTCCATTCCATACCATTCCATTCCATTCCATTCCATTCCATTCCATTCCTTTCCGTTCTACACGGGTCCATTCCATTCCATTCCATTCCATTCGATTCCATTCTTTTCCATTCTATTCCATTCCATTCCATTCCAATCCATTCCATTCTACTGGGGTTGATTCCATTCCATTCCATTCCATTCCATTCCATTCCATTCCATTCCATTCCATTCCATTCCAGTCCATTCCATTCGTTTCCATTCCATTCCATTCCATTTCATTGCATTCCATTCCATTCCATTCCATTCCATTCCATTCCATTCCATTCCTTTCCCTTCCATTCCATTCCATTCCATTCTATTCCATTGAATTCCATTCCATTCCATTCCATTCCATTCCATTCCATTCCATTCCATTCCGTTCTACTCGGGTTGATTCCATTCCATTCCATTCCATTCCATTCCATTCCATTCCATTCCATTCCTTTCCATTCCATTCCATTCCATTCCATTCCATTCCCTTCTATTCCATTCCTTTCTGTTCCATTCGATTCCATTCGATTCCATTCCATTTCACTCCATTCAATTCTGGTCCTTTCCGTTCCGTTCTGTTCCGTTCGGTTCCATTCCGTTCCATTCCATTCCATTCTACTCGGGTTGATTCCATTCTATTCCACTCCATTCCATTTGACTCCATTCGATTCCATTCCATTCCATTCGATTCCATTCCATTCCATTCCATTCCATTCCATTACATTCCATTCCATTCCATTTCATTCTATTCCATTGAATTCCAATCCATTCCATTCCATTCCATTCCAATCCATTCCATTCTACTCGGGTTGATTCCATTCCATTCCATTCCACTCCATTCCATTCCATTCCATTCCATTCCATTCCATTCGATTCCATTCAATTGCATTCGATTCCATTCCATTCAATTCCATTCCATTCCATTCCATTCCATTCCATTCCATTCCGTTCTACTCGGGTTCATTCCATTGCATTCCATTCCATTCCATTCTATTCCACTGAATTTCATTCCATTCCATTCCATTCCATTCCATTCCATTCCATTCCATTCCATTCCATTCGATTCCATTCCATTCCATCCCATTCCATTCCATTCTATTCCATTGAATTCCATTCCATTCCATTCCATTCCATTCCATTCCATTCCATTCCGTTCCATTCCATTCTATTCCATTGAATTCCATTCCATTCCATTCCATTCCCTTCCATTCCATTCCATTCCATTCCATTCAATTCCATTCCATTCCGTTCTACTCGGGTTGATTCCATTCCATTCCATTCCATTCCATTCCATTCCATGCGATTCCATTCGATTCCATTCGATTCAATTCCATTCCATTCCATTCCATTCCATTCCAGTCCGTTCCATTCTACTCGGGTTGATTCCATTCCATTCCATTCAATTCCATTCCATTCCATTCCATTCCCTTCCATTCCATTCCATTCGGTTCCATTTGATTCCATTCGATTCCATTCCGTTTCACTCCATTCCATTCAGCTCCGTTCCGTTCCATACCGTTCCGTTCCATTCCGTTCCATTCCGTTGCATTCCGTTCCATTCCATTCCGTTCTACTCGGGTTGATTCCATTCTACTCCACTCCATTCCATTCGATTCCATTCGATTCCATTCGATTCCATTCCATTCCATTCCATTCCATTCCATTCCATTCCATTTCATTCTATTCCATTGAATTCCATTCCATTCCATTCCATTCCATTCGATTCCTTTCGATTCCATTCGATTCCATTCCGTTCCACTCCATTCCATTCCATTCCGTTCCGTTCCGTTCCGTTCTATTCGGGTTGATTCCATCCTATTCCACTCCATTCCATTCGATTCCATTCGATTCCATTCGATTCGATTCCATTCCAGTCCATTCCATTCCATTCTATTCTATTGAATTCCATTCCATTCCATTCCATTCCATTCCAATCCATTCCATTCTACTCGGGTTGATTCCATTCCATTCCATTCCATTCCATTCCATTCCATTCCATTCCATTCCCTTCCATTCCATTCCATTCGGTTCCATTCGATTCCATTTGATTCCATTCCATTTCACTCCATTCCATTCCGTTCCGTTCCGTTCCGTTCCGTTCCATTCCGTTCCATTCCGTTCCATTCCATTCCGTTCTACTCGGGTTGATTCCTTTCTACTCCACTCCATTCCATTCGATTCCATTCGATTCCATTCGATTCGATTCCATTCCATTCCATTCCATTCCATTCCATTGAATTCCATTCCATTCCATTCCATTGCATTCCAATCCATTCCATTCTACTCGGGTTGATTCCATTCCATTCCATTCTACTCCATTCCATTCCATTCCATTCCATTCCATTCCATTCCATTCCATTCCATTCCATTCGATTCCATTCGATTGCATTCGATTCCATTCCATTCCATTCCATTCCATTCCATTCCATTCCATTCCATTCCATTCCATTCTATTCCATTTGATTCCATTCCATTCCATTCCATTCAAGTCCATTCGATTCGATTCCATTCCATTGCATTCCATTCCATTCCATTCCATTCCATTCCATTCCATTCCGTTCTACTCGGGTTCATTCCATTGCATTCCATTCCATTCCATTCTATTCCATTGAAATTCATTCCATTGCATTCCATTCCATTCCATTCCATTCCATTCCATTCCATTCCATTCGATTCCATTCGATTCCATTCGATTCCATTCCATTCCATTCCATTCCATTCCATTCCATTCCATTCCATTCCATTCCATTCCACTCGGGTTGATTCCATTCCATTCCATTCCATTCCATTCCATTCCATTCCATTCCATTCCATTCCATTCCATTCCCTTCCATTCCATTCCTTTCGGTTCCATTCGATTCCATTCGATTCCATTCCATTTCACTCCATTCCATTCCATTCCGTTCCGTTCCGTTCCGTTCCGTTCTATTCGGGTTGATTCCATTCTATTCCACTCCATTCCATTCGATTCCATTCGATTCGATTCCATTCCATTCCATTCCATTCCATTCCATTCCATTCCATTCCATTCCCTTCCATTCTATTCTATTGAATTCCATTGCATTCCATTCCATTCCATTCCTAACCATTCCGTTCTACTCGGGTTGATTCCATTCCATTCCATTCAATTCCATTCCATTCCATTCCATTCCCTTCCATTCCATTCCATTCGGTTCCATTCGATTCCATTCGATTCCATTCCGTTTCACTCAATTCCATTCCGTTCCGTTCCGTTCCGTTCCGTTCCGTTCCATTCCGTTCCATTCCGTTGCATTCCGTTCCATTCCATTCCGTTCTACTCGGGTTGATTCCATTCTACTCCACTCCATTCCATTCGATTCCATTCGATTCCATTCGATTCCATTCCATTCTCTTCCATTCCATTCCATTCCATTCCATTCCATTCCATTCCGTTGTACTCGGGTAGATTCCATTCCATTCCATTCCATTCCATTCCATTCCATTCCATTCCATTCCATTCCATTCCATTCCGTTCTACTCGGGTTCATTCCATTCCATTCCATTCCATTCCATTCTCTTCCATTGAATTCCATTCCATTCCATTCCATTCCGTTCCATTCCATTCCATTCCATTCCATTAAGTTCTACTCGGGTTGATTCCATTCCATTCCATTCCATTCCATTCCATTCCATTCCATTCCATTCGATTCCATTCCATTCCATTCCATTCCATTCCAATCCATTCCATTCTACTCGGGTTGATTCCCTTCCATTCCATTCCATTCAATTACGTTCCATTCCATTCCATTCCATTCGGTTCCATTCGATTCCATTCGATTCCATTCCATTTCAATCCATTACATTCCATTCCGTTCCGTTTCGTTCCGTTCCGTTCGTTCCGTTCTATTCGGGTTGATTCCATTCTATTCCACTCCATTCCATTCGATTCCATTCGATTCCATTCCATTCCATTCCATTCCATTCCATTCCATTCCATTCTATTCTATTGAATTCCATTCCATTCCATTCCATTCCATTCCATTCTATTCCATTCGATTCCATTCCATTCCATTCGATTCCATTCGATTCCATTCCATTCCATTCCATTCCATTCTTTTCCATTCCATTCCAATCCATTCCATTCTACTCGGGTTGATTCCATTCCATTCCATTCCATTCCATTCCATTCCCTTCCATTATATTCCATTCGGTTCCATTCGATTCCATTCGATTCCATTCCATTTCACTCCATTCCATTCCGTTCCGTTCCGTTCCGTTCCGTTCCATTCCGTTCCATTCCGTTCCATTCCATTCCGTTCTACTCGGGTTGATTCCATTCTACTCCACTCCATTCCATTCGATTCCATTCGATTCCATTCGATTCGATTCCATTCCATTCCATTCCATTCCATTCCATTTCATTCTATTCCATTGAATTCCATTCCATTCCATGCCATTCCATTCCAATCCATTCCATTCTACTCGGGTTGATTCCATTCCATTCCATTCTACTCCATTCCATTCCATTCCATTCCATTCCATTCCATTCCATTCCATTCGATTCCATTCGATTGCATTCGATTCCATTCCATTCCATTCCATTCCATTCCATTCCATTCCATTCCATTCTATTCCATTCGATTCGATTCCATTCCATTCCATTCGATTCCATTCGATTCCATTCCATTCCATTCCATTCCATTCCATTCCGTTCTACTCGGGTTCATTCCATTGCATTCCATTCCATTCCATTCTATTCCATTGAATTTCATTCCATTCCATTCCCTTCCATTCCATTCCATTCCATTCCATTCCATTCCATTCCATTCCATTCGATTCCATTCGATTCCATTCGATTCCATTCCATTCCATTCGATTCCATTCCATTCCATTCCACTCGGGTTGATTCCATTCCATTCCATTCCATTCCATTCCATTCCATTCCATTCCATTCCATTCCATTTCCTTCCATTCCACTCCATTCGGTTCCATTCTATTCCATTCGATTCCATTCCATTTCACTCCATTCCATTCCATTCCGTTCCGTTCCGTTCCGTTCCGTTCTATTCGGGTTGATTCCATTCTATTCCACTCCATTCCATTCGATTCCATTCGATTCCATTCCATTCCATTGCATTCCATTCCATTCCATTCCATTCCATTCCATTCCATTCCCTTCCATTCTATTCTATTGAATTCCATTGCATTCCATTCCATTCCATTCCTAACCATTCCATTCTTCTCGGGTTGATTCCATTCCATTCCATTCCATTCCATTCCATTCCATTCCATTCCATTCCATTCCATTCCATGCCATTCCATTCCGTTTCATTCCATTCCATTCCGTTCCATTCCGTTCTACTCCGGTTCATTCCATTCCATTCCATTCCATTCCATACCATTCCATTCCATTCCATTCCATTCCATTCCATTCCTTTCCGTTCTACACGGGTCCATTCCATTCCATTCCATTCCATTCGATTCCATTCTTTTCCATTCTATTCCATTCCATTCCATTCCAATCCATTCCATTCTACTGGGGTTGATTCCATTCCATTCCATTCCATTCCATTCCATTCCATTCCATTCCATTCCAGTCCATTCCATTCGTTTCCATTCCATTCCATTCCATTTCATTGCATTCCATTCCATTCCATTCCATTCCATTCCATTCCATTCCATTCCATTCCTTTCCCTTCCATTCCATTCCATTCCATTCTATTCCATAGAATTCCATTCCATTCAATTCCATTCCATTTCATTCCATTCCATTCCATTCCGTTCTACTCGGGTTGATTCCACTCCATTCCATTCCATTCCATTCCATTCCATTCCATTCGATTCCATTCCATTCAATTCCATTCCATTCCATTCCATTCCATTCCCTTCTATTCCATTCCTTTCTGTTCCATTCGATTCCATTCGATTCCATTCCATTTCACTCCATTCAATTCTGGTCCGTTCCGTTCCGTTCCATTCCGTTCGGTTCCATTCCGTTCCATTCCATTCCATTCTACTCGGGTTGATTCCATTCTATTCCACTCCATTCCATTTGACTCCATTGGATTCCATTCCATTCCATTCGATTCCATTCCATTCCATTCCATTCCATTCCATTACATTCCATTCCATTCCATTTCATTCTATTCCATTGAATTCCATTCCATTCCATTCCATTCCATTCCAATCCATTCCATTCTACTCGGGTTGATTCCATTCCATTCCATTCCACTCCATTCCATTCCATTCCATTCCATTCCATTCCATTCGATTCCATTCAATTGCATTCGATTCCATTCCATTCAATTCCATTCCATTCCATTCCATTCCTTTCCATTCCGTTCTACTCCGGTTCATTCCATTCCAGTCCATTCCATTCGTTTCCATTCCATTCCATTCTATTCCACTGAATTTCATTCCATTCCATTCCATTCCATTCCATTCCATTCCATTCCATTCCATTCCATTCGATTCCATTCCATTCCATCCCATTCCATTCCATTCTATTCCATTGAATTCCATTCCATTCCATTCCATTCCATTCCATTCCATTCCATTCCGTTCCATTCCATTCTATTCCATTGAATTCCATTCCATTCCATTCCATTCCGTTCCATTCCATTCCATTCCATTCCATTCAATTCCATTCCATTCCGTTCTACTCGGGTTGATTCCATTCCATTCCATTCCATTCCATTCCATTCCATGCGATTCCATTCGATTCCATTCGATTCAATTCCATTCCATTCCATTCCATTCCATTCCAATCCGTTCCATTCTACTCGGGTTGATTCCATTCCATTCCATTCAATTCCATTCCATTCCATTCCATTCACTTCCATTCCATTCCATTCGGTTCCATTTGATTCCATTCGATTCCATTCCGTTTCACTCCATTCCATTCCGCTCCGTTCCGTTCCATTCCGTTCCGTTCCATTCCGTTCCATTCCGTTGCATTCCGTTCCATTCCATTCCGTTCTACTCGGGTTGATTCCATTCTACTCCACTCCATTCCGTTCGATTCCATTCGATTCCATTCGATTCCATTCCATTCCCTTCCATTCCATTCCATTCCATTCCATTTCATTCTATTCCATTGAATTCCATTCCATTCCATTCCATTCCATTCGATTCCTTTCGATTCCATTCGATTCCATTCCGTTTCACTCCATTCCATTCCATTCCGTTCCGTTCCGTTCCGTTCCGTTCTATTCGGGTTGATTCCATCCTATTCCACTCCATTCCATTCGATTCCATTCGATTCCATTCGATTCGATTCCATTCCAGTCCATTCCATTCCATTCTATTCTATTGAATTCCATTCCATTCCATTCCATTCCATTCCAATCCATTCCATTCTACTCGGGTTGATTCCATTCCATTCCATTCCATTCCATTCCATTCCATTCCATTCCATTCCCTTCCATTCCATTCCATTCGGTTCCATTCGATTCCATTCGATTCCATTCCATTTCACTCCATTCCATTCCGTTCCGTTCCGTTCCGTTCCGTTCCATTCCGTTCCATTCCGTTCCATTCCATTCCGTTCTACTCGGGTTGATTCCTTTCTACTCCACTCCATTCCATTCGATTCCATTCGATTCCATTCGATTCGATTCCATTCCATTCCATTCCATTCCATTCCATTGAATTCCATTCCATTCCATTCCATTGCATTCCAATCCATTCCATTCTACTCGGGTTGATTCCATTCCATTCCATTCTACTCCATTCCATTCCATTCCATTCCATTCCATTCCATTCCATTCCATTCCATTCGATTCCATTCGATTGCATTCGATTCCATTCCATTCCATTCCATTCCATTCCATTCCATTCCATTCCACTCCATTCCATTCCATTCCATTCTATTCCATTCGATTCCTTTCCATTCCATTCCATTCAAGTCCATTCGATTCGATTCCATTCCATTGCATTCCATTCCATTCCATTCCATTCCATTCCATTCCGTTCTACTCGGGTTCATTCCATTGCATTCCATTCCATTCCATTCTATTCCATTGAAATTCATTCCATTGCATTCCATTCCATTCCATTCCATTCCATTCCATTCCATTCCATTCGATTCCATTCGATTCCATTCGATTCCATTCCATTCCATTCCATTCCATTCCATTCCATTCCATTCCATTCCATTCCACTCGGGTTGATTCCATTCCATTCCATTCCATTCCATTCCATTCCATTCCATTCCATTCCATTCCATTCCCTTCCATTCCATTCCTTTCGGTTCCATTCGATTCCATTCGATTCCATTCCATTTCACTCCATTCCATTCCATTCCGTTCCGTTCCGTTCCGTTCCGTTCTATTCGGGTTGATTCCATTCTATTCCACTCCATTCCATTCGATTCCATTCGATTCCATTCCATTCCATTCCATTCCATTCCATTCCATTCCATTCCATTCCATTCCATTCCATTCCCTTCCATTCTATTCTATTGAATTCCATTGCATTCCATTCCATTCCAATCCTAACCATTCCGTTCTACTCGGGTTGATTCCATTCCATTCCATTCCATTCAATTCCATTCCATTCCATGCCATTCCATTCCGTTCCATTCCATTCCATTCCGTTCCATTCCGTTCTACTCCGGTTCATTCCATTCCATTCCATTCCATTCCATTCCATTCCATTCCATTCCATTCCATTCCTTTCCGTTCTACACGGGTCCATTCCATTCCATTCCATTCCATTCCATTCCATTCTTTTCCATTCTATTCCATTCCATTCCATTCCAATCCATTCCATTCTACTCGTGTTGATTCCATTCCATTCCATTCCATTTCATTGCATTCCATTCCATTCCATTCCATTCCATTCGATTCCATTCCATTCCATTCCATTTCATTGCATTCCATTCCATTCCATTCCATTCCATTCCATTCCATTCCATTCCATTCCTTTCCCTTCCATTCCATTCCATTCCATTCTATTCCATTGAATTCCATTCCATTCCATTCCATTCCATTCCATTCCATTCCATTCCATTCCATTCCATTCCATTCCGTTCTACTCGGGTTGATTCCATTCCATTCCATTCCATTCCATTCCATTCCATTCGATTCCATTCGATTCCATTCCATTCCATTAGATTCCATTCCATTCCATTCCCTTCTATTCCATTCCATTCTGTTCCATTCGATTCCATTCGATTCCATTCCATTTCACTCCATTCAATTCTGGTCCGTTCCGTTCCGTTCCGTTCCGTTCGGTTCCATTCCGTTCCATTCCATTCCATTCTACTCGGGTTGATTCCATTCTATTCCATTCCATTCCATTCGATTCCATTCGATTCCATTCCATTACATTCGATTCCATTCCATTCCATTCCATTCCATTCCATTCCATTCCATTTCATTCTATTCCATTGAATTCCATTCCATTCCATTCCATTCCATTCCAATCCATTCCATTCTACTCGGGTTGATTCCATTCCATTCCATTCCACTCCATTCCATTCCATTCCATTCCATTCCATTCCATTCGATTCCATTCAATTGCATTCGATTCCATTCCATTCAATTCCATTCCATTCCATTCCATTCCATTCCATTCCGTTCTACTCGGGTTCATTCCATTGCATTCCATTCCATTCCATTCTATTCCACTGAATTTAATTCCATTCCATTCTATTCCACTGAATTTAATTCCATTCCATTCCATTCCATTCCATTCCATTCCATTCCATTCCATTCCATTCCATTCCATTCCATTCCATTCCATTCCATTCCATTCCATTCTATTCCATTCGATTCCATTCCATTCCATTCCATTCAAGTCCATTCGATTCCATTCCATTCCATTCCATTCCATTCCATTCCATTCCATTCCATTCCATTCCATTCCGTTCTACTCGGGTTCATTCCATTGCATTCCATTCCATTCAATTCTATTCCATTGAATTTCATTCCATTGCATTCCATTCCATTCCATTCCATTCCATTCCATTCCATTCCATTCGATTCCATTCGATTCCATTCGATTCCGTTCCATTCCATTCCATTCCATTCCATTCCATTCCATTCCATTCCATTCCATTCCATTCCCTTCCATTCCATTCCTTTCGGTTCCATTCGATTCCATTCGATTCCATTCCATTTCACTCCATTCCATTCCATTCCGTTCCGTTCCGTTCCGTTCCGTTCTATTCGGGTTGATTCCATTCTATTCCACTCCATTCCATTCGATTCCATTCGATTCCATTCCATTCCATTCCATTCCATTCCATTCCATTCCATTCCATTCACTTCCATTCTATTCTATTGAATTCCACTGCATTCCATTCCATTCCATTCCTAACCATTCCATTCTACTCGGGTTGATTTCATTCCATTCCATTCCATTCAATTCCATTCCATTCCATGCCATTCCATTCCGTTCCATTCCATTCCATTCCGTTCCATTCCGTTCTAGTCCGGTTCATTCCATTCCATTCCATTCCATTCCATTCCATTCCATTCCATTCCATTCCTTTCCGTTCTACACGGGTCCATTCCATTCCATTCCATTCCATTCGATTCCATTCTTTTCCATTCTATTCCATTCCATTCCATTCCAATCCATTCCATTCTACTCGGGTTGATTCCATTCCATTCCATTCCATTTCATTGCATTCCATTCCATTCCATTCCATTCCATTCCATTCCATTCGATTCCATTCCATTCCATTCCATTTCATTGCATTCCATTCCATTCCATTCCATTCCATTCCATTCCATTCCATTCCATTCCATTCCTTTCTCTTCCATTCCATTCCATTCCATTCTATTCCATTGAATTCCATTCCATTCCATTCCATTCCTTTCCATTCCATTCCATTCCATTCCATTCCATTCCATTCCATTCCGTTCTACTCGGGTTGATTCCATTCCATTCCATTCCATTCCATTCCATTCCATTCCATTCCATTCCATTCGCTTCCATTCGATTCCATTCCATTCCATTCGATTCCATTCCATTCCATTCCCTTCTATTCCATTCCATTCTGTTCCATTCGATTCCATTCGATTCCATTACATTTCACTCCATTCAATTCTGGTCCGTTCCGTTCCGTTCCGTTCCGTTCGGTTCCATTCCGTTCCATTCCATTCCATTCTACTCGGGTTGATTCCATTCTATTCCACTCCATTCCATTCGATTCCATTCGATTCCATTCCATTCCATTCCATTCTCTTCCATTCCATTCCATTCCATTCCATTCAATTCTATTCCATTGAATTTCATTCCATTGCATTCCATTCCATTCCATTCCATTCCATTCCATTCCATTCCATTCCATTCGATTCCATTCGATTCCATTCGATTCCGTTCCATTCCATTCCAATCCATTCCATTCCATTCTATTCCATTCCATTCCATTCGATTCCATTCGATTCCATTCCATTCCATTCGATTCCATTCCATTCAATTCCATTCCATTCCATTCCATTCCATTCCATTCCATTTCATTCTATTCCATTGAATTCCATTCCATTCCATTCCATTCCATTCCAATCCATTCCATTCTACTCGGGTTGATTCCATTCCATTCCATTCCACTCCATTCCATTCCATTCCATTCCATTCCATTCGATTCCATTCAATTGCATTCGATTCCACTCGATTCAATTCCATTCCATTCCATTCCATTACATTCCGTTCTACTCGGGTTCATTCCATTGCATTCCATTCCATTCCATTCTATTCCACTGAATTTAATTCCATTCCATTCCATTCCATTCCATTCCATTCCATTCCATTCCATTCCATTCCATTCCATTCGATTCCATTCCATTCCATTCCATTCCATTCCATTCTATTCCATTGAATTCCATTCCATTCCATTCCATTCCATTCCATTCCATTCCGTTCCATTCCATTCTATTCCATTGAATTCCATTCCATTCCATTCCATTCCATTCCATTCCATTCCATTCCATTCCATTCCATTCCATTCCGTTCTACTCGGGTTGATTCCATTCCATTCCATTGCATTCCATTCCATTCCATGTGATTCCATTCGATTCCATTCGATTCAATTCCATTCCATTCCATTCCATTCCATTCCAATCCGTTCCATTCTACTCGGGTTGATTCCATTCCATTCCATTCAATTCCATTCCATTCCATTCCATTCCCTTCCATTCCATTCCATTCGGTTCCATTCGATTCCATTCGATTCCATTCCGTTTCACTCCATTCCATTCCGTTCCGTTCGGTTCCCTTCCGTTCCGTTCCATTCCGTTCCATTCCGTTGCATTCCGTTCCATTCCATTCCGTTCTACTCGGGTTGATTCCATTCTACTCCACTCCATTCCATTCGATTCCATTCGATTCCATTCGATTCCATTCCATTCTCTTCCATTCCATTCCATTCCATTCCATTCCATTCCATTCCGTTGTACTCGGGTAGATTCCATTCCATTCCATTCCATTCCATTACATTCCATTCCATTCCATTTCATTCTATTCCATTGAATTCCATTCCATTCCATTCCATTCCATTCCAATCCATTCCATTCTACTCGGGTTGATTCCATTCCATTCCATTCCACTCCATTCCATTCCATTCCATTCCATTCCATTCCATTCCATTCAATTGCATTCGATTCCATTCCATTCAATTCCATTCCATTCCATTCCATTCCATTCCATTCCATTCCATTCCGTTCTACTCGGGTTCATTCCATTGCATTCCATTCCATTCCATTCCCTTCCATTCCATTCTGTTCCATAGAATTCCATTCCATTGCATTCCATTCCATTCCATTCCGTTCTACTCTGATTGATTCCGTTCCATTCCATTCCATTCCAATCCATTCCATTCCATTCCATTCCATTCGATTCCATTCCATTCCATTCCATTCCATTCCATTCCAATACATTCCATTCTACTCTGGTTGATTCCATTCCATTCCATTCCATTCCATTCCATTCTTCTCCATTCGATTCCATTCGATTCCATTCCATTCTATTCCATTGAATTCCATTCCATTCCATTCCATTCCATTCCATTCCATTCCATTCCATTCCATTCCGTTCTCCTCGGGTTGATTCCATTCCATTCCATTCCAATCCATTCCATTCTACTCGGGTTGATTCCATTCCATTCCATTCCATTCCATTCCATTCCATTCCATTCCATTCCATTCCCTTCCATTCCATTCCATTCGGTTCCATTCGATTCCATTTGATTCCATTCCATTTCACTCCATTCCATTCCGTTCCGTTCCGTTCCGTTCCGTTCCATTCCGTTCCATTCCGTTCCATTCCATTCCGTTCTACTCGGGTTGATTCCTTTCTACTCCACTCCATTCCATTCGATTCCATTCGATTCCATTCGATTCGATTCCATTCCATTCCATTCCATTCCATTCCATTGAATTCCATTCCATTCCATTCCATTGCATTCCAATCCATTCCATTCTACTCGGGTTGATTCCATTCCATTCCATTCTACTCCATTCCATTCCATTCCATTCCATTCCATTCCATTCCATTCCATTCCATTCCATTCGATTCCATTCGATTGCATTCGATTCCATTCCATTCCATTCCATTCCATTCCATTCCATTCCATTCCATTCCATTCCATTCCATTCTATTCCATTTGATTCCATTCCATTCCATTCCATTCAAGTCCATTCGATTCGATTCCATTCCATTGCATTCCATTCCATTCCATTCCATTCCATTCCATTCCATTCCGTTCTACTCGGGTTCATTCCATTGCATTCCATTCCATTCCATTCTATTCCATTGAAATTCATTCCATTGCATTCCATTCCATTCCATTCCATTCCATTCCATTCCATTCCATTCGATTCCATTCGATTCCATTCGATTCCATTCCATTCCATTCCATTCCATTCCATTCCATTCCATTCCATTCCATTCCATTCCACTCGGGTTGATTCCATTCCATTCCATTCCATTCCATTCCATTCCATTCCATTCCATTCCATTCCATTCCCTTCCATTCCATTCCTTTCGGTTCCATTCGATTCCATTCGATTCCATTCCATTTCACTCCATTCCATTCCATTCCGTTCCGTTCCGTTCCGTTCCGTTCTATTCGGGTTGATTCCATTCTATTCCACTCCATTCCATTCGATTCCATTCGATTCGATTCCATTCCATTCCATTCCATTCCATTCCATTCCATTCCATTCCATTCCCTTCCATTCTATTCTATTGAATTCCATTGCATTCCATTCCATTCCATTCCTAACCATTCCGTTCTACTCGGGTTGATTCCATTCCATTCCATTCAATTCCATTCCATTCCATTCCATTCCCTTCCACTCCATTCCATTCGATTCCATTCGATTCGATTCCATTCGATTCCATTCCGTTTCACTCAATTCCATTCCGTTCCGTTCCGTTCCGTTCCGTTCCGTTCCATTCCGTTCCATTCCGTTGCATTCCGTTCCATTCCATTCCGTTCTACTCGGGTTGATTCCATTCTACTCCACTCCATTCCATTCGATTCCATTCGATTCCATTCGATTCCATTCCATTCTCTTCCATTCCATTCCATTCCATTCCATTCCATTCCATTCCGTTGTACTCGGGTAGATTCCATTCCATTCCATTCCATTCCATTCCATTCCATTCCATTCCATTCCATTCCATTCCATTCCGTTCTACTCGGGTTCATTCCATTCCATTCCATTCCATTCCATTCTCTTCCATTGAATTCCATTCCATTCCATTCCATTCCGTTCCATTCCATTCCATTCCATTCCATTAAGTTCTACTCGGGTTGATTCCATTCCATTCCATTCCATTCCATTCCATTCCATTCCATTCCATTCGATTCCATTCCATTCCATTCCATTCCATTCCAATCCATTCCATTCTACTCGGGTTGATTCCCTTCCATTCCATTCCATTCAATTACGTTCCATTCCATTCCATTCCATTCGGTTCCATTCGATTCCATTCGATTCCATTCCATTTCAATCCATTACATTCCATTCCGTTCCGTTTCGTTCCGTTCCGTTCGTTCCGTTCTATTCGGGTTGATTCCATTCTATTCCACTCCATTCCATTCGATTCCATTCGATTCCATTCCATTCCATTCCATTCCATTCCATTCCATTCCATTCTATTCTATTGAATTCCATTCCATTCCATTCCATTCCATTCCATTCTATTCCATTCGATTCCATTCCATTCCATTCGATTCCATTCGATTCCATTCCATTCCATTCCATTCCATTCTTTTCCATTCCATTCCAATCCATTCCATTCTACTCGGGTTGATTCCATTCCATTCCATTCCATTCCATTCCATTCCCTTCCATTATATTCCATTCGGTTCCATTCGATTCCATTCGATTCCATTCCATTTCACTCCATTCCATTCCGTTCCGTTCCGTTCCGTTCCGTTCCATTCCGTTCCATTCCGTTCCATTCCATTCCGTTCTACTCGGGTTGATTCCATTCTACTCCACTCCATTCCATTCGATTCCATTCGATTCCATTCGATTCGATTCCATTCCATTCCATTCCATTCCATTCCATTTCATTCTATTCCATTGAATTCCATTCCATTCCATGCCATTCCATTCCAATCCATTCCATTCTACTCAGGTTGATTCCATTCCATTCCATTCTACTCCATTCCATTCCATTCCATTCCATTCCATTCCATTCCATTCCATTCGATTCCATTCGATTGCATTCGATTCCATTCCATTCCATTCCATTCCATTCCATTCCATTCCATTCCATTCCATTCTATTCCATTCGATTCGATTCCATTCCATTCCATTCGATTCCATTCGATTCCATTCCATTCCATTCCATTCCATTCCATTCCGTTCTACTCGGGTTCATTCCATTGCATTCCATTCCATTCCATTCTATTCCATTGAATTTCATTCCATTCCATTCCCTTCCATTCCATTCCATTCCATTCCATTCCATTCCATTCCATTCCATTCGATTCCATTCGATTCCATTCGATTCCATTCCATTCCATTCGATTCCATTCCATTCCATTCCACTCGGGTTGATTCCATTCCATTCCATTCCATTCCATTCCATTCCATTCCATTCCATTCCATTCCATTCCATTTCCTTCCATTCCACTCCATTCGGTTCCATTCTATTCCATTCGATTCCATTCCATTTCACTCCATTCCATTCCATTCCGTTCCGTTCCGTTCCGTTCCGTTCTATTCGGGTTGATTCCATTCTATTCCACTCCATTCCATTCGATTCCATTCGATTCCATTCCATTCCATTGCATTCCATTCCATTCCATTCCATTCCATTCCATTCCATTCCCTTCCATTCTATTCTATTGAATTCCATTGCATTCCATTCCATTCCATTCCTAACCATTCCATTCTTCTCGGGTTGATTCCATTCCATTCCATTCCATTCCATTCCATTCCATTCCATTCCATTCCATTCCATGCCATTCCATTCCGTTTCATTCCATTCCATTCCGTTCCATTCCGTTCTACTCCGGTTCATTCCATTCCATTCCATTCCATTCCATACCATTCCATTCCATTCCATTCCATTCCATTCCATTCCTTTCCGTTCTACACGGGTCCATTCCATTCCATTCCATTCCATTCGATTCCATTCTTTTCCATTCTATTCCATTCCATTCCATTCCAATCCATTCCATTCTACTGGGGTTGATTCCATTCCATTCCATTCCATTCCATTCCATTCCATTCCATTCCATTCCATTCCAGTCCATTCCATTCGTTTCCATTCCATTCCATTCCATTTCATTGCATTCCATTCCATTCCATTCCATTCCATTCCATTCCATTCCATTCCATTCCTTTCCCTTCCATTCCATTCCATTCCATTCTATTCCATAGAATTCCATTCCATTCAATTCCATTCCATTTCATTCCATTCCATTCCATTCCGTTCTACTCGGGTTGATTCCATTCCATTCCATTCCATTCCATTCCATTCCATTCCATTCGATTCCATTCCATTCAATTCCATTCCATTCCATTCCATTCCATTCCCTTCTATTCCATTCCTTTCTGTTCCATTCGATTCCATTCGATTCCATTCCATTTCACTCCATTCAATTCTGGTCCGTTCCGTTCCGTTCCATTCCGTTCGGTTCCATTCCGTTCCATTCCATTCCATTCTACTCGGGTTGATTCCATTCTATTCCACTCCATTCCATTTGACTCCATTGGATTCCATTCCATTCCATTCGATTCCATTCCATTCCATTCCATTCCATTCCATTACATTCCATTCCATTCCATTTCATTCTATTCCATTGAATTCCATTCCATTCCATTCCATTCCATTCCAATCCATTCCATTCTACTCGGGTTGATTCCATTCCATTCCATTCCACTCCATTCCATTCCATTCCATTCCATTCCATTCCATTCGATTCCATTCAATTGCATTCGATTCCATTCCATTCAATTCCATTCCATTCCATTCCATTCCTTTCCATTCCGTTCTACTCGGGTTCATTCCATTGCATTCCATTCCATTCCATTCTATTCCACTGAATTTCATTCCATTCCATTCCATTCCATTCCATTCCATTCCATTCCATTCCATTCCATTCGATTCCATTCCATTCCATCCCATTCCATTCCATTCTATTCCATTGAATTCCATTCCATTCCATTCCATTCCATTCCATTCCATTCCATTCCGTTCCATTCCATTCTATTCCATTGAATTCCATTCCATTCCATTCCATTCCGTTCCATTCCATTCCATTCCATTCCATTCAATTCCATTCCATTCCGTTCTACTCGGGTTGATTCCATTCCATTCCATTCCATTCCATTCCATTCCATGCGATTCCATTCGATTCCATTCGATTCAATTCCATTCCATTCCATTCCATTCCATTCCAATCCGTTCCATTCTACTCGGGTTGATTCCATTCCATTCCATTCAATTCCATTCCATTCCATTCCATTCACTTCCATTCCATTCCATTCGGTTCCATTTGATTCCATTCGATTCCATTCCGTTTCACTCCATTCCATTCCGCTCCGTTCCGTTCCATTCCGTTCCGTTCCATTCCGTTCCATTCCGTTGCATTCCGTTCCATTCCATTCCGTTCTACTCGGGTTGATTCCATTCTACTCCACTCCATTCCGTTCGATTCCATTCGATTCCATTCGATTCCATTCCATTCCCTTCCATTCCATTCCATTCCATTCCATTTCATTCTATTCCATTGAATTCCATTCCATTCCATTCCATTCCATTCGATTCCTTTCGATTCCATTCGATTCCATTCCGTTTCACTCCATTCCATTCCATTCCGTTCCGTTCCGTTCCGTTCCGTTCTATTCGGGTTGATTCCATCCTATTCCACTCCATTCCATTCGATTCCATTCGATTCCATTCGATTCGATTCCATTCCAGTCCATTCCATTCCATTCTATTCTATTGAATTCCATTCCATTCCATTCCATTCCATTCCAATCCATTCCATTCTACTCGGGTTGATTCCATTCCATTCCATTCCATTCCATTCCATTCCATTCCATTCCATTCCCTTCCATTCCATTCCATTCGGTTCCATTCGATTCCATTCGATTCCATTCCATTTCACTCCATTCCATTCCGTTCCGTTCCGTTCCGTTCCGTTCCATTCCGTTCCATTCCGTTCCATTCCATTCCGTTCTACTCGGGTTGATTCCTTTCTACTCCACTCCATTCCATTCGATTCCATTCGATTCCATTCGATTCGATTCCATTCCATTCCATTCCATTCCATTCCATTGAATTCCATTCCATTCCATTCCATTGCATTCCAATCCATTCCATTCTACTCGGGTTGATTCCATTCCATTCCATTCTACTCCATTCCATTCCATTCCATTCCATTCCATTCCATTCCATTCCATTCCATTCGATTCCATTCGATTGCATTCGATTCCATTCCATTCCATTCCATTCCATTCCATTCCATTCCATTCCACTCCATTCCATTCCATTCCATTCTATTCCATTCGATTCCTTTCCATTCCATTCCATTCAAGTCCATTCGATTCGATTCCATTCCATTGCATTCCATTCCATTCCATTCCATTCCATTCCATTCCATTCCGTTCTACTCGGGTTCATTCCATTGCATTCCATTCCATTCCATTCTATTCCATTGAAATTCATTCCATTGCATTCCATTCCATTCCATTCCATTCCATTCCATTCCATTCCATTCGATTCCATTCGATTCCATTCGATTCCATTCCATTCCATTCCATTCCATTCCATTCCATTCCATTCCATTCCATTCCATTCCACTCGGGTTGATTCCATTCCATTCCATTCCATTCCATTCCATTCCATTCCATTCCATTCCATTCCCTTCCATTCCATTCCTTTCGGTTCCATTCGATTCCATTCGATTCCATTCCATTTCACTCCATTCCATTCCATTCCGTTCCGTTCCGTTCCGTTCCGTTCTATTCGGGTTGATTCCATTCTATTCCACTCCATTCCATTCGATTCCATTCGATTCCATTCCATTCCATTCCATTCCATTCCATTCCATTCCATTCCATTCCATTCCATTCCCTTCCATTCTATTCTATTGAATTCCATTGCATTCCATTCCATTCCATTCCTAACCATTCCGTTCTACTCGGGTTGATTCCATTCCATTCCATTCCATTCAATTCCATTCCATTCCATGCCATTCCATTCCGTTCCATTCCATTCCATTCCGTTCCATTCCGTTCTACTCCGGTTCATTCCATTCCATTCCATTCCATTCCATTCCATTCCATTCCATTCCATTCCATTCCTTTCCGTTCTACACGGGTCCATTCCATTCCATTCCATTCCATTCCATTCCATTCTTTTCCATTCTATTCCATTCCATTCCATTCCAATCCATTCCATTCTACTCGTGTTGATTCCATTCCATTCCATTCCATTTCATTGCATTCCATTCCATTCCATTCCATTCCATTCGATTCCATTCCATTCCATTCCATTTCATTGCATTCCATTCCATTCCATTCCATTCCATTCCATTCCATTCCATTCCATTCCTTTCCCTTCCATTCCATTCCATTCCATTCTATTCCATTGAATTCCATTCCATTCCATTCCATTCCATTCCATTCCATTCCATTCCATTCCATTCCATTCCATTCCGTTCTACTCGGGTTGATTCCATTCCATTCCATTCCATTCCATTCCATTCCATTCGATTCCATTCGATTCCATTCCATTCCATTAGATTCCATTCCATTCCATTCCCTTCTATTCCATTCCATTCTGTTCCATTCGATTCCATTCGATTCCATTCCATTTCACTCCATTCAATTCTGGTCCGTTCCGTTCCGTTCCGTTCCGTTCGGTTCCATTCCGTTCCATTCCATTCCATTCTACTCGGGTTGATTCCATTCTATTCCATTCCATTCCATTCGATTCCATTCGATTCCATTCCATTACATTCGATTCCATTCCATTCCATTCCATTCCATTCCATTCCATTCCATTTCATTCTATTCCATTGAATTCCATTCCATTCCATTCCATTCCATTCCAATCCATTCCATTCTACTCGGGTTGATTCCATTCCATTCCATTCCACTCCATTCCATTCCATTCCATTCCATTCCATTCCATTCGATTCCATTCAATTGCATTCGATTCCATTCCATTCAATTCCATTCCATTCCATTCCATTCCATTCCATTCCGTTCTACTCGGGTTCATTCCATTGCATTCCATTCCATTCCATTCTATTCCACTGAATTTAATTCCATTCCATTCTATTCCACTGAATTTAATTCCATTCCATTCCATTCCATTCCATTCCATTCCATTCCATTCCATTCCATTCCATTCCATTCCATTCCATTCCATTCCATTCCATTCCATTCCATTCCATTCTATTCCATTCGATTCCATTCCATTCCATTCCATTCAAGTCCATTCGATTCCATTCCATTCCATTCCATTCCATTCCATTCCATTCCATTCCATTCCATTCCATTCCGTTCTACTCGGGTTCATTCCATTGCATTCCATTCCATTCAATTCTATTCCATTGAATTTCATTCCATTGCATTCCATTCCATTCCATTCCATTCCATTCCATTCCATTCCATTCGATTCCATTCGATTCCATTCGATTCCGTTCCATTCCATTCCATTCCATTCCATTCCATTCCATTCCATTCCATTCCATTCCATTCCATTCCCTTCCATTCCATTCCTTTCGGTTCCATTCGATTCCATTCGATTCCATTCCATTTCACTCCATTCCATTCCATTCCGTTCCGTTCCGTTCCGTTCCGTTCTATTCGGGTTGATTCCATTCTATTCCACTCCATTCCATTCGATTCCATTCGATTCCATTCCATTCCATTCCATTCCATTCCATTCCATTCCATTCCATTCACTTCCATTCTATTCTATTGAATTCCACTGCATTCCATTCCATTCCATTCCTAACCATTCCATTCTACTCGGGTTGATTCCATTCCATTCCATTCCATTCAATTCCATTCCATTCCATGCCATTCCATTCCGTTCCATTCCATTCCATTCCGTTCCATTCCGTTCTAGTCCGGTTCATTCCATTCCATTCCATTCCATTCCATTCCATTCCATTCCATTCCATTCCTTTCCGTTCTACACGGGTCCATTCCATTCCATTCCATTCCATTCGATTCCATTCTTTTCCATTCTATTCCATTCCATTCCATTCCAATCCATTCCATTCTACTCGGGTTGATTCCATTCCATTCCATTCCATTTCATTGCATTCCATTCCATTCCATTCCATTCCATTCCATTCCATTCGATTCCATTCCATTCCATTCCATTTCATTGCATTCCATTCCATTCCATTCCATTCCATTCCATTCCATTCCATTCCATTCCATTCCTTTCTCTTCCATTCCATTCCATTCCATTCTATTCCATTGAATTCCATTCCATTCCATTCCATTCCTTTCCATTCCATTCCATTCCATTACATTCCATTCCATTCCGTTCTACTCGGGTTGATTCCATTCCATTCCATTCCATTCCATTCCATTCCATTCCATTCCATTCCATTCCATTCGCTTCCATTCGATTCCATTCCATTCCATTCGATTCCATTCCATTCCATTCCCTTCTATTCCATTCCATTCTGTTCCATTCGATTCCATTCGATTCCATTACATTTCACTCCATTCAATTCTGGTCCGTTCCGTTCCGTTCCGTTCCGTTCGGTTCCATTCCGTTCCATTCCATTCCATTCTACTCGGGTTGATTCCATTCTATTCCACTCCATTCCATTCGATTCCATTCGATTCCATTCCATTCCATTCCATTCTCTTCCATTCCATTCCATTCCATTCCATTCAATTCTATTCCATTGAATTTCATTCCATTGCATTCCATTCCATTCCATTCCATTCCATTCCATTCCATTCCATTCCATTCGATTCCATTCGATTCCATTCGATTCCGTTCCATTCCATTCCAATCCATTCCATTCCATTCTATTCCATTCCATTCCATTCGATTCCATTCGATTCCATTCCATTCCATTCGATTCCATTCCATTCAATTCCATTCCATTCCATTCCATTCCATTCCATTCCATTTCATTCTATTCCATTGAATTCCATTCCATTCCATTCCATTCCATTCCAATCCATTCCATTCTACTCGGGTTGATTCCATTCCATTCCATTCCACTCCATTCCATTCCATTCCATTCCATTCCATTCGATTCCATTCAATTGCATTCGATTCCACTCCATTCAATTCCATTCCATTCCATTCCATTACATTCCGTTCTACTCGGGTTCATTCCATTGCATTCCATTCCATTCCATTCTATTCCACTGAATTTAATTCCATTCCATTCCATTCCATTCCATTCCATTCCATTCCATTCCATTCCATTCGATTCCATTCCATTCCATTCCATTCCATTCCATTCTATTCCATTGAATTCCATTCCATTCCATTCCATTCCATTCCATTCCATTCCGTTCCATTCCATTCTATTCCATTGAATTCCATTCCATTCCATTCCATTCCATTCCATTCCATTCCATTCCATTCCATTCCATTCCATTCCGTTCTACTCGGGTTGATTCCATTCCATTCCATTGCATTCCATTCCATTCCATGTGATTCCATTCGATTCCATTCGATTCAATTCCATTCCATTCCATTCCATTCCATTCCAATCCGTTCCATTCTACTCGGGTTGATTCCATTCCATTCCATTCAATTCCATTCCATTCCATTCCATTCCCTTCCATTCCATTCCATTCGGTTCCATTCGATTCCATTCGATTCCATTCCGTTTCACTCCATTCCATTCCGTTCCATTCGGTTCCCTTCCGTTCCGTTCCATTCCGTTCCATTCCGTTGCATTCCGTTCCATTCCATTCCGTTCTACTCGGGTTGATTCCATTCTACTCCACTCCATTCCATTCGATTCCATTCGATTCCATTCGATTCCATTCCATTCTCTTCCATTCCATTCCATTCCATTCCATTCCATTCCATTCCGTTGTACTCGGGTAGATTCCATTCCATTCCATTCCATTCCATTACATTCCATTCCATTCCATTTCATTCTATTCCATTGAATTCCATTCCATTCCATTCCATTCCATTCCAATCCATTCCATTCTACTCGGGTTGATTCCATTCCATTCCATTCCACTCCATTCCATTCCATTCCATTCCATTCCATTCCATTCCATTCAATTGCATTCGATTCCATTCCATTCAATTCCATTCCATTCCATTCCATTCCATTCCATTCCATTCCATTCCGTTCTACTCGGGTTCATTCCATTGCATTCCATTCCATTCCATTCCCTTCCATTCCATTCTGTTCCATAGAATTCCATTCCATTGCATTCCATTCCATTCCATTCCGTTCTACTCTGATTGATTCCATTCCATTCCATTCCATTCCAATCCATTCCATTCCATTCCATTCCATTCGATTCCATTCCATTCCATTCCATTCCATTCCATTCCAATACATTCCATTCTACTCTGGTTGATTCCATTCCATTCCATTCCATTCCATTCCATTCTTCTCCATTCGATTCCATTCGATTCCATTCCATTCTATTCCATTGAATTCCATTCCATTCCATTCCATTCCATTCCATTCCATTCCATTCCATTCCATTCCGTTCTCCTCGGGTTGATTCCATTCCATTCCATTCCATTAGATTCCATTCCATTCCATTCCACTCCATTCCGTTCGATTCCATTCGATTCCATTCCATTCCATTCCATTCCATTCCAATCCATTCCATTCTACTCGGGTTGATTCCATTCCATTCCATTCCATGCCATGCCATTCCATTCCATTCCATTCCATTCCATTCCATTCCATTGCATTCCATTCGATTCCATTCCATTCCATTCCATTCCATTCCATTCCATTCCATTCCATTCCATTCTATTGCATTCCATTCCATTCCATTCCATTCCTTTCCTCCATTCCGTTCTACTCGGGTTGATTCCATTGAGTTTGGTTCCGTTCCGTCCCGTCCCGTCCCGTGCCGTTTTACTCGGGTTGATTCCTTTCCATTCCGTTCCGCTCGTTTCCGTTACGTTCCATTCCGTTCCACGCGGGTTGGTTCAATTCCATTCTATTCTATTCTATTCCTTTCCTTTCCATTCCATTCCATTCCATTCCATTCTACTCGGGTTGATTCCATGCCATTCCGTTCCGTTCCATTCCGTCTCATCCCGACCCGTCCCATCCCGTCCCGTCCCGTCCCATCCCGTTCCCTTCCACATGTGTTGAATCAATTCCTTTCGGTTACATTGAATTCCATTCCATTCCATTCTACTCGGATTGATTCCATTCCATTCCATTCCATTCCATTCCATTCCATTCCATTCCATTCCATTCCATTCCATTCCATTCGATTCCATTCCATTCCATTCCTTTACATTCCAATCCATTCCATTCTACTCGGGTTGATTCCATTCTATTCCATTCCATTCCATTCCATTCCATTCCATTCCATTTCATTCCATTCCATTCCATTCCATTCCATTCCATTCCATTCCATTCCATTCCATTCCATTCCATTCCATTCCATTCTGTTCTACTCTGATTTATTCCATTCCATTCCATTCCATTCCCTTCCATTCCATTCTATTCCATTGAATTCCATTCCATTGCATTCCATTCCATTCCATTCCGTTCTACTCTGATTGATTCCATTCCATTCCATTCCATTCCATTCCATTCCGTTCGATTCCATTCCATTCCATTCCATTCCATTCCATTCCATTCCAATACATTCCATTCTACTCTGGTTGATTCCATTCCATTCCATTCCATTCCATTCCATTCGTCTCCATTCGATTCCATTCGATTCCATTCCATTCCATTCCATTGAATTCCATTCCATTCCGTTCCATTCCATTCCATTCCATTCCATTCCATTCCATTCCATTCCATTACATTCCATTCCATTCCGTTCTACTCGGGTTGATTCCATTCCATTCCATTCGATTCCATTCCATTCCATTCCATTCCATTCCAATCCATTCCATTCTACTCGGGTTGATTCCATTCCATTCCATTCCATTCCATTCCATTCCATTCCATTCCATTCCATTCCATTCCATTCCATCCCATTCCATTCCATTCCATTCCATTCCGTTCTACTCGGGTTGATTCCATTCCATTCCATTTCATTCCATTCCATTCCATTCCATTTCTTTCGATTCCATTCGATTCCATTCCATTCCATTCCATTCCAATCCATTCCATTCTACTCAGGTTGTTTCCATTCCATTCCATTCCATTCCATTCCATTCCATTCCATTCCATTCCATTCCATTCGATTCCACTCAATTCCATTCCATTCCTTTCCATTCCATTCCAATGCATTCCATTCTACTCGGGTGGATTCCTTTCCATTCCATTCCATTCCATTCCATTCCATTCCATTCCATTCCATTCCATTCCATTCCATTCGATTCCATTCCATTCCATTCCATTCCATTCCATTCCATTCCCTTCCATTCCATTCCATTCCATTCCATTCCATTCCATTCCATTCCGTTCTAGTCGGGTTGATTCCATTCCATTCCATTCCATTCCATTCCATTCCATTCCATTCCATTCCATTCCATTCTATTCCATTCCATTCTACTCCCCTGAATTCCATTCCATTCCATTCAATTCCATTCCATTCCATTACTTTCCATTCCATTTAGTTCTACTCGGGTTGATTCCATTCCATTCCATTCCATTCCATTCCATTCCATTCCATTCCATTCCATTACTTACCATTCCATTCCATTCCAATCCATTCCATTCTACTCGGGTTGACTCCATTCCATTCCATTCCATTCCATTCCATTATATTCCATTCTATTCCATTCGATTCCGTTCGATTCCATTCCATTCCATTCCATTCCATTCCATTCCATTCCATTCCATTCCATTCCATTCGATTCGATTCCATTCCATTCCATTCCATTCCATTCCATTTACTCCATTCCGTTCTACTCGGGTTGATTCCATTCAGTTTGGTTCCGTTCCGTTCCGTCCCGTCCCGTCCCGTCCCGTCCCGTCCCGTTCCGTTTTACTCGGGTTGATTCCTTTCCATTCCGTTCCGCTCGTTTCCGTTACGTTCCATTCCGTTCCACGCGGGTTGGTTCAATTCCATTCTATTCTATTCTATTCCTTTCCTTTCCATTCCATTCCATTCCATTCCATTCTACTCGGGTTGATTCCATGCCATTCCGTTCCGTTCCATTCCGTCCCATCCCGACCCGTCCCATCCCGTCCCGTCCCGTCCCATCCTGTTCCGTTCCACATGGGTTGAATCAATTCCTTTCGGTTACATTGAATTCCATTCCATTCCATTCTACTCGGATTGATTCCATTCCGTTCCATTCCATTCCACTCGATTCGATTCCATTCCACTCCATTCCTTTCCATTCCAATCCATTCCATTCTACTCGGGTTGATTCCATTCTATTCCATTCCATTCCATTCCATTCCATTCCATTCCATTCCATTCCATTCCATTCCATTCCATTCCATTCCATTCCATTCCATTCCATTCCATTCCATTCCATTCCATTCCATTCCATTCCATTCCATTCTATTCCATTCCATTCCATTCCATTCCATTCCGTTCCACTCGGGTTGATTCCATTCTATTCCATTCCACTCCATTCGATTCCATTCGATATCATTCGATTCCATTCCATCCCATTCCATTCAATTCCATTCCATTCCGTTCTACTCGGGTTGATTCCATTCCATTCCATTTCATTCCATTCCATTCCATTCCATTCCACTCCATTCCATTCGATTCCATTCGATTCCATTCCATTCCATTCCATTCCATTCCAATCCATTCCATTCTACTCGGCTTGATTCCATTCCATTCCATTCCATTCCATTCCATTCCATTGCATTCCATTCCATTCCATTGCATTCCATTCGATTCCATTCCATTCCATTCCAT
This sequence comes from Gorilla gorilla gorilla, assembly GCF_029281585.2. Lineage (NCBI taxonomy): Eukaryota > Metazoa > Chordata > Mammalia > Primates > Hominidae > Gorilla > Gorilla gorilla. The sequence goes on from NC_073241.2 coordinate 15,106,245, forward strand.
TCCATTCCATTCCATTCGATTCCATTCCATTCCATTCGATTCCATTCCATTCCATTCCATTCCATTCCATTCCATTCCATTCCATTGCATTCCATTCCATTCCATTCCATTCCTTTCCATTTACTCCATTCCGTTCTACTCGGGTTGATTCCATTGAGTTTGGTTCCGTTCCGTTCCGTCCCGTCCCGTCCCGTCCCGTCCCGTCCCGTGCCGTTTTACTCGGGTTGATTCCTTTCCATTCCGTTCCGCTCGTTTCCGTTACGTTCCATTCCGTTCCACTCGGGTTGGTTCAATTCCATTCTATTCTATTCTATTCCTTTCCTTTCCATTCCATTCCATTCCATTCCATTCTACTCGGGTTGATTCCATGCCATTCCGTTCCGTTCCATTCCGTCTCATCCCGACCCGTCCCATCCCGTCCCGTCCCGTCCCATCCAGTTCCGTTCCACATGTGTTGAATCAATTCCTTTCGGTTACATTGAATTCCATTCCATTCCATTCTACTCGGATTGATTCCATTCCATTCCATTCCATTCCATTCCATTCCATTCCATTCGATTCCATTCCATTCCATTCCTTTCCATTCCAATCCATTCCATTCTACTCGGGTTGATTCCATTCTATTCCATTCCATTCTATTCCATTCCATTCCTTTCCATTCCATTCCATTCCATTCCATTCCATTCCATTCCATTCCATTCCATTCCATTCCATTCCGTTCCACTCGGGTTGATTCCATTCTATTCCATTCCATTCCATTCGATTCCATTCGATATCATTCGATTCCATTCCATCCCATTCCATTCCATTCCATTCCATTCCATTCTACTCGGGTTGATTCCATTCCATTCCATTTCATTCCATTCCATTCCATTCCATTCCACTCCATTCCATTCGATTCCATTCGATTCCATTCCATTCCATTCCATTCCATTCCAATCCATTCCATTCTACTCGGGTTGATTCCATTCCATTCCATTCCATTCCATTCCATTCCATTCCATTCCATTCCATTCCATTCCATTCCATTGCATTCCATTCGATTCCATTCCATTCCATTCCATTCCATTCCATTCCATTCCATTCCATTCCATTCCATTCCATTCCATTCCATTCCATTCGATTCCATTCCATTCCATTCCATTCCATTCCATTCCATTCCATTCCATTGCATTCCATTCCATTCCATTCCATTCCTTTCCATTTACTCCATTCCGTTCTACTCGGGTTGATTCCATTGAGTTTGGTTCCGTTCCGTTCCGTCCCGTCCCGTCCCGTCCCGTCCCGTCCCGTGCCGTTTTACTCGGGTTGATTCCTTTCCATTCCGTTCCGCTCGTTTCCGTTACGTTCCATTCCGTTCCACTCGGGTTGGTTCAATTCCATTCTATTCTATTCTATTCCTTTCCTTTCCATTCCATTCCATTCCATTCCATTCTACTCGGGTTGATTCCATGCCATTCCGTTCCGTTCCATTCCGTCTCATCCCGACCCATCCCATCCCGTCCCGTCCCGTCCCATCCAGTTCCGTTCCACATGTGTTGAATCAATTCCTTTCGGTTACATTGAATTCCATTCCATTCCATTCTACTCGGATTGATTCCATTCCATTCCATTCCATTCCATTCCATTCCATTCCATTCCATTCCATTCCATTCCATTCCTTTCCATTCCAATCCATTCCATTCTACTCGGGTTGATTCCATTCTATTCCATTCCATTCCATTCCATTCCATTCCATTCCATTCCATTTCATTCCATTCCATTCCATTCCATTCCATTCCATTCTATTCCATTCCATTCCATTCCATTCCATTCTGTTCTACTCGGGTTGATTCCATTCTATTCCATTCCATTCCGTTCGATTCCATTTGATTCCATTCGATTCCATTCCATTCCATTCCATTCCCTTCCATTCCATTCTATTCCATTGAATTCCATTCCATTCCACTCCGTTCTACTCTGATTGATTCCATTCCATTCCATTCCATTCCATTCCATTCCGTTCCATTCGATTCCATTCTATTCCATTCCATTCCATTCCATTCCAATACATTCCATTCTACTCTGGTTGATTCCATTCCATTCCATTCCATTCCATTCCATTCATCTCCATTCGATTCCATTCGATTCCATTCCATTCTATTCCATTGAATTCCATTCCATTCCATTCCATTCCATTCCATTCCATTCCATTCCATTCCATTCCATTCCATTCCATTCCATACCGTTCTCCTCGGGTTGATTCCATTCAATTCCATTCCATTCCATTCCATTCCACTCCATTCCATTCCACTCCATTCCATTCGATTCCATTCGATTCCATTCCATTCCATTCCATTCCATTCCATTCCAATCCATTCCATTCTACTCGGGTTGATTCCATTCCATTCCATTCCATTCCATTCCATTCCATTCCATTCCATTCCATTCCATTCCATTCCAATCCATTCCATTCCATTCCATTCCATTCCGTTCTACTCGGGTTGAGCAAATTCCATTCCTTTCCATTCCATTCCATTCCATTCCATTGAATTCCGTTCCATTCCATTCCATTCCATTCCATTCCATTCCATTCCATTCCATTCCATTCCGTTCTACTCGGGTTGATTTCATTCCATTCCAATCCATTCTATTCCATTCCATTCCATTCCATTCGATTCCATTCGATTCCATTTGATTCCATTCGATTCCATTCCATTCCATTCCATTCCATTCCATTCCATTCCTTTCAATTCTATTCTATTGAATTCCATTCCATTCCATTCCATTCCATTCCAATCCATTCCATTCTACTCGGGTTCACTCCATTCCATTCCTTTCCATTGTATTCCATTGAATTCCATTGAATTCCACTCCATTCCATTCCATTCCATTCCATTCCATTCCATTCCATTCCATTAAATTCCATTCCATTCCATTCCATTCCATTCCATTCCATTCCATTCCGTTCTACTCGGGTAGATTCCATTCCATTCCATTCCATTCCATTCCATTCCATTCCATTCCATTCCATTCCATTCCATTCCATTCCATTCCATTCCGTTCTACTCGGGTTCATTCCATTCCATTCCATTCCATTCCATACTATTCCATTGAATTCCATTCCATTCCGTTCCATTCCGTTCCATTCCATTCCATTCTATTCCATTAAGTTCTACTCGGGTTGATTCCATTCCATTCCATTCCATTCGATTCCATTCCATTCCATTCGATTCCATTCGATTCCATTCCATTCCATTCCATTCCAATCCATTCCATTATACTCGGGTTAATTCCATTCCATTCCATTCCATTCCATTCCATTCCATTCCATTCCATTCCATTCCATTCCATTCCATTCCATTCCATTCCGTTCAACTCGGGTCGATTCCATTCCATTCCACTCCATTCCATTCGATTCCATTCAATTCCATTCGATTCCATTCCATTCCATTCCATTGCATTCCATTCCATTCCATTCCAACCCATTCCATTCTACTCGTGTTGATTCCATTCCATTCCATTCCATTCCATTCCATTCCATTCCATTCCATTCCATTCTATTCCATTCCCTTCCATTCCATTCCGTTCGGTACCATTCGATTCCATTCGATTCCATTCCATTTCAATCCATTACATTCCGTTCCGTTCCGTTCCTTTCCGTTCCGTTCTATTCGGGTTGATTCCATTCTATTCCACTCCATTCCATTCGATTCCATTCGATTCCATTCGATTCCATTCCATTCCCTTCCATTCCATTCCATTCCATTCCATTTCATTCTATTCCATTGAATTCCATTCCATTCCATTCCATTCCATTCGATTCCTTTCGATTCCATTCGATTCCATTCCGTTTCACTCCATTCCATTCCATTCCGTTCCGTTCCGTTCCGTTCCGTTCTATTCGGGTTGATTCCATCCTATTCCACTCCATTCCATTCGATTCCATTCGATTCCATTCGATTCGATTCCATTCCAGTCCATTCCATTCCATTCTATTCTATTGAATTCCATTCCATTCCATTCCATTCCATTCCAATCCATTCCATTCTACTCGGGTTGATTCCATTCCATTCCATTCCATTCCATTCCATTCCATTCCATTCCATTCCCTTCCATTCAATTCCATTCGGTTCCATTCGATTCCATTCGATTCCATTCCATTTCACTCCATTCCATTCCGTTCCGTTCCGTTCCGTTCCGTTCCATTCCGTTCCATTCCGTTCCATTCCATTCCGTTCTACTCGGGTTGATTCCATTCTACTCCACTCCATTCCATTCGATTCCATTCGAATCCATTCGATTCGATTCCATTCCATTCCATTCCATTCCATTCCATTGAATTCCATTCCATTCCATTCCATTGCATTCCAATCCATTCCATTCTACTCGGGTTGATTCCATTCCATTCCATTCTACTCCATTCCATTCCATTCCATTCCATTCCATTCCATTCCATTCCATTCCATTCCATTCCATTCCATTCCATTCGATTCCATTCGATTGCATTCGATTCCATTCCATTCCATTCCATTACATTCCATTCCATTCCATTCCATTCCATTCCATTCCATTCCATTCTATTCCATTCGATTCCATTCCATTCCATTCCATTCAAGTCCATTCGATTCGATTCCATTCCATTGCATTCCATTCCATTCCATTCCATTCCATTCCATTCCATTCCGTTCTACTCGGGTTCATTCCATTGCATTCCATTCCATTCCATTCTATTCCATTGAAATTCATTCCATTGCATTCCATTCCATTCCATTCCATTCCATTCCATTCCATTCCATTCCATTCGATTCCATTCGATTCCATTCGATTCCATTCCATTCCATTCCATTCCATTCCATTCCATTCCATTCCATTCCATTCCATTCCACTCGGGTTGATTCCATTCCATTCCATTCCATTCCATTCCATTCCATTCCATTCCATTCCATTCCATTCCATTCCATTCCATTCCATTCCATTCCATTCCATTCCATTCCATTCCTTTCGGTTCCATTCGATTCCATTCGATTCCATTCCATTTCACTCCATTCCATTCCATTCCGTTCCGTTCCGTTCCGTTCCGTTCTATTCGGGTTGATTCCATTCTATTCCACTCCATTCCATTCGATTCCATTCGATTCCATTCCATTCCATTCCATTCCATTCCTTTCCATTCCATTCCATTCCATTCCCTTCCATTCTATTCTATTGAATTCCATTGCATTCCATTCCATTCCATTCCTAACCATTCCGTTCTACTCGGGTTGATTCCATTCCATTCCATTCCATTCAATTCCATTCCATTCCATGCCATTCCATTCCGTTCCATTCCATTCCATTCCGTTCCATTCCGTTCTACTCCGGTTCATTCCATTCCATTCCATTCCATTCCATTCCATTCCATTCCATTCCATTCCATTCCATTCCATTCCATTCCTTTCCGTTCTACACGGGTCCATTCCATTCCATTCCATTCCATTCCATTCCATTCTTTTCCATTCTATTCCATTCCATTCCATTCCAATCCATTCCATTCTACTCGTGTTGATTCCATTCCATTCCATTCCATTTCATTGCATTCCATTCCATTCCATTCCATTCCATTCGATTCCATTCCATTCCATTCCATTTCATTGCATTCCATTCCATTCCATTCCATTCCATTCCATTCCATTCCATTCCATTCCTTTCCCTTCCATTCCATTCCATTCCATTCTATTCCATTGAATTCCATTCCATTCCATTCCATTCCATTCCATTCCATTCCATTCCATTCCATTCCATTCCGTTCTACTCGGGTTGATTCCATTCCATTCCATTCCATTCCATTCCATTCCATTCCGTTCTAGTCGGGTTGATTCCATTCCATTCCATTCCATTCCATTCCATTCCATTCCATTCCATTCCATTCCATTCTATTCCATTCCATTCTACTCCACTGAATTCCATTCCATTCCATTCAATTCCATTCCATTCCATTACTTTCCATTCCATTTAGTTCTACTCGGGTTGATTCCATTCCATTCCATTCCATTCCATTCCATTCCATTCCATTCCATTACTTACCATTCCATTCCATTCCAATCCATTCCATTCTACTCGGGTTGACTCCATTCCATTCCATTCCATTCCATTCCATTATATTCCATTCTATTCCATTCGATTCCGTTCGATTCCATTCCATTCCATTCCATTCCATTCCATTCCATTCCATTCCATTCCATTCGATTCGATTCCATTCCATTCCATTCCATTCCATTCCATTTACTCCATTCCGTTCTACTCGGGTTGATTCCATTCAGTTTGGTTCCGTTCCGTTCCGTCCCGTCCCGTCCCGTCCCGTCCCGTCCCGTTCCGTTTTACTCGGGTTGATTCCTTTCCATTCCGTTCCGCTCGTTTCCGTTACGTTCCATTCCGTTCCACGCGGGTTGGTTCAATTCCATTCTATTCTATTCTATTCCTTTCCTTTCCATTCCATTCCATTCCATTCCATTCTACTCGGGTTGATTCCATGCCATTCCGTTCCGTTCCATTCCGTCCCATCCCGACCCGTCCCATCCCGTCCCGTCCCGTCCCATCCTGTTCCGTTCCACATGGGTTGAATCAATTTCTTTCGGTTACATTGAATTCCATTCCATTCCATTCTACTCGGATTGATTCCATTCCGTTCCATTCCATTCCACTCGATTCGATTCCATTCCACTCCATTCCTTTCCATTCCAATCCATTCCATTCTACTCGGGTTGATTCCATTCTATTCCATTCCATTCCATTCCATTCCATTCCATTCCATTCCATTCCATTCCATTCCATTCCATTCCATTCCATTCCATTCCATTCCATTCCATTCCATTCCATTCCATTCCGTTCCACTCGGGTTGATTCCATTCTATTCCATTCCACTCCATTCGATTCCATTCGATATCATTCGATTCCATTCCATCCCATTCCATTCAATTCCATTCCATTCCGTTCTACTCGGGTTGATTCCATTCTACTCCACTCCATTCCATTCGATTCCATTCGATTCCATTCGATTCCATTCCATTCTCTTCCATTCCATTCCATTCCATTCCATTCCATTCCATTCCGTTGTACTCGGGTAGATTCCATTCCATTCCATTCCATTCCATTACATTCCATTCCATTCCATTTCATTCTATTCCATTGAATTCCATTCCATTCCATTCCATTCCATTCCAATCCATTCCATTCTACTCGGGTTGATTCCATTCCATTCCATTCCACTCCATTCCATTCCATTCCATTCCATTCCATTCCATTCCATTCAATTGCATTCGATTCCATTCCATTCAATTCCATTCCATTCCATTCCATTCCATTCCATTCCATTCCATTCCGTTCTACTCGGGTTCATTCCATTGCATTCCATTCCATTCCATTCCCTTCCATTCCATTCTGTTCCATAGAATTCCATTCCATTGCATTCCATTCCATTCCATTCCGTTCTACTCTGATTGATTCCATTCCATTCCATTCCATTCCAATCCATTCCATTCCATTCCATTCCATTCGATTCCATTCCATTCCATTCCATTCCATTCCATTCCAATACATTCCATTCTACTCTGGTTGATTCCATTCCATTCCATTCCATTCCATTCCATTCTTCTCCATTCGATTCCATTCGATTCCATTCCATTCTATTCCATTGAATTCCATTCCATTCCATTCCATTCCATTCCATTCCATTCCATTCCATTCCATTCCGTTCTCCTCGGGTTGATTCCATTCCATTCCATTCCATTAGATTCCATTCCATTCCATTCCACTCCATTCCGTTCGATTCCATTCGATTCCATTCCATTCCATTCCATTCCATTCCAATCCATTCCATTCTACTCGGGTTGATTCCATTCCATTCCATTCCATTCCATGCCATTCCATTCCATTCCATTCCATTCCATTCCATTCCATTGCATTCCATTCGATTCCATTCCATTCCATTCCATTCCATTCCATTCCATTCCATTCCATTCCATTCTATTGCATTCCATTCCATTCCATTCCATTCCTTTCCTCCATTCCGTTCTACTCGGGTTGATTCCATTGAGTTTGGTTCCGTTCCGTCCCGTCCCGTCCCGTGCCGTTTTACTCGGGTTGATTCCTTTCCATTCCGTTCCGCTCGTTTCCGTTACGTTCCATTCCGTTCCACGCGGGTTGGTTCAATTCCATTCTATTCTATTCTATTCCTTTCCTTTCCATTCCATTCCATTCCATTCCATTCTACTCGGGTTGATTCCATGCCATTCCGTTCCGTTCCATTCCGTCTCATCCCGACCCGTCCCATCCCGTCCCGTCCCGTCCCATCCCGTTCCCTTCCACATGTGTTGAATCAATTCCTTTCGGTTACATTGAATTCCATTCCATTCCATTCTACTCGGATTGATTCCATTCCATTCCATTCCATTCCATTCCATTCCATTCCATTCCATTCCATTCCATTCCATTCCATTCGATTCCATTCCATTCCATTCCTTTACATTCCAATCCATTCCATTCTACTCGGGTTGATTCCATTCTATTCCATTCCATTCCATTCCATTCCATTCCATTCCATTTCATTCCATTCCATTCCATTCCATTCCATTCCATTCCATTCCATTCCATTCCATTCCATTCCATTCCATTCTGTTCTACTCTGATTTATTCCATTCCATTCCATTCCATTCCCTTCCATTCCATTCTATTCCATTGAATTCCATTCCATTGCATTCCATTCCATTCCATTCCGTTCTACTCTGATTGATTCCATTCCATTCCATTCCATTCCATTCCATTCCATTCGATTCCATTCCATTCCATTCCATTCCATTCCATTCCATTCCAATACATTCCATTCTACTCTGGTTGATTCCATTCCATTCCATTCCATTCCATTCCATTCGTCTCCATTCGATTCCATTCGATTCCATTCCATTCCATTCCATTGAATTCCATTCCATTCCGTTCCATTCCATTCCATTCCATTCCATTCCATTCCATTCCATTCCATTCCATTACATTCCATTCCATTCCGTTCTACTCGGGTTGATTCCATTCCATTCCATTCGATTCCATTCCATTCCATTCCATTCCATTCCAATCCATTCCATTCTACTCGGGTTGATTCCATTCCATTCCATTCCATTCCATTCCATTCCATTCCATTCCATTCCATTCCATTCCATTCCATCCCATTCCATTCCATTCCATTCCATTCCGTTCTACTCGGGTTGATTCCATTCCATTCCATTTCATTCCATTCCATTCCATTCCATTTCTTTCGATTCCATTCGATTCCATTCCATTCCATTCCATTCCAATCCATTCCATTCTACTCAGGTTGATTCCATTCCATTCCATTCCATTCCATTCCATTCCATTCCATTCCATTCCATTCGATTCCACTCAATTCCATTCCATTCCTTTCCATTCCATTCCAATGCATTCCATTCTACTCGGGTGGATTCCTTTCCATTCCATTCCATTCCATTCCATTCCATTCCATTCCATTCCATTCCATTCCATTCCATTCGATTCCATTCCATTCCATTCCATTCCATTCCATTCCATTCCATTCCCTTCCCTTCCATTCCATTCCATTCCATTCCATTCCATTCCATTCCGTTCTAGTCGGGTTGATTCCATTCCATTCCATTCCATTCCATTCCATTCCATTCCATTCCATTCCATTCCATTCTATTCCATTCCATTCTACTCCACTGAATTCCATTCCATTCCATTCAATTCCATTCCATTCCATTACTTTCCATTCCATTTAGTTCTACTCGGGTTGATTCCATTCCATTCCATTCCATTCCATTCCATTCCATTCCATTCCATTCCATTACTTACCATTCCATTCCATTCCAATCCATTCCATTCTACTCGGGTTGACTCCATTCCATTCCATTCCATTCCATTCCATTATATTCCATTCTATTCCATTCGATTCCGTTCGATTCCATTCCATTCCATTCCATTCCATTCCATTCCATTCCATTCCATTCCATTCCATTCGATTCGATTCCATTCCATTCCATTCCATTCCATTCCATTTACTCCATTCCGTTCTACTCGGGTTGATTCCATTCAGTTTGGTTCCGTTCCGTTCCGTCCCGTCCCGTCCCGTCCCGTCCCGTCCCGTTCCGTTTTACTCGGGTTGATTCCTTTCCATTCCGTTCCGCTCGTTTCCGTTACGTTCCATTCCGTTCCACGCGGGTTGGTTCAATTCCATTCTATTCTATTCTATTCCTTTCCTTTCCATTCCATTCCATTCCATTCCATTCTACTCGGGTTGATTCCATGCCATTCCGTTCCGTTCCATTCCGTCCCATCCCGACCCGTCCCATCCCGTCCCGTCCCGTCCCATCCTGTTCCGTTCCACATGGGTTGAATCAATTCCTTTCGGTTACATTGAATTCCATTCCATTCCATTCTACTCGGATTGATTCCATTCCGTTCCATTCCATTCCACTCGATTCGATTCCATTCCACTCCATTCCTTTCCATTCCAATCCATTCCATTCTACTCGGGTTGATTCCATTCTATTCCATTCCATTCCATTCCATTCCATTCCATTCCATTCCATTCCATTCCATTCCATTCCATTCCATTCCATTCCATTCCATTCCATTCCATTCCATTCCATTCCATTCCATTCCATTCCATTCCATTCTATTCCATTCCATTCCATTCCATTCCATTCCGTTCCACTCGGGTTGATTCCATTCTATTCCATTCCACTCCATTCGATTCCATTCGATATCATTCGATTCCATTCCATCCCATTCCATTCAATTCCATTCCATTCCGTTCTACTCGGGTTGATTCCATTCCATTCCATTTCATTCCATTCCATTCCATTCCATTCCACTCCATTCCATTCGATTCCATTCGATTCCATTCCATTCCATTCCATTCCATTCCAATCCATTCCATTCTACTCGGCTTGATTCCATTCCATTCCATTCCATTCCATTCCATTCCATTCCATTGCATTCCATTCCATTCCATTGCATTCCATTCGATTCCATTCCATTCCATTCCATTCCATTCCATTCCATTCCATTCGATTCCATTCCATTCCATTCGATTCCATTCCATTCCATTCCATTCCATTCCATTCCATTCCATTCCATTGCATTCCATTCCATTCCATTCCATTCCTTTCCATTTACTCCATTCCGTTCTACTCGGGTTGATTCCATTGAGTTTGGTTCCGTTCCGTTCCGTCCCGTCCCGTCCCGTCCCGTCCCGTCCCGTGCCGTTTTACTCGGGTTGATTCCTTTCCATTCCGTTCCGCTCGTTTCCGTTACGTTCCATTCCGTTCCACTCGGGTTGGTTCAATTCCATTCTATTCTATTCTATTCCTTTCCTTTCCATTCCATTCCATTCCATTCCATTCTACTCGGGTTGATTCCATGCCATTCCGTTCCGTTCCATTCCGTCTCATCCCGACCCGTCCCATCCCGTCCCGTCCCGTCCCATCCAGTTCCGTTCCACATGTGTTGAATCAATTCCTTTCGGTTACATTGAATTCCATTCCATTCCATTCTACTCGGATTGATTCCATTCCATTCCATTCCATTCCATTCCATTCCATTCCATTCGATTCCATTCCATTCCATTCCTTTCCATTCCAATCCATTCCATTCTACTCGGGTTGATTCCATTCTATTACATTCCATTCTATTCCATTCCATTCCTTTCCATTCCATTCCATTCCATTCCATTCCATTCCATTCCATTCCATTCCATTCCATTCCATTCCATTCCGTTCCACTCGGGTTGATTCCATTCTATTCCATTCCATTCCATTCGATTCCATTCGATATCATTCGATTCCATTCCATCCCATTCCATTCCATTCCATTCCATTCCATTCTACTCGGGTTGATTCCATTCCATTCCATTTCATTCCATTCCATTCCATTCCATTCCACTCCATTCCATTCGATTCCATTCGATTCCATTCCATTCCATTCCATTCCATTCCAATCCATTCCATTCTACTCGGGTTGATTCCATTCCATTCCATTCCATTCCATTCCATTCCATTCCATTCCATTCCATTCCATTCCATTGCATTCCATTCGATTCCATTCCATTCCATTCCATTCCATTCCATTCCATTCCATTCCATTCCATTCCATTCCATTCCATTCCATTCGATTCCATTCCATTCCATTCCATTCCATTCCATTCCATTCCATTCCATTGCATTCCATTCCATTCCATTCCATTCCTTTCCATTTACTCCATTCCGTTCTACTCGGGTTGATTCCATTGAGTTTGGTTCCGTTCCGTTCCGTCCCGTCCCGTCCCGTCCCGTCCCGTCCCGTGCCGTTTTACTCGGGTTGATTCCTTTCCATTCCGTTCCGCTCGTTTCCGTTACGTTCCATTCCGTTCCACTCGGGTTGGTTCAATTCCATTCTATTCTATTCTATTCCTTTCCTTTCCATTCCATTCCATTCCATTCCATTCTACTCGGGTTGATTCCATGCCATTCCGTTCCGTTCCATTCCGTCTCATCCCGACCCGTCCCATCCCGTCCCGTCCCGTCCCATCCAGTTCCGTTCCACATGTGTTGAATCAATTCCTTTCGGTTACATTGAATTCCATTCCATTCCATTCTACTCGGATTGATTCCATTCCATTCCATTCCATTCCATTCCATTCCATTCCATTCCATTCCATTCCATTCCATTCCATTCCTTTCCATTCCAATCCATTCCATTCTACTCGGGTTGATTCCATTCTATTCCATTCCATTCCATTCCATTCCATTCCATTCCATTCCATTTCATTCCATTCCATTCCATTCCATTCCATTCCATTCCATTCCATTCCATTCCATTCCATTCCATTCTGTTCTACTCGGGTTGATTCCATTCTATTCCATTCCATTCCGTTCGATTCCATTTGATTCCATTCGATTCCATTCCATTCCATTCCATTCCCTTCCATTCCATTCTATTCCATTGAATTCCATTCCATTCCACTCCGTTCTACTCTGATTGATTCCATTCCATTCCATTCCATTCCATTCCATTCCGTTCCATTCGATTCCATTCTATTCCATTCCATTCCATTCCATTCCAATACATTCCATTCTACTCTGGTTGATTCCATTCCATTCCATTCCATTCCATTCCATTCATCTCCATTCGATTCCATTCGATTCCATTCCATTCTATTCCATTGAATTCCATTCCATTCCATTCCATTCCATTCCATTCCATTCCATTCCATTCCATTCCATTCCATTCCATTCCATACCGTTCTCCTCGGGTTGATTCCATTCAATTCCATTCCATTCCATTCCATTCCACTCCATTCCATTCCACTCCATTCCATTCGATTCCATTCGATTCCATTCCATTCCATTCCATTCCATTCCATTCCAATCCATTCCATTCTACTCGGGTTGATTCCATTCCATTCCATTCCATTCCATTCCATTCCATTCCATTCCATTCCATTCGATTCCATTCCATTCCATTCCAATCCATTCCATTCCATTCCATTCCATTCCGTTCTACTCGGGTTGAGCAAATTCCATTCCTTTCCATTCCATTCCATTCCATTCCATTGAATTCCGTTCCATTCCATTCCATTCCATTCCATTCCATTCCATTCCATTCCATTCCATTCCGTTCTACTCGGGTTGATTTCATTCCATTCCAATCCATTCTATTCCATTCCATTCCATTCCATTCGATTCCATTCGATTCCATTTGATTCCATTCGATTCCATTCCATTCCATTCCATTCCATTCCATTCCATTCCTTTCAATTCTATTCTATTGAATTCCATTCCATTCCATTCCATTCCATTCCAATCCATTCCATTCTACTCGGGTTCACTCCATTCCATTCCTTTCCATTGTATTCCATTGAATTCCATTGAATTCCACTCCATTCCATTCCATTCCATTCCATTCCATTCCATTCCATTCCATTAAATTCCATTCCATTCCATTCCATTCCATTCCATTCCATTCCATTCCATTCCGTTCTACTCGGGTAGATTCCATTCCATTCCATTCCATTCCATTCCATTCCATTCCATTCCATTCCATTCCATTCCATTCCATTCCATTCCGTTCTACTCGGGTTCATTCCATTCCATTCCATTCCATTCCATACTATTCCATTGAATTCCATTCCATTCCGTTCCATTCCGTTCCATTCCATTCCATTCTATTCCATTAAGTTCTACTCGGGTTGATTCCATTCCATTCCATTCCATTCGATTCCATTCCATTCCATTCGATTCCATTCGATTCCATTCCATTCCATTCCATTCCAATCCATTCCATTATACTCGGGTTAATTCCATTCCATTCCATTCCATTCCATTCCATTCCATTCCATTCCATTCCATTCCATTCCATTCCATTCCATTCCATTCCATTCCGTTCAACTCGGGTCGATTCCATTCCATTCCACTCCATTCCATTCGATTCCATTCAATTCCATTCGATTCCATTCCATTCCATTCCATTGCATTCCATTCCATTCCATTCCAACCCATTCCATTCTACTCGTGTTGATTCCATTCCATTCCATTCCATTCCATTCCATTCCATTCCATTCCATTCCATTCTATTCCATTCCCTTCCATTCCATTCCGTTCGGTACCATTCGATTCCATTCGATTCCATTCCATTTCAATCCATTACATTCCGTTCCGTTCCGTTCCTTTCCGTTCCGTTCTATTCGGGTTGATTCCATTCTATTCCACTCCATTCCATTCGATTCCATTCGATTCCATTCGATTCCATTCCATTCCCTTCCATTCCATTCCATTCCATTCCATTTCATTCTATTCCATTGAATTCCATTCCATTCCATTCCATTCCATTCGATTCCTTTCGATTCCATTCGATTCCATTCCGTTTCACTCCATTCCATTCCATTCCGTTCCGTTCCGTTCCGTTCCGTTCTATTCGGGTTGATTCCATCCTATTCCACTCCATTCCATTCGATTCCATTCGATTCCATTCGATTCGATTCCATTCCAGTCCATTCCATTCCATTCTATTCTATTGAATTCCATTCCATTCCATTCCATTCCATTCCAATCCATTCCATTCTACTCGGGTTGATTCCATTCCATTCCATTCCATTCCATTCCATTCCATTCCATTCCATTCCATTCCCTTCCATTCAATTCCATTCGGTTCCATTCGATTCCATTCGATTCCATTCCATTTCACTCCATTCCATTCTGTTCCGTTCCGTTCCGTTCCGTTCCATTCCATTCCATTCCGTTCCATTCCATTCCGTTCTACTCGGGTTGATTCCATTCTACTCCACTCCATTCCATTCGATTCCATTCGAATCCATTCGATTCGATTCCATTCCATTCCATTCCATTCCATTCCATTGAATTCCATTCCATTCCATTCCATTGCATTCCAATCCATTCCATTCTACTCGGGTTGATTCCATTCCATTCCATTCTACTCCATTCCATTCCATTCCATTCCATTCCATTCCATTCCATTCCATTCCATTCCATTCCATTCCATTCCATTCCATTCGATTCCATTCGATTGCATTCGATTCCATTCCATTCCATTCCATTACATTCCATTCCATTCCATTCCATTCCATTCCATTCCATTCCATTCTATTCCATTCGATTCCATTCCATTCCATTCCATTCAAGTCCATTCGATTCGATTCCATTCCATTGCATTCCATTCCATTCCATTCCATTCCATTCCATTCCATTCCGTTCTACTCGGGTTCATTCCATTGCATTCCATTCCATTCCATTCTATTCCATTGAAATTCATTCCATTGCATTCCATTCCATTCCATTCCATTCCATTCCATTCCATTCCATTCGATTCCATTCGATTCCATTCGATTCCATTCCATTCCATTCCATTCCATTCCATTCCATTCCATTCCATTCCATTCCATTCCACTCGGGTTGATTCCATTCCATTCCATTCCATTCCATTCCATTCCATTCCATTCCATTCCATTCCATTCCATTCCATTCCATTCCATTCCATTCCATTCCATTCCTTTCGGTTCCATTCGATTCCATTCGATTCCATTCCATTTCACTCCATTCCATTCCATTCCGTTCCGTTCCGTTCCGTTCCGTTCTATTCGGGTTGATTCCATTCTATTCCACTCCATTCCATTCGATTCCATTCGATTCCATTCCATTCCATTCCATTCCATTCCTTTCCATTCCATTCCATTCCATTCCCTTCCATTCTATTCTATTGAATTCCATTGCATTCCATTCCATTCCATTCCTAACCATTCCGTTCTACTCGGGTTGATTCCATTCCATTCCATTCCATTCAATTCCATTCCATTCCATGCCATTCCATTCCGTTCCATTCCATTCCATTCCGTTCCATTCCGTTCTACTCCGGTTCATTCCATTCCATTCCATTCCATTCCATTCCATTCCATTCCATTCCATTCCATTCCATTCCATTCCTTTCCGTTCTACACGGGTCCATTCCATTCCATTCCATTCCATTCCATTCCATTCTTTTCCATTCTATTCCATTCCATTCCATTCCAATCCATTCCATTCTACTCGTGTTGATTCCATTCCATTCCATTCCATTTCATTGCATTCCATTCCATTCCATTCCATTCCATTCGATTCCATTCCATTCCATTCCATTTCATTGCATTCCATTCCATTCCATTCCATTCCATTCCATTCCATTCCATTCCATTCCTTTCCCTTCCATTCCATTCCATTCCATTCTATTCCATTGAATTCCATTCCATTCCATTCCATTCCATTCCATTCCATTCCATTCCATTCCATTCCATTCCATTCCGTTCTACTCGGGTTGATTCCATTCCATTCCATTCCATTCCATTCCATTCCATTCCGTTCTAGTCGGGTTGATTCCATTCCATTCCATTCCATTCCATTCCATTCCATTCCATTCCATTCCATTCCATTCCATTCTATTCCATTCCATTCTACTCCACTGAATTCCATTCCATTCCATTCAATTCCATTCCATTCCATTACTTTCCATTCCATTTAGTTCTACTCGGGTTGATTCCATTCCATTCCATTCCATTCCATTCCATTCCATTCCATTCCATTACTTACCATTCCATTCCATTCCAATCCATTCCATTCTACTCGGGTTGACTCCATTCCATTCCATTCCATTCCATTCCATTATATTCCATTCTATTCCATTCGATTCCGTTCGATTCCATTCCATTCCATTCCATTCCATTCCATTCCATTCCATTCCATTCCATTCGATTCGATTCCATTCCATTCCATTCCATTCCATTCCATTTACTCCATTCCGTTCTACTCGGGTTGATTCCATTCAGTTTGGTTCCGTTCCGTTCCGTCCCGTCCCGTCCCGTCCCGTCCCGTCCCGTTCCGTTTTACTCGGGTTGATTCCTTTCCATTCCGCTCCGCTCGTTTCCGTTACGTTCCATTCCGTTCCACGCGGGTTGGTTCAATTCCATTCTATTCTATTCTATTCCTTTCCTTTCCATTCCATTCCATTCCATTCCATTCTACTCGGGTTGATTCCATGCCATTCCGTTCCGTTCCATTCCGTCCCATCCCGACCCGTCCCATCCCGTCCCGTCCCGTCCCATCCTGTTCCGTTCCACATGGGTTGAATCAATTTCTTTCGGTTACATTGAATTCCATTCCATTCCATTCTACTCGGATTGATTCCATTCCGTTCCATTCCATTCCACTCGATTCGATTCCATTCCACTCCATTCCTTTCCATTCCAATCCATTCCATTCTACTCGGGTTGATTCCATTCTATTCCATTCCATTCCATTCCATTCCATTCCATTCCATTCCATTCCATTCCATTCCATTCCATTCCATTCCATTCCATTCCATTCTATTCCATTCCATTCCATTCCATTCCATTCCGTTCCACTCGGGTTGATTCCATTCTATTCCATTCCACTCCATTCGATTCCATTCGATATCATTCGATTCCATTCCATCCCATTCCATTCAATTCCATTCCATTCCGTTCTACTCGGGTTGATTCCATTCCATTCCATTTCATTCCATTCCATTCCATTCCATTCCACTCCATTCCATTCGATTCCATTCGATTCCATTCCATTCCATTCCATTCCATTCCAATCCATTCCATTCTACTCGGCTTGATTCCATTCCATTCCATTCCATTCCATTCCATTCCATTGCATTCCATTCCATTCCATTGCATTCCATTCGATTCCATTCCATTCCATTCCATTCCATTCCATTCCATTCCATTCCATTCCATTCGATTCCATTCCATTCCATTCGATTCCATTCCATTCCATTCCATTCCATTCCATTCCATTCCATTCCATTCCATTGCATTCCATTCCATTCCATTCCATTCCTTTCCATTTACTCCATTCCGTTCTACTCGGGTTGATTCCATTGAGTTTGGTTCCGTTCCGTTCCGTCCCGTCCCGTCCCGTCCCGTCCCGTCCCGTGCCGTTTTACTCGGGTTGATTCCTTTCCATTCCGTTCCGCTCGTTTCCGTTACGTTCCATTCCGTTCCACTCGGGTTGGTTCAATTCCATTCTATTCTATTCTATTCCTTTCCTTTCCATTCCATTCCATTCCATTCCATTCTACTCGGGTTGATTCCATGCCATTCCGTTCCGTTCCATTCCGTCTCATCCCGACCCGTCCCATCCCGTCCCGTCCCGTCCCATCCAGTTCCGTTCCACATGTGTTGAATCAATTCCTTTCGGTTACATTGAATTCCATTCCATTCCATTCTACTCGGATTGATTCCATTCCATTCCATTCCATTCCATTCCATTCCATTCCATTCGATTCCATTCCATTCCATTCCTTTCCATTCCAATCCATTCCATTCTACTCGGGTTGATTCCATTCTATTCCATTCCATTCTATTCCATTCCATTCCTTTCCATTCCATTCCATTCCATTCCATACCATTCCATTCCATTCCATTCCATTCCATTCCATTCCATTCCATTCCGTTCCACTCGGGTTGATTCCATTCTATTCCATTCCATTCCATTCGATTCCATTCGATATCATTCGATTCCATTCCATCCCATTCCATTCCATTCCATTCCATTCCATTCTACTCGGGTTGATTCCATTCCATTCCATTTCATTCCATTCCATTCCATTCCATTCCACTCCATTCCATTCGATTCCATTCGATTCCATTCCATTCCATTCCATTCCATTCCAATCCATTCCATTCTACTCGGGTTGATTCCATTCCATTCCATTCCATTCCATTCCATTCCATTCCATTCCATTCCATTCCATTCCATTGCATTCCATTCGATTCCATTCCATTCCATTCCATTCCATTCCATTCCATTCCATTCCATTCCATTCCATTCGATTCCATTCCATTCCATTCGATTCCATTCCATTCCATTCCATTCCATTCCATTCCATTCCATTGCATTCCATTCCATTCCATTCCATTCCTTTCCATTTACTCCATTCCGTTCTACTCGGGTTGATTCCATTGAGTTTGGTTCCGTTCCGTTCCGTCCCGTCCCGTCCCGTCCCGTCCCGTCCCGTGCCGTTTTACTCGGGTTGATTCCTTTCCATTCCGTTCCGCTCGTTTCCGTTACGTTCCATTCCGTTCCACTCGGGTTGGTTCAATTCCATTCTATTCTATTCTATTCCTTTCCTTTCCATTCCATTCCATTCCATTCCATTCTACTCGGGTTGATTCCATGCCATTCCGTTCCGTTCCATTCCGTCTCATCCCGACCCATCCCATCCCGTCCCGTCCCGTCCCATCCAGTTCCGTTCCACATGTGTTGAATCAATTCCTTTCGGTTACATTGAATTCCATTCCATTCCATTCTACTCGGATTGATTCCATTCCATTCCATTCCATTCCATTCCATTCCATTCCATTCCATTCCATTCCATTCCTTTCCATTCCAATCCATTCCATTCTACTCGGGTTGATTCCATTCCATTCCATTCCATTCCATTCCATTCCATTCCATTCCATTCCATTCCATTCCATTCCATTCCATTCCATTCCATTCCATTCCATTCCATTCCATTCTGTTCTACTCGGGTTGATTCCATTCTATTCCATTCCATTCCGTTCGATTCCATTTGATTCCATTCGATTCCATTCCATTCCATTCCATTCCCTTCCATTCCATTCTATTCCATTGAATTCCATTCCATTCCACTCCGTTCTACTCTGATTGATTCCATTCCATTCCATTCCATTCCATTCCATTCCGTTCCATTCGATTCCATTCCATTCCATTCCATTCCATTCCATTCCAATACATTCCATTCTACTCTGGTTGATTCCATTCCATTCCATTCCATTCCATTCCATTCATCTCCATTCGATTCCATTCGATTCCATTCCATTCTATTCCATTGAATTCCATTCCATTCCATTCCATTCCATTCCATTCCATTCCATTCCATTCCATTCCATTCCATACCGTTCTCCTCGGGTTGATTCCATTCAATTCCATTCCATTCCATTCCATTCCACTCCATTCCATTCCACTCCATTCCACTCGATTCCATTCGATTCCATTCCATTCCATTCCATTCCATTCCATTCCAATCCATTCCATTCTACTCGGGTTGATTCCATTCCATTCCATTCCATTCCATTCCATTCCATTCCATTCCATTCCAATCGATTCCATTCCATTCCATTCCAATCCATTCCATTCCATTCCATTCCATTCCGTTCTACTCGGGTTGAGCAAATTCCATTCCTTTCCATTCCATTCCATTCCATTCCATTGAATTCCGTTCCATTCCATTCCATTCCATTCCATTCCATTCCATTCCATTCCATTCCATTCCGTTCTACTCGGGTTGATTTCATTCCATTCCAATCCATTCTATTCCATTCCATTCCATTCCATTCGATTCCATTCGATTCCATTTGATTCCATTCGATTCCATTCCATTCCATTCCATTCCATTCCATTCCATTCCTTTCAATTCTATTCTATTGAATTCCATTCCATTCCATTCCATTCCATTCCAATCCATTCCATTCTACTCGGGTTCACTCCATTCCATTCCTTTCCATTGTATTCCATTGAATTCCATTGAATTCCACTCCATTCCATTCCATTCCATTCCATTCCATTCCATTCCATTCCATTAAATTCCATTCCATTCCATTCCATTCCATTCCATTCCATTCCATTCCGTTCTACTCGGGTAGATTCCATTCCATTCCATTCCTTTCCATTCCATTCCATTCCATTCCATTCCATTCCATTCCGTTCTACTCGGGTTCATTCCATTCCATTCCATTCCATTCCATACTATTCCATTGAATTCCATTCCATTCCGTTCCATTCCGTTCCATTCCATTCCATTCTATTCCATTAAGTTCTACTCGGGTTGATTCCATTCCATTCCATTCCATTCCATTCCATTCCATTCCATTCGATTCCATTCGATTCCATTCCATTCCATTCCATTCCAATCCATTCCATTATACTCGGGTTAATTCCATTCCATTCCATTCCATTCCATTCCATTCCATTCCATTCCATTCCATTCCATTCCATTCCATTCCATTCCGTTCAACTCGGGTCGATTCC
The DNA here is from genome assembly GCF_029281585.2 of Gorilla gorilla gorilla. Taxonomy (NCBI): domain Eukaryota; kingdom Metazoa; phylum Chordata; class Mammalia; order Primates; family Hominidae; genus Gorilla; species Gorilla gorilla. The sequence goes on from NC_073241.2 coordinate 15,127,832, forward strand.
ATTCCATTCCACTCCATTCCATTCGATTCCATTCAATTCCATTCGATTCCATTCCATTCCATTCCATTGCATTCCATTCCATTCCATTCCAACCCATTCCATTCTACTCGGGTTGATTCCATTCCATTCCATTCCATTCCATTCCATTCCATTCCATTCCATTCCATTCTATTCCATTCACTTCCATTCCATTCCATTCGGTACCATTCGATTCCATTCGATTCCATTCCATTTCAATCCATTACATTCCGTTCCGTTCCGTTCCTTTCCGTTCCGTTCTATTCGGGTTGATTCCATTCTATTCCACTCCATTCCATTCGATTCCATTCGATTCCATTCGATTCCATTCCATTCCCTTCCATTCCATTCCATTCCATTCCATTTCATTCTATTCCATTGAATTCCATTCCATTCCATTCCATTCCATTCGATTCCTTTCGATTCCATTCGATTCCATTCCGTTTCACTCCATTCCATTCCATTCCGTTCCGTTCCGTTCAATTCCGTTCTATTCGGGTTGATTCCATCCTATTCCACTCCATTCCATTCGATTCCATTCGATTCCATTCGATTCGATTCCATTCCAGTCCATTCCATTCCATTCTATTCTATTGAATTCCATTCCATTCCATTCCATTCCATTCCAATCCATTCCATTCTACTCGGGTTGATTCCATTCCATTCCATTCCATTCCATTCCATTCCATTCCATTCCATTCCCTTCCATTCAATTCCATTCGGTTCCATTCGATTCCATTCGATTCCATTCCATTTCACTCCATTCCATTCCGTTCCGTTCCGTTCCGTTCCGTTCCATTCCGTTCCATTCCGTTCCATTCCATTCCGTTCTACTCGGGTTGATTCCATTCTACTCCACTCCATTCCATTCGATTCCATTCGAATCCATTCGATTCGATTCCATTCCATTCCATTCCATTCCATTCCATTGAATTCCATTCCATTCCATTCCATTGCATTCCAATCCATTCCATTCTACTCGGGTTGATTCCATTCCATTCCATTCCACTCCATTCCATTCCATTCCATTCCATTCCATTCCATTCCATTCCATTCCATTCCATTCCATTCCATTCCATTCGATTCCATTCGATTGCATTCGATTCCATTCCATTCCATTCCATTCCATTCCATTCCATTCCATTCCATTCCATTCCATTCCATTCCATTCCATTCTATTCCATTCGATTCCATTCCATTCCATTCCATTCAAGTCCATTCGATTCGATTCCATTCCATTGCATTCCATTCCATTCCATTCCATTCCATTCCATTCCATTCCGTTCTACTCGGGTTCATTCCATTGCATTCCATTCCATTCCATTCTATTCCATTGATATTCATTCCATTGCATTCCATTCCATTCCATTCCATTCCATTCCATTCCATTCCATTCCATTCCATTCCATTCGATTCCATTCGATTCCATTCGATTCCATTCCATTCCATTCCATTCCATTCCATTCCATTCCATTCCATTCCATTCCACTCGGGTTGATTCCATTCCATTCCATTCCATTCCATTCCATTCCATTCCATTCCATTCCATTCCATTCCATTCCCTTCCATTCCATTCCTTTCGGTTCCATTCGATTCCATTCGATTCCATTCCATTTCACTCCATTCCATTCCATTCCGTTCCGTTCCGTTCCGTTCCGTTCTATTCGGGTTGATTCCATTCTATTCCACTCCATTCCATTCGATTCCATTCGATTCCATTCCATTCCATTCCTTTCCATTCCTTTCCATTCCATTCCATTCCATTCCCTTCCATTCTATTCTATTGAATTCCATTGCATTCCATTCCATTCCATTCCTAACCATTCCGTTCTACTCGGGTTGATTCCATTCCATTCCATTCCATTCAATTCCATTCCATTCCATGCCATTCCATTCCGTTCCATTCCATTCCATTCCGTTCCATTCCGTTCTACTCCGGTTCATTCCATTCCATTCCATTCCATTCCATTCCATTCCATTCCATTCCATTCCATTCCTTTCCGTTCTACACGGGTCCATTCCATTCCATTCCATTCCATTCCATTCCATTCTTTTCCATTCTATTCCATTCCATTCCATTCCAATCCATTCCATTCTACTCGTGTTGATTCCATTCCATTCCATTCCATTTCATTGCATTCCATTCCATTCCATTCCATTCCATTCGATTCCATTCCATTCCATTCCATTTCATTGCATTCCATTCCATTCCATTCCATTCCATTCCATTCCATTCCATTCCATTCCTTTCCCTTCCATTCCATTCCATTCCATTCTATTCCATTGAATTCCATTCCATTCCATTCCATTCCATTCCATTCCATTCCATTCCATTCCATTCCATTCCATTCCGTTCTACTCGGGTTGATTCCATTCCATTCCATTCCATTCCATTCCATTCGATTCCATTCCATTCCATTCGATTCCATTCCATTCCATTCCCTTCTATTCCATTCCATTCTGTTCCATTCGATTCCATTCGATTCCATTCCATTTCACTCCATTCAATTCTGGTCCGTTCCGTTCCGTTCCGTTCCGTTCGGTTCCATTCCGTTCCATTCCATTCCATTCTACTCGGGTTGATTCCATTCTATTCCATTCCATTCCATTAGATTCCATTCGATTCCATTCCATTACATTCGATTCCATTCCATTCCATTCCATTCCATTCCATTCCATTCCATTTCATTCTATTCCATTCCATTCCATTCCATTCCATTCCATTCCATTCCAATCCATTCCATTCTACTCGGGTTGATTCCATTCCATTCCATTCCACTCCATTCCATTCCATTCCATTCCATTCCATTCCATTCGATTCCATTCAATTGCATTCGATTCCATTCCATTCAATTCCATTCCATTCCATTCCATTCCATTCCATTCCATTCCATTCCGTTCTACTCGGGTTCATTCCATTGCATTCCATTCCATTCCATTCTATTCCACTGAATTTAATTCCAATCCATTCCATTCCATTCCATTCCATTCCATTCCATTCCATTCCATTCCATTCGATTCCATTCCATTCCATTCCATTCCATTCCATTCCATTCTATTCCATTCTATTCCATTCGATTCCATTCCATTCCATTCCATTCAAGTCCATTCGATTCCATTCCATTCCATTCCATTCCATTCCATTCCATTCCATTCCATTCCATTCCATTCCATTCCGTTCTACTCGGGTTCATTCCATTGCATTCCATTCCATTCCATTCTATTCCATTGAATTTCATTCCATTGCATTCCATTCCATTCCATTCCATTCCATTCCATTCCATTCCATTCGATTCCATTCGATTCCATTCGATTCCATTCCATTCCATTCCATTCCATTCCATTCCATTCCATTCCATTCCATTCCCCTCGGGTTGATTCCATTCCATTCCATTCCATTCCATTCCATTCCATTCCATTCCATTCCATTCCATTCCATTCCATTCCATTCCATTCCCTTCCATTCCATTCCTTTCGGTTCCATTCGATTCCATTCGATTCCATTCCATTTCACTCCATTCCATTCCATTCCGTTCCGTTCCGTTCCGTTCCGTTCTATTCGGGTTGATTCCATTCTATTCCACTCCATTCCATTCGATTCCATTCGATTCCATTCCATTCCATTCCATTCCATTCCATTCCATTCCATTCACTTCCATTCTATTCTATTGAATTCCATTGCATTCCATTCCATTCCATTCCTAACCATTCCATTCTACTCGGGTTGATTCCATTCCATTCCATTCCATTCAATTCCATTCCATTCCATGCCATTCCATTCCGTTCCATTCCATTCCATTCCGTTCCATTCCGTTCTAGTCTGGTTCATTCCATTCCATTCCATTCCATTCCATTCCATTCCATTCCATTCCATTCCATTCCTTTCCGTTCTACACGGGTCCATTCCATTCCATTCCATTCCATTCGATTCCATTCTTTTCCATTCTATTCCATTCCATTCCATTCCAATCCATTCCATTCTACTCGGGTTGATTCCATTCCATTCCATTCCATTTCATTGCATTCCATTCCATTCCATTCCATTCCATTCCATTCCATTTGATTCCATTCCATTCCATTCCATTTCATTGCATTCCATTCCATTCCATTCCATTCCATTCCATTCCATTCCTTTCCCTTCCATTCCATTCCATTCCATTCTATTCCATTGAATTCCATTCCATTCCATTCCATTCCATTCCATTCCTTTCCATTCCAACCCATTCCTTTCCACTCGGGTTGATTCCATTCCATTCCATTCCACTCCATTCCATTCCATTCCATTCCATTCCATTCCATTCCATTCAATTGCATTCGATTCCATTCCATTCAATTCCATTCCATTCCATTCCATTCCATTCCATTCCGTTCTACTCGGGTTCATTCCATTGCATTCCATTCCATTCCATTCTATTCCACTGAATTTAATTCCATTCCATTCCATTCCATTCCATTCCATTCCATTCCATTCCATTCCATTCCATTCGATTCCATTCCATTCCATTCCATTCCATTCCATTCTATTCCATTGAATTCCATTCCATTCCATTCCATTCCATTCCATTCCATTCCGTTCCATTCCATTCTATTCCATTGAATTCCATTCCATTCCATTCCATTCCATTCCATTCCATTCCATTCCATTCCGTTCTACTCGGGTTGATTCCATTCCATTCCATTGCATTCCATTCCATTCCATGTGATTCCATTCGATTCCATTCGATTCAATTCCATTCCATTCCATTCCATTCCATTCCAATCCGTTCCATTCTACTCGGGTTGATTCCATTCCATTCCATTCAATTCCATTCCATTCCATTCCATTCCCTTCCATTCCATTCCATTCGGTTCCATTCGATTCCATTCGATTCCATTCCGTTTCACTCCATTCCATTCCGTTCCGTTCCGTTCCGTTCCGCTCCATTCCGTTCCATTCCGTTGCATTCCGTTCCATTCCATTCCGTTCTACTCGGGTTGATTCCATTCTTCTCCACTCCATTCCATTCGATTCCATTCGATTCCATTCGATTCCATTCCATTCTCTTCCATTCCATTCCATTCCATTCCATTCCATTCCATTCCATTCCGTTGTACTCGGGTAGATTCCATTCCATTCCATTCCATTCCATTACATTCCATTCCATTCCATTTCATTCTATTCCATTGAATTCCATTCCATTCCATTCCATTCCATTCCAATCCATTCCATTCTACTCGGGTTGATTCCATTCCATTCCATTCCACTCCATTCCATTCCATTCCATTCCGTTCTACTCTGATTGATTCCATTCCATTCCATTCCATTCCATTCCATTCCATTCCATTCCATTCCATTCCATTCGATTCCATTCCATTCCATTCCATTCCATTCCATTCCAATACATTCCATTCTACTCTGGTTGATTCCATTCCATTCCATTCCATTCCATTCCATTCTTCTCCATTCGATTCCATTCGATTCCATTCCATTCTATTCCATTGAATTCCATTCCATTCCATTCCATTCCATTCCATTCCATTCCATTCCATTCCATTCCGTTCTCCTCGGGTTGATTCCATTCCATTCCATTCCATTAGATTCCATTCCATTCCATTCCACTCCATTCCGTTCGATTCCATTCGATTCCATTCCATTCCATTCCATTCCATTCCAATCCATTCCATTCTACTCGGGTTGATTCCATTCCATTCCATTCCATTCCATTCCATTCCATTCCATTCCATTCCATTCCATTCCATTCCATTCCATTGCATTCCATTCGATTCCATTCCATTCCATTCCATTCCATTCCATTCCATTCCATTCCATTCCATTCCATTCCATTGCATTCCATTCCATTCCATTCCTTTCCTCCATTCCGTTCTACTCGGGTTGATTCCATTGAGTTTGGTTCCGTTCCGTTCCGTCCCGTCCCGTCCCGTCCCGTCCCGTCCCGTGCCGTTTTACTCGGGTTGATTCCTTTCCATTCCGTTCCGCTCGTTTCCGTTACGTTCCATTCCGTTCCACGCGGGTTGGTTCAATTCCATTCTATTCTATTCTATTCCTTTCCTTTCCATTCCATTCCATTCCATTCCATTCTACTCGGGTTGATTCCATGCCATTCCGTTCCGTTCCATTCCGTCTCATCCCGACCCGTCCCATCCCGTCCCGTCCCGTCCCATCCCGTTCCCTTCCACATGTGTTGAATCAATTCCTTTCGGTTACATTGAATTCCATTCCATTCCATTCTACTCGGATTGATTCCATTCCATTCCATTCCATTCCATTCCATTCCATTCCATTCCATTCCATTATATTCGATTCCATTCCATTCCATTCCTTTCCATTCCAATCCATTCCATTCTACTCGGGTTGATTCCATTCTATTCCATTCCATTCCATTCCATTCCATTCCATTCCATTCCATTCCATTCCATTCCATTCCATTCCATTCCATTCCATTCCATTCTGTTCTACTCGGGTTGATTCCATTCTATTCCATTCCATTCCGTTCGATTCCATTTGATTCCATTCGATTCCATTCCATTCCATTCCATTCCATTCCCTTCCATTCCATTCTATTCCATTGAATTCCATTCCATTGCATTCCATTCCATTCCATTCCGTTCTACTCTGATTGATTCCATTCCATTCCATTCCATTCCATTCCATTCCATTCCATTCGATTCCATTCCATTCCATTCCATTCCATTCCATTCCATTCCATTCCATTCGTCTCCATTCGATTCCATTCGATTCCATTCCATTCTATTTCATTGAATTCCATTCCATTCCGTTCCATTCCATTCCATTCCATTCCATTCCATTCCATTCCATTCCATTCCATTCCATTCCGTTCTACTCGGGTTGATTCCATTCCATTCCATTCGATTCCATTCCATTCCATTCCATTCCATTCCAATCCATTCCATTCTACTCGGGTTGATTCCATTCCATTCCATTCCATTCCATTCCATTCCATTCCATTCCATTCCATTCCATTCCATTCCATTCCATCCCATTCCATTCCATTCCATTCCATTCCATTCCGTTCTACTCGGGTTGATTCCATTCCATTCCATTTCATTCCATTCCATTCCATTCCATTTCTTTCGATTCCATTCGATTCCATTCCATTCCATTCCATTCCAATCCATTCCATTCTACTCAGGTTGATTCCATTCCATTCCATTCCATTCCATTCCATTCCATTCCATTCCATTCCATTCGATTCCACTCAATTCCATTCCATTCCTTTCCATTCCATTCCAATGCATTCCATTCTACTCGGGTGGATTCCTTTCCATTCCATTCCATTCCATTCCATTCCATTCCATTCCATTCCATTCCATTCCATTCCATTCCATTCGATTCCATTCCATTCCATTCCATTCCATTCCATTCCATTCCATTCCATTCTATTCCATTCCATTCCATTCCATTCCGTTCTAGTCGGGTTGATTCCATTCCATTCCATTCCATTCCATTCCATTCCATTCCATTCCATTCCATTCTATTCCATTCCATTCTACTCCACTGAATTCCATTCCATTCCATTCAATTCCATTCCATTCCATTACTTTCCATTCCATTTAGTTCTACTCGGGTTGATTCCATTCCATTCCATTCCATTCCATTCCATTCCATTCCATTCCATTACTTACCATTCCATTCCATTCCAATCCATTCCATTCTACTCGGGTTGACTCCATTCCATTCCATTCCATTCCATTCCATTATATTCCATTCTATTCCATTCGATTCCGTTCGATTCCATTCCATTCCATTCCATTCCATTCCATTCCATTCCATTCCATTCCATTCCATTCGATTCCATTCCATTCCATTCCATTCCATTTACTCCATTCCGTTCTACTCGGGTTGATTCCATTGAGTTTGGTTCCGTTCCGTTCCGTCCCGTCCCGTCCCGTCCCGTCCCGTCCCGTGCCGTTTTACTCGGGTTGATTCCTTTCCATTCCGTTCCGCTCGTTTCCGTTACGTTCCATTCCGTTCCACGCGGGTTGGTTCAATTCCATTCTATTCTATTCTATTCCTTTCCTTTCCATTCCATTCCATTCCATTCCATTCTACTCGGGTTGATTCCATGCCATTCCGTTCCGTTCCATTCCGTCTCATCCCGACCCGTCCCATCCCGTCCCGTCCCGTCCCATCCAGTTCCGTTCCACATGTGTTGAATCAATTCCTTTCGGTTACATTGAATTCCATTCCATTCCATTCTACTCGGATTGATTCCATTCCATTCCATTCCATTCCATTCCATTCCATTCCATTCCATTCCATTCGATTCCATTCCATTCCATTCCTTTCCATTCCAATCCATTCCATTCCATTCTACTCGGGTTGATTCCATTCTATTCCATTCCATTCTATTCCATTCCATTCCTTTCCATTCCATTCCATTCCATTCCATTCCAGTCCATTCCATTCCATTCCATTCCATTCCATTCCGTTCCACTCGGGTTGATTCCATTCTATTCCATTCCATTCCATTCGATTCCATTCGATATCATTCGATTCCATTCCATCCCATTCCATTCCATTCCATTCCATTCCGTTCTACTCGGGTTGATTCCATTCCATTCCATTTCATTCCATCCCATTCCATTCCATTCCACTCCATTCCATTCGATTCCATTCGATTCCATTCCATTCCATTCCATTCCATTCCAATCCATTCCATTCTACTCGGGTTGATTCCATTCCATTCCATTCCATTCCATTCCATTCCATTCCATTCCATTCCATTCCATTCCATTGCATTCCATTCGATTCCATTCCATTCCATTCCATTCCATTCCATTCCATTCCATTCCATTCCATTCCATTCGATTCCATTCCATTCCATTCGATTCCATTCCATTCCATTCCATTCCATTCCATTCCATTCCATTCCATTCCATTCCATTCCATTCCATTCCATTCCATTCCATTCCTTTCCATTTCAATCCATTCCATTCTACTCGGGTTGATTCCATTCTATTCCATTCCATTCCATTCCATTCCATTCCATTCCATTCCATTTCATTCCATTCCATTCCATTCCATTCCATTCCATTCCATTCCATTCCATTCCATTCCATTCCATTCCATTCCATTCTGTTCTACTCGGGTTGATTCCATTCTATTCCATTCCATTCCGTTCGATTCCATTTGATTCCATTCGATTCCATTCCATTCCATTCCATTCCCTTCCATTCCATTCTATTCCATTGAATTCCATTCCATTCCACTCCGTTCTACTCTGATTGATTCCATTCCATTCCATTCCATTCCATTCCATTCCGTTCCATTCGATTCCATTCCGTTCCATTCCATTCCATTCCATTCCAATACATTCCATTCTACTCTGGTTGATTCCATTCCATTCCATTCCATTCCATTCCATTCATCTCCATTCGATTCCATTCGATTCCATTCCATTCTATTCCATTGAATTCCATTCCATTCCATTCCATTCCATTCCATTCCATTCCATTCCATTCCATACCGTTCTCCTCGGGTTGATTCCATTCAATTCCATTCCATTCCATTCCATTCCACTCCATTCCATTCCACTCCATTCCATTCGATTCCATTCGATTCCATTCCATTCCATTCCATTCCATTCCAATCCATTCCATTCTACTCGGGTTGATTCCATTCCATTCCATTCCATTCCATTCCATTCCATTCCATTCCATTCCATTCCATTCGATTCCATTCCATTCCATTCCAATCCATTCCATTCCATTCCATTCCATTCCGTTCTACTCGGGTTGAGCAAATTCCATTCCTTTCCATTCCATTCCATTCCATTCCATTGAATTCCGTTCCATTCCATTCCATTCCATTCCATTCCATTCCATTCCATTCCATTCCATTCCGTTCTACTCGGGTTGATTTCATTCCATTCCAATCCATTCTATTCCATTCCATTCCATTCCATTCGATTCCATTCGATTCCATTTGATTCCATTCGATTCCATTCCATTCCATTCCATTCCATTCCATTCCATTCCTTTCAATTCTATTCTATTGAATCCCATTCCATTCCATTCCATTCCATTCCAATCCATTCCATTCTACTCGGGTTCACTCCATTCCATTCCTTTCCATTGTATTCCATTGAATTCCATTGAATTCCACTCCATTCCATTCCGTTCCATTCCATTCCATTCCATTCCATTCCATTAAATTCCATTCCATTCCATTCCATTCCATTCCATTCCATTCCATTCCATTCCATTCCGTTCTACTCGGGTAGATTCCATTCCATTCCATTCCATTCCATTCCATTCCATTCCATTCCATTCCATTCCATTCCATTCCATTCCATTCCGTTCTACTCGGGTTCATTCCATTCCATTCCATTCCATTCCATACTATTCCATTGAATTCCATTCCATTCCGTTCCATTCCGTTCCATTCCATTCCATTCTATTCCATTAAGTTCTACTCGGGTTGATTCCATTCCATTCCATTCCATTCCATTCCATTCCATTCCATTCGATTCCATTCGATTCCATTCCATTCCATTCCATTCCAATCCATTCCATTATACTCGGGTTAATTCCATTCCATTCCATTCCATTCCATTCCATTCCATTCCATTCCATTCCATTCCATTCCATTCCATTCCGTTCAACTCGGGTCGATTCCATTCCATTCCACTCCATTCCATTCGATTCCATTCAATTCCATTCGATTCCATTCCATTCCATTCCATTGCATTCCATTCCATTCCATTCCAACCCATTCCATTCTACTCGGGTTGATTCCATTCCATTCCATTCCATTCCATTCCATTCCATTCCATTCCATTCCATTCCATTCTATTCCATTCCCTTCCATTCCATTCCATTCGGTACCATTCGATTCCATTCGATTCCATTCCATTTCAATCCATTACATTCCGTTCCGTTCCGTTCCTTTCCGTTCCGTTCTATTCGGGTTGATTCCATTCTATTCCACTCCATTCCATTCGATTCCATTCGATTCCATTCGATTCCATTCCATTCCATTCCATTCCATTCCATTCTATTGTATTGAATTCCATTCCATTCCATTCCATTAAATTCCTATCCATTCCATTCTACTCGGGTTGATTCCAATCCATTCCATTCCATTCCATTCCATTCCATTCCATTCCACTCCATTCCATTCCATTCCATTCCATTCCGTTCTCCTCGGGTTCATTCCATTCCATTCCATTCCATTCCATTCCATTCCATTCCATTCCATTCCATTCGATTCCATTCGATTCCATTCCATTCCATTCAATTCCATTCCATTCCATTCCATTCCAATCCATTCCATTCTACTCGGGTAGATTCCATTCCATTCCATTCCATTCCATGCCATTCCATTCCATTCCATTCCATTCCATTCCATTCCGTTCCATTCCATTCCATTCCATTCCATTAAGTTCTACTCGGGTTGATTCCATTCCATTCCATTCCATTCCATTCCATTCCATTCGATTCCATTCCATTCCATTCCATTCCATTCCATTCCATTCCATTCCAATCCATTCCATTCTACTAGGGTTGATTCCATTCCATTCCATTCCATTCCATTACGTTCCATTCCTTTCCATTCCATTCGGTTCCATTCGATTCCATTCGATTACATTCCATTTCAATCCATTCGATTCCATTCCGTTCCGTTTCGTTCCGCTCCGATCGTTCCGTTCTATTCGGGTTGATTCCATTCTATTCCACTCCATTCCATTCGATTCCATTCCATTCCATTCGATTCCATTCCATTCCATTCCATTCCATTCCATTCCATTCCATTCCATTCCATTGCATTCCATTCTATTCTATTGAATTCCATTCCATTCCATTCCATTCCATTCCATTCCAATCCATTCCATTCTTCTCGGGTGGATTCCATTCCATTCCATTCCATTCCATTCCATTCCATTCCAATCCATTCCATTCTACTCGGGTTGATTCCATTCCATTCCATTCCATTCCATTCCATTCCATTCCTTTCCATTCCATTCGGTTCCATTCGATTCTTTCGATTCCATTCTATTTCACTCCATTCCATTCGATTCCATTCGATTCCATTCGATTCCATTCCATTCCATTCCATTCCATTCCATTCCATTCCTTTCCATTCCATTCTATTCCATTAAATTCCATTCCACTCCATTCCATTCCATTCCATTCCATTCCATTCCATTCCATTCCATTCCGTTGCATTCGATTCCATTCCATTCCATTCCATTCCATTCCATTCCATTCCGTTCTACTCGGGTTCATTCCATTCCAATCCATTCCATTCCATTCTGTTCCATTGAATTCCATTCCATTCCTTTCCATTCCGTTCCATTCCATTCCATTCCATTCCATGACGTTCTATTCGGGTTGATTCCATTCCATTCCATTCCATTCCATTCCATTCCATTCCATTCCGTTCTACTCGGGTTCATTCCATTCCATTCCATTCTATTCCATTGAATTCCATTCCATTCCGTTCCATTCCGTTCCATTCCATTCCATTCCATTCCATTCGATTCCATTCGATTCCATTCCATTCCATTCCATTCCAATCCATTCCATTCTACTCGGGTTGATTCCATTCCATTCCATTCCATTCCATTCCATTCCATTCCATTCCATTCCATTCCATTCCATTCCATTCCATTCCGTTCAACTCGGGTTGATTCCATTCCATTCCATTCCATTCCATTCGATTCCATTCAATTCCATTCGATTCCATTCCATTCCATTCCATTGCATTCCATTCCATTCCATTCCAACCCATTCCATTCTACTCGGGTTGATTCCATTCCATTCCATTCCATTCCATTGCATTCCATTCCATTCCATTCCATTCCATTCCATTCCATTCCATTCCATTCCCTTCCATTCCATTCCATTCGGTACCATTCGATTCCATTCGATTCCATTCCATTTCAATCCATTACATTCCGTTCGGTTCCGTTCCGTTCCTTTCCGTTCCGTTCTATTCGGGTTGATTCCATTCTATTCCACTCCATTCCATTCGATTCCATTCGATTCCATTCGATTCCATTCCATTCCATTCCATTCCATTCCATTCCATTCTATTGTATTGAATTCCATTCCATTCCATTCCATTAAATTCCTATCCATTCCATTCTACTCGGGTTGATTCCAATCCATTCCATTCCATTCCATTCCATTCCATTCCATTCCATTCCATTCCATTCCATTCTATTGTATTGAATTCCATTCCATTCCATTCCATTAAATTCCTATCCATTCTGTTCCACTCGGGTTGATTCCAATCCATTCCATTCCATTCCATTCAATTCCATTCCATTCCATTCCATTCCATTCCATTCCATTCCATTCCATTCCATTCCGTTCTACTCGGGTTCATTCCATTCCATTCCATTCCATTCCATTCCATTCAATTCCATTCCATTCCATGAAGTTCTACTCGTTTTGATTCCATTCCATTCCATTCCATTCCATTCCATTCCATTCCATTCCATTCCATTCCATTCCATTCCATTCCATTCCGTTCTACTCGGGTTCATTCCATTCCATTCCATTCTATTCCATTGAATTCCATTCCATTCCGTTCCATTCCGTTCCATTCCATTCCATTCCATTCCATTAAGTTCTACTCGGGTTGATTCCATTCCATTCCATTCCATTCCATTCCATTCCATTCGATTCCATTCGATTCCATTCGATTCCATTCCATTCCATTCCATTCCATTCCAATCCATTCCATTCTACTCGGGTTGATTCCATTCCATTCCATTCCATTCCATTCCATTCCATTCCATTCCATTCCATTCCATTCCATTCCATTCCATTCCATTCCATTCCGTTCAACTCGGGTCGATTCCATTCCATTCCACTCCATTCCATTAGATTCCATTCAATTCCATTCGATTCGATTCCATTCCATTCCATTGCATTCCATTCCATTCCATTCCAACCCATTCCATTCTACTCGGGTTGATTCCATTCCATTCCATTCCCTTCCATTCCATTCCATTCCATTCCATTCCATTCCATTCCATTCCATTCCATTCCCTTCCATTCCATTCCATTCGGTACCATGCGATTCCATTCGATTCCATTCCATTTCAATCCATTACATTCCGTTTCGTTCCGTTCCTTTCCGTTCCGTTCTATTCGGGTTGATTCCATTCTATTCCACTCCATTCCATTCGATTCCATTCGATTCCATTCGATTCCATTTCGTTGCATTCCATTCCATTCCATTCTATTGTATTGAATTCCATTCCATTCCATTCCATTAAATTCCTATCCATTCCATTCTACTCGGGTTGTTTCCAATCCATTCCATTCCATTCCATTCCATTCCATTCCATTCCATTCCATTCCATTCCATTCCATTCCGTTCTACTCGGGTTCATTCCATTCCATTCCATTCCATTCCATTCCATTCCATTCCATTCCATTCGATTCCATTCGATTCCATTCGATTCCATTCCATTCCATTCAATTCCATTCCATTCCATTCCATTCCATTCCGTTCCTTTCCATTCCATTCCATTCCATTAAGTTCTACTCGGGTTGATTCCATTCCATTCCATTCCATTCCATTCCATTCCAATCCATTCCATTCTACTCGGGTTGATTCCATTCCATTCCATTCCATTCCATTACGTTCCATTCCTTTCCATTCCATTCGGTTCCATTCGATTCCATTTGATTACATTCCATTTCAATCCATTCGATTCCATTCCATTCCATTCCATTCCATTCCATTCCATTCCATTCCATTCCATTCCATTCTATTCTATTGAATTCCATTCCATTCCATTCCATTCCATTCCATTCCATTCCATTCCATTCCATTCCATTCCATTCCATTCCGTTCTACTCGGGTTGAGCAAATTCCATTCCTTTCCATTCCATTCAATTCCATTCCATTGAATTCCGTTCCATTCCATTCCATTCCATTCCATTCCATTCCATTCCATTCCGTTCTACTCGGGTTGATTTCATTCCATTCCAATCCATTCTATTCCATTCCATTCCATTCCATTCGATTCCATTCGATTCCATTCGATTCCATTCGATTCCATTCCATTCCATTCCATTCCATTCCATTCCATTCCATTCCATTCCTTTCAATTCTATTCTATTGAATTCCATTCCATTCCTTTCCATTCCATTCCAATCCATTCCATTCTACTCGGGTTCACTCCATTCCATTCCTTTCCATTGTATTCCATTGAATTCCATTGAATTCCACTCCATTCCATTCCATTCCATTCCATTCCATTCCATTCCATTCCATTAAATTCCATTCCATTCCATTCCATTCCATTCCATTCCATTCCATTCCATTCCGTTCTACTCGGGTAGATTCCATTCCATTCCATTCCATTCCATTCCAATCCATTCCATTCTACTCGGGTTCACTCCATTCCATTCCTTTCCATTGTATTCCAATGAATTCCATTGAATTCCACTCCATTCCATTCCATTCCATTCCATTCCATTCCATTCCATTCCATTAAATTCCATTCCATTCCATTCCATTCCATTCCATTCCATTCCGTTCTACTCGGGTAGATTCCATTCCATTCCATTCCATTCCATTCTATTCCATTCCATTCCATTCCATTCCATTCCATTCCGTTCTACTCGGGTTCATTCCATTCCATTCCATTCCATTCCATACTATTCCATTGAATTCCATTCCATTCCGTTCCATTCCGTTCCATTCCATTCCATTCCATTCCATTAAGTTCTACTCGGGTTGATTCCATTCCATTCCATTCCATTCCATTCCATTCCATTCCATTCCATTCCATTCGATTCCATTCGATTCCATTCCATTCCATTCCATTCCATTCCATTCCAATCCATTCCATTATACTCGGGTTGATTCCATTCCATTCCATTCCATTCCATTCCATTCCATTCCAATCCATTCCATTCTACTCAGGTTGATTCCATTCCATTCCATTCCATTCCATTCCATTCCATTCCATTCGATTCCACTCAATTCCATTCCATTCCTTTCCATTCCATTCCAATGCGTTCCATTCTACTCGGGTGGATTCCATTCCATTCCATTCCATTCCATTCCATTCCATTCCATTCCATTCCATTCGATTCGATTCCATTCCATTCCATTCCATTCCATTCCATTCCATTCCATTCGATTCCATTCCATTCCATTCAATTCCATTCCATTCCATTCCATTCCAATCCATTCCATTCTACTCGGGTAGATTCCATTCCATTCCATTCCATTCCATGCCATTCCATTCCATTCCATTCCATTCCATTCCATTCCATTCCGTTCCATTCCATTCCATTCCATTCCATTAAGTTCTACTCGGGTTGATTCCATTCCATTCCATTCCATTCCATTCCATTCCATTCCATTCCATTCCATTCCATTCCAATCCATTCCATTCTACTAGGGTTGATTCCATTCCATTCCATTCCATTCCATTACGTTCCATTCCTTTCCATTCCATTCGGTTCCATTCGATTCCATTCGATTACATTCCATTTCAATCCATTCGATTCCATTCCGTTCCGTTTCGTTCCGCTCCGATCGTTCCGTTCTATTCGGGTTGATTCCATTCTATTCCACTCCATTCCATTCGATTCCATTCCATTCCATTCGATTCCATTCCATTCCATTCCATTCCATTCCATTCCATTCCATTCCATTCCATTCCATTCCATTCCATTCTATTCTATTGAATTCCATTCCATTCCATTCCATTCCATTCCATTCCAATCCATTCCATTCTTCTCGGGTTGATTCCATTCCATTCCATTCCATTCCATTCCATTCCATTCCAATCCATTCCATTCTACTCGGGTTGATTCCATTCCATTCCATTCCATTCCATTCCTTTCCATTCCATTCGGTTCCATTCGATTCTTTCGATTCCATTCTATTTCACTCCATTCCATTCGATTCCATTCGATTCCATTCGATTCCATTCCATTCCATTCCATTCCATTCCATTCCTTTCCATTCCATTCTATTCCTTTAAATTCCATTCCACTCCATTCCATTCCATTCCATTCCATTCCATTCCATTCCATTCCATTCCATTGCATTCGATTCCATTCCATTCCATTCCATTCCATTCCATTCCATTCCGTTCTACTCGGGTTCATTCCATTCCAATCCATTCCATTCCATTCTGTTCCATTGAATTCCATTCCATTCCTTTCCACTCCGTTCCATTCCATTCCATTCCATTCCATGACGTTCTATTCGGGTTGATTCCATTCCATTCCATTCCATTCCATTCCATTCCATTCCATTCCGTTCTACTCGGGTTCATTCCATTCCATTCCATTCTATTCCATTGAATTCCATTCCATTCCGTTCCATTCCGTTCCATTCCATTCCATTCCATTCCATTCGATTCCATTCGATTCCATTCCATTCCATTCCATTCCAATCCATTCCATTCTACTCGGGTTGATTCCATTCCATTCCATTCCATTCCATTCCATTCCATTCCATTCCATTCCATTCCGTTCAACTCGGGTTGATTCCATTCCATTCCATTCCATTCCATTCGATTCCATTCAATTCCATTCGATTCCATTCCATTCCATTCCATTGCATTCCATTCCATTCCATTCCAACCCATTCCATTCTACTCGGGTTGATTCCATTCCATTCCATTCCATTCCATTCCATTCCATTCCATTCCATTCCATTCCGTTCAACTCGGGTTGATTCCATTCCATTCCATTCCATTCCATTCGATTCCATTCAATTCCATTCGATTCCATTCCATTCCATTCCATTGCATTCCATTCCATTCCATTCCAACCCATTCCATTCTACTCGGGTTGATTCCATTCCATTCCATTCCATTCCATTGCATTCCATTCCATTCCATTCCATTCCATTCCATTCCATTCCATTCCATTCCCTTCCATTCCATTCCATTCGGTACCATTCGATTCCATTCGATTCCATTCCATTTCAATCCATTACATTCCGTTCGGTTCCGTTCCGTTCCTTTCCGTTCCGTTCTATTCGGGTTGATTCCATTCTATTCCACTCCAATCCATTCGATTCCATTCGATTCCATTCAATTCCATTCCATTCCATTCCATTCCATTCCATTCCATTCCATTCTATTGTATTGAATTCCATTCCATTCCATTCCATTAAATTCCTATCCATTCCATTCTACTCGGGTTGATTCCAATCCATTCCATTCCATTCCATTCCATTCCATTCCATTCCATTCCATTCCATTCCATTCTATTGTATTGAATTCCATTCCATTCCATTCCATTAAATTCCTATCCATTCTGTTCCACTCGGGTTGATTCCAATCCATTCCATTCCATTCCATTCAATTCCATTCCATTCCATTCCATTCCATTCCATTCCATTCCATTCCATTCCATTCCATTCCGTTCTACTCGGGTTCATTCCATTCCATTCCATTCCATTCCATTCAATTCCATTCCATTCCATGAAGTTCTACTCGTTTTGATTCCATTCCATTCCATTCCATTCCATTCCATTCCATTCCATTCCATTCCATTCCATTCCATTCCATTCCATTCCATTCCATTCCATTCCGTTCTACTCGGGTAGATTCCATTCCATTCCATTCCATTCCATTCCAATCCATTCCATTCTACTCGGGTTCACTCCATTCCATTCCTTTCCATTGTATTCCAATGAATTCCATTGAATTCCACTCCATTCCATTCCATTCCATTCCATTCCATTCCATTCCATTCCATTAAATTCCATTCCATTCCATTCCATTCCATTCCATTCCATTCCGTTCTACTCGGGTAGATTCCATTCCATTCCATTCCATTCCATTCTATTCCATTCCATTCCATTCCATTCCATTCCATTCCGTTCTACTCGGGTTCATTCCATTCCATTCCATTCCATTCCATACTATTCCATTGAATTCCATTCCATTCCGTTCCATTCCGTTCCATTCCATTCCATTCCATTCCATTAAGTTCTACTCGGGTTGATTCCATTCCATTCCATTCCATTCCATTCCATTCCATTCCATTCCATTCCATTCGATTCCATTCGATTCCATTCCATTCCATTCCATTCCATTCCATTCCAATCCATTCCATTATACTCGGGTTGATTCCATTCCATTCCATTCCATTCCATTCCATTCCATTCCAATCCATTCCATTCTACTCAGGTTGATTCCATTCCATTCCATTCCATTCCATTCCATTCCATTCCATTCGATTCCACTCAATTCCATTCCATTCCTTTCCATTCCATTCCAATGCATTCCATTCTACTCGGGTGGATTCCATTCCATTCCATTCCATTCCATTCCATTCCATTCCATTCCATTCCATTCCATTCCATTCGATTCGATTCCATTCCATTCCATTCCATTCCATTCCATTCCATTCCATTCGATTCCATTCCATTCCATTCAATTCCATTCCATTCCATTCCATTCCAATCCATTCCATTCTACTCGGGTAGATTCCATTCCATTCCATTCCATTCCATGCCATTCCATTCCATTCCATTCCATTCCATTCCATTCCATTCCGTTCCATTCCATTCCATTCCATTCCATTAAGTTCTACTCGGGTTGATTCCATTCCATTCCATTCCATTCCATTCCATTCCATTCCATTCCATTCCATTCCATTCCATTCCATTCCATTCCAATCCATTCCATTCTACTAGGGTTGATTCCATTCCATTCCATTCCATTCCATTACGTTCCATTCCTTTCCATTCCATTCGGTTCCATTCGATTCCATTCGATTACATTCCATTTCAATCCATTCGATTCCATTCCGTTCCGTTTCGTTCCGCTCCGATCGTTCCGTTCTATTCGGGTTGATTCCATTCTATTCCACTCCATTCCATTCGATTCCATTCCATTCCATTCGATTCCATTCCATTCCATTCCATTCCATTCCATTCCATTCCATTCCATTCCATTCCATTCCATTCTATTCTATTGAATTCCATTCCATTCCATTCCATTCCATTCCATTCCAATCCATTCCATTCTTCTCGGGTTGATTCCATTCCATTCCATTCCATTCCATTCCATTCCATTCCAATCCATTCCATTCTACTCGGGTTGATTCCATCCCATTCCATTCCATTCCATTCCATTCCATTCCTTTCCATTCCATTCGGTTCCATTCGATTCTTTCGATTCCATTCTATTTCACTCCATTCCATTCGATTCCATTCGATTCCATTCGATTCCATTCCATTCCATTCCATTCCATTCCATTCCTTTCCATTCCATTCTATTCCTTTAAATTCCATTCCACTCCATTCCATTCCATTCCATTCCATTCCATTCCATTCCATTCCATTCCATTGCATTCGATTCCATTCCATTCCATTCCATTCCATTCCATTCCATTCCGTTCTACTCGGGTTCATTCCATTCCAATCCATTCCATTCCATTCTGTTCCATTGAATTCCATTCCATTCCTTTCCACTCCGTTCCATTCCATTCCATTCCATTCCATGACGTTCTATTCGGGTTGATTCCATTCCATTCCATTCCATTCCATTCCATTCCATTCCATTCCGTTCTACTCGGGTTCATTCCATTCCATTCCATTCTATTCCATTGAATTCCATTCCATTCCGTTCCATTCCGTTCCATTCCATTCCATTCCATTCCATTCGATTCCATTCGATTCCATTCCATTCCATTCCATTCCAATCCATTCCATTCTACTCGGGTTGATTCCATTCCATTCCATTCCATTCCATTCCATTCCATTCCATTCCATTCCATTCCGTTCAACTCGGGTTGATTCCATTCCATTCCATTCCATTCCATTCCATTCCATTCAATTCCATTCGATTCCATTCCATTCCATTCCATTGCATTCCATTCCATTCCATTCCAACCCATTCCATTCTACTCGGGTTGATTCCATTCCATTCCATTCCATTCCATTGCATTCCATTCCATTCCATTCCATTCCATTCCATTCCATTCCATTCCATTCCCTTCCATTCCATTCCATTCGGTACCATTCGATTCCATTCGATTCCATTCCATTTCAATCCATTACATTCCGTTCGGTTCCGTTCCGTTCCTTTCCGTTCCGTTCTATTCGGGTTGATTCCATTCTATTCCACTCCAATCCATTCGATTCCATTCGATTCCATTCGATTCCATTCCATTCCATTCCATTCCATTCCATTCCATTCCATTCTATTGTATTGAATTCCATTCCATTCCATTCCATTAAATTCCTATCCATTCCATTCTACTCGGGTTGATTCCAATCCATTCCATTCCATTCCATTCCATTCCATTCCATTCCATTCCATTCCATTCCATTCTATTGTATTGAATTCCATTCCATTCCATTCCATTAAATTCCTATCCATTCTGTTCCACTCGGGTTGATTCCAATCCATTCCATTCCATTCCATTCAATTCCATTCCATTCCATTCCATTCCATTCCATTCCATTCCATTCCATTCCATTCCATTCCATTCCGTTCTACTCGGGTTCATTCCATTCCATTCCATTCCATTCCATTCAATTCCATTCCATTCCATGAAGTTCTACTCGTTTTGATTCCATTCCATTCCATTCCATTCCATTCCATTCCATTCCATTCCATTCCATTCCATTCCATTCCATTCCATTCCATTCCATTCCATTCCATTCCATTCCGTTCTACTCGGGTTCATTCCATTCCATTCCATTCTATTCCATTGAATTCCATTCCATTCCGTTCCATTCCGTTCCATTCCATTCCATTCCATTCCATTAAGTTCTACTCGGGTTGATTCCATTCCATTCCATTCCATTCCATTCCATTCGATTCCATTCGATTCCATTCGTTTCCATTCCATTCCATTCCATTCCATTCCAATCCATTCCATTCTACTCGGGTTGATTCCATTCCATTCCATTCCATTCCATTCCATTCCATTCCATTCCATTCCATTCCATTCCATTCCATTCCGTTCAACTCGGGTCGATTCCATTCCATTCCACTCCATTCCATTAGATTCCATTCAATTCCATTCGATTCGATTCCATTCCATTCCATTGCATTCCATTCCATTCCATTCCAACCCATTCCATTCTACTCGGGTTGATTCCATTCCATTCCATTCCATTCCATTCCATTCCATTCCATTCCATTCCATTCCATTCCATTCCCTTCCATTCCATTCCATTCGGTACCATTCGATTCCATTCGATTCCATTCCATTTCAATCCATTACATTCCGTTTCGTTCCGTTCCTTTCCGTTCCGTTCTATTCGGGTTGATTCCATTCTATTCCACTCCATTCCATTCGATTCCATTCGATTCCATTCGATTCCATTCCATTGCATTCCATTCCATTCCATTCTATTGTATTGAATTCCATTCCATTCCATTCCATTAAATTCCTATCCATTCCATTCTACTCGGGTTGTTTCCAATCCATTCCATTCCATTCCATTCCATTCCATTCCATTCCATTCCATTCCATTTCATTCCATTCCGTTCTACTCGGGTTACATGAACCCGGGTTACATCTATTCGATTACATTCCATTTCAATCCATTCGATTCCATTCCGTTCCGTTTCGTTCCGCTCCGATCGTTCCGTTCTATTCGGGTTGATTCCATTCTATTCCACTCCATTCCATTCGATTCCATTCCATTCCATTCGATTCCATTCCATTCCATTCCATTCCATTCCATTCCATTCCATTCCATTCTATTCTATTGAATTCCATTCCATTCCATTCCATTCCATTCCATTCCAATCCATTCCATTCTTCTCGGGTTGATTCCATTCCATTCCATTTCATTCCATTCCATTCCATTCCAATCCATTACATTCTACTCGGGTTGATTCCATTCCATTCCATTCCATTCCATTCCATTCCATTCCATTCCTTTCCATTCCATTCGGTTCCATTCGATTCTTTCGATTCCATTCTATTTCACTCCATTCCATTCGATTCCATTCGATTCCATTCGATTCCATTCCATTCCATTCCATTCCATTCCATTCCATTCCATTCTATTCCATTAAATTCCATTCCATTCCATTCCATTCCATTCCATTCCATTGCATTCCATTCCATTCCATTCCATTCCATTCCATTCCATTCCGTTCTAATCGGGTTCATTCCATTCCATTCCATTCCATTCCATTCCATTCCATTCCATTCCGTTCTACTCGGGTTCATTCCATTCCATTCCATTCTATTCCATTGAATTCCATTCCATTCCGTTTCATTCCGTTCCATTCCATTCCATTCCATTCCATTAAGTTCTACTCGTGTTGATTCCATTCCATTCCATTCCATTCCATTCCATTCCATTCCATTCCATTCGATTCCATTCCATTCCATTCCATTCCATTCCAATCCTTTCCATTCTACTCGGGTTGATTCCATTCCATTCCATTCCATTCCATTCCATTCCATTCCATTCCATTCCATTCCATTCCATTCCGTTCAATTCGGGTTGATTCCATTCCATTCCATTCCATTCGATTCCATTCGATTCCATTCAATTCCATTCGATTCCATTCCATGCCATTCCATTTCATTCCATTCCATTCCATTCCAACCCATTCCATTCTACTCGGGTTGATTCCATTCCATTCCATTCCATTCCATTCCATTCCATTCCATTCCATTCCATTCCATTCCATTCCATTCCATTCCATTCCATTCGGTACCATTCGATTCCATTCGATTCCATTCCATTTCAATCCATTACATTCCGTTCCGTTCCGTTCCGTTCCTTTCCGTTCCGTTCTATTCGGGTTGATTCCATTCTATTCCACTCCATTCGATTCGATTCCATTCGATTCCATTCGATTCCATTCCATTCCATTCCATTCCATTCCATTCCATTCCATTCTATTGTATTGAATTCCATTCCATTCCATTCCATTAAATTCCTATCCATTCCATTCTACTCGGGTTGATTCCAATCCATTCCATTCCATTCCATTCCATTCCATTCCATTCCATTCCATTCCATTCCATTCCATTCTATTGTATTGAATTCCATTCCATTCCATTCCATTAAATTCCTATCCATTCTGTTCTACTCGGGTTGATTCCAACCCATTCCATTCCATTCCATTCCATTCCATTCCATTCCATTCCATTCCATTCCGTTCTACTCAGGTTCATTCCATTCCATTCCATTCCATTCCATTCCATTCCATTCCATTCAATTCCATTCCATTCCATTCCATTCCATGGAATTCCATTCCATACCATTCCATTCCATTCCATTCCATTCCATTCCGTTTTACTCGGGTTGATTCCACTCCATTCCATTCCATCCCATTCCATTCGATTCCATTCGATTCCATTCGATTCCATTCCATTCAATTCCATTCCATTCCATTCCATTCCATTCCATTCCATTCCATTCCATTCCATTCCATTCCGTTCTACTCGGGTTCATTCCATTCCATTCCATTCCATTCCATTCCATTCCATTCCATTCCATTCCATTCCATTCCATTCCATTCCATTCGATTCCATTCGATTCAATTCCATTCCATTCAATTCCATTCCATTCCATTCCATTCCAATCCATTCCATTCTACTCGGGTAGATTCCATTCCATTCCATTCCATTCCATGCCATTCCATTCCATTCCATTCCATTCCATTCCATTCCGTTCCATTCCATTCCATTCCATTCCATTAAGTTCTACTCTGGTTGATTCCATTCCATTCCATTCCATTCCATTCCATTCGATTTCATTCCATTCCATTCCTTTCCATTCCATTCCAATCCATTCCATTCTACTCGGGTTGATTCCATTCCATTCCATTCCATTCCATTACGTTCCATTCCTTTCCATTCCATTCGGTTCCATTCGATTCCATTCGATTACATTCCATTTCAATCCATTCGATTCCATTCCGTTCCGTTTGGTTCCGCTCCGATCGTTCCATTCTATTCGGGTCGATTCCATTCTATTCCACTCCATTCCATTCGATTCCATTCCATTCCATTCGATTCCATTCCATTCCATTCCATTCCATTCCATTCCATTCCATTCCATTCCATTCTATTCTATTGAATTCCATTCCATTCCATTCCATTCCATTCCATTCCAATCCATTCCATTCTTCTCGGGTTGATTCCATTCCATTCCATTCCATTCCATTCCATTCCATTCCATTCCAATCCATTCCATTCTACTCGTGTTGATTCCATTCCATTCCATTCCATTCCATTCCATTCCATTCCTTTCCATTCCATTCGGTTCCATTCGATTCTTTCGATTCCATTCTATTTCACTCCATTCCATTCGATTCCATTCGATTCCATTCCATTCCATTCCATTCCATTCCATTCCATTCCATTCCATTCCATTCCATTCTATTCCATTAAATTCCATTCCATTCCATTCCATTCCATTCCATTCCATTCCATTCCATTCCATTCCATTGCATTCGATTCCATTCCATTCCATTCCATTCCATTCCATTCCATTCCGTTCTACTCGGGTTCATTCCATTCCATTCCATTCCATTCCATTCTATTCCATTGAATTCCATTCCATTCCGTTCCATTCCTTTCCATTCCATTCCATTCCATTCCATGAAGTTCTACTCGGGTTGATTCCATTCCATTCCATTCCATTCCATTCAATTCCATTCCATTCCATTCCATTCCATTCCATTCCATTCCATTCCGTTCTACTCGGGTTCATTCCATTCCATTCCATTCCATTCCATTCTATTCCATTGAATTCCATTCCATTCCATTCCATTCCATTCCATTCCATTCCCTTCCATTCCATTCCATTCCATTCCATTCCATTCCGTTCCATTTTACTCGGGTTGATTTCCATTCCATTCCATTCCATTCCATTCCATTCCATTCCATTCTATTGCATTGAATTCCATTCCGTTCCATTCCATTAAATTCCTATCCATTCCATTCTACTCGGGTTGATTCCAATCCATTCCTTTCCATTCCATTCCATTCCATTCCATTCCATTCCATTCCATTCCATTCCATTCCATTCCGTTCTACTCGGGTTCATTCCATTCCATTCCATTCCATTCCATTCCATTCCATTCCATTCCATTCCATTCCATTCCATTCCATTCCATTCGATTCCATTCGATTCAATTCCATTCCATTCAATTCCATTCCATTCCATTCCATTCCAATCCATTCCATTCTACTCGGGTAGATTCCATTCCATTCCATTCCATTCCATGCCATGCCATTCCATTCCATTCCATTCCATTCCATTCCGTTCCATTCCATTCCATTCCATTCCATTAAGTTCTACTCTGGTTGATTCCATTCCATTCCATTCCATTCCATTCCATTCCATTCCATTCGATTTCATTCCATTCCATTCCTTTCCATTCCATTCCATTCCATTCCAATCCATTCCATTCTACTCGGGTTGATTCCATTCCATTCCATTCCATTCCATTACGTTCCATTCCTTTCCATTCCATTCGGTTCCATTCGATTCCATTCGATTACATTCCATTTCAATCCATTCGATTCCATTCCGTTCCGTTTGGTTCCGCTCCGATCGTTCCATTCTATTCGGGTCGATTCCATTCTATTCCACTCCATTCAATTCGATTCCATTCCATTCCATTCGATTCCCTTCCATTCCATTCCATTCCATTCCATTCCGTTCCATTCCATTCCATTCTATTCTATTGAATTCCATTCCATTCCATTCCATTCCATTCCATTCCAATCCATTCCATTCTTCTCGGGTTGATTCCATTCCATTCCATTCCATTCCATTCCATTCCATTCCATTCCATTCCAATCCATTCCATTCTACTCGGGTTGATTCCATTCCATTCCATTCCATTCCATTCCATTCCATTCCTTTCCATTCCATTCGGTTCCATTCGATTCTTTCGATTCCATTCTATTTCACTCCATTCCATTCGATTCCATTCGATTCCATTCCATTCCATTCCATTCCATTCCATTCCATTCCATTCCATTCCATTCTATTCCATTAAATTCCATTCCATTCCATTCCATTCCATTCCATTCCATTCCATTCCATTCCATTGCATTCGATTCCATTCCATTCCATTCCATTCCATTCCATTCCATTCCGTTCTACTCGGGTTCATTCCATTCCATTCCATTCCATTCCATTCTATTCCATTGAATTCCATTCCATTCCGTTCCATTCCTTTCCATTCCATTCCATTCCATTCCATGAAGTTCTACTCGGGTTGATTCCATTCCATTCCATTCCATTCCATTCAATTCCATTCCATTCCATTCCATTCCATTCCATTCCATTCCGTTCTACTCGGGTTCATTCCATTCCATTCCATTCTATTCCATTGAATTCCATTCCATTCCGTTCCATTCCGTTCCATTCCATTCCATTCCATTCCATTAAGTTCTACTCGGGTTGATTCCATTCCATTCCATTCCATTCCATTCCATTCGATTCCATTCGATTCCATTCGATTCCATTCCATTCCATTCCCTTCCATTCCATTCCAATCCATTCCATTCTACTCGGGTTGATTCCATTCCATTCCATTCCATTCCATTCCATTCCATTCCATTCCATTACATTACATTCCATTCCATTCCATTGCATTCCATTCCATTCCATTCCAACCCATTCCATTCTACTCGGGTTGATTCCATTCCATTCCATTTCATTCCATTCCATTCCATTCCATTCCATTCCATTCCATTCCATTCCATTCCATTCCATGCCATTCCCTTCCATTCCATTCCATTCGGTACCATTCGATTCCATTCGATTCCATTCCATTTCAATCCATTACATTCCGTTCCGTTCCGTTCCGTTCCTTTCCGTTCCGTTCTATTCGGGTTGATTCCATTCTATTCCACTCCATTCCATTCGATTCCATTTGATTCCATTCGATTCCATTCGATTCCATTCCATTCCATTCCATTCCATTCCATTCCATTCCATTCCATTCCATTCCATTCTATTCCATTAAATTCCATTCCATTCCATTCCATTCCATTCCATTCCATTCCATTCCATTCCATTCCATTCCATTGCATTCGATTCCATTCCATTCCATTCCATTCCATTCCATTCCATTCCGTTCTACTCGGGTTCATTCCATTCCATTCCATTCCATTCCATTCTATTCCAATGAATTCCATTCCATTCCATTCCATTCCGTTCCATTCCATTCCATTCCATTCCATGAAGTTCTACTCGGGTTGATTCCATTCCATTCCATTCCATTCCATTCCGTTCTACTCGGGTTCATTCCATTCCATTCCATTCTATTCCATTCTATTGTATTGAATTCCATTCCATACCATTCCATTACTTTCCTATCCATTCCATTCTACTCGGGTTCATTCCAATCCATTCCATTCCATTTCATTCCATTCCATTCCATTCCATTCCATTCTATTGTATTGAATTCCATTCCATTCCATTCCATTAAATTCCTATCCATTCCGTTCTACTCGGGTTGATTCCAATCCATTCCATTCCATTCCATTCCATTCCATTCCATTCCATTCCATTCCATCCCATTCCGTTCTACTCGGGTTCATTCCATTCCATTCCATTCCATTCAATTCAATTCCATTCCATTCCATTCCATTCCATTCCATTCCATTCCATTCCATTCCATTGAATTCCATTCCATTCCATTCCATTCCATTCCATTCCATTCCATTCCATTCCGTTTTACTCGGGTTGATTCCATTCCATTCCATTCCATCCCATTCCATTCGATTCCATTCGATTCCATTCGATTCCATTCCATTCAATTCAATTCCATTCCATTCCATTCCATTCTATTCTATTGAATTCCATTCCATTCCATTCCATTCCATTCCTTTCCATTCCATTCTACTCGGGTTGATTCCATTCCATTCCATTCCATTCCATTCCATTGCGCTCTAATCGGGATCATTCCATTCGATTCCATTCCATTCCATTCCATTCCATTCCATTCCATTCCATTCCATTCCATTCCATTCCCTTCTACTCGCGTCCATTCCATTCCATTCCATTCCACTCGATTCCATTCCATTCCATTCGATTCCATTCCATTCCATTCCATTCCAATCCATTCCATTCTACTCGGGTTGATTCCATTCGATTCCATTCCATTCCATTCCATTCCATTCCCTTCCATTCCATTCCATTCGGTTCCATTCGATTCCATTCGATTCCATTCCATTTCACTCCATTCCATTCCATTCTGTTCCGTTCCGTTCCATTCCGTTCCGTTCTATTCGGGTTGATTCCATTCTATTCCACTCCATTCCATTCGATTCCATTCGATTCGATTCCATTCCATTCCATTCCATTCCATTCCATTCAATTCCATTACGTTCGATTCCATTCCATTCCATTCCATTCCATTCCATTCCATTCCATTCCATTTCAATCCATTCCATTCTAGTCCGGTTCTTTCCTTTCCATTCCATTCCATTCCATTCCATTCCATTCCCTTCCATTCCATTCCATTCGGTTCCATTCCATTCCATTCGATTCCATTCCATTTCACTCCATTCCATTCCATTCTGTTCAGTTCCGTTCCATTCCGTTCCGTTCTATTCGGGTTGATTCCATTCTATTCCACTCCATTCCATTCGATTCCATTCGATTCGATTCCATTCCATTCCATTCCATTCCATTCCATTCCATTCCATTCCATTACATTCGATTCCATTCGATTCCATTCCATTCAGTTCCATTCCATTCCATTCCATTCCATTCCATTCCATTCCATTCTACTCGGGTTGATCCAATTCCATTCCTTTCCATTGCATTCCATTCCATTCCATTGAATTCCGTTCCATTCCATTCCATTCCATTCCATTCCATTCCATTCCATTCCATTCCTTTCCGTTCTACTCGGGTTGATTTCATTCCATTCCATTCCATTCTATTCCATTCCATTCCATTCCATTCGATTCCATTCGATTCCATTTGATTCCATTCGATTCCATTCCATTCCATTCCATTCCATTCCATTCCTTTCAATTCTATTCTATTGAATTCCAATCCATTCCATTCCATTCCATTCCAATCCAATCCATTCTACTCGGGTTCACTCCATTCCAATCCATTCCATTCTATTCCATTGAATTCCATTCCATTCCATTCCATTCCATTCCATTCCATTCCATTCCATTCGATTCCATTCGATTCCATTCCATTCCATTCCATTCCATTCCATTCCAATCCATTCCATTCTACTCTGGTTGATTCCATTCCATTCCATTCCATTCCATTCCATTCCATTCCATTCCATTCCATTCCATTCCATTCCGTTCAACTCGGGTTGATTCCATTCCATTCCATTCCATTCCATTTGATTCCATTCAATTCCATTCGATTCCATTCCATTCCATTCCATTGCATTCCATTCCATTCCATTCCAACCAATTCCATTCTACTCGGGTTGCTTCCATTCCATTCCATTCCATTCCATTCCATTCCATTCCATTCCATTCCATTCCCTTCCATTCCATTCCATTCGGTACCATTCGATTCCATTCGATTCCATTCCATTTCAGTCCATTACATTCCGTTCCGTTGCGTTCCGTTCCTTTCCGTTCCGTTCTATTCGGGTTGATTCCATTCTATTCCACTCCATTCCATTCGATTCCATTCGATTCCATTCGATTCCATTCCATTCCATTCCATTCCATTCCATTCCATTCTATTGTATTGAATTCCATTCCATTCCATTCCATTAAATTCCTATCCATTCCGTTCTACTCGGGTT
Source organism: Gorilla gorilla gorilla (assembly GCF_029281585.2). Classification (NCBI taxonomy): domain Eukaryota; kingdom Metazoa; phylum Chordata; class Mammalia; order Primates; family Hominidae; genus Gorilla; species Gorilla gorilla. Next base: position 15,158,557 of record NC_073241.2, read on the forward strand.
CATTCCATTCCATTCCATTCAATTCAATTCCATTCCATTCCATTCCAATCCATTCCATTCTACTCGGGTAGATTCCATTCCATTCCATTCCATTCCATGCCATTCCATTCCATTCCATTCCATTCCATTCCGTTCCATTCCATTCCATTCCATTCCATTAAGTTCTACTCGGGTTGATTCCATTCCATTCCATTCCATTCGATTCCATTCCATTCCATTCCATTCCATTCCATTACATTCAAATCCATTCCATTCTACTCGGGTTGATTCCATTCCATTCCATTCCATTCCATTACGTTCCATTCCATTCCATTCCATTCGGTTCCATTCGATTCCATTCGATTACATTCCATTTCAATCCATTCGATTCCATTCCGTTCCGTTTCGTTCCGCTCCGATCGTTCCGTTCTATTCGGGTTGATTCCATTCTATTCCACTCCATTCCATTCGATTCCTTTCCATTCCATTCGATTCCATTCCATTCCATTCCATTCCATTCCATTCCATTCCATTCTATTCTATTGAATTCCATTCCATTCCATTCCATTCCATTCCATTCCAATCCATTCCATTCTTCTCGGGTTGATTCCATTCCATTCCATTCCATTCCATTCCATTCCATTCCATTCCGTTTTACTCGGGTTGATTCCATTCCATTCCATTCCATCCCATTCCATTCGATTCCATTCGATTCCATTCGATTCCATTCCATTCAATTCCATTCCATTCCATTCCATTCCATTGTATTCTATTGAATTCCATTCCATTCCATTCCATTCCATTCCATTCCTATCCATTCCATTCTACTCGGGTTGATTCCATTCCATTCCATTCCATTCCATTCCATTGCGCTCTAAGCGGGATCATTCCATTCGATTCCATTCCATTCCATTCCATTCCATTCCATTCCATTCCATTCCATTCCATTCCGTTCTACTTGGGTACATTCCATTCCATTCCATTCCACTCGATTCCATTCCATTCCATTCGATTCCATTCCATTCCATTCCATTCCATTCCCTTCCATTCCATTCCATTCGGTTCCATTCGATTCCATTCGATTCCATTCCATTTCACTCCATTCCATTCCATTCTGTTCCGTTCCGTTCCATTCCGTTCCGTTCTATTCGGGTTGATTCCATTCTATTCCACTCCATTCCATTCGATTCCATTCGATTCGATTCCATTCCATTCCATTCCATTCCATTCCATTCCATTCCATTCCATTCCATTACGTTTGATTCCATTCCATTCCATTGCATTCCATTCCATTCCATTCCATTTCAATCCATTCCATTCTAGTCCGGTTGATTCCTTTCCATTCCATTCCATTCCATTCCATTCCATTCCCTTCCATTCCATTCCATTCGGTTCCATTCCATTCCATTCGATTCCATTCCATTTCACTCCATTCCATTCCATTCTGTTCAGTTCCGTTCCATTCCGTTCCGTTCTATTCGGGTTGATTCCATTCTATTCCACTTCATTCCATTCGATTCCATTCGATTCGATTCCATTCCATTCCATTCCATTCCATTCCATTCCATTACATTCGATTCCATTCGATTCCATTCCATTCCGTTCCATTCCATTCCATTCAATTCCATTCCATTCCATTCCGTTCTACTCGGGTTCATTCCATTCCATTCCATTCCATTCCATTCTATTCCATTGAATTCCATTCCATTCCATTCCATTCCATTCTATTCCATTCCATTCCGTTCTACTCGGGTTGATCCAATTCCATTCCTTTCCATTCCATTCCTTTCCATTCCATTGAATTCCGTTCCATTCCATTCCATTCCATTCCTTTCCGTTCTACTCGGGTTGATTTCATTCCATTCCATTCCATTCTATTCCATTCCACTCCATTCCATTCGATTCCATTCGATTCCATTCGATTCCATTCGATTCCATTCCATTCCATTCCATTCCATTCCTTTCAATTCTATTCTATTGAATTCCAATCCATTCCATTCCATTCCATTCCAATCCAATCCATTCTACTCGGGTTCACTCCATTCCAATCCATTCCATTCTATTCCATTGAATTCCATTCCATTCCATTCCATTCCATTCCATTCCATTCCATTCCATTCCATTCCATTCCATTCGATTCCATTCGATTCCATTCCATTCCATTCCATTCCATTCCATTCCAATCCATTCCATTCTACTCTGGTTGATTCCATTCCATTCCATTCCATTCCATTCCATTCCATTCCATTCCATTCCATTCCATTCCATTCCGTTCAACTCGGGTTGATTCCATTCCATTCCATTCCATTCCATTCGATTCCATTCAATTCCATTCGATTCCATTCCATTCCATTGCATTCCATTCCATTCCATTCCAACCAATTCCATTCTACTCGGGTTGCTTCCATTCCATTCCATTCCATTCCATTCCATTCCATTCCATTCCATTCCATTCCCTTCCATTCCATTCCATTCGGTACCATTCGATTCCATTCGATTCCATTCCATTTCAATCCATTACATTCCGTTCCGTTGCGTTCCGTTCCTTTCCGTTCCGTTCTATTCGGGTTGATTCCATTCTATTCCACTCCATTCCATTCGATTCCATTCGATTCCATTCGATTCCATTCCATTCCATTCCATTCCATTCCATTCCATTCCATTCTATTGTATTGAATTCCATTCCATTCCATTCCATTAAATTCCTATCCATTCCGTTCTACTCGGGTTCATTCCATTCCATTCCATTCAATTCCATTCCATTCCATTCCATTCCAATCCATTCCATTCTACTCGGGTAGATTCCATTCCATTCCATTCCATTCCATGCCATTCCATTCCATTCCATTCCATTCCATTCCGTTCCATTCCATTCCATTCCATTCCATTAAGTTCTACTCGGGTTGATTCCATTCCATTCCATTCCATTCGATTCCATTCCATTCCATTCCATTCCATTCCATTCCATTACATTCCAATCCATTCCATTCTACTCGGGTTGATTCCATTCCATTCCATTCCATTCCATTACGTTCCATTCCATTCCATTCCATTCGGTTCCATTCGATTCCATTCGATTACATTCCATTTCAATCCATTCGATTCCATTCCGTTCCGTTTCGTTCCGCTCCGATCGTTCCGTTCTATTCGGGTTGATTCCATTCTATTCCACTCCATTCCATTCGATTGCTTTCCATTCCATTCGATTCCATTCCATTCCATTCCATTCCATTCCATTCCATTCCATTCTATTCTATTGAATTCCATTCCATTCCATTCCATTCCATTCCATTCCAATCCATTCCATTCTTCTCGGGTTGATTCCATTCCATTCCATTCCATTCCATTCCATTCCATTCCATTCCATTCCATTCCATTCCAATCCATTCCATTCTACTCGGGTTGATTCCATTCCATTCCATTCCATTCCATTCCATTCCATTCCATTCCCTTCCTTTCCATTCCATTCGGTTCCATTCGATTCTTTCGATTCCATTCTATTTCACTCCATTGCATTCGATTCCAATCGATTCCATTCGATTCCATTCCATTCCATTCCATTCCATTCCATTCCATTCCATTCCATTCTATTCCATTAAATTCCATTCCATTCCATTCCATTCCATTCCATTCCATTCCATTGCATTCGATTCCATTCCATTCCATTCCATTCCATTCCATTCCATTCCATTCCATTCGATTCCATTCGATTCCATTCCATTCCCTTCCATTCCATTCAATTCCATTCGATTCCATTCCATTCCATTCCATTCGATTCCATTCGATTCCATTCCATTCCATTCCATTCCATTCCATTCAATTCCATTCCATTCCATGCCGTTCTACTCGTGTTCATTCCATTCCATTCCATTCTATTCCATTGTATTCCATTCCATTCCATTCCATTCCATTCCATTCCATTCCATTCCATTCCATTCCATTCCGTTCTACTCGGGTTGATCCAATTCCATTCCTTTCCATTCCATTCCATTCCATTCCATTGAATTCCGTTCCATTCCATTCCATTCTATTCCATTCCATTCCATTCCTTTCCGTTCTACTCGGGTTGATTTCATTCCATTCCATTCCATTCTATTCCATTCCATTCCATTCCATTCTATTCCATTCCATTCCATTCCATTCCATTCCATGCCATTCCATTCCATTCCATTCCATTCCATTCCATTCCGTTCCATTCCATTCCATTCCATTCCATTAAGTTCTACTCGGGTTGATTCCATTCCATTCCATTCCATTACATTCCATTCCATTCCATTCCATTCCAATCCATTCCATTCTACTCGTGTTGATTCCATTCCATTCCATTCCATTCCATTACGTTCCATTCCTTTCCATTCCATTCGGTTCCATTCGATTCCATTCGATTACATTCCATTTCAATCCATTCGATTCCATTCCGTTCCGTTTCGTTCCGCTCCGATCGTTCCGTTCTATTTGGGTTGATTCCATTCTATTCCACTCCATTCCATTCGATTCCATTCCATTCCATTCGATTCCATTCCATTCCATTCGATTCCATTCCATTCCATTCCATTCCATTCCATTCCATTCCATTCCATTCCATTCCATTCCATTCTATTCTATTGAATTCCATTCCATTCCATTCCATTCCATTACATTCCAATCCATTCCATTCTTCTCGGGTTGATTCCATTCCATTCCATTCCATTCCATTCCATTCCATTCCAATCCATTCCATTCTACTCGGGTTGATTCCATTCCATTCCATTCCATTCCATTCCATTCCATTCCATTCCTTTCCATTCCATTCGGTTCCATTCGATTCTTTCGATTCCATTCTATTTCACTCCATTCCATTCGATTCCATTCGATTCCATTCGATTCCATTCCATTCCATTCCATTCCATTCCATTCCATTCCATTCCATTCCATTTCATTCTATTCCATTAAATTCCATTCCATTCCATTCCATTCCATTCCATTCCATTCCATTCCATTCCATTCCATTGCATTCGATTCCATTCCATTCCATTCCATTCCATTCCATTCCATTCCGTTCTACTCGGGATCATTCCATTCCATTCCATTCCATTCCATTCTATTCCATTGAATTCCATTCCATTCCGTTCCATTCCGTTCCATTCCATTCCATTCCATTCCATTCCATGAAGTTCTACTCGGGTTGATTCCATTCCATTCCATTCCATTCCATTCCATTCCATTCCATTCCATTTCATTCCATTCCATTCCATTCCATTCCATTCCGTTCTACTCGGGTTCATTCCATTCCATTCCATTCTATTCCATTGAATTCCATTCCATTCCGTTCCATTCCGTTCCATTCCATTCCATTCCATTCCATTAAGTTCTACTCGGGTTGATTCCATTCCATTCCATTCCATTCCATTCCATTCCATTCCATTCCATTCGATTCCATTCGATTCCATTCCATTCCATTCCCTTACATTCCATTCCAATCCATTCCATTCTACTCGGGTTGATTCCATTCCATTCCATTCCATTCCATTCCATTCCATTCCATTCCATTCCATTCCGTTCAACTCGGGTTGATTCCATTCCATTCCATTCCATTCCATTCAATTCCATTCGATTCCATTCCATTCCATTCCATTGCATTCCATTCCATTCCATTCCAACCCATTCCATTCTACTCGGGTTGATTCCATTCCATTCCATTCCATTCCATTCCATTCCATTCCATTCCATTCCATTCCATTCCATTCCCTTCCATTCCATTCCATTCGGTACCATTCGATTCCATTCGATTCCATTCCATTTCAATCCATTACATTCCGTTCCGTTCCGTTCCGTTCCTTTCCGTTCCGTTCTATTCGGGTTGATTCCATTCTATTCCACTCCATTCCATTCGATTCCATTCGATTCCATTCGATTCCATTCCATTCCATTCCATTCCATTCCATTCTATTGTATTGAATTCCATTCCATTCCATTCCATTAAATTCCTATCCATTCCATTCTACTCGGGTTGTTTCCAATCCATTCCATTCCATTCCATTCCATTCCATTCCCTTGCATTCCATTCCATTCCATTCCATTCCATTCCATTCCGTTCTACTCGGGTTCATTCCATTCCATTCCATTCCATTCCATTCCATTCCATTCCATTCCATTCCATTCCATTCCATTCGATTCCATTCGATTCCATTCGATTCCATTCCATTCCATTCAATTACATTCCATTCCATTCCATTCCATGCCATTCCATTCCATTCCATTCCATTCCATTCCATTCCGTTCCATTCCATTCCATTCCATTCCATTAAGTTCTACTCGGGTTGATTCCATTCCATTCCATTCCATTCCAATCCATTCCATTCCATTCCATTCCATTCCATTCCAATCCATTCCATTCTACTCGGGTTGATTCCATTCCATTCCATTCCATTCCATTACGTTACATTCCTTTCCATTCCAATCGGTTCCATTCGATTCCATTCGATTACATTCCATTTCAATCCATTCGATTCCATTCCGTTCCGTTTCGTTCCGCTCCGATCGTTCCGTTCTATTCGGGTTGATTCCATTCTATTCCACTCCATTCCATTCGATTCCATTCCATTCCATTCGATTCCATTCCATTCCATTCCATTCCATTCCATTCCATTCCATTCCATTCTATTCTATTGAATTCCATTCCATTCCATTCCATTCCATTCCATTCCATTCCATTCCAATCCATTCCATTCTTCTCGGGTTGGTTCCATTCCATTCCATTCCATTCCATTCCATTCCATTCCAATCCATTACATTCTACTCGGGTTGATTCCATTCCATTCCATTCCATTCCATTCCATTCCATTCCTTTCCATTCCATTCGGTTCCATTCGACTCTTTCGATTCCATTCTATTTCACTCCATTCCATTCGATTCCATTCGATTCCATTCGATTCCATTCCATTCCATTCCATTCCATTCCATTCCATTCCATTCCATTCCATTCCATTCTATTCCATTAAATTCCATTCCATTCCATTCCATTCCATTCCATTCCATTCCATTCCATTCCATTCCATTCCATTGCATTCCATTCCATTCCATTCCATTCCATTCCATTCCGTTCTACTCGAGTTCATTCCATTCCATTCCATTCTATTCCATTGAATTCCATTCCATTCCGTTCCATTCCGTTCCATTCCATTCCATTCCATTCCATTAAGTTCTACTCGTGTTGATTCCATTCCATTCCATTCCATTCCATTCCATTCCATTCCATTCCATTCCATTCCATTCGATTCCATTCCATTCCATTCCATTCCATTCCATTCCATTCCATTCCAATCCATTCCATTCTACTCGGGTTGATTCCATTCCATTCCATTCCATTCCATTCCATTCCATTCCATTCCATTCCATTCCGTTCAACTCGGGTTGATTCCATTCCATTCCATTCCATTCCATTCGATTCCATTCAATTCCATTCGATTCCATTCCATTCCATTCCATTTCATTCCATTCCATTCCATTCCAACCCATTCCATTCTACTCGGGTTGATTCCATTCCATTCCATTCCATTCCATTCCATTCCATTCCATTCCATTCCATTCCATTCCCTTCCATTCCATTCCATTCGGTACCATTCTATTCCATTCGATTCCATTCCATTTCAATCCATTACATTCCGTTCCGTTCCGTTCCATTCCTTTCCGTTCCGTTCTATTCGGGTTGATTCCATTCTATTCCACTCCATTCCATTCGATTCCATTCGATTCCATTCGATTCCATTCCATTCCATTCCATTCCATTCCATTCCATTCCATTCCATTCTATTGTATTGAATTCCATTCCATTCCATTCCATTAAATTCCTATCCATTCCATTCTACTCGGGTTGATTCCAATCCATTCCATTCCATTCCATTCCATTCCATTCCATTCCATTCCATTCCATTCCATTCCATTCTATTGTATTGAATTCCATTCCATTCCATTCCATTCCATTAAATTCCTATCCATTCTGTTCTACTCGGGTTGATTCCAATCCATTCCATTCCATTCCATTCAATTCCATTCCATTCCATTCCATTCCATTCCATTCCATTCCATTCCGTTCTACTCAGGTTCATTCCATTCCATTCCATTCCATTCCATTCAATTCCATTCCATTCCATTCCATTCCATTCTATTCTATTGAATTCCATTCCATTCCATTCCATTCCATTCCTATCCATTCCATTCTACTCGGGTTGATTCCATTCCATTCCATTCCATTCCATTCCTTTGCGCTCTAATCGGGATCATTCCATTCGATTCCATTCCATTCCATTCCATTCCATTCCATTCCATTCCATTCCATTCCATTCCATTCCATTCCATTCCGTTCTACTCGGGTCCTTTCCATTCCATTCCATTCCACTCGATTCCATTCCATTCCATTCGATTCCATTCCATTCCATTCCATTCCAATCCATGCCATTCTACTCGGGTTGATTCCATTCGATTCCATTCCATTCCATTCCATTCCATTCCATTCCCTTCCATTCCATTCCATTCGGTTCCATTCGATTCCATTCGATTCCATTCCATTTCACTCCATTCCATTCCATTCTGTTCCGTTCCGTTCGATTCCGTTCCGTTCTATTCGGGTTGATTCCATTCTATTCCACTCCATTCCATTCGATTCCATTCGATTCGATTCCATTCCATTCCATTCCATTCCATTCCATTCCATTCCATTACGTTCGATTCCATTCCATTCCATTCCATTCCATTCCATTTCAATCCATTCCATTCTACTCCGGTTGATTCCTTTCCATTCCATTCCATTTCGTTCCATTCCATTCCCTTCCATTCCATTCCATTCGGTTCCATTCCATTCCATTCGATTCCATTCCATTTCACTCCATTCCATTCCATTCTGTTCCGTTCCGTTCCATTCCGTTCCGTTCTATTCGGGTTGATTCCATTCTATTCCACTCCATTCCATTCGATTCCATTCGATTCGATTCCATTCCATTCCATTCCATTCCATTCCATTCCATTCCTTTCCATTCGATTCCATTCGATTCCATTCCATTCCATTCCATTCCATTCCATTCAATTCCATTCCATTCCATTCCGTTCTACTCGGGTTCATTCGATTCCATTCCATTCCATTCCATTCTATTCCATTGAATTCCATTCCATTCCATTCCATTCCATTCCATTCCATTCCCTTCCATTCCATTCCATTCCACTCCATTCCATTCCGTTCCGTTTTACTCGGGTTGATTTCCATTCCATTCCATTCCATTCCATTCCATTCCATTCCATTCTATTGTATTGAATTCCATTCCGTTCCATTCCATTAAATTCCTATGCATTCCATTCTAGTCGGGTTGATTCCAATCCATTCCTTTCCATTCCATTCCATTCCATACCATTCCATTCCATTCCATTCCATTCCATTCCATTCCATTACATTCCGTTCTACTCGGGTTCATTCCATTCCATTCCATTCCATTCCATTCCATTCCATTCCATTCCATTCCATTCCATTCGATTCCATTCGATTCAATTCCATTCCATTCAATTCCATTCCATTCCATTCCATTCCAATCCATTCCATTCTACTCGGGTAGATTCCATTCCATTCCATTCCATTCCATGCCATTCCATTCCATTCCATTCCATTCCATTCCATTCCGTTCCATTCCATTCCATTCCATTCCATTAAGTTCTACTCGGGTTGATTCCATTCCATTCCATTCCATTCCATTCCATTCGATTTCATTCCATTCCATTCCATTCCATTCCATTCCATTCCATTCCATTCCAATCCATTCCATTCTACTCGGGTTGATTCCATTCCATTCCATTCCATTCCATTACGTTCCATTCCTTTCCATTCCATTCGGTTCCATTCGATTCCATTCGATTACATTCCATTTTAATCCATTCGATTCCATTCCGTTCCATTTCGTTCCGATCCGATCGTTCCGTTCTATTCGGGTTGATTCCATTCTATTCCACTCCATTCCATTCCATTCGATTCCATTCCATTCCATTCCATTCCATTCCATTCCATTCCATTCCATTCCATTCCATTCCATTCTATTGAATTCCATTCCATTCCATTCCATTCCATTACATTCCAATCCATTCCATTCTTCTCGGGTTGATTCCATTCCATTCCATTCCATTCCATTCCATTCCATTCCAATCCATTCCATTCTACAAGGGTTGATTCCATTCCATTCCATTCCATTCCATTCCATTCCATTCCTTTCCATTCCATTCCGTTCCATTCGATTCTTTCGATTCCATTCTATTTCACTCCATTCCATTCGATTCCATTCGATTCCATTCGATTCCATTCCATTCCATTCCATTCCATTCCATTCCATTCCATTCTATTCCATTAAATTCCATTCCATTCCATTCCATTCCATTCCATTCCATTCCATTCCATTCCATTCCATTGCATTCGATTCCATTCCATTCCATTCCATTCCATTCCATTCCATTCCGTTCTACTCGGGTTCATTCCATTCCATTCCATTCCATTCCATTCTATTCCATTGAATTCCATTCCATTCCGTTCCATTCCGTTCCATTCCATTCCATTCCATTCCATGAAGTTCTACTCGGGTTGATTCCATTCCATTCCATTCCATTCCATTCCATTCCATTCCATTCCATTCCATTCCATTCCATTCCATTCCATTCCATTCCGTTCTACTCGGGTTCATTCCATTCCATTCCATTCTATTCCATTGAATTCCATTCCATTCCATTCCATTCCATTCCAACCCATTCCATTCTACTCGGGTTGATTCCATTCCATTCCATTCCATTCCATTCCATTCCATTCCATTCCATTCCATTCCATTCCATTCCATTCCATTCCCTTCCATTCCATTCCATTCGGTACCATTCGATTCCATTCGATTCCATTCCATTTCAATCCATTACATTCCGTTCCGTTCCGTTCCGTTCCTTTCCGTTCCGTTCTATTCGGGTTGATTCCATTCTATTCCACTCCATTCCATTCGATTCCATTCGATTCCATTCGATTCCATTCGATTCCATTCCATTCCATTCCATTCCATTCCATTCCATTCCATTCCATTCCATTCCATTCCATTCCATTGCATTCGATTCCATTCCATTCCATTCCATTCCATTCCATTCCATTCCGTTCTACTCGGGTTCATTCCATTCCATTCCATTCCATTCCATTCTATTCCATTGAATTCCATTCCATTCCATTCCATTCCGTTCCATTCCATTCCATTCCATTCCATGAAGTTCTACTCGGGTTGATTCCATTCCATTCCATTCCATTCCATTCCATTCCATTCCATTCCATTCCGTTCTACTCGGGTTCATTCCATTCCATTCCATTCTATTCCATTCTATTGTATTGAATTCCATTCCATTCCATTCCATTACTTTCCTATCCATTCCATTCTACTCGGGTTCATTCCAATCCATTCCATTCCATTTCATTCCATTCCATTCCATTCCATTCCATTCCATTACATTACATTCTATTGTATTGAATTCCATTCCATTCCATTCCATTAAATTCCTATCCATTCCGTTGTACTCGGGTTGATTCCAATCCATTCCATTCCATTCCATTCAATTCCATTCCATTCCATTCCATTCCATTCCATCCCATTCCGTTCTACTCGGGTTCATTCCATTCCATTCCATTCCATTCCATTCAATTCCATTCCATTCCATTCCATTCCATTCCATTCCATTCCATTCCATTCCACTGAATTCCATTCCATTCCATTCCATTCCATTCCATTCCATTCCAATCCATTCCATTCTACTCGGGTTGATTCCATTCCATTCCATTCCATTCCATTCCATTCCATTCCATTCCATTCCATTCCATTCCGTTCAACTCGGGTTGATTCCATTCCATTCCATTCCATTCCATTCGATTCCATTCAATTCCATTCGATTCCATTCCATTCCATTCCATTTCATTCCATTCCATTCCATTCCAACCCATTCCATTCTACTCGGGTTGATTCCATTCCATTCCATTCCATTCCATTCCATTCCATTCCATTCCATTCCATTCCATTCCATTCCATTCCATTCCATTCCATTCCATTCCATTCCATTCCATTCCCTTCCATTCCATTCCATTCGGTACCATTCGATTCCATTCGATTCCATTCCATTTCAATCCATTACATTCCGTTCCGTTCCGTTCCATTCCTTTCCGTTCCGTTCTATTCGGGTTGATTCCATTCTATTCCACTCCATTCCATTCGATTCCATTCGATTCCATTCGATTCCATTCCATTCCATTCCATTCCATTCCATTCCATTCCATTCTATTGTATTGAATTCCATTCCATTCCATTCCTTTAAATTCCTATCCATTCCATTCTACTCGGGTTGATTCCAATCCATTCCATTCCATTCCATTCCATTCCATTCCATTCCATTCCATTCCATTCCATTCCATTCTATTGTATTGAATTCCATTCCATTCCATTCCATTAAATTCCTATCCATTCTGTTCTACTCGGGTTGATTCCAATCCATTCCATTCCATTCCATTCAATTCCATTCCATTCCATTCCATTCCATTCCATTCCATTCCGTTCTACTCAGGTTCATTCCATTCCATTCCATTCCATTCCATTCAATTCCATTCCATTCCATTCCATTCTATTCTATTCTATTGAATTCCATTCCATTCCATTCCATTCCATTCCTATCCATTCCATTCTACTCGGGTTGTTTCCATTCCATTCCATTCCATTCCATTCCATTGCGCTCTAATCGGGATCATTCCATTCGATTCCATTCCATTCCATTCCATTCCATTCCATTCCATTCCATTCCATTCCATTCCATTCCATTCCATTCCATTCCGTTCTACTCGGGTCCATTCCATTCCATTCCATTCCACTCGATTCCATTCCATTCCATTCGATTCCATTCCATTCCATTCCATTCCAATCCATTCCATTCTACTCGGGTTGATTCCATTCGATTCCATTCCATTCCATTCCATTCCATTCCATTCCCTTCCATTCCATTCCATTCGGTTCCATTCGATTCCATTCGATTCCATTCCATTTCACTCCATTCCATTCCATTCTGTTCCGTTCCGTTCGATTCCATTCCGTTCTATTCGGGTTGATTCCATTCTATTCCACTCCATTCCATTCGATTCCATTCGATTCCATTCCATTCCATTCCATTCCATTCCATTCCATTCCATTCCATTACGTTCGATTCCATTTCTTTCCATTCCATTCCATTCCATTTCAATCCATTCCATTCTACTCCGGTTGATTCCTTTCCATTCCATTCCATTTCGTTCCATTCCATTCCCTTCCATTCCATTCCATTCGGTTCCATTCCATTCCATTCGATTCCATTCCATTTCACTCCATTCCATTCCATTCTGTTCCGTTCCGTTCCATTCCGTTCCGTTCTATTCGGTTTGATTCCATTCTATTCCACTCCATTCCATTCGATTCCATTCGATTCGATTCCATTCCATTCCATTCCATTCCATTCCATTCCATTCCTTTCCATTCGATTCCATTCGATTCCATTCCATTCCATTCCATTCCATTCCATTCAATTCCATTCCATTCCATTCCGTTCTACTCGGGTTCATTCGATTCCATTCCATTCCATTCCATTCTATTCCACTGAATTCCATTCCATTCCATTCCATTCCATTCCATTCCATTCCCTTCCATTCCATTCCATTCCATTCCATTCCATTCCGTTCCGTTTTACTCGGGTTGATTTCCATTCCATTACATTCCATTCCATTCCATTCCATTCTATTGTATTGAATTCCATTCCGTTCCATTCCATTAAATTCCTATCCATTCCATTCTACTCGGGTTGATTCCAATCCATTCCTTTCCATTCCATTCCATTCCATACCATTCCATTCCATTCCATTCCATTCCATTCCATTCCATTACATTCCGTTCTACTCGGGTTGATTCCATTCCATTCCATTCCATTCCATTCCATTCCATTCCATTCGATTCCATTCGATTCCATTCCATTCCATTCCCTTACATTCCATTCCAATCCATTCCATTCTACTCGGGTTGATTCCATTCCATTCCATTCCATTCCATTCCATTCCATTCCATTCCATTCCATTCCGTTCAACTCGGGTTGATTCCATTCCATTCCATTCCATTCCATTCCATTCCATTCGATTCCATTCCATTCCATTCCATTGCATTCCATTCCATTCCATTCCAACCCATTCCATTCTACTCGGGTTGATTCCATTCCATTCCATTCCATTCCATTCCATTCCATTCCATTCCATTCCATTCCATTCCATTCCCTTCCATTCCATTCCATTCGGTACCATTCGATTCCATTCGATTCCATTCCATTTCAATCCATTACATTCCGTTCCGTTCCGTTCCGTTCCTTTCCGTTCCGTTCTATTCGGGTTGATTCCATTCTATTCCACTCCATTCCATTCGATTCCATTCGATTCCATTCGATTCCATTCCATTCCATTCCATTCCATTCCATTCTATTGTATTGAATTCCATTCCATTCCATTCCATTAAATTCCTATCCATTCCATTCTACTCGGGTTGTTTCCAATCCATTCCATTCCATTCCATTCCATTCCATTCCCTTGCATTCCATTCCATTCCATTCCATTCCATTCCATTCCGTTCTACTCGGGTTCATTCCATTCCATTCCATTCCATTCCATTCCATTCCATTCCATTCCATTCCATTCCATTCCATTCGATTCCATTCGATTCCATTCGATTCCATTCCATTCCATTCAATTACATTCCATTCCATTCCATTCCATGCCATTCCATTCCATTCCATTCCATTCCATTCCATTCCATTCCGTTCCATTCCATTCCATTCCATTCCATTAAGTTCTACTCGGGTTGATTCCATTCCATTCCATTCCATTCCAATCCATTCCATTCCATTCCATTCCATTCCATTCCAATCCATTCCATTCTACTCGGGTTGATACCATTCCATTCCATTCCATTCCATTACGTTACATTCCTTTCCATTCCAATCGGTTCCATTCGATTCCATTCGATTACATTCCATTTCAATCCATTCGATTCCATTCCGTTCCGTTTCGTTCCGCTCCGATCGTTCCGTTCTATTCGGGTTGATTCCATTCTATTCCACTCCATTCCATTCGATTCCATTCCATTCCATTCGATTCCATTCCATTCCATTCCATTCCATTCCATTCCATTCCATTCC
Source organism: Gorilla gorilla gorilla (assembly GCF_029281585.2). Taxonomy (NCBI): domain Eukaryota; kingdom Metazoa; phylum Chordata; class Mammalia; order Primates; family Hominidae; genus Gorilla; species Gorilla gorilla. Next base: position 15,173,755 of record NC_073241.2, read on the forward strand.
ATTCTATTCTATTGAATTCCATTCCATTCCATTCCATTCCATTCCATTCCATTCCATTCCAATCCATTCCATTCTTCTCGGGTTGGTTCCATTCCATTCCATTCCATTCCATTCCATTCCATTCCAATCCATTACATTCTACTCGGGTTGATTCCATTCCATTCCATTCCATTCCATTCCATTCCATTCCTTTCCATTCCATTCGGTTCCATTCGACTCTTTCGATTCCATTCTATTTCACTCCATTCCATTCGATTCCATTCGATTCCATTCGATTCCATTCCATTCCATTCCATTCCATTCCATTCCATTCCATTCCATTCCATTCTATTCCATTAAATTCCATTCCATTCCATTCCATTCCATTCCATTCCATTCCATTCCATTCCATTCCATTGCATTCCATTCCATTCCATTCCATTCCATTCCATTCCGTTCTACTCGAGTTCATTCCATTCCATTCCATTCTATTCCATTGAATTCCATTCCATTCCGTTCCATTCCGTTCCATTCCATTCCATTCCATTCCATTAAGTTCTACTCGTGTTGATTCCATTCCATTCCATTCCATTCCATTCCATTCCATTCCATTCCATTCCATTCCATTCGATTCCATTCCATTCCATTCCATTCCATTCCATTCCATTCCATTCCAATCCATTCCATTCTACTCGGGTTGATTCCATTCCATTCCATTCCATTCCATTCCATTCCATTCCATTCCATTCCGTTCAACTCGGGTTGATTCCATTCCATTCCATTCCATTCCATTCGATTCCATTCAATTCCATTCGATTCCATTCCATTCCATTCCATTTCATTCCATTCCATTCCATTCCAACCCATTCCATTCTACTCGGGTTGATTCCATTCCATTCCATTCCATTCCATTCCATTCCATTCCATTCCATTCCATTCCATTCCCTTCCATTCCATTCCATTCGGTACCATTCTATTCCATTCGATTCCATTCCATTTCAATCCATTACATTCCGTTCCGTTCCGTTCCATTCCTTTCCGTTCCGTTCTATTCGGGTTGATTCCATTCTATTCCACTCCATTCCATTCGATTCCATTCGATTCCATTCGATTCCATTCCATTCCATTCCATTCCATTCCATTCCATTCCATTCCATTCCATTCTATTGTATTGAATTCCATTCCATTCCATTCCATTAAATTCCTATCCATTCCATTCTACTCGGGTTGATTCCAATCCATTCCATTCCATTCCATTCCATTCCATTCCATTCCATTCCATTCCATTCCATTCCATTCCATTCTATTGTATTGAATTCCATTCCATTCCATTCCATTCCATTAAATTCCTATCCATTCTGTTCTACTCGGGTTGATTCCAATCCATTCCATTCCATTCCATTCAATTCCATTCCATTCCATTCCATTCCATTCCATTCCATTCCATTCCGTTCTACTCAGGTTCATTCCATTCCATTCCATTCCATTCCATTCAATTCCATTCCATTCCATTCCATTCCATTCTATTCTATTGAATTCCATTCCATTCCATTCCATTCCATTCCTATCCATTCCATTCTACTCGGGTTGATTCCATTCCATTCCATTCCATTCCATTCCTTTGCGCTCTAATCGGGATCATTCCATTCGATTCCATTCCATTCCATTCCATTCCATTCCATTCCATTCCATTCCATTCCATTCCATTCCATTCCATTCCGTTCTACTCGGGTCCCTTCCATTCCATTCCATTCCACTCGATTCCATTCCATTCCATTCGATTCCATTCCATTCCATTCCATTCCAATCCATGCCATTCTACTCGGGTTGATTCCATTCGATTCCATTCCATTCCATTCCATTCCATTCCATTCCCTTCCATTCCATTCCATTCGGTTCCATTCGATTCCATTCGATTCCATTCCATTTCACTCCATTCCATTCCATTCTGTTCCGTTCCGTTCGATTCCGTTCCGTTCTATTCGGGTTGATTCCATTCTATTCCACTCCATTCCATTCGATTCCATTCGATTCGATTCCATTCCATTCCATTCCATTCCATTCCATTCCATTCCATTCCATTACGTTCGATTCCATTCCATTCCATTCCATTCCATTCCATTTCAATCCATTCCATTCTACTCCGGTTGATTCCTTTCCATTCCATTCCATTTCGTTCCATTCCATTCCCTTCCATTCCATTCCATTCGGTTCCATTCCATTCCATTCGATTCCATTCCATTTCACTCCATTCCATTCCATTCTGTTCCGTTCCGTTCCATTCCGTTCCGTTCTATTCGGGTTGATTCCATTCTATTCCACTCCATTCCATTCGATTCCATTCGATTCGATTCCATTCCATTCCATTCCATTCCATTCCATTCCATTCCTTTCCATTCGATTCCATTCGATTCCATTCCATTCCATTCCATTCCATTCCATTCAATTCCATTCCATTCCATTCCGTTCTACTCGGGTTCATTCGATTCCATTCCATTCCATTCCATTCTATTCCATTGAATTCCATTCCATTCCATTCCATTCCATTCCATTCCATTCCCTTCCATTCCATTCCATTCCACTCCATTCCATTCCGTTCCGTTTTACTCGGGTTGATTTCCATTCCATTCCATTCCATTCCATTCCATTCCATTCTATTGTATTGAATTCCATTCCGTTCCATTCCATTAAATTCCTATGCATTCCATTCTAGTCGGGTTGATTCCAATCCATTCCTTTCCATTCCATTCCATTCCATACCATTCCATTCCATTCCATTCCATTCCATTCCATTCCATTACATTCCGTTCTACTCGGGTTCATTCCATTCCATTCCATTCCATTCCATTCCATTCCATTCCATTCCATTCCATTCCATTCGATTCCATTCGATTCAATTCCATTCCATTCAATTCCATTCCATTCCATTCCATTCCAATCCATTCCATTCTACTCGGGTAGATTCCATTCCATTCCATTCCATTCCATGCCATTCCATTCCATTCCATTCCATTCCATTCCATTCCGTTCCATTCCATTCCATTCCATTCCATTAAGTTCTACTCGGGTTGATTCCATTCCATTCCATTCCATTCCATTCCATTCGATTTCATTCCATTCCATTCCATTCCATTCCATTCCATTCCATTCCATTCCAATCCATTCCATTCTACTCGGGTTGATTCCATTCCATTCCATTCCATTCCATTACGTTCCATTCCTTTCCATTCCATTCGGTTCCATTCGATTCCATTCGATTACATTCCATTTTAATCCATTCGATTCCATTCCGTTCCATTTCGTTCCGATCCGATCGTTCCGTTCTATTCGGGTTGATTCCATTCTATTCCACTCCATTCCATTCCATTCGATTCCATTCCATTCCATTCCATTCCATTCCATTCCATTCCATTCCATTCCATTCCATTCTATTGAATTCCATTCCATTCCATTCCATTCCATTACATTCCAATCCATTCCATTCTTCTCGGGTTGATTCCATTCCATTCCATTCCATTCCATTCCATTCCATTCCAATCCATTCCATTCTACAAGGGTTGATTCCATTCCATTCCATTCCATTCCATTCCATTCCATTCCTTTCCATTCCATTCCGTTCCATTCGATTCTTTCGATTCCATTCTATTTCACTCCATTCCATTCGATTCCATTCGATTCCATTCGATTCCATTCCATTCCATTCCATTCCATTCCATTCCATTCCATTCTATTCCATTAAATTCCATTCCATTCCATTCCATTCCATTCCATTCCATTCCATTCCATTGCATTCGATTCCATTCCATTCCATTCCATTCCATTCCATTCCATTCCGTTCTACTCGGGTTCATTCCATTCCATTCCATTCCATTCCATTCTATTCCATTGAATTCCATTCCATTCCGTTCCATTCCGTTCCATTCCATTCCATTCCATTCCATGAAGTTCTACTCGGGTTGATTCCATTCCATTCCATTCCATTCCATTCCATTCCATTCCATTCCATTCCATTCCATTCCATTCCATTCCATTCCATTCCATTCCGTTCTACTCGGGTTCATTCCATTCCATTCCATTCTATTCCATTGAATTCCATTCCATTCCGTTCCATTCCGTTCCATTCCATTCCATTCCATTCCATTCCGTTCAACTCGGGTTGATTCCATTCCATTCCATTCCATTCCATTCCATTCCATTCAATTCCATTCGATTCCATTCCATTCCATTCCATTGCATTCCATTCCATTCCATTCCAACCCATTCCATTCTACTCGGGTTGATTCCATTCCATTCCATTCCATTCCATTCCATTCCATTCCATTCCATTCCATTCCATTCCATTCCATTCCATTCCCTTCCATTCCATTCCATTCGGTACCATTCGATTCCATTCGATTCCATTCCATTTCAATCCATTACATTCCGTTCCGTTCCGTTCCGTTCCTTTCCGTTCCGTTCTATTCGGGTTGATTCCATTCTATTCCACTCCATTCCATTCGATTCCATTCGATTCCATTCGATTCCATTCGATTCCATTCCATTCCATTCCATTCCATTCCATTCCATTCCATTCCATTCCATTCCATTCCATTCCATTGCATTCGATTCCATTCCATTCCATTCCATTCCATTCCATTCCATTCCGTTCTACTCGGGTTCATTCCATTCCATTCCATTCCATTCCATTCTATTCCATTGAATTCCATTCCATTCCATTCCATTCCGTTCCATTCCATTCCATTCCATTCCATGAAGTTCTACTCGGGTTGATTCCATTCCATTCCATTCCATTCCATTCCATTCCATTCCATTCCGTTCTACTCGGGTTCATTCCATTCCATTCCATTCTATTCCATTCTATTGTATTGAATTCCATTCCATTCCATTCCATTACTTTCCTATCCATTCCATTCTACTCGGGTTCATTCCAATCCATTCCATTCCATTTCATTCCATTCCATTCCATTCCATTCCATTCCATTCCATTACATTCTATTGTATTGAATTCCATTCCATTCCATTCCATTAAATTCCTATCCATTCCGTTGTACTCGGGTTGATTCCAATCCATTCCATTCCATTCCATTCAATTCCATTCCATTCCATTCCAATCCATTCCATTCTACTCGGGTTGATTCCATTCCATTCCATTCCATTCCATTCCATTCCATTCCATTCCATTCCATTCCATTCCATTCCATTCCGTTCAACTCGGGTTGATTCCATTCCATTCCATTCCATTCCATTCGATTCCATTCAATTCCATTCGATTCCATTCCATTCCATTCCATTTCATTCCATTCCATTCCATTCCAACCCATTCCATTCTACTCGGGTTGATTCCATTCCATTCCATTCCATTCCATTCCATTCCATTCCATTCCATTCCATTCCATTCCATTCCATTCCATTCCATTCCATTCCCTTCCATTCCATTCCATTCGGTACCATTCGATTCCATTCGATTCCATTCCATTTCAATCCATTACATTCCGTTCCGTTCCGTTCCATTCCTTTCCGTTCCGTTCTATTCGGGTTGATTCCATTCTATTCCACTCCATTCCATTCGATTCCATTCGATTCCATTCGATTCCATTCCATTCCATTCCATTCCATTCCATTCCATTCCATTCTATTGTATTGAATTCCATTCCATTCCATTCCTTTAAATTCCTATCCATTCCATTCTACTCGGGTTGATTCCAATCCATTCCATTCCATTCCATTCCATTCCATTCCATTCCATTCCATTCCATTCCATTCCATTCTATTGTATTGAATTCCATTCCATTCCATTCCATTAAATTCCTATCCATTCTGTTCTACTCGGGTTGATTCCAATCCATTCCATTCCATTCCATTCAATTCCATTCCATTCCATTCCATTCCATTCCATTCCATTCCGTTCTACTCAGGTTCATTCCATTCCATTCCATTCCATTCCATTCAATTCCATTCCATTCCATTCCATTCCATTCTATTCTATTGAATTCCATTCCATTCCATTCCATTCCATTCCTATCCATTCCATTCTACTCGGGTTGATTCCATTCCATTCCATTCCATTCCATTCCATTGCGCTCTAATCGGGATCATTCCATTCGATTCCATTCCATTCCATTCCATTCCATTCCATTCCATTCCATTCCATTCCATTCCATTCCATTCCGTTCTACTCGGGTCCATTCCATTCCATTCCATTCCACTCGATTCCATTCCATTCCATTCGATTCCATTCCATTCCATTCCATTCCAATCCATTCCATTCTACTCGGGTTGATTCCATTCGATTCCATTCCATTCCATTCCATTCCATTCCATTCCCTTCCATTCCATTCCATTCGGTTCCATTCGATTCCATTCGATTCCATTCCATTTCACTCCATTCCATTCCATTCTGTTCCGTTCCGATCGATTCCATTCCGTTCTATTCGGGTTGATTCCATTCTATTCCACTCCATTCCATTCGATTCCATTCGATTCCATTCCATTCCATTCCATTCCATTCCATTCCATTCCATTCCATTATGTTCGATTCCATTTCTTTCCATTCCATTCCATTCCATTTCAATCCATTCCATTCTACTCCGGTTGATTCCTTTCCATTCCATTCCATTTCGTTCCATTCCATTCCCTTCCATTCCATTCCATTCGGTTCCATTCCATTCCATTCGATTCCATTCCATTTCACTCCATTCCATTCCATTCTGTTCCGTTCCGTTCCATTCCGTTCCGTTCTATTCGGTTTGATTCCATTCTATTCCACTCCATTCCATTCGATTCCATTCGATTCGATTCCATTCCATTCCATTCCATTCCATTCCATTCCATTCCTTTCCATTCGATTCCATTCGATTCCATTCCATTCCATTCCATTCCATTCCATTCAATTCCATTCCATTCCATTCCGTTCTACTCGGGTTCATTCGATTCCATTCCATTCCATTCCATTCTATTCCACTGAATTCCATTCCATTCCATTCCATTCCATTCCATTCCATTCCCTTCCATTCCATTCCATTCCATTCCATTCCATTCCGTTCCGTTTTACTCGGGTTGATTTCCATTCCATTACATTCCATTCCATTCCATTCCATTCTATTGTATTGAATTCCATTCCGTTCCATTCCATTAAATTCCTATCCATTCCATTCTACTCGGGTTGATTCCAATCCATTCCTTTCCATTCCATTCCATTCCATACCATTCCATTCCATTCCATTCCATTCCATTCCATTCCATTACATTCCGTTCTACTCGGGTTCATTCCATTCCATTCCATTCCATTCCATTCCATTCCATTCCATTCCATTCCATTCGATTCCATTCGATTCAATTCCATTCCATTCAATTCCATTCCATTCCATTCCTTTCCAATCCATTCCATTCTACTCGGGTAGATTCCATTCCATTCCATTCCATTCCATGCCATTCCATTCCATTCCATTCCATTCCATTCCATTCCGTTCCATTCCATTCCATTCCATTCCATTAAGTTCTACTCGGGTTGATTCCATTCCATTCCATTCCATTCCATTCCATTCCATTCGATTTCATTCCATTCCAATCCATTCCATTCCATTCCATTCCATTAAGTTCTACTCGGGTTGATTCCATTCCATTCCATTCCATTCCATTCCATTCCATTCGATTTCATTCCATTCCATTCCATTCCATTCCATTCCATTCCATTCCATTCCAATCCATTCCATTCTACTCGGGTTGATTCCATTCCATTCCATTCCATTCCATTACGTTCCATTCCTTTCCATTCCATTCGGTTCCATTCGATTCCATTCGATTACATTCCATTTCAATCCATTCGATTCCATTCCGTTCCATTTCGTTCCGATCCGATCGTTCCGTTCTATTCGGGTTGATTCCATTCTATTCCACTCCATTCCATTCCATTCGATTCCATTCCATTCCATTCCATTCCATTCCATTCCATTCCATTCCATTCCATTCCATTCCATTCCATTCCATTCCATTCTATTGAATTCCATTCCATTCCATTCCATTCCATTACATTCCAATCCATTCCATTCTTCTCGGGTTGATTCCATTCCATTCCATTCCATTCCATTCCATTCCATTCCAATCCATTCCATTCTACAAGGGTTGATTCCATTCCATTCCATTCCATTCCATTCCATTCCATTCCATTCCTTTCCATTCCATTCCGTTCCATTCGATTCTTTCGATTCCATTCTATTTCACTCCATTCCATTCGATTCCATTCGATTCCATTCGATTCCATTCCATTCCATTCAATTCCATTCCATTCCATTCCATTCCATTAAATTCCATTCCATTCCATTCCATTCCATTCCATTCCATTCCATTCCATTCCATTCCATTGCATTCGATTCCATTCCATTCCATTCCATTCCATTCCATTCCATTCCATTCCGTTCTACTCGGGTTCATTCCATTCCATTCCATTCCATTCCATTCTATTCCATTGAATTCCATTCCATTCCGTTCCATTCCGTTCCATTCCATTCCATTCCATTCCATGAAGTTCTACTCGGGTTGATTCCATTCCATTCCATTCCATTCCATTCCATTCCATTCCATTCCATTCCATTCCATTCCATTCCATTCCATTCCATTCCGTTCTACTCGGGTTCATTCCATTCCATTCCATTCTATTCCATTGAATTCCATTCCATTTCGTTCCATTCCGTTCCATTCCATTCCATTCCATTCCATTCCGTTCAACTCGGGTTGATTCCATTCCATTCCATTCCATTCCATTCCATTCCATTCCATTCAATTCCATTCGATTCCATTCCATTCCATTCCATTGCATTCCATTCCATTCCATTCCAACCCATTCCATTCTACTCGGGTTGATTCCATTCCATTCCATTCCATTCCATTCCATTCCATTCCATTCCATTCCATTCCATTCCATTCCATTCCCTTCCATTCCATTCCATTCGGTACCATTCGATTCCATTCGATTCCATTCCATTTCAATCCATTACATTCCGTTCCGTTCCGTTCCGTTCCTTTCCGTTCCGTTCTATTCGGGTTGATTCCATTCTATTCCACTCCATTCCATTCGATTCCATTCGATTCCATTCGATTCCATTCGATTCCATTCCATTCCATTCCATTCCATTCCATTCCATTCCATTCCATTCTATTCCATTAAATTCCATTCCACTCCATTCCATTCCATTCCATTCCATCCCATTCCATTCCATTCCATTGCATTCGATTCCATTGCATTCGATTCCATTCCATTCCATTCCATTCCATTCCATTCCATTCCGTTCTACTCGGGTTCATTCCATTCCATTCCATTCCATTCCATTCTATTCCATTGAATTCCATTCCATTCCATTCCATTCCGTTCCATTCCATTCCATTCCATTCCATGAAGTTCTACTCGGGTTGATTCCATTCCATTCCATTCCATTCCATTCCATTCCATTCCATTCCATTCCGTTCTACTCGGGTTCATTCCATTCCATTCCATTCTATTCCATTCTATTGTATTGAATTCCACTCCATTCCATTCCATTACTTTCCTATCCATTCCATTCTACTCTGGTTCATTCCAATCCATTCCATTCCATTTCATTCCATTCCATTCCATTCCATTCCATTCCATTCCATTACATTCTATTGTATTGAATTCCATTCCATTCCATTCCATTAAATTCCTATCCATTCCGTTGTACTCGGGTTGATTCCAATCCATTCCATTCCATTCCATTCAATTCCATTCCATTCCATTCCATTCCATTCCATCCCATTCCTTTCTACTCGGGTTCATTCCATTCCATTCCATTCCATTCCATTCAATTCCATTCCATTCCATTCCATTCCATTCCATTCCATTCCATTCCATTCCATTGAATTCCATTCCATTCCATTCCATTCCATTCCATTCCATTCCATTCCGTTTTACTCGGGTTGATTCCATTCCATTCCATTCCATCCCATTCCATTCGATTCCATTCGATTCCATTCGATTCCATTCCATTCAATTCAATTCCATTCCATTCCATTCCATTCTATTCTATTGAATTCCATTCCATTCCATTCCTATCCATTCCATTCTACTCGGGTTGATTCCATTCCATTCCATTCCATTCCATTCCATTGCGCTCTAATCGGGATCATTCCATTCGATTCCATTCCATTCCATTCCATTCCATTCCATTCCATTCCATTCCATTCCGTTCTACTCGGGTCCATTCCATTCCATTCCATTCCACTCGATGCCATTCCATTCCATTCGATTCCATTCCATTCCATTCCATTCCAATCCATTCCATTCTACTCGGGTTGATTCCATTCGATTCCATTCCATTCCATTCCATTCCATTCCATTCCATTCCATTCCATTCGGTTCCATTCGATTCCATTTGATTCCATTCCATTTCACTCCATTCCATTCCATTCTGTTCCGTTCCGTTCCATTCCGTTCCGTTCTATTCGGGTTGATTCCATTCTATTCCACTCCATTCCATTCGATTCCATTCGATTCGATTCCATTCCATTCCATTCCATTCCATTCCATTCCATTCCATTCCATTACGTTCGATTCCATTCCATTCCATTCCATTCCATTGCATTCCATTCCATTTCAATCCATTCCATTCTACTCCGTTTGATTCCTTTCCATTCCATTCCATTCCATTCCATTCCATTCCATTCCATTCCATTCCCTTCCATTCCATTCCATTCGGTTCCATTCCATTTCACTCCATTCCATTCCATTCTGTTCAGTTCCTTTCCATTCCGTTCCGTTCTATTCGGGTTGATTCCATTCTATTCCACTCCATTCCATTCGATTCCATTCGATTCGATTCCATTCCATTCCATTCCATTCCATTACATTCGATTCCATTCGATTCCATTCCATTCCGTTCCATTCCATTCCATTCAATTCCATTCCATTCCATTCCGTTCTACTCGGGTTCATTCCATTCCATTCCATTCCATTCCATTCTATTCCATTGAATTCCATTCCATTCCATTCCATTCCATTCCATTCCATTCCATTCCATTCCATTCCGTTCTACTCGGGTTGATCCAATTCCATTCCTTTCCATTCCATTCCATTCCATTCCATTGAATTCCGTTCCATTCCATTCCATTCCATTCCATTCCATTCCATTCCATTCCATTCCTTTCCGTTCTACTCGGGTTGATTTCATTCCATTCCATTCCATTCTATTCCATTCCATTCCATTCCATTCGATTCCATTCGATTCCATTCGATTCCATTCGATTCCATTCCATTCCATTCCATTCCATTCCATTCCTTTCAATTCTATTCTATTGAATTCCATTCCATTCCATTCCATTCCATTCCAATCCAATCCATTCTACTCGGGTTCACTCCATTCCAATCCATTCCATTCTATTCCATTGAATTCCATTCCATTCCATTCCATTCCATTCCATTCCATTCCATTCCATTCCATTCGATTCCATTCGATTCCATTCCATTCCATTCCATTCCATTCCATTCCATTCCAATCCATTCCATTCTACTCGGGTTGATTCCATTCCATTCCATTCCCTTCCATTCCATTCCATTCCATTCCATTCCATTCCATTCCATTCCATTCCATTCCATTCCATTCCGTTCAACTCGGGTAGATTCCATTCCATTCCATTCCCTTCCATTCGATTCCATTCAATTCCATTCGATTCCATTCCATTCCATTCCATTGCATTCCATTCCATTCCATTCCAACCCATTCCATTCTACTCGGGTTGCTTCCATTCCATTCCATTCCATTCCATTCCATTCCATTCCATTCCATTCCATTCCATTCCCTTCCATTCCATTCCATTCGGTACCATTCGATTCCATTCGATTCCATTCCATTTCAATCCATTACATTCCGTTCCGTTGCGTTCCGTTCCTTTCCGTTCCGTTCTATTCGGGTTGATTCCATTCTATTCCACTCCATTCCATTCGATTCCATTCGATTCCATTCGATTCCATTCCATTCCATTCCATTCCATTCCATTCCATTCCATTCCATTCTATTGTATTGAATTCCATTCCATTCCATTCCATTAAATTCCTATCCATTCCGTTCTACTCGGGTTCATTCCATTCCATTCCATTCAATTCCATTCCATTCCATTCCATTCCAATCCATTCCATTCTACTCGGGTAGATTCCATTCCATTCCATTCCATTCCATGCCATTCCATTCCATTCCATTCCATTCCATTCCGTTCCATTCCATTCCATTCCATTCCATTAAGTTCTACTCGGGTTGATTCCATTCCATTCCATTCCATTCCATTCGATTCCATTCCATTCCATTCCATTCCATTCCATTACATTCCAATCCATGCCATTCTACTCGGGTTGATTCCATTCCATTCCATTCCATTCCATTACGTTCCATTCCATTCCATTCCATTCGGTTCCATTCGATTCCATTCGATTACATTCCATTTCAATCCATTCGATTCCATTCCGTTCCGTTTCGTTCCGCTCCGATCGTTCCATTCTATTCGGGTTGATTCCATTCTATTCCACTCCATTCCATTCGATTCCTTTCCATTCCATTCGATTCCATTCCATTCCATTCCATTCCATTCCATTCCATTCCATTCCATTCCATTCTATTCTATTGAATTCCATTCCATTCCATTCCATTCCATTCCATTCCATTCCATTCCAATCCATTCCATTCTTCTCGGGTTGATTCCATTCCATTCCATTCCATTCCATTCCATTCCATTCCATTCCATTCCATTCCAATCCATTCCATTCTACTCGGGTTGATTCCATTCCATTCCATTCCATTCCATTCCATTCCATTCCATTCCCTTCCTTTCCATTCCATTCGGTTCCATTCGATTCTTTCGATTCCATTCTATTTCACTCCATTGCATTCGATTCCATTCGATTCCATTCGATTCCATTCAATTCCATTCCATTCCATTCCATTCCATTCTATTCCATTAAATTCCATTCCATTCCATTCCATTCCATTCCATTCCATTCCATTCCATTCCATTCCATTCCATTCCATTGCATTCGATTCCATTCCATTCCATTCCATTCCATTCCATTCCATTCCATTCGATTCCATTCGATTCCATTCCATTCCCTTCCATTCCATTCAATTCCATTCGATTCCATTCCATTCCATTCCATTCCATTCCATTCCATTAAATTCCATTCTATTGTATTGAATTCCATTCCATTCCATTCCATTAAATTCCTATCCATTCCGTTCTACTCGGGTTCATTCCATTCCATTCCATTCAATTCCATTCCATTCCATTCCATTCCAATCCATTCCATTCTACTCGGGTAGATTCCATTCCATTCCATTCCATTCCATGCCATTCCATTCCATTCCATTCCATTCCATTCCGTTCCATTCCATTCCATTCCATTCCATTAAGTTCTACTCGGGTTGATTCCATTCCATTCCATTCCATTCCATTCGATTCCATTCCATTCCATTCCATTCCATTCCATTACATTCCAATCCATGCCATTCTACTCGGGTAGATTCCATTCCATTCCATTCCATTCCATTCCATTCCATTGCATTCGATTCCAGTAGATTCCATTCCATTCCATTCCATTCCATTCCAATCCATTCCATTCTACTCGGGTAGATTCCATTCCATTCCATTCCATTCCATTCTATTCCATTGCATTCGATTCCATTCCATTGCATTCCATTCCATTCCATTCCATTCCATTCCATTCCATTCCATTCCATTCGATTCCTTTCCATTCCCTTCCATTCCATTCAATTCCATTCGATTCCATTCCATTCCATTCCATTCCATTCCATTCCATTCCATTCCATTCCATTCCATTCTATTGTATTGAATTCCATTCCATTCCATTCCATTAAATTCCTATCCATTCCGTTCTACTCGGGTTCATTCCATTCCATTCCATTCAATTCCATTCCATTCCATTCCATTCCAATCCATTCCATTCTACTCGGGTAGATTCCATTCCATTGCATTCCATTCCATGCCATTCCATTCCATTCCATTCCATTCCATTCCGTTCCATTCCATTCCATTCCATTCCATTAAGTTCTACTCGGGTTGATTCCATTCCATTCCATTCCATTCCATTCGATTCCATTCCATTCCATTCCATTCCATTCCATTACATTCCAATCCATGCCATTCTACTCGGGTTGATTCCATTCCATTCCATTCCATTCCATTACGTTCCATTCCATTCCATTCCATTCGGTTCCATTCGATTCCATTCGATTACATTCCATTTCAATCCATTCGATTCCATTCCGTTCCGTTTCGTTCCGCTCCGATCGTTCCATTCTATTCGGGTTGATTCCATTCTATTCCACTCCATTCCATTCGATTCCTTTCCATTCCATTCGATTCCATTCCATTCCATTCCATTCCATTCCATTCCATTCCATTCCATTCCATTCTATTCTATTGAATTCCATTCCATTCCATTCCATTCCATTCCATTCCATTCCAATCCATTCCATTCTTCTCGGGTTGATTCCATTCCATTCCATTCCATTCCATTCCATTCCATTCCATTCCATTCCATTCCAATCCATTCCATTCTACTCGGGTTGATTCCATTCCATTCCATTCCATTCCATTCCATTCCATTCCATTCCCTTCCTTTCCATTCCATTCGGTTCCATTCGATTCTTTCGATTCCATTCTATTTCACTCCATTGCATTCGATTCCATTCGATTCCATTCGATTCCATTCTATTCCATTCCATTCCATTCCATTCCATTCCATTCCATTCCATTCTATTCCATTAAATTCCATTCAATTCCATTCCATTCCATTCCATTCCATTCCATTCCATTCCATTCCATTCCATTGCATTCGATTCCATTCCATTCCATTCCATTCCATTCCATTCCATTCCATTCCATTCCATTCGATTCCATTCGATTCCATTCCATTCCCTTCCATTCCATTCAATTCCATTCGATTCCATTCCATTCCATTCCATTCGATTCCATTTGATTCCATTCCATTCCATTCCATTCCATTCCATTCAATTCCATTCCATTCCATGCCGTTCTACTCGTGTTCATTCCATTCCATTCCATTCCATTCCATTCTATTCTATTGAATTCCATTCCATTCCATTCCATTCCATTCCATTCCATTCCATTCCATTCCATTCCATTCCATTCAATTCCATTTCATTCCGTTCTACTCGGGTTGATCCAATTCCATTCCTTTCCATTCCATTCCATTCCATTCCATTGAATTCCGTTCCATTCCATTCCATTCCATTCCATTCCATTCCTTTCCGTTCTACTCGGGTTGATTTCATTCCATTCCATTCCATTCTATTCCATTCCATTCCATTCCATTCTATTCCATTCCATTCCATTCCATTCCATTCCATGCCATTCCATTCCATTCCATTCCATTAAGTTCTACTCGGGTTGATTCCATTCCATTCCATTCCATTCCATTCCATTCCATTCGATTTCATTCCATTCCATTCCATTCCATTCCATTCCATTCCAATCCATTCCATTCTACTCGGGTTGATTCCATTCCATTCCATTCCATTCCATTACGTTCCATTCCTTTCCATTCCATTCGGTTCCATTCGATTCCATTCGATTACATTCCATTTCAATCCATTCGATTCCATTCCGTTCCGTTTCGTTCCGCTCCGATCGTTCCATTCTATTCGGGTTGATTCCATTCTATTCCACTCCATTCCATTCGATTCCATTCCATTCCATTCGATTCCATTCCATTCCATTCCATTCCATTCCATTCCATTCCATTCCATTCTATTCTATTGAATTCCATTCCATTCCATTCCATTCCATTACATTCCAATCCATTCCATTCTTCTCGGGTTGATTCCATTCCATTCCATTCCATTCCATTCCATTCCATTCCATTCCAATCCATTCCATTCTACTCGGGTTGATTCCATTCCATTCCATTCCATTCCATTCCATTCCATTCCATTCCATTCCATTCCATTCCTTTCCATTCCATTCCGTTCCATTCGATTCTTTCGATTCCATTCTATTTCACTCCATTCCATTCGATTCCATTCGATTCCATTCGATTCCATTCCATTCCATTCCATTCCATTCCATTCCATTCCATTCCATTCCATTCTATTCCATTAAATTCCATTCCATTCCATTCCATTCCATTCCATTCCATTCCATTCCATTCCATTCCATTCCATTGCATTCGATTCCATTCCATTCCATTCCATTCCATTCCATTCCATTCCGTTCTACTCGGGTTCATTCCATTCCATTCCATTCCATTCCATTCTATTCCATTGAATTCCATTCCATTCCGTTCCATTCCGTTCAATTCCATTCCATTCCATTCCATGAAGTTCTACTCGGGTTGATTCCATTCCATTCCATTCCATTCCATTCCATTCCATTCCATTCCATTCCATTCCATTCCATTCCAATCCATTCCATTCCATTCCGTTCTACTCGGGTTCATTCCATTCCATTCCATTCTATTCCATTGAATTCCATTCCATTCCGTTCCATTCCGTTCCATTCCATTCCATTCCATTCCATTAAGTTCTACTCGGGTTGATTCCATTCCATTCCATTCCATTCCATTCCATTCGATTCCATTCGATTCCATTCGATTCCATTCCATTCCATTCCCTTCCATTCCATTCCAATCCATTCCATTCTACTCGGGTTGATTCCATTCCATTCCATTCCATTCCATTCCATTCCATTCCATTCCATTCCATTCCATTCCATTCCATTCCGTTCAACTCGGGTTGATTCCATTCCATTCCATTCCATTCCATTCCATTCCATTCCATTCCATTCAATTAAATTCGATTCCATTCCATTCCATTCCATTGCATTCCATTCCATTCCATTCCAACCCATTCCATTCTACTCGGGTTGATTCCATTCCATTCCATTCCATTCCATTCCATTCCATTCCATTCCATTTCATTCCATTCCATTCCCTTCCATTCCATTCCATTCGGTACCATTCGATTCCATTCGATTCCATTCCATTTCAATCCATTACATTCCGTTCCGTTCCATTCCGTTCCTTTCCGTTCCGTTCTATTCGGGTTGATTCCATTCTATTCCACTCCATTGCATTCGATTCCATTCGATTCCATTCGATTCCATTCGATTCGATTCCATTCCATTCCATTCCATTCCATTCCATTCCATTCCATTCCATTAAATTCCATTCCATTCCATTCCATTCCATTCCATTCCATTCCATTCCATTCCATTCCATTCCATTCCATTGCATTCGATTCCATTCCATTCCATTCCATTCCATTCCATTCCATTCCATTCCATTCCATTCCATTCCATTCCGTTCTACTCGGGTTCATTCCATTCCATTCCATTCCATTCCATTCTATTCCATTGAATTCCATTCCATTCCATTCCATTCCGTTCCATTCCATTCCATTCCATTCCATGAAGTTCTACTCGGGTTGATTCCATTCCATTCCATTCCATTCCATTCCATTCCATTCCATTCCGTTCTACTCGGGTTCATTCCATTCCATTCCATTATATTCCATTCTATTGTATTGAATTCCATTCCATTCCATTCCATTACTTTCCTATCCATTCCATTCTACTCGGGTTCATTCCAATCCATTCCATTCCATTTCATTCCATTCCATTCCATTCCATTCCATTCCATTCTATTGTATTGAATTCCATTCCGTTCCATTCCATTAAATTCCTATCCATTCCATTCTACTCGGGTTGATTCCAATCCATTCCTTTCCATTCCATTCCATTCCATACCATTCCATTCCATTCCATTCCATTCCATTCCATTCCATTCCATTCCGTTCTACTCGGGTTCATTCCATTCCATTCCATTCCATTCCATTCCATTCCATTCCATTCCATTCCATTCCATTCCATTCCATTCGATTCCATTCGATTCAATTCCATTCCATTCAATTCCATTCCATTCCATTCCATTCCAATCCATTCCATTCTACTCGGGTAGATTCCATTCCATTCCATTCCATTCCATGCCATTCCATTCCATTCCATTCCATTCCATTCCATTCCGTTCCATTCCATTCCATTCCATTCCATTAAGTTCTACTCGGGTTGATTCCATTCCATTCCATTCCATTCCATTCCATTCGATTTCATTCCATTCCATTCCATTCCATTCCATTCCATTCCATTCCATTCCATTCCATTCCATTCCAATCCATTCCATTCTACTCGGGTTGATTCCATTCCATTCCATTCCATTCCATTACGTTCCATTCCTTTCCATTCCATTCGGTTCCATTCGATTCCATTCGATTACATTCCATTTCAATCCATTCGATTCCATTCCGTTCCATTTCGTTCCGATCCGATAGTTCCGTTCTATTCGGGTTGATTCCATTCTATTCCACTCCATTCCATTCGATTCCATTCCATTCCATTCGATTCCATTCCATTCCATTCCATTCCATTCCATTCCATTCCATTCCATTCCATTCCATTCTATTCTATTGAATTCCATTCCATTCCATTCCATTCCATTACATTCCAATCCATTCCATTCTTCTCGGGTTGATTCCATTCCATTCCATTCCATTCCATTCCATTCCATTCCAATCCATTCCATTCTACTCGGGTTGATTCCATTCCATTCCATTCCATTCCATTCCATTCCATTCCATTCCATTCCTTTCCATTCCATTCCGTTCCATTCGATTCTTTCGATTCCATTCTATTTCACTCCATTCCATTCGATTCCATTCGATTCCATTCGATTCCATTCCATTCCATTCCATTCCATTCCATTCCATTCTATTCCATTAAATTCCATTCCATTCCATTCCATTCCATTCCATTCCATTCCATTCCATTCCATTCCATTCCATTGCATTCGATTCCATTCCATTCCATTCCATTCCATTCCATTCCATTCCATTCCGTTCTACTCGGGTTCATTCCATTCCATTCCATTCCATTCCATTCTATTCCATTGAATTCCATTCCATTCCGTTCCATTCCGTTCCATTCCATTCCATTCCATTCCATGAAGTTCTACTCGGGTTGATTCCATTCCATTCCATTCCATTCCATTCCATTCCATTCCATTCCATTCCATTCCATTCCATTCCATTCCATTCCATTCCATTCCGTTCTACTCGGGTTCATTCCATTCCATTCCCTTCTATTCCATTGAATTCCATTCCATTCCGTTCCATTCCGTTCCATTCCATTCCATTCCATTCCATTAAGTTCTACTCGGGTTGATTCCATTCCATTCCATTCCATTCCATTCCATTCCATTCGATTCCATTCGATTCCATTCGATTCCATTCGATTCCATTCCCTTCCATTCCATTCCAATCCATTCCATTCTACTCGGGTTGATTCCATTCCATTCCATTCCATTCCATTCCATTCCATTCCATTCCATTCCATTCAACTCGGGTTGATTCCATTCCATTCCATTCCATTCCATTCCATTCCATTCAATTCCATTCGATTCCATTCCATTCCATTCCATTGCATTCCATTCCATTCCATTCCAACCCATTCCATTCTACTCGGGTTGATTCCATTCCATTCCATTCCATTCCATTCCATTCCATTCCATTCCATTCCATTCCATTCCATTTCATTCCATTCCATTCCATTCCATTCGGTACCATTCGATTCCATTCGATTCCATTCCATTTCAATCCATTAAATTCCGTTCCGTTCCGTTCCGTTCCTTTCCGTTCCGTTCTATTCGGGTTGATTCCATTCTATTCCACTCCATTCCATTCGATTCCATTCGATTCCATTCGATTCCATTCGATTCCATTCGATTCCATTCCATTCCATTCCATTCCATTCCATTCCATTCCATTCTATTCCATTAAATTCCATTCCATTCCATTCCATTCCATTCCATTCCATTCCATTCCATTCCATTCCATTCCATTGCATTCGATTCCATTCCATTCCATTCCATTCCATTCCATTCCATTCCGTTCTACTCGGGTTCATTCCATTCCATTCCATTCCATTCCATTCTATTCCATTGAATTCCATTCCATTCCATTCCATTCCGTTCCATTCCATTCCATTCCATTCCATGAAGTTCTACTCGGGTTGATTCCATTCCATTCCATTCCATTCCATTCCATTCCATTCCATTCCATTCCATTCCGTTCTACTCGGGTTCATTCCATTCCATTCCATTCTATTCCATTCTATTGTATTGAATTCCATTCCATTCCATTCCATTACTTTCCTATCCATTCCATTCTACTCGGGTTCATTCCAATCCATTCCATTCCATTTCATTCCATTCCATTCCATTCCATTCCATTCCATTCCATTCCATTCTATTGTATTGAATTCCATTCCATTCCATTCCATTAAATTCCTATCCATTCCGTTCTACTCGGGTTGATTCCAATCCATTCCATTCCATTCCATTCAATTCCATTCCATTCCATTCCATTCCATTCCATCCCATTCGGTTCTACTCGGGTTCATTCCATTCCATTCCATTCCATTCCATTCAATTCCATTCCATTCCATTCCATTCCATTCCATTCCATTCCATTCCATTCCATTGAATTCCATTCCATTCCATTCCATTCCATTCCATTCCATTCCATTCCGTTTTACTCGGGTTGATTCCATTCCATTCCATTCCATCCCATTCCATTCGATTCCATTCGATTCCATTCGATTCCATTCCATTCAATTCAATTCCATTCCATTCCATTCCATTCTATTCTATTGAATTCCATTCCATTCCATTCCATTCCATTCCTATCCATTCCATTCTACTCGGGTTGATTCCATTCCATTCCATTCCATTCCATTCCATTGCGCTCTAATCGGGATCATTCCATTCGATTCCATTCCATTCCATTCCATTTCATTCCATTCCATTCCATTCCATTCCATTCCGTTCTACTCGCGTCCATTCCATTCCATTCCATTCCACTCGATTCCATTCCATTCCATTCGATTCCATTCCATTCCATTCCATTCCAATCCATTCCATTCTACTCGGGTTGATTCCATTCGATTCCATTCCATTCCATTCCATTCCATTCCCTTCCATTCCATTCCATTCGGTTCCATTCGATTCCATTTGATTCCATTCCATTTCACTCCATTCCATTCCATTCTGTTCCGTTCCGTTCCATTCCGTTCCGTTCTATTCGGGTTGATTCCATTCTATTCCACTCCATTCCATTCGATTCCATTCGATTCGATTCCATTCCATTCCATTCCATTCCATTCCATTACGTTCGATTCCATTCCATTCCATTCCATTCCATTCCATTCCATTCCATTCCATTTCAATCCATTCCATTCCATTCCATTACGTTCGATTCCATTCCATTCCATTCCATTCCATTCCATTCCATTCCATTCCATTTCAATCCATTCCATTCTACTCCGGTTGATTCCTTTCCATTCCATTCCATTCCATTCCATTCCATTCCATTCCATTCCCTTCCATTCCATTCCATTCGGTTCCATTCCATTCCATTCGATTCCATTCCATTTCACTCCATTCCATTCCATTCTGTTCAGTTCCGTTCCATTCCGTTCCGTTCTATTCGGGTTGATTCCATTCTATTCCACTCCATTCCATTCGATTCCATTCGATTCGATTCCATTCCATTCCATTCCATTCCATTACATTCGATTCCATTCGATTCCATTCCATTCCGTTCCATTCCATTCCATGCAATTCCATTCCATTCCATTCCGTTCTACTCGGGTTCATTCCATTCCATTCCATTCCATTCCATTCTATTCCATTGAATTCCATTCCATTCCATTCCATTCCATTCCATTCCATTCCATTCCATTCCGTTCTACTCGGGTTGATCCAATTCCATTCCTTTCCATTCCATTCCATTCCATTCCATTGAATTCCGTTCCATTCCATTCCATTCCATTCCATTCCATTCCATTCCTTTCCGTTCTACTCGGGTTGATTTCATTCCATTCCATTCCATTCTATTCCATTCCATTCCATTCCATTCGATTCCATTCGATTCCATTCGATTCCATTCGATTCCATTCCATTCCATTCCATTCCATTCCATTCCTTTCAATTCTATTCTATTGAATTCCATTCCATTCCATTCCATTCCAATCCAATCCATTCTACTCGGGTTCACTCCATTCCAATCCATTCCATTCTATTCCATTGAATTCCATTCCATTCCATTCCATTCCATTCCATTCCATTCCATTCGATTCCATTCGATTCCATTCCATTCCGTTCCATTCCATTCCATTCCAATCCATTCCATTCTACTCGGGTTGATTCCATTCCATTCCATTCCATTCCATTCCATTCCATTCCATTCCATTCCAACCCATTCCATTCTACTCGGGTTGCTTCCGTTCCATTCCATTCCCTTCCATTCGATTCCATTCAATTCCATTCGATTCCATTCCATTCCATTCCATTGCATTCCATTCCATTCCATTCCAACCCATTCCATTCTACTCGGGTTGCTTCCGTTCCATTCCATTCCATTCCATTCCATTCCATTCCATTCCATTCCATTCCATTCCCTTCCATTCCATTCCATTCGGTACCATTCGATTCCATTCGATTCCATTCCATTTCAATCCATTACATTCCGTTCCGTTGCGTTCCGTTCCTTTCCGTTCCGTTCTATTCGGGTTGATTCCATTCTATTCCACTCCATTCCATTCGATTCCATTCGATTCCATTCGATTCCATTCCATTCCATTCCATTCCATTCCATTCCATTCCATTCTATTGTATTGAATTCCATTCCATTCCATTCCATTAAATTCCTATCCATTCCGTTCTACTCGGGTTCATTCCATTCCATTCCATTCAATTCCATTCCATTCCATTCCATTCCAATCCATTCCATTCTACTCGGGTAGATTCCATTCCATTCCATTCCATTCCATGCCATTCCATTCCATTCCATTCCATTCCATTCCGTTCCATTCCATTCCATTCCATTCCGTTAAGTTCTACTCGGGTTGATTCCATTCCATTCCATTCCATTCCATTCGATTCCATTCCATTCCATTCCATTCCATTCCATTACATTCCAATCCATGCCATTCTACTCGGGTTGATTCCACTCCATTCCATTCCATTCCATTACGTTCCATTCCATTCCATTCCATTCGGTTCCATTCGATTCCATTCGATTACATTCCATTTCAATCCATTCGATTCCATTCCGTTCCGTTTCGTTCCGCTCCGATCGTTCCATTCTATTCGGGTTGATTCCATTCTATTCCACTCCATTCCATTCGATTCCTTTCCATTCCATTCGATTCCATTCCATTCCATTCCATTCCATTCCATTCCATTCCATTCCATTCCATTCTATTCTATTGAATTCCATTCCATTCCATTCCATTCCATTCCATTCCAATCCATTCCATTCTTCTCGGGTTGATTCCATTCCATTCCATTCCATTCCATTCCATTCCATTCCATTCCATTCCATTCCATTCCAATCCATTCCATTCTACTCGGGTTGATTCCATTCCATTCCATTCCATTCCATTCCATTCCATTCCATTCCATTCCATTCCCTTCCTTTCCATTCCATTCGGTTCCATTCGATTCTTTCTATTCCATTCTATTTCACTCCATTGCATTCGATTCCATTCGATTCCATTCCATTCCATTCCATTCCATTCCATTCCATTCCATTCCATTCCATTCTATTCCATTAAATTCCATTCCATTCCATTCCATTCCATTCCATTCCATTCCATTCCATTCCATTCCATTGCATTCGATTCCATTCCATTCCATTCCATTCCATTCCATTCCATTCCATTCCATTCCATTCGATTCCATTCGATTCCATTCTATTCCCTTCCATTCCATTCAATTCCATTCGATTCCATTCCATTCCATTCCATTCGATTCCATTTGATTCCATTCCATTCCATTCCATTCCATTCCATTCAATTCCATTCCATTCCATGCCGTTCTACTCGTGTTCATTCCATTCCATTCCATTCCATTCCATTCTATTCTATTGAATTCCATTCCATTCCATTCCATTCCATTCCATTCCATTCCATTCCATTCCATTCCATTCCATTTCATTCCGTTCTACTCGGGTTGATCCAATTCCATTCCTTTCCATTCCATTCCATTCCATTCCATTGAATTCCGTTCCATTCCATTCCATTCCATTCCATTCCATTCCATTCCTTTCCGTTCTACTCGGGTTGATTTCATTCCATTCCATTCCATTCTATTCCATTCCATTCCATTCCATTCTATTCCATTCCATTCCATTCAATTCCATTCCATGCCATTCCATTCCATTCCATTCCATTCCATTCCATTCCGTTCCATTCCATTCCATTCCATTCCATTAAGTTCTACTCGGGTTGATTCCATTCCATTCCATTCCATTCCATTCCATTCCATTCGATTCCATTCCATTCCATTCCATTCCATTCCATTCCATTCCAATCCATTCCATTCTACTCAGGTTGATTCCATTCCATTCCATTCCATTCCATTACGTTCCATTCCTTTCCATTCCATTCGGTTCCATTCGATTCCATTCGATTACATTCCATTTCAATCCATTCGATTCCATTCCGTTCCGTTTCGTTCCGCTCCGATCGTTCCGTTCTATTCGGGTTGATTCCATTCTATTCCACTCCATTCCATTCGATTCCATTCCATTCCATTCGATTCCATTCCATTCCATTCCATTCCATTCCATTCCATTCTATTCTATTGAATTCCATTCCATTCCATTCCATTCCATTACATTCCAATCCATTCCATTCTTCTCGGGTTGATTCCATTCCATTCCATTCCATTCCATTCCATTCCATTCCAATCCATTCCATTCTACTCGGGTTGATTCCATTCCATTCCATTCCATTCCATTCCATTCCATTCCTTTCCATTCCATTCGGTTCCATTCGATTCTTTCGATTCCATTCTATTTCACTCCATTCCATTCGATTCCATTCGATTCCATTCGATTCCATTCCATTCCATTCCATTCCATTCCATTCCATTCCATTCCATTCCATTCTATTCCAT
The DNA here is from genome assembly GCF_029281585.2 of Gorilla gorilla gorilla. Lineage (NCBI taxonomy): Eukaryota > Metazoa > Chordata > Mammalia > Primates > Hominidae > Gorilla > Gorilla gorilla. The sequence continues at coordinate 15,198,782 of NC_073241.2, forward strand.
TAAATTCCATTCCATTCCATTCCATTCCATTCCATTCCATTCCATTCCATTCCATTCCATTGCATTCGATTCCATTCCATTCCATTCCATTCCATTCCATTCCATTCCATTCCGTTCTACTCGGGTTCATTCCATTCCATTCCATTCCATTCCATTCTATTCCATTGAATTCCATTCCATTCCGTCCATTCCGTTCAATTCCATTCCATTCCATTCCATGAAGTTCTACTCGGGTTGATTCCATTCCATTCCATTCCATTCCATTCCATTCCATTCCATTCCATTCCATTCCATTCCATTCCATTCCATTCCAATCCATTCCATTCCATTCCGTTCTACTCGGGTTCATTCCATTCCATTCCATTCTATTCCATTGAATTCCATTCCATTCCGTTCCATTCCGTTCCATTCCATTCCATTCCATTCCATTAAGTTCTACTCGGGTTGATTCCATTCCATTCCATTCCATTCCATTCCATTCCATTCGATTCCATTCGATTCCATTCGATTCCATTCCATTCCATTCCCTTCCATTCCATTCCAATCCATTCCATTCTACTCGGGTTGATTCCATTCCATTCCATTCCATTCCATTGCATTCCATTCCATTCCATTCCATTCCATTCCGTTCAACTCGGGTTGATTCCATTCCATTCCATTCCATTCCATTCCATTCCATTCCATTCCATTCCACTCCATTCCATTTCATTCCATTCCATTCCCTTCCTTTCCATTCCATTCGGTACCATTCGATTCCATTCGATTCCATTCCATTTCAATCCATTACATTCCGTTCCGTTCCGTTCCGTTCCTTTCCGTTCCGTTCTATTCGGGTTGATTCCATTCTATTCCACTCCATTGCATTCGATTCCATTCGATTCCATTCGATTCCATTCGATTCCATTCCATTCCATTCCATTCCATTCCATTCCATTCCATTCCATTCCATTCTATTCCATTAAATTCCATTCCATTCCATTCCATTCCATTCCATTCCATTCCATTCCATTCCATTCCATTGCATTCGATTCCATTCCATTCCATTCCATTCCATTCCATTCCATTCCATTCCGTTCTACTCGGGTTCATTCCATTCCATTCCATTCCATTCCATTCTATTCCATTGAATTCCATTCCATTCCATTCCATTCCGTTCCATTCCATTCCATTCCATTCCATGAAGTTCTACTCGGGTTGATTCCATTCCATTCCATTCCATTCCATTCCATTCCATTCCATTCCGTTCTACTCGGGTTCATTCCATTCCATTCCATTCTATTCCATTCTATTGTATTGAATTCCATTCCATTCCATTCCATTACTTTCCTATCCATTCCATTCTACTCGGGTTCATTCCAATCCATTCCATTCCATTTCATTTCATTCCATTCCATTCCATTCCATTCCATTCCATTCCATTCCATTCCATTCTATTGTATTGAATTCCATTCCTTTCCATTCCATTAAATTCCTATCCATTCCGTTCTACTCGGGTTGATTCCAATCCATTCCATTCCATTCCATTCAATTCCATTCCATTCCATTCCATTCCATTCCATCCCATTCCGTTCTACTCGTGTTCATTCCATTCCATTCCATTCCATTCCATTCAATTCCATTCCATTCCATTCCATTCCATTCCATTCCATTCCATTCCATTGAATTCCATTCCAATCCATTCCATTCCATTCCATTCCATTCCATTCCGTTTTACTCGGGTTGATTCCATTCCATTCCATTCCATCCCATTCCATTCGATTCCATTCGATTCCATTCGATTCCATTCCATTCAATTCAATTCCATTCCATTCCATTCCATTCTATTCTATTGAATTCCATTCCATTCCATTCCATTCCATTCCTATCCATTCCATTCTACTCGGGTTGATTACATTCCATTCCATTCCATTCCATTCCATTGCGCTCTAATCGGGATCATTCCATTCGATTCCATTCCATTCCATTCCATTCCATTCCATTCCATTCCATTCCATTCCGTTCTACTCGGGTCCATTCCATTCCATTCCATTCCACTCGATTCCATTCCATTCCATTCGATTCCATTCCATTCCATTCCATTCCAATCCATTCCATTCTACTCGGGTTGATTCCATTCGATTCCATTCCATTCCATTCCATTCCATTCCCTTCCATTCCATTCCATTCGGTTCCATTCGATTCCATTCGATTCCATTCCATTTCACTCCATTCCATTCCATTCTGTTCCGTTCCGTTCCATTCCGTTCCGTTCTATTCGGGTTGATTCCATTCTATTGCACTCCATTCCATTCGATTCCATTCGATTCGATTCCATTCCATTCCATTCCATTCCATTCCATTCCATTCCATTCCATTACGTTCGATTCCATTCCATTCCATTCCATTCCATTCCATTCCATTCCATTCCATTTCAATCCATTCCATTCTACTCCGGTTGATTCCTTTCCATTCCATTCCATTCCATTCCATTCCATTCCATTCCATTCCCTTCCATTCCATTCCATTCGGTTCCATTCCATTCCATTCGATTCCATTCCATTTCACTCCATTCCATTCCATTCTGTTCAGTTCCGTTCCATTCCGTTCCGTTCTATTCGGGTTGATTCCATTCTATTCCACTCCATTCCATTCGATTCCATTCGATTCGATTCCATTCCATTCCATTCCATTCCATTCCATTCCATTCCATTCCATTCCATTCCATTACATTCGATTCCATTCGATTCCATTCCATTCCGTTCCATTCCATTCCATTCAATTCCATTCCATTCCATTCCGTTCTACTCGGGTTCATTCCATTCCATTCCATTCCATTCCATTCCATTCCATTCCATTCCATTCCATTCCATTCCATTCCGTTCTACTCGGGTTGATCCAATTCCATTCCTTTCCATTCCATTCCATTCCATTCCATTGAATTCCGTTCCATTCCATTCCATTCCATTCCATTCCATTCCATTCCATTCCTTTCCGTTCTACTCGGGTTGATTTCATTCCATTCCATTCCATTCTATTCCATTCCATTCCATTCCATTCCATTCCATTCGATTCCATTCGATTCCATTCGATTCCATTCCATTCCATTCCATTCCATTCCATTCCTTTCAATTCTATTCTATTGAATTCCATTCCATTCCATTCCATTCCATTCCAATCCAATCCATTCTACTCGGGTTCACTCCATTCCAATCCATTCCATTCTATTCCATTGAATTCCATTCCATTCCATTCCATTCCATTCCATTCCATTCCATTCCATTCCATTCCATTCCATTCCATTCCATTCCATTTCGTTCAACTCGGGTTGATTCCATTCCATTCCATTCCATTCCATTCGATTCCATTCAATTCCATTCGATTCCATTCCATTCCATTCCATTGCATTCCATTCCATTCCATTCCAACCCATTCCATTCTACTCGGGTTGCTTCCATTCCATTCCATTCCATTCCATTCCATTCCATTCCATTCCATTCCATTCCCTTCCATTCCATTCCATTCGGTACTATTCGATTCCATTCGATTCCATTCCATTTCAATCCATTACATTCCGTTCCGTTGCGTTCCGTTCCTTTCCGTTCCGTTCTATTCGGGTTGATTCCATTCTATTCCACTCCATTCCATTCGATTCCATTCGATTCCATTCGATTCCATTCCATTCCATTCCATTCCATTCTGTTGTATTGAATTCCATTCCATTCCATTCCATTAAATTCCTATCCATTCCGTTCTACTCGGGTTCATTCCATTCCATTCCATTCAATTCCATTCCATTCCATTCCATTGCAATCCATGCCATTCTACTCGGGTAGATTCCATTCCATTCCATTCCATTCCATGCCATTCCATTCCATTCCATTCCATTCCATTCCGTTCCATTCCATTCCATTCCATTCCATTAATTTCTACTCGGGTTGATTCCATTCCATTCCATTCCATTCCATTCGATTCCATTCCATTCCATTCCATTCCATTCCATTACATTCCAATCCATTCCATTCTACTCGGGTTGATTCCATTCCATTCCATTCCATTCCATTACGTTCCATTCCATTCCATTCCATTCGGTTCCATTCGATTCCATTCGATTACATTCCATTTCAATCCATTCGATTCCATTCCGTTCCGTTTCGTTCCGCTCCGATCGTTCCGTTCTATTCGGGTTGATTCCATTCTATTCCACTCCATTCCATTCGATTCCTTTCCATTCCATTCGATTCCATTCCATTCCATTCCATTCCATTCCATTCCATTCCATTCCATTCCATTCCATTCTATTCTATTGAATTCCATTCCATTCCATTCCATTCCATTCCATTCCAATCCATTCCATTCTTCTCTGGTTGATTCCATTCCATTCCATTCCATTCCATTCCATTCCATTCCATTCCATTCCATTCCATTCCATTCCATTCCAATCCATTCCATTCTACTCGGGTTGATTCCATTCCATTCCATTCCATTCCATTCCATTCCATTCCATTCCATTCCCTTCCTTTCCATTCCATTCGGTTCCATTCGATTCTTTCGATTCCATTCTATTTCACTCCATTGCATTCGATTCCATTCGATTCCATTCGATTCCATTCCATTCCATTCCATTCCATTCCATTCCATTTTATTCCATTAAATTCCATTCCATTCCATTCCATTCCATTCCATTCCATTCCATTCCATTCCATTGCATTCGATTCCATTCCATTCCATTCCATTCCATTCCATTCCATTCGATTCCATTCGATTCCATTCCATTCCCTTCCATTCCATTCAATTCCATTCGATTCCATTCCATTCCATTCCATTCGATTCCATTCGATTCCATTCCATTCCATTCCATTCCATTCCATTCAATTCCATTCCATTCCATGCCGTTCTACTCGTGTTCATTCCATTCCATTCCATTCCATTCCATTCTATTCCATTGAATTCCATTCCATTCCATTCCATTCCATTCCATTCCATTCCATTCCATTCCATTCCATTCCATTCCATTCCATTCCGTTCTACTCGGGTTGATCCAATTCCATTCCTTTCCATTCCATTCCATACCATTCCATTGAATTCCGTTCCATTCCATTCCATTCCATTCCATTCCTTTCCGTTCTACTCGGGTTGATTTCATTCCATTCCATTCCATTCTATTCCATTCCATTCCATTCCATTCGATTCCATTCGATTCCATTCGATTCCATTCGATTCCATTCCATTCCCTTCCATTCCATTCCATTCGTTACCATTCGATTCCATTCGATTCCATTCCATTTCAATCCATTACATTCCGTTCCGTTCCGTTCCGTTCCTTTCCGTTCCGTTCTATTCGGGTTGATTCCATTCTATTCCACTCCATTGCATTCGATTCCATTCGATTCCATTCGATTCCATTCGATTCCATTCCATTCCATTCCATTCCATTCCATTCCATTCCATTCCATTCCATTCCATTAAATTCCATTCCACTCCATTCCATTCCATTCCATTCCATTCCATTCCATTCCATTCCATTCCATTGCATTCGATTCCATTCCATTCCATTCCATTCCATTCCATTCCATTCCATTCCATTCCATTCCGTTCTACTCGGGTTCATTCCATTCCATTCCATTCCATTCCATTCTATTCCATTGAATTCCATTCCATTCCATTCCATTCCGTTCCATTCCATTCCATTCCATTCCATGAAGTTCTACTCGGGTTGATTCCATTCCATTCCATTCCATTCCATTCCATTCCATTCCATTCCGTTCTACTCGGGTTCATTCCATTCCATTCCATTCTATTCCATTCTATTGTATTGAATTCCATTCCATTCCATTCCATTACTTTCCTATCCATTCCATTCTACTCGGGATCATTCCAATCCATTCCATTCCATTTCATTCCATTCCATTCCATTCCATTCCATTCCATTCTATTGTATTGAATTCCATTCCGTTCCATTCCATTAAATTCCTATCCATTCCATTCTACTCGGGTTGATTCCAATCCATTCCTTTCCATTCCATTCCATTCCATACCATTCCATTCCATTCCATTCCATTCCATTCCATTCCATTCCATTCCGTTCTACTCGGGTTCATTCCATTCCATTCCATTCCATTCCATTCCATTCCATTCCATTCCATTCCATTCCATTCCATTCCATTCGATTCCATTCGATTCAATTCCATTCCATTCAATTCCATTCCATTCCATTCCATTCCAATCCATTCCATTCTACTCGGGTAGATTCCATTCCATTCCATTCCATTCCATGCCATTCCATTCCATTCCATTCCATTCCATTCCATTCCGTTCCATTCCATTCCATTCCATTCCATTAAGTTCTACTCGGGTTGATTCCATTCCATTCCATTCCATTCCATTCCATTCGATTTCATTCCATTCCATTCCATTCCATTCCATTCCATTCCATTCCATTCCATTCCAATCCATTCCATTCTGCTCGGGTTGATTCCATTCCATTCCATTCCATTCCATTACGTTCCATTCCTTTCCATTCCATTCGGTTCCATTCGATTCCATTCGATTACATTCCATTTCAATCCATTCGATTCCATTCCGTTCCATTTCGTTCCGATCCGATCGTTCCGTTCTATTCGGGTTGATTCCATTCTATTCCACTCCATTCCATTCGATTCCATTCCATTCCATTCGATTCCATTCCATTCCATTCCATTCCATTCCATTCCATTCTATTCTATTGAATTCCATTCCATTCCATTCCATTCCATTCCATTCCAATCCATTCCATTCTTCTCGGGTTGATTCCATTCCATTCCATTCCATTCCATTCCATTCCAATCCATTCCATTCTACTCGGGTTGATTCCATTCCATTCCATTCCATTCCATTCCATTCCATTCCATTCCATTCCTTTCCATTCCATTCCGTTCCATTCGATTCTTTCGATTCCATTCTATTTCACTCCATTCCATTCGATTCCATTCGATTCCATTCCATTCCATTCCATTCCATTCCATTCCATTCTATTCCATTAAATTCCATTCCATTCCATTCCATTCCATTCCATTCCATTCCATTCCATTCCATTCCATTCCATTCCATTCCATTCCATTCCATTGCATTCGATTCCATTCCATTCCATTCCATTCCATTCCATTCCATTCCGTTCTACTCGGGTTCATTCCATTCCATTCCATTCCATTCCATTCTATTCCATTGAATTCCATTCCATTCCGTTCCATTCCGTTCCATTCCATTCCATTCCATTCCATGAAGTTCTACTCGGGTTGATTCCATTCCATTCCATTCCATTCCATTCCATTCCATTCCATTCCATTCCATTCCATTCCATTCCATTCCATTCCATTCCATTCCGTTCTACTCGGGTTCATTCCATTCCATTCCATTCTATTCCATTGAATTCCATTCCATTCCGTTCCATTCCGTTCCATTCCATTCCATTCCATTCCATTAAGTTCTACTCGGGTTGATTCCATTCCATTCCATTCCATTCCATTCCATTCGATTCCATTCGATTCCATTCGATTCCATTCGATTCCATTCCCTTCCATTCCATTCCAATCCATTCCATTCTACTCGGGTTGATTCCATTCCATTCCATTCCATTCCATTCCATTCCATTCCATTCCATTCCATTCCATTCAACTCGGGTTGATTCCATTCCATTCCATTCCATTCCATTCCATTCCATTCAATTCCATTCGATTCCATTCCATTCCATTCCATTGCATTCCATTCCATTCCATTCCAACCCATTCCATTCTACTCGGGTTGATTCCATTCCATTCCATTCCATTCCATTCCATTCCATTCCATTCCATTCCATTCCATTTCATTCCATTCCATTCCATTCCATTCGGTACCATTCGATTCCATTCGATTCCATTCCATTTCAATCCATTAAATTCCGTTCCGTTCCGTTCCGTTCCTTTCCGTTCCGTTCTATTCGGGTTGATTCCATTCTATTCCACTCCATTCCATTCGATTCCATTCGATTCCATTCGATTCCATTCGATTCCATTCGATTCCATTCCATTCCATTCCATTCCATTCCATTCCATTCCATTCCATTCTATTCCATTAAATTCCATTCCATTCCATTCCATTCCATTCCATTCCATTCCATTCCATTCCATTCCATTCCATTCCATTCCATTCCATTCCATTCCATTCCATTGCATTCGATTCCATTCCATTCCATTCCATTCCATTCCATTCCATTCCGTTCTACTCGGGTTCATTCCATTCCATTCCATTCCATTCCATTCTATTCCATTGAATTCCATTCCATTCCATTCCATTCCGTTCCATTCCATTCCATTCCATTCCATGAAGTTCTACTCGGGTTGATTCCATTCCATTCCATTCCATTCCATTCCATTCCATTCCATTCCATTCCATTCCATTCCGTTCTACTCGGGTTCATTCCATTCCATTCCATTCCATTCCATTCCATTATATTCCATTGTATTCCATTCGATTCCGTTCGATTCCATTCCATTCCATCCCATTCCATTCCATTCCATTCCATTCCATTCCATTGCATTCGATTCCATTCCATTCCATTCCATTCCATTCCATTCCATTCCATTCCGTTCTACTCGGGTTCATTCCATTCCATTCCATTCCATTCCATTCTATTCCATTGAATTCCATTCCATTCCATTCCATTCCGTTCCATTCCATTCCATTCCATTCCATGAAGTTCTACTCGGGTTGATTCCATTCCATTCCATTCCATTCCATTCCATTCCATTCCATTCCATTCCGTTCTACTCGGGTTCATTCCATTCCATTCCATTCTATTCCATTCTATTGTATTGAATTCCATTCCATTCCATTCCATTACTTTCCTATCCATTCCATTCTACTCGGGTTCATTCCAATCCATTCCATTCCATTTCATTTCATTCCATTCCATTCCATTCCATTCCATTCCATTCCATTCCATTCTATTGTATTGAATTCCATTCCTTTCCATTCCATTAAATTCCTATCCATTCCGTTCTACTCGGGTTGATTCCAATCCATTCCATTCCATTCCATTCAATTCCATTCCATTCCATTCCATTCCATTCCATCCCATTCCGTTCTACTCGTGTTCATTCCATTCCATTCCATTCAATTCCATTCCATTCCATTCCATTCCATTCCATTCCATTCCATTCCATTGAATTCCATTCCAATCCATTCCATTCCATTCCATTCCATTCCATTCCGTTTTACTCGGGTTGATTCCATTCCATTCCATTCCATCCCATTCCATTCGATTCCATTCGATTCCATTCGATTCCATTCCATTCAATTCAATTCCATTCCATTCCATTCCATTCTATTCTATTGAATTCCATTCCATTCCATTCCATTCCATTCCTATCCATTCCATTCTACTCGGGTTGATTACATTCCATTCCATTCCATTCCATTCCATTGCGCTCTAATCGGGATCATTCCATTCGATTCCATTCCATTCCATTCCATTCCATTCCATTCCATTCCATTCCATTCCATTCCGTTCTACTCGGGTCCATTCCATTCCATTCCATTCCACTCGATTCCATTCCATTCCATTCGATTCCATTCCATTCCATTCCATTCCAATCCATTCCATTCTACTCGGGTTGATTCCATTCGATTCCATTCCATTCCATTCCATTCCATTCCCTTCCATTCCATTCCATTCGGTTCCATTCGATTCCATTCGATTCCATTCCATTTCACTCCATTCCATTCCATTCTGTTCCGTTCCGTTCCATTCCGTTCCGTTCTATTCGGGTTGATTCCATTCTATTGCACTCCATTCCATTCGATTCCATTCGATTCGATTCCATTCCATTCCATTCCATTCCATTCCATTCCATTCCATTCCATTCCATTACGTTCGATTCCATTCCATTCCATTCCATTCCATTCCATTCCATTCCATTCCATTTCAATCCATTCCATTCTACTCCGGTTGATTCCTTTCCATTCCATTCCATTCCATTCCATTCCATTCCATTCCATTCCCTTCCATTCCATTCCATTCGGTTCCATTCCATTCCATTCGATTCCATTCCATTTCACTCCATTCCATTCCATTCTGTTCAGTTCTGTTCCATTCCGTTCCGTTCTATTCGTGTTGATTCCATTCTATTCCACTCCATTCCATTCGATTCCATTCGATTCGATTCCATTCCATTCCATTCCATTCCATTCCATTCCATTCCATTACATTCGATTCCATTCGATTCCATTCCATTCCGTTCCATTCCATTCCATTCAATTCCATTCCATTCCATTCCGTTCTACTCGGGTTCATTCCATTCCATTCCATTCCATTCCATTCCATTCCATTCCATTCCATTCCATTCCATTCCATTCCGTTCTACTCGGGTTGATCCAATTCCATTCCTTTCCATTCCATTCCATTCCATTCCATTGAATTCCGTTCCATTCCATTCCATTCCATTCCATTCCATTCCATTCCATTCCTTTCCGTTCTACTCGGGTTGATTTCATTCCATTCCATTCCATTCTATTCCATTCCATTCCATTCCATTCGATTCCATTCGATTCCATTCGATTCCATTCGATTCCATTCCATTCCATTCCATTCCATTCCATTCCTTTCAATTCTATTCTATTGAATTCCATTCCATTCCATTCCATTCCATTCCAATCCAATCCATTCTACTCGGGTTCACTCCATTCCAATCCATTCCATTCTATTCCATTGAATTCCATTCCATTCCATTCCATTCCATTCCATTCCATTCCATTCCATTCCATTCCATTCCATTCCATTTCGTTCAACTCGGGTTGATTCCATTCCATTCCATTCCATTCCATTCGATTCCATTCAATTCCATTCGATTCCATTCCATTCCATTCCATTGCATTCCATTCCATTCCATTCCAACCCATTCCATTCTACTCGGGTTGCTTCCATTCCATTCCATTCCATTCCATTCCATTCCATTCCATTCCATTCCATTCCATTCCCTTCCATTCCATTCCATTCGGTACTATTCGATTCCATTCGATTCCATTCCATTTCAATCCATTACATTCCGTTCCGTTGCGTTCCGTTCCTTTCCGTTCCGTTCTATTCGGGTTGATTCCATTCTATTCCACTCCATTCCATTCGATTCCATTCGATTCCATTCGATTCCATTCCATTCCATTCCATTCCATTCCATTCCATTCCATTCTGTTGTATTGAATTCCATTCCATTCCATTCCATTAAATTCCTATCCATTCCGTTCTACTCGGGTTCATTCCATTCCATTCCATTCAATTCCATTCCATTCCATTCCATTGCAATCCATGCCATTCTACTCGGGTAGATTCCATTCCATTCCATTCCATTCCATGCCATTCCATTCCATTCCATTCCATTCCATTCCGTTCCATTCCATTCCATTCCATTCCATTAAGTTCTACTCGGGTTGATTCCATTCCATTCCATTCCATTCCATTCGATTCCATTCCATTCCATTCCATTCCATTCCATTACATTCCAATCCATTCCATTCTACTCGGGTTGATTCCATTCCATTCCATTCCATTCCATTACGTTCCATTCCATTCCATTCCATTCGGTTCCATTCGATTCCATTCGATTACATTCCATTTCAATCCATTCGATTCCATTCCGTTCCGTTTCGTTCCGCTCCGATCGTTCCGTTCTATTCGGGTTGATTCCATTCTATTCCACTCCATTCCATTCGATTCCTTTCCATTCCATTCGATTCCATTCCATTCCATTCCATTCCATTCCATTCCATTCCATTCCATTCCATTCTATTCTATTGAATTCCATTCCATTCCATTCCATTCCATTCCATTCTAATCCATTCCATTCTTCTCTGGTTGATTCCATTCCATTCCATTCCATTCCATTCCATTCCATTCCATTCCATTCCATTCCATTCCAATCCATTCCATTCTACTCGGGTTGATTCCATTCCATTCCATTCCATTCCATTCCATTCCATTCCATTCCCTTCCTTTCCATTCCATTCGGTTCCATTCGATTCTTTCGATTCCATTCTATTTCACTCCATTGCATTCGATTCCATTCGATTCCATTCGATTCCATTCCATTCCATTCCATTCCATTCCATTCCATTTTATTCCATTAAATTCCATTCCATTCCATTCCATTCCATTCCATTCCATTCCATTCCATTCCATTGCATTCGATTCCATTCCATTCCATTCCATTCCATTCCATTCCATTCGATTCCATTCGATTCCATTCCATTCCCTTCCATTCCATTCAATTCCATTCGATTCCATTCCATTCCATTCCATTCGATTCCATTCGATTCCATTCCATTCCATTCCATTCCATTCCATTCAATTCCATTCCATTCCATGCCGTTCTACTCGTGTTCATTCCATTCCATTCCATTCCATTCCATTCTATTCCATTGAATTCCATTCCATTCCATTCCATTCCATTCCATTCCATTCCATTCCATTCCATTCCATTCCATTCCATTCCGTTCTACTCGGGTTGATCCAATTCCATTCCTTTCCATTCCATTCCATTCCATTCCATTGAATTCCGTTCCATTCCATTCCATTCCATTCCATTCCTTTCCGTTCTACTCGGGTTGATTTCATTCCATTCCATTCCATTCTATTCCATTCCATTCCATTCCATTCGATTCCATTCGATTCCATTCGATTCCATTCGATTCCATTCCATTCCCTTCCATTCCATTCCATTCGGTACCATTCGATTCCATTCGATTCCATTCCATTTCAATCCATTACATTCCGTTCCGTTCCGTTCCGTTCCTTTCCGTTCCGTTCTATTCGGGTTGATTCCATTCTATTCCACTCCATTGCATTCGATTCCATTCGATTCCATTCGATTCCATTCGATTCCATTCCATTCCATTCCATTCCATTCCATTCCATTCCATTCCATTCCATTCCATTAAATTCCATTCCACTCCATTCCATTCCATTCCATTCCATTCCATTCCATTCCATTGCATTCGATTCCATTCCATTCCATTCCATTCCATTCCATTCCATTCCATTCCATTCCATTCCGTTCTACTCGGGTTCATTCCATTCCATTCCATTCCATTCCATTCTATTCCATTGAATTCCATTCCATTCCATTCCATTCCGTTCCATTCCATTCCATTCCATTCCATGAAGTTCTACTCGGGTTGATTCCATTCCATTCCATTCCATTCCATTCCATTCCATTCCATTCCGTTCTACTCGGGTTCATTCCATTCCATTCCATTCTATTCCATTCTATTGTATTGAATTCCATTCCATTCCATTCCATTACTTTCCTATCCATTCCATTCTACTCGGGATCATTCCAATCCATTCCATTCCATTTCATTCCATTCCATTCCATTCCATTCCATTCCATTCTATTGTATTGAATTCCATTCCGTTCCATTCCATTAAATTCCTATCCATTCCATTCTACTCGGGTTGATTCCAATCCATTCCTTTCCATTCCATTCCATTCCATACCATTCCATTCCATTCCATTCCATTCCATTCCATTCCATTCCATTCCATTCCGTTCTACTCGGGTTCATTCCATTCCATTCCATTCCATTCCATTCCATTCCATTCCATTCCATTCCATTCCATTCCATTCGATTCCATTCGATTCAATTCCATTCCATTCAATTCCATTCCATTCCATTCCATTCCAATCCATTCCATTCTACTCGGGTAGATTCCATTCCATTCCATTCCATTCCATGCCATTCCATTCCATTCCATTCCATTCCATTCCATTCCGTTCCATTCCATTCCATTCCATTCCATTAAGTTCTACTCGGGTTGATTCCATTCCATTCCATTCCATTCCATTCCATTCGATTTCATTCCATTCCATTCCATTCCATTCCATTCCATTCCATTCCATTCCATTCCAATCCATTCCATTCTACTCGGGTTGATTCCATTCCATTCCATTCCATTCCATTACGTTCCATTCCTTTCCATTCCATTCGGTTCCATTCGATTCCATTCGATTACATTCCATTTCAATCCATTCGATTCCATTCCGTTCCATTTCTTTCCGATCCGATCGTTCCGTTCTATTCGGGTTGATTCCATTCTATTCCACTCCATTCCATTCGATTCCATTCCATTCCATTCGATTCCATTCCATTCCATTCCATTCCATTCCATTCCATTCCATTCCATTCTATTCTATTGAATTCCATTCCATTCCATTCCATTCCATTACATTCCAATCCATTCCATTCTTCTCGGGTTGATTCCATTCCATTCCATTCCATTCCATTCCATTCCATTCCAATCCATTCCATTCTACTCGGGTTGATTCCATTCCATTCCATTCCATTCCATTCCATTCTATTCCATTCCATTCCTTTCCATTCCATTCCGTTCCATTCGATTCTTTCGATTCCATTCTATTTCACTCCATTCCATTCGATTCCATTCGATTCCATTCGATTCCATTCCATTCCATTCCATTCCATTCCATTCCATTCTATTCCATTAAATTCCATTCCATTCCATTCCATTCCATTCCATTCCATTCCATTCCATTCCATTCCATTCCATTGCATTCGATTCCATTCCATTCCATTCCATTCCATTCCATTCCATTCCGTTCTACTCGGGTTCATTCCATTCCATTCCATTCCATTCCATTCTATTCCATTGAATTCCATTCCATTCCGTTCCATTCCGTTCCATTCCATTCCATTCCATTCCATGAAGTTCTACTCGGGTTGATTCCATTCCATTCCATTCCATTCCATTCCATTCCATTCCATTCCATTCCATTCCATTCCATTCCATTCCATTCCATTCCATTCCGTTCTACTCGGGTTCATTCCATTCCATTCCATTCTATTCCATTGAATTCCATTCCATTCCGTTCCATTCCGTTCCATTCCATTCCATTCCATTCCATTAAGTTCTACTCGGGTTGATTCCATTCCATTCCATTCCATTCGATTCCATTCGATTCCATTCGATTCCATTCGATTCCATTCCCTTCCATTCCATTCCAATCCATTCCATTCTACTCGGGTTGATTCCATTCCATTCCATTCCATTCCATTCCATTCCATTCCATTCCATTCCATTCCATTCCATTCAACTCGGGTTGATTCCATTCCATTCCATTCCATTCCATTCCATTCCATTCAATTCCATTCGATTCCATTCCATTCCATTCCATTGCATTCCATTCCATTCCATTCCAACCCATTCCATTCTACTCGGGTTGATTCCATTCCATTCCATTCCATTCCATTCCATTCCATTCCATTCCATTCCATTCCATTCCATTCCATTTCATTCCATTCCATTCCATTCCATTCGGTACCATTCGATTCCATTCGATTCCATTCCATTTCAATCCATTAAATTCCGTTCCGTTCCGTTCCGTTCCTTTCCGTTCCGTTCTATTCGGGTTGATTCCATTCTATTCCACTCCATTCCATTCGATTCCATTCGATTCCATTCGATTCCATTCGATTCCATTCCATTCCATTCCATTCCATTCCATTCCATTCCATTCCATTCTATTCCATTAAATTCCATTCCATTCCATTCCATTCCATTCCATTCCATTCCATTCCATTCCATTCCATTCCATTGCATTCGATTCCATTCCATTCCATTCCATTCCATTCCATTCCATTCCGTTCTACTCGGGTTCATTCCATTCCATTCCATTCCATTCCATTCTATTCCATTGAATTCCATTCCATTCCATTCCATTCCGTTCCATTCCATTCCATTCCATTCCATGAAGTTCTACTCGGGTTGATTCCATTCCATTCCATTTCATTCCATTCCATTCCATTCCATTCCATTCCATTCCGTTCTACTCGGGTTCATTCCATTCCATTCCATTCTATTCCATTCTATTGTATTGAATTCCATTCCATTCCATTCCATTACTTTCCTATCCATTCCATTCTACTCGGGTTCATTCCAATCCATTCCATTCCATTTCATTCCATTCCATTCCATTCCATTCCATTCCATTCCATTCCATTCTATTGTATTGAATTCCATTCCATTCCATTCCATTAAATTCCTATCCATTCCGTTCTACTCGGGTTGATTCCAATCCATTCCATTCCATTCCATTCAATTCCATTCCATTCCATTCCATTCCATTCCATCCCATTCGGTTCTACTCGGGTTCATTCCATTCCATTCCATTCCATTCCATTCCATTCCATTCAATTCCATTCCATTCCATTCCATTCCATTCCATTCCATTCCATTCCATTCCATTGAATTCCATTCCATTCCATTCCATTCCATTCCATTCCATTCCATTCCGTTTTACTCGGGTTGATTCCATTCCATTCCATTCCATCCCATTCCATTCGATTCCATTCGATTCCATTCGATTCCATTCCATTCAATTCAATTCCATTCCATTCCATTCCATTCTATTCTATTGAATTCCATTCCATTCCATTCCATTCCATTCCTATCCATTCCATTCTACTCGGGTTGATTCCATTCCATTCCATTCCATTCCATTCCATTGCGCTCTAATCGGGATCATTCCATTCGATTCCATTCCATTCCATTCCATTCCATTCCATTCCATTCCATTCCATTCCGTTCTACTCGGGTCCATTCCATTCCATTCCATTCCACTCGATTCCATTCCATTCCATTCGATTCCATTCCATTCCATTCCATTCCAATCCATTCCATTCTACTCGGGTTGATTCCATTCGATTCCATTCCATTCCATTCCATTCCATTCCCTTCCATTCCATTCCATTCGGTTCCATTCGATTCCATTTGATTCCATTCCATTTCACTCCATTCCATTCCATTCTGTTCCGTTCCGTTCCATTCCGTTCCGTTCTATTCGGGTTGATTCCATTCTATTCCACTCCATTCCATTCGATTCCATTCGATTCGATTCCATTCCATTCCATTCCATTCCATTCCATTACGTTCGATTCCATTCCATTCCATTCCATTCCATTCCATTTCAATCCATTCCATTCTACTCCGGTTGATTCCTTTCCATTCCATTCCATTCCATTCCATTCCATTCCATTCCCTTCCATTCCATTCCATTCGGTTCCATTCCATTCCATTCGATTCCATTCCATTTCACTCCATTCCATTCCATTCTGTTCAGTTCCGTTCCATTCCGTTCCGTTCTATTCGGGTTGATTCCATTCTATTTCACTCCATTCCATTCGATTCCATTCGATTCGATTCCATTCCATTCCATTCCATTCCATTACATTCGATTCCATTCGATTCCATTCCATTCCGTTCCATTCCATTCCATGCAATTCCATTCCATTCCATTCCGTTCTACTCGGGTTCATTCCATTCCATTCCATTCCATTCCATTCTATTCCATTGAATTCCATTCCATTCCATTCCATTCCATTCCATTCCATTCCATTCCATTCCGTTCTACTCGGGTTGATCCAATTCCATTCCTTTCCATTCCATTCCATTCCATTCCATTGAATTCCGTTCCATTCCATTCCATTCCATTCCATTCCATTCCATTCCTTTCCGTTCTACTCGGGTTGATTTCATTCCATTCCATTCCATTCTATTCCATTCCATTCCATTCCATTCGATTCCATTCGATTCCATTCGATTCCATTCGATTCCATTCCATTCCATTCCATTCCATTCCATTCCTTTCAATTCTATTCTATTGAATTCCATTCCATTCCATTCCATTCCAATCCAATCCATTCTACTCGGGTTCACTCCATTCCAATCCATTCCATTCTATTCCATTGAATTCCATTCCATTCCATTCCATTCCATTCCATTCCATTCCATTCCATTCCATTCCATTCGATTCCATTCGATTCCATTCCATTCCGTTCCATTCCATTCCATTCCAATCCATTCCATTCTACTCGGGTTGATTCCATTCCATTCCATTCCATTCCATTCCATTCCATTCCATTCCATTCCATTCCATTCCATTCCATTCCATTCCGTTCAACTCGGGTTGATTCCATTCCATTCCATTCCCTTCCATTCGATTCCATTCAATTCCATTCGATTCCATTCCATTCCATTCCATTGCATTCCATTCCATTCCATTCCAACCCATTCCATTCTACTCGGGTTGCTTCCGTTCCATTCCATTCCATTCCATTCCATTCCATTCCATTCCATTCCATTCCCTTCCATTCCATTCCATTCGGTACCATTCGATTCCATTCGATTCCATTCCATTTCAATCCATTACATTCCGTTCCGTTGCGTTCCGTTCCTTTCCGTTCCGTTCTATTCGGGTTGATTCCATTCTATTCCACTCCATTCCATTCGATTCCATTCGATTCCATTCGATTCCATTCCATTCCATTCCATTCCATTCCATTCCATTCCATTCTATTGTATTGAATTCCATTCCATTCCATTCCATTAAATTCCTATCCATTCCGTTCTACTCGGGTTCATTCCATTCCATTCCATTCAATTCCATTCCATTCCATTCCATTCCAATCCATTCCATTCTACTCGGGTAGATTCCATTCCATTCCATTCCATTCCATGCCATTCCATTCCATTCCGTTCCATTCCATTCCATTCCATTCCGTTAAGTTCTACTCGGGTTGATTCCATTCCATTCCATTCCATTCCATTCGATTCCATTCCATTCCATTCCATTCCATTCCATTACATTCCAATCCATGCCATTCTACTCGGGTTGATTCCATTCCATTCCATTCCATTCCATTACGTTCCATTCCATTCCATTCCATTCGGTTCCATTCGATTCCATTCGATTACATTCCATTTCAATCCATTCGATTCCATTCCGTTCCGTTTCGTTCCGCTCCGATCGTTCCATTCTATTCGGGTTGATTCCATTCTATTCCACTCCATTCCATTCGATTCCTTTCCATTCCATTCGATTCCATTCCATTCCATTCCATTCCATTCCATTCCATTCCATTCCATTCCATTCTATTCTATTGAATTCCATTCCATTCCATTCCATTCCATTCCATTCCAATCCATTCCATTCTTCTCGGGTTGATTCCATTCCATTCCATTCCATTCCATTCCATTCCATTCCATTCCATTCCAATCCATTCCATTCTACTCGGGTTGATTCCATTCCATTCCATTCCATTCCATTCCATTCCATTCCATTCCATTCCATTCCCTTCCTTTCCATTCCATTCGGTTCCATTCGATTCTTTCGATTCCATTCTATTTCACTCCATTGCATTCGATTCCATTCGATTCCATTCCATTCCATTCCATTCCATTCCATTCCATTCCATTCCATTCCATTCTATTCCATTAAATTCCATTCCATTCCATTCCATTCCATTCCATTCCATTCCATTCCATTCCATTCCATTGCATTCGATTCCATTCCATTCCATTCCATTCCATTTCATTCCATTCCATTCCATTCGATTCCATTCGATTCCATTCTATTCCCTTCCATTCCATTCAATTCCATTCGATTCCATTCCATTCCATTCCATTCGATTCCATTTGATTCCATTCCATTCCATTCCATTCCATTCCATTCAATTCCATTCCATTCCATGCCGTTCTACTCGTGTTCATTCCATTCCATTCCATTCCATTCCATTCTATTCTATTGAATTCCATTCCATTCCATTCCATTCCATTCCATTCCATTCCATTCCATTCCATTCCATTTCATTCCGTTCTACTCGGGTTGATCCAATTCCATTCCTTTCCATTCCATTCCATTCCATTCCACTGAATTCCGTTCCATTCCATTCCATTCCATTCCATTCCATTCCATTCCTTTCCGTTCTACTCGGGTTGATTTCATTCCATTCCATTCCATTCTATTCCATTCCATTCCATTCCATTCTATTCCATTCCATTCCATTCAATTCCATTCCATGCCATTCCATTCCATTCCATTCCATTCCATTCCATTCCGTTCCATTCCATTCCATTCCATTCCATTAAGTTCTACTCGGGTTGATTCCATTCCATTCCATTCCATTCCATTCCATTCCATTCGATTCCATTCCATTCCATTCCATTCCATTCCATTCCATTCCATTCCAATCCATTCCATTCTACTCGGGTTGATTCCATTCCATTCCATTCCATTCCATTACGTTCCATTCCTTTCCATTCCATTCGGTTCCATTCGATTCCATTCGATTACATTCCATTTCAATCCATTCGATTCCATTCCGTTCCGTTTCGTTCTGCTCCGATCGTTCCATTCTATTCGGGTTGATTCCATTCTATTCCACTCCATTCCATTCGATTCCATTCCATTCCATTCGATTCCATTCCATTCCATTCCATTCCATTCCATTCCATTCTATTCTATTGAATTCCATTCCATTCCATTCCATTCCATTACATTCCAATCCATTCCATTCTTCTCGGGTTGATTCCATTCCATTCCATTCCATTCCATTCCATTCCATTCCAATCCATTCCATTCTACTCGGGTTGATTCCATTCCATTCCATTCCATTCCATTCCATTCCATTCCTTTCCATTCCATTCGGTTCCATTCGATTCTTTCGATTCCATTCTATTTCACTCCATTCCATTCGATTCCATTCGATTCCATTCGATTCCATTCCATTCCATTCCATTCCATTCCATTCCATTCCATTCCATTCCATTCTATTCCATTAAATTCCATTCCATTCCATTCCATTCCATTCCATTCCATTCCATTCCATTCCATTGCATTCGATTCCATTCCATTCCATTCCATTCCATTCCATTCCATTCCGTTCTACTCGGGTTCATTCCATTCCATTCCATTCAATTCCATTCTATTCCATTGAATTCCATTCCATTCCGTTCCATTCCGTTCAATTCCATTCCATTCCATTCCATGAAGTTCTACTCGGGTTGATTCCATTCCATTCCATTCCATTCCATTCCACTCCATTCCATTCCATTCCATTCCATTCCATTCCAATCCATTCCATTCCATTCCGTTCTACTCGGGTTCATTCCATTCCATTCCATTCTATTCCATTGAATTCCATTCCATTCCGTTCCATTCCGTTCCATTCCATTCCATTCCATTCCATTAAGTTCTACTCGGGTTGATTCCATTCCATTCCATTCCATTCCATTCCATTCGATTCCATTCGATTCCATTCGAATCCATTCCATTCCATTCCCTTCCATTCCATTCCAATCCATTCCATTCTACTCGGGTTGATTCCATTCCATTCCATTCCATTCCATTCCATTCCATTCCATTCCATTCCATTCCATTCCATTCCGTTCAACTCGGGTTGATTCCATTCCATTCCATTCCATTCCATTCCATTCCATTCAATTAAATTCGATTCCATTCCATTCCATTCCATTGCATTCCATTCCATTCCATTCCAACCCATTCCATTCTACTCGGGTTGATTCCATTCCATTCCATTCCATTCCATTCCATTCCATTCCACTCCATTCCATTTCATTCCATTCCATTCCCTTCCATTCCATTCCATTCGGTACCATTCGATTCCATTCGATTCCATTCCATTTCAATCCATTACATTCCGTTCCGTTCCGTTCCGTTCCTTTCCGTTCCGTTCTATTCGGGTTGATTCCATTCTATTCCACTCCATTGCATTCGATTCCATTCGATTCCATTCGATTCCATTCGATTCCATTCCATTCCATTCCATTCCATTCCATTCCATTCCATTCCATTCCATTCTATTCCATTAAATTCCATTCCATTCCATTCCATTCCATTCCATTCCATTCCATTCCATTCCATTGCATTCGATTCCATTCCATTCCATTCCATTCCATTCCATTCCATTCCATTCCATTCCGTTCTACTCGGGTTCATTCCATTCCATTCCATTCCATTCCATTCTATTCCATTGAATTCCATTCCATTCCATTCCATTCCATTCCATTCCATTCCATTCCATTCCATGAAGTTCTACTCGGGTTGATTCCATTCCATTCCATTCCATTCCATTCCATTCCATTCCATTCCGTTCTACTCGGGTTCATTCCATTCCATTCCATTCTATTCCATTCTATTGTATTGAATTCCATTCCATTCCATTCCATTACTTTCCTATCCATTCCATTCTACTCGGGTTCATTCCAATCCATTCCATTCCATTTCATTCCATTCCATTCCATTCCATTCCATTCCATTCCATTCCATTCCATTCTATTGTATTGAATTCCATTCCTTTCCATTCCATTAAATTCCTATCCATTCCGTTCTACTCGGGTTGATTCCAATCCATTCCATTCCATTCCATTCAATTCCATTCCATTCCATTCCATTCCATTCCATCCCATTCCGTTCTACTCGTGTTCATTCAATTCCATTCCATTCCATTCCATTCAATTCCATTCCATTCCATTCCATTCCATTCCATTCCATTCCATTGAATTCCATTCCATTCCATTCCATTCCATTCCATTCCATTCCATTCCGTTTTACTCGGGTTGATTCCATTCCATTCCATTCCATCCCATTCCATTCGATTCCATTCGATTCCATTCGATTCCATTCCATTCAATTCAATTCCATTCCATTCCATTCCATTCTATTCTATTGAATTCCATTCCATTCCATTCCATTCCATTCCTATCCATTCCATTCTACTCGGGTTGATTACATTCCATTCCATTCCATTCCATTCCATTGCGCTCTAATCGGGATCATTCCATTCGATTCCATTCCATTCCATTCCATTCCATTCCATTCCATTCCATTCCATTCCATTCCGTTCTACTCGGGTCCATTCCATTCCATTCCATTCCACTCGATTCCATTCCATTCCATTCGATTCCATTCCATTCCATTCCATTCCAATCCATTCCATTCTACTCGGGTTGATTCCATTCGATTCCATTCCATTCCATTCCATTCCATTCCCTTCCATTCCATTCCATTCGGTTCCATTCGATTCCATTCGATTCCATTCCATTTCACTCCATTCCATTCCATTCTGTTCCGTTCCGTTCCATTCCGTTCCGTTCTATTCGGGTTGATTCCATTCTATTGCACTCCATTCCATTCGATTCCATTCGATTCGATTCCATTCCATTCCATTCCATTCCATTCCATTCCATTCCATTCCATTACGTTCGATTCCATTCCATTCCATTCCATTCCATTCCATTCCATTCCATTCCATTCCATTCCATTCCATTCCATTCCATTCCATTTCAATCCATTCCATTCTACTCCGGTTGATTCCTTTCCATTCCATTCCATTCCATTCCATTCCATTCCATTCCATTCCCTTCCATTCCATTCCATTCGGTTCCATTCCATTCCATTCGATTCCATTCCATTTCACTCCATTCCATTCCATTCTGTTCAGTTCCGTTCCATTCCGTTCCGTTCTATTCGGGTTGATTCCATTCTATTCCACTCCATTCCATTCGATTCCATTCGATTCGATTCCATTCCATTCCATTCCATTCCATTCCATTCCATTCCATTACATTCGATTCCATTCGATTCCATTCCATTCCGTTCCATTCCATTCCATTCAATTCCATTCCATTCCATTCCGTTCTACTCGGGTTCATTCCATTCCATTCCATTCCATTCCATTCTATTCCATTGAATTCCATTCCATTCCATTCCATTCCATTCCATTCCATTCCATTCCATTCCATTCCATTCCATTCCGTTCTACTCGGGTTGATCCAATTCCATTCCTTTCCATTCCATTCCATTCCATTCCATTGAATTCCGTTCCATTCCATTCCATTCCATTCCATTCCATTCCATTCCTTTCCGTTCTACTCGGGTTGATTTCATTCCATTCCATTCCATTCTATTCCATTCCATTCCATTCCATTCGATTCCATTCGATTCCATTCGATTCCATTCGATTCCATTCCATTCCATTCCATTCCATTCCATTCCTTTCAATTCTATTCTATTGAATTCCATTCCATTCCATTCCATTCCATTCCAATCCAATCCATTCTACTCGGGTTCACTCCATTCCAATCCATTCCATTCTATTCCATTGAATTCCATTCCATTCCATTCCATTCCATTCCATTCCATTCCATTCCATTCCATTCCATTCCATTCCATTCCATTCCATTTCGTTCAACTCGGGTTGATTCCATTCCATTCCATTCCATTCCATTCGATTCCATTCAATTCCATTCGATTCCATTCCATTCCATTCCATTGCATTCCATTCCATTCCATTCCAACCCATTCCATTCTACTCGGGTTGCTTCCATTCCATTCCATTCCATTCCATTCCATTCCATTCCATTCCATTCCATTCCATTCCCTTCCATTCCATTCCATTCGGTACTATTCGATTCCATTCGATTCCATTCCATTTCAATCCATTACATTCCGTTCCGTTGCGTTCCGTTCCTTTCCGTTCCGTTCTATTCGGGTTGATTCCATTCTATTCCACTCCATTCCATTCGATTCCATTCGATTCCATTCGATTCCATTCCATTCCATTCCATTCCATTCCATTCCATTCTGTTGTATTGAATTCCATTCCATTCCATTCCATTAAATTCCTATCCATTCCGTTCTACTCGGGTTCATTCCATTCCATTCCATTCAATTCCATTCCATTCCATTCCATTGCAATCCATGCCATTCTACTCGGGTAGATTCCATTCCATTCCATTCCATTCCATGCCATTCCATTCCATTCCATTCCATTCCATTCCGTTCCATTCCATTCCATTGCATTCCATTAAGTTCTACTCGGGTTGATTCCATTCCATTCCATTCCATTCCATTCGATTCCATTCCATTCCATTCCATTACATTCCATTCCATTACATTCCAATCCATTCCATTCTACTCGGGTTGATTCCATTCCATTCCATTCCATTCCATTACGTTCCATTCCATTCCATTCCATTCGGTTCCATTCGATTCCATTCGATTACATTCCATTTCAATCCATTCGATTCCATTCCGTTCCGTTTCGTTCCGCTCCGATCGTTCCGTTCTATTCGGGTTGATTCCATTCTATTCCACTCCATTCCATTCGATTCCTTTCCATTCCATTCGATTCCATTCCATTCCATTCCATTCCATTCCATTCCATTCCATTCTATTCTATTGAATTCCATTCCATTCCATTCCATTCCATTCCATTCCAATCCATTCCATTCTTCTCTGGTTGATTCCATTCCATTCCATTCCATTCCATTCCATTCCATTCCATTCCATTCCATTCCATTCCATTCCAATCCATTCCATTCTACTCGGGTTGATTCCATTCCATTCCATTCCATTCCATTCCATTCCATTCCATTCCCTTCCTTTCCATTCCATTCGGTTCCATTCGATTCTTTCGATTCCATTCTATTTCACTCCATTGCATTCGATTCCATTCGATTCCATTCGATTCCATTCCATTCCATTCCATTCCATTCCATTCCATTTTATTCCATTAAATTCCATTCCATTCCATTCCATTCCATTCCATTCCATTCCATTCCATTCCATTGCATTCGATTCCATTCCATTCCATTCCATTCCATTCCATTCCATTCGATTCCATTCGATTCCATTCCATTCCCTTCCATTCCATTCAATTCCATTCGATTCCATTCCATTCCATTCCATTCGATTCCATTCGATTCCATTCCATTCCATTCCATTCCATTCCATTCAATTCCATTCCATTCCATGCCGTTCTACTCGTGTTCATTCCATTCCATTCCATTCCATTCCATTCTATTCCATTGAATTCCATTCCATTCCATTCCATTCCATTCCATTCCATTCCATTCCATTCCATTCCATTCCATTCCATTCCGTTCTACTCGGGTTGATCCAATTCCATTCCTTTCCATTCCATTCCATTCCATTCCATTGAATTCCGTTCCATTCCATTCCATTCCATTCCATTCCTTTCCGTTCTACTCGGGTTGATTTCATTCCATTCCATTCCATTCTATTCCATTCCATTCCATTCCATTCGATTCCATTCGATTCCATTCGATTCCATTCGATTCCATTCCATTCCATTCCATTCCATTCCATTCCTTTCAATTCTATTCTATTGAATTCCATTCCTTCCATTCCATTCCATTCCAATCCAATCCATTCTACTCGGGTTCACTCCATTCCATTCCATTCCATTCTATTCCATTGAATTCCATTCCATTCCATTCCATTCCATTCCATTCCATTCCATTCCATTCCATTCCATTCCATTAAATTCCATTCCATTCCATTCCATTCCATTCCATTCCATTCCATTCCATTCCATTCCATTCGATTCCATTCGATTCCATTCCATTCCATTCCATTCCATTCCATTCCAATCCATTCCATTCTACTCGGGTTGATTCCATTCCATTCCATTCCATTCCATTCCATTCCATTCCATTCCATTCCATTCCATTCCATTCCATTCCATTCCATTCCATTCCATTCCGTTCAACTCGGGTTGATTCCATTCCATTCCATTCCATTCCATTCGATTCCATTCAATTCCATTCGATTCCATTCCATTCCATTCCATTGCATTCCATTCCATTCCATTCCAACCCATTCCATTCTACTCGGGTTGCTTCCATTCCATTCCATTCAATTCCATTCGATTCCATTCCATTCCATTCCATTGCATTCCATTCCATTCCATTCCAACCCATTCCATTCTACTCGGGTTGCTTCCATTCCATTCCATTCCATTCCATTCCATTCCATTCCATTCCATTCCCTTCCATTCCATTCCATTCGGTACCATTCGATTCCATTCGATTCCATTCCATTTCAATCCATTACATTCCGTTCCGTTGCGTTCCGTTCCTTTCCGTTCTGTTCTATTCGGGTTGATTCCATTCTATTCCACTCCATTCCATTCGATTCCATTCGATTCCATTCGATTCCATTCCATTCCATTCCATTCCATTCCATTCTATTGTATTGAATTCCATTCCATTCCATTCCATTAAATTCCTATCCATTCCGTTCTACTCGGGTTCATTCCATTCCATTCCATTCCATTCCATTCCATTCCATTCCATTCCAATCCATTCCATTCTACTCGGGTAGATTCCATTCCATTCCATTCCATTCCATGCCATTCCATTCCATTCCATTCCATTCCATTCCGTTCCATTACATTCCATTACATTCCAATCCATTCCATTCTACTCGGGTTGATTCCATTCCATTCCATTCCATTCCATTACGTTCCATTCCATTCCATTCCATTCGGTTCCATTCGATTCCATTCGATTACATTCCATTTCAATCCATTCGATTCCATTCCGTTCCGTTTCGTTCCGCTCCGATCATTCCGTTCTATTCGGGTTGATTCCATTCTATTCCACTCCATTCCATTCGATTCCTTTCCATTCCATTCGATTCCATTCCATTCCATTCCATTCCATTCCATTCCTTTCCATTCCATTCCATTCCATTCCATTCTATTCTGTTGAATTCCATTCCATTCCATTCCATTCCATTCCATTCCAATCCATTCCATTCTTCTCGGGTTGATTCCATTCCATTCCATTCCATTCCATTCCATTCCATTCCATTCCATTCCATTCCAATCCATTCCATTCTACTCGGCTTGATTCCATTCCATTCCATTCCATTCCATTCCATTCCATTCCTTTCCATTCCATTCGGTTCCATTCGATTCTTTCGATTCCATTCTATTTCACTCCATTCCATTCGATTCCATTCGATTCCATTCGATTCCATTCCATTCCATTCCATTCCATTCCATTCCATTCCATTCCATTCCATTCCATTCTATTCCATTAAATTCCATTCCATTCCATTCCATTCCATTCCATTCCATTCCATTCCATTCCATTCCATTCCATTCCATTGAATTCCATTCCATTCCATTCCATTCCATTCCATTCCATTCCATTCCGTTCTACTCGGGTTCATTCCATTCCATTCCATTCTATTCCATTGAATTCCATTCCATTCCGTTCCATTCCGTTCCATTCCATTCCATTCCATTCCATTAAGTTCTACTCGTGTTGATTCCATTCCATTCCATTCCATTCCATTCCATTCCATTCCATTCCATTCCATTCGATTCCATTCCATTCCATTCCATTCCATTCCATTCCATTCCATTCCATTGAATTCCATTCCATTCCATTCCATTCCATTCCATTCCATTCCATTCCATTCTATTCCATTCCGTTTTACTCGGGTTGATTCCATTCCATTCCATTCCATCCCATTCCATTCAATTCCATTCGATTCCATTCGATTCCATTCCATTCAATTCCATTCCATTCCATTCTATTCTATTGAATTCCATTCCATTCCATTCCTATCCATTCCATTCTACTCGGGTTGATTCCATTCCATTCCATTCCATTCCATTCCATTCCATTCCATTCCATTGCGCTCTACTCGGGATCATTCCATTCCATTCCATTCCATTCCATTCCATTCCATTCCATTCCATTCCATTCCATTCCATTCCATTCCGTTCTACTCGGGTCCATTCCATTCCATTCTATTCCACTCGATTCCATTCCATTCCATTCGATTCGATTCCATTCCATTCCATTGCAATCCATTCCATTCTACTCGGGTTGATTCCATTCTATTCCACTCCATTCCATTCGATTCCATTCGATTCGATTCCATTCCATTCCATTCCATTCCGTTCCATTACATTACATTACATTACGTTCGATTCCATCCGATTCCATTCCATTCCATTCCATTCCATTCCATTTCAATCCATTCCATTCTACTCGGGTTGATTCCTTTCCATTCCATTCCATTCCATTCCATTCCATTCCATTCCCTTCCCTTCCATTCCATTCGGTTCCATTCGATTCCATTCGATTCCATTCCATTCCATTCCATTCCATTCCATTCAATTCCATTCCATTCCATTCCGTTCAACTCGGGTTGATTCCATTCCATTCCATTCCATTCCATTCGATTCCATTCAATTCCATTCGATTCCATTCCATTCCATTCCATTGCATTCCATTCCATTCCATTCCAACCCATTCCATTCTACTCGGGTTGATTCCATTCCATTCCATTCCATTCCATTCCATTCCATTCCATTCCATTCCATTCCATTCCATTCCATTCCAATCCATTCCATTCTACTCGGGTTGATTCCATTCGATTCCATTCCATTCCATTCCATTCCATTCCCTTCCATTCCATTCCATTCGGTTCCATTCGATTTCATTCGATTCCATTCCATTTCACTCCATTCCATTCCATTCTGTTCCGTTCCGTTCCATTCCGTTCCGTTCTATTCGGGTTGATTCCATTCTATTCCACTCCATTCCATTCGATTCCATTCGATTCGATTCGATTCCATTCCATTCCATTCCATTCCATTCCATTCCATTCCATTCCATTACGTTCGATTCCATTCGATTCCATTCCATTCCATTCCATTCCATTCCATTCAATTCCATTCCATTCCATTCCGTTCTACTCGGGTTCATTCCATTCCATTCCATTCCATTCCATTCTATTCCATTGAATTCCATTCCATTCCATTCCATTCCATTCCATTCCATTCCATTCCATTCCTTTCAATTCTATTCTATTGAATTCCATTCCATTCCATTCCATTCCATTCCAATCCATTCCATTCTACTCGGGTTCACTCCATTCCATTCCATTCCATTCCATTCCATTAAATTCCATTCCATTCCATTCCATTCCATTCCATTCCATTCCATTCCATTCCATTAAGTTCTACTCGGGTTGATTCCATTCCATTCCATTCCATTCCATTCCATTTCATTCCATTCCATTCCATTCCATTCCATTCCATTCCATTCGATTCCATTCCATTCCATTCCATTCCAATCCATTCCATTCCAATCCATTCCATTCTACTCGGGTTGATTCCATTCCATTCCATTCCATTCCATTCCATTACGTTCCATTCCATTCCATTCCATTCGGTTCCATTCGATTCCATTCGATTCCATTCCATTTCAATCCATTCGATTCCATTCCTTTCCGTTTCGTTCCGCTCCTATCGTTCCGTTCTATTTGGGTTGATTCCATTCTATTCCACTCCATTCCATTCGATTCCATTCCATTGCATTCGATTCCATTCCATTCCATTCCATTCCATTCCATTCCATTCCATTCCATTCCATTCCATTCTATTCTATTGAATTCCATTCCATTCCATTCCATTCCATTCCAATCCATTCCATTCTACTCGGTTTGATTCCATTCCATTCCATTCCATTCCATTCCATTCCATTCCATTCCATTCCAATCCATTCCATTCTACTCGGGTTGATTCCATTCCATTCCATTCCATTCCATTCCATTCCATTCCTTTCCATTCCATTCCATTCCATTCCATTCCATTCCATTCCATTCCATTCCATTCCATTAAATTCCATTCCATTAAATTCCATTCCATTCCATTCCATTCCATTAAGTTCTACTCGGGTTGATTCCATTCCATTCCATTCCATTCCATTCGATTCCATTCCATTCCATTCGATTCCATTCCATTCCATTCCATTCCATTCCATTCCATTCCATTCCATTCTATTCTATTGAATTCCATTCCATTCCATTCCATTCCATTCCATTCCAATCCATTCCACTCTACTCGGGTTGATTCCATTCCATTCCATTCCATTCCATTCCATTCCATTCCATTCCATTCCAATCCATTCCATTCTACTCGGGTTGATTCCATTCCATTCCATTCCATTCCATTCCATTCCCTTCCTTTCGATTCCATTCGATTCCATTCGATTCCATTCCATTCCATTCCATTCCATTCCATTCCATTCCATTTCATTCTATTCCATTAAATTCCATTCCATTCCATTCCATTCCATTCCATTCCATTCCATTCCATTCCATTCCATTGCATTCGATTCCATTCCATTCCATTCCATTCCATTCCATTCGATTCCATTCGATTCCATTCGATTCCATTCGATTCCATTCCATTCCATTCCATTCCTTTCCATTACATTCCATTCCATTCCATTCCATTCCATTCTATTCCATTCCATTCCATTCCATTCCATTCCATTCCATTCCATTCCATACCTTTCTACTCGTGTTCATTCCATTCCATTCCATTCCATTCCATTCTATTCCATTGAATTTCATTCCATTCCATTCCATTCCGTTCTACTCGGGTTCATTCCATTCCATTCCATTCCATTCCATTCTATTCCATTGAATTCCATTCCATTCCGTTCCATTCCGTTCCATTCCATTCCATTCCATTCCATTAAGTTGTACTCGGGTTGATTCCATTCCATTCCATTCCATTCCATTCCATTCCATTCCATTCGATTCCATTCGATTCCATTCCATTCCTTTCCATTCCATTCCATTCCATTCCATTCTATTGTATTGAATTCCATTCCATTCCATTCCATTAAATTCCTATCCATTCCATTCTACTCGGGTTGATTCCCATCCATTCCATTCCATTCCATTCCATTCCATTCCATTCCATTCCATTCCATTCCATTCCATTCTATTGTATTGAATTCCATTCCATTCCATTCCATTAAATTCCTATCCATTCCGTTCTACTCGGGTTGATTCCAATCCATTCCATTCCATTCCATTCAATTCCATATCATTCCATTCCATTCCATTCCATTCCATTCCGTTCTACTCGGGTTCATTCCATTCCATTCCATTCCATTCCATTCCATTCAATTCCATTCCATTCCATTCCATTCCATTCCATTCCATTCCATTCCATTCCATTCCATTCCATTCCGTTTTACTCGGGTTGATTCCATTCCATTCCATTCCATCCCATTCCATTCGATTCCATTCGATTCCTTTCGATTCCATTCCATTCAATTCCATTCCATTCCATTCCATTCCATTCTATTCTATTGAATTCCATTCCATTCCATTCCATTCTATTCCTATCCATTCCATTCTACTCGGGTTGATTCCATTCCATTCCATTCCATTCCATTCCTTTGCGCTCTACTCGGGATCATTCCATTCGATTCCATTCCATTTGATTCCATTCGATTCCATTCCATTCCATTCCATTCCAATCCATTCCATTCTACTCGGGTTGATTCCATTCCATTCCATTCCATTCCATTCCATTCCATTCCATTCCATTCCATTCCATTCCATTCCATTCCGTTCAACTCGGGTTGATTCCATTCCATTCCATTCCATTCCATTCCATTCGATTCCATTCAATTCCATTCGATTCCATTCCATTCCATTCCATTGCATTCCATTCCATTCCATTCCATTCCAACCCATACCATTCTACTCGGGTTGCTTCCATTCCATTCCATTCCATTCCATTCCATTCCATTCCATTCCATTCCATTCCATTCCATTCCCTTCCATTCCATTCCATTCGGTACCATTCGATTACATTCGATTCCATTCCATTTCAATCCATTACATTCCGTTCCGTTCCATTCCATTCCATTCCATTCTATTGTATTGAATTCCATTCCATTCCATTCCATTAAATTCCTATCCATTCCGTTCTACTCGGGTTCATTCCATTCCATTCCATTCAATTCCATTCCATTCCATTACATTCCAATCCATTCCATTCTACTCGGGTTGATTCCATTCCATTCCATTCCATTCCATTACGTTCCATTCCATTCCACTCCATTCGGTTCCATTCGATTCCATTCGATTACATTCCATTTCAATCCATTCGATTCCATTCCATTCCGTTTCGTTCCGCTCCGATCGTTCCGTTCTATTCGGGTTGATTCCTTTCTATTCCACTCCATTCCATTCGATTCCATTCCATTCCATTCTATTCCATTCCATTCCATTCCATTCCATTCCATTCCATTCCATTCCATTCTATTCTATTGAATTCCATTCCATTCCATTCCATTCCATTCCATTCCATTCCAATCCATTCCATTCTTCTCGGGTTGATTCCATTCCATTCCATTCCATTCCATTCCATTCCATTCCATTCCATTCCCTTCCTTTCCATTCCATTCGGTTCCATTCGATTCTTTCGATTCCATTCTATTTCACTCCATTGCATTCGATTCCATTCGATTCCATTCGATTCCATTCCATTCCATTCCATTCCATTCCATTCGATTCCATTCGATTCCATTCGATTCCATTCCATTCCATTCCATTCCATTCCATTCCATTCCATTCCATTCTATTCTATTGAATTCCATTCCATTCCATTCCATTCCATTCCTATCCATTCCATTCTACTCGGGTTGATTCCATTCCATTCCATTCCATTCCATTCCATTCCATTCCATTGCTCTCTACTCGGGATCATTCCATTCGATTCCATTCCATTCCATTCGATTCCATTCCATTCCATTCCATTCCATTCCGTTCTACTCGGGTCCATTCCATTCCATTCTATTCCACTCGATTCCATTCCATTCCATTCGATTCCATTCCATTCCATTCCATTCCAATCCATTCCATTCTACTCGGGTTGATTCCATTCGATTCCATTCCATTCCATTCCATTCCATTCCATTCCCTTCCATTCCATTCCATTCGATTCCATTCCATTCCATTCCATTCCAATCCATTCCATTCAACTCGGGTTGATTCCATTCGATTCCATTCCATTCCATTCCATTCCATTCCATTGCATTCGATTCCATTCCATTCCATTCCATTCCATTCCATTCCATTCCATTCCATTCCATACCGTTCTACTCGTGTTCATTCCATTCCATTCCATTCCATTCCATTCCATTCCATTCCATTCCATTCTATTCCATTGAATTTCATTCCATTCCATTCCATTCCATTCCATTCCGTTCTACTCGGGTTCATTCCATTCCATTCCATTCCATTCCATTCTATTCCATTTAATTCCATTCCATTCCTTTCCATTCCGTTCCATTCCATTCCATTCCATTCCATTAAGTTCTACTCGGGTTGATTCCATTCCATTCCATTCCATTCCATTCCATTCGATTCCATTCGATTCCATTCCATTCCATTCCATTCCATTCCATTCCAATCCATTCCATTCTACTCGGGTTGATTCCATTCCATTCCATTCCATTCCATTCCATTCCATTCCATTGCATTCCATTCCATTCCATTCCATTCCATTCCATTCCATTCCATTCCGTTCAACTCGGGTTGATTCCATTCCATTCCATTCCATTCCATTACGTTCCATTCCATTCCATTCCATTCGGTTCCATTCGATTCCATTCGATTCCATTCCATTTCAATCCATTCGATTCCATTCCTTTCCGTTTCGTTCCGCTCCGATCGTTCCGTTCTATTCGGGTTTATTCCATTCTATTCCACTCCATTCCATTCGATTCCATTCCATTCCATTCCATTCCATTCCATTCCATTCCATTCCATTCTATTGTATTGAATTCCATTCCATTCCATTGCATTAAATTCCTATCCATTCCATTCTACTCGGGTTGATTCCAATCCATTCCATTCCATTCCATTCCATTCCATTCCATTCCATTCCATTCCATTCCATTCCATTCCATTCCATTCCATTCCATTTCATTCCATTCCGTTCTACTCGGGTTCATTCCATTCCATTCCATTCCATTCCATTCAATTCCATTCCATTCCATTCGATTCCATTCGATTCCATTCGATTCCATTCGATTCCATTCCATTCGATTCCATTCCATTCCATTCCAATCCATTCCATTCTACTCGGGTAGATTCCATTCCATTCCATTCCATTCCATGCCATTCCATTCCATTCCATTCCATTCCATTCCGTTCCATTCCATTCCATTCCATTCCATTAAGTTCTACTCGGGTTGATTCCATTCCATTCCATTCCATTCCATTCCATTCCATTCCATTCCATTCCATTCCATTCCATTCCATTCCATACCAATCCATTCCATTCTACTCGGGTTGATTCCATTCCATTCCATTCCATTCCATTCCATTCCATTCCATTGCATTCCATTCCAATCCATTCCATTCTACTCGGGTTGATTCCATTCCATTCCATTCCATTCCATTCCATTCCATTCCCTTCCTTTACATTCCATTCCATTCCATTTCATTCCATTCCATTCCATTAAATTCCATTCCATTCCATTCCATTCCATTCCATTCCATTCCATTCCATTCCATTAAGTTCTACTCGGGTTGATTCCATTCCATTCCATTCCATTCCATTCCATTCCATTCCATTCCATTCCATTCCAATCCGTTCCATTCTACTCGGGTTGATTCCATTCCATTCCATTCCATTCCATTACGTTCCATTCCATTCCATTCCATTCGGTTCCATTCGATTCCATTCGATTCCATTCCATTTCAATCCATTCGATTCCATTCCTTTCCGTTTCGTTCCGCTCCGATCGTTCCGTTCTATTCGGGTTGATTCCATTCTATTCCACTCCATTCCATTCGATTCCATTCCATTCCATTCGATTCCATTCCATTCCATTCCATTCCATTCCATTCCATTCCATTCCATCCTATTCTATTGAATTCCATTCCATTCCATTCCATTCCATTCCAATCCATTCCATTCTACTCGGGTTGATTCCATTCAATTCCATTCCATTCCATTCCATTCCATTCCATTCCATTCCATTCCATTCCAATCCATTCCATTCTACTCGGGTTGATTCCATTCCATTCCATTCCATTCCATTCCATTCCCTTCCTTTCCATTCCATTCGGTTCCAGTCGATTCTTACGATTCCATTCTATTTCACTCCATTCCATTCGATTCCATTCGATTCCATTCGATTCCATTCCATTCCATTCCATTCCATTCCATTCCATTCCATTTCATTCCATTCCATTAAATTCCATTCCATTCCATTCCATTCCATTCCATTCCATTCCATTCCATTCCATTGCATTCGATTCCATTCCATTCCATTCCATTCCATTCCACTCCATTCCATTCCATTCGATTCCATTCGATTCCATTCCATTCCATTCCATTCCATTTGATTCCATTCGATTCCATTCCATTCCATTCCATTCCATTCCATTCAATTCCATTCCATTCCATACCGTTCTACTCGTGTTCATTCCATTCCATTCCATTCCATTCCATTCTATTCCACTGAATTTCATTCCATTCCATTCCATTCCGTTCTACTCGGGTTCATTCCATTCCATTCCATTCCATTCCATTCTATTCCATTGAATTCCATTCCATTCCTTTCCATTCCGTTCCATTCCATTCCATTCCATTCCATTAAGTTCTACTCGGGTTGATTCCATTCCATTCCATTCCATTCCATTCCATTCGATTCTATTCGATTCCATTCCATTCCATTCCATTCCATTCCATTCCAATCCATTCCATTCTACTCGGGTTGATTCCATTCCATTCCATTCCATTCCATTCCATTCCATTCCATTGCATTCCATTCCATTCCATTCCATTCCATTCCATTCCATTCCGTTCAACTCGGGTTGATTCCATTCCATTCCATTCCATTCCATTCAATTCCATTCAATTCCATTCGATTCCATTCCATTCCATTCCATTGCATTCCATTCCATTCCATTCCAACCCATTCCATTCCAATCCATTCCATTCTACTCGGGTTGATTCCATTCCATTCCATTCCATTCCATTACGTTCCATTCCATTCCATTCCATTCGGTTCCATTCGATTCCATTCGATTCCATTCCATTTCAATCCATTCGATTCCATTCCTTTCCGTTTCGTTCTGCTCCGATCGTTCCGTTCTATTCGGGTTGATTCCATTCTATTCCACTCCTTTCCATTCGATTCCATTCCATTTCAATCCATTCCATTCCGTTCCGTTCCGTTCCATTCCTTTCCGTTCCGTTCTATTCGGGTTGATTCCATTCTATTCCACTCCATTCCATTCGATTCCATTCGATTCCATTCGATTCCATTCCATTCCATTCCATTCCATTCCATTCCATTCTATTGTATTGAATTCCATTCCATTCCATTCCATTAAATTCCTATCCATTCCATTCTACTCGGGTTGATTCCAATCCATTCCATTCCATTCCATTCCATTCCATTCCATTCCATTCCATTCCATTCCATTCCATTCCATTCCATTCCGTTCTACTCGGGTTCATTCCATTCCATTCCATTCCATTCCATTCCATTCCATTCCATTCGATTCCATTCGATTCCATTCGATTCCATTCCATTCCATTCCATTCCATTCCATTCCATTCCATTCCAATCCATTCCATTCTACTCGGGTAGATTCCATTCCATTCCATTCCATTCCATGCCATTCCATTCCATTCCACTCCATTCCATTCCGTTCCATTCCATTCCATTCCATTCCATTAAGTTCTACTCGGGTTGATTCCATTCCATTCCATTCCATTCCATTCCATTCCATTCCATTCGATTCCATTCCATTCCATTCCATTCCATTCCATTCCATTCCAATCCATTCCATTCTACTCGGGTTGATTCCATTCCAGTCCATTCCATTCCATTCCATTCCCTTCCTTTCCATTCCATTCCATTCCATTTCATTCCATTCCATTCCATTAAATTCCATTCCATTCCATTCCATTCCATTCCATTCCATTCCATTAAGTTCTACTCGGGTTGATTCCATTCCATTCCATTCCATTCCATTCCATTCCATTCCATTCCATTCCATTCCATTCCAATCCATTCCATTCTACTCGGGTTGATTCCATTCCATTCCATTCCATTCCATTACGTTCCATTCCATTCCATTCCATTCGGTTCCATTCGATTCCATTCGATTCCATTCCATTTCAATCCATTCGATTCCATTCCTTTCCGTTTCGTTCTGCTCCGATCGTTCCGTTCTATTCGGGTTGATTCCATTCTATTCCACTCCTTTCCATTCGATTCCATTCCATTCCATTCGATTCCATTCCATTCCATTCCATTCCATTCCATTCCATTGCATCCTATTCTGTTGAATTCCATTCCATTCCATTCCATTCCATTCCATTCCAATCCATTCCATTCTACTCGTGTTGATTCCATTCCATTCCATTCCATTCCATTCCATTCCATTCCATTCAATTCCAATCCATTCCATTCTACTCGGGTTGATTCCATTCCATTCCATTCCATTCCATTCCATTCCATTCCATTCCATTCCATTCCATTCCATTCCAATCCATTCCATTCTACTCGGGTTGATTCCATTCCATTCCATTCCATTCCATTCCATTCCCTTCCTTTCCATTCCATTCGGTTCCAGTCGATTCTTACGATTCCATTCTATTTCACTCCATTCCATTCGATTCCATTCGATTCCATTCGATTCCATTCCATTCCATTCCATTCCATTCCATTCCATTCCATTCCATTCCATTTCATTCTATACCATTAAATTTCATTCCATTCCATTCCATTCCATTCCATTCCATTCCATTCCATTCCATTCCATTCCATTCCATTGCATTTGATTCCATTCCATTCCATTCGATTCGATTCCATTCCATTCCATTCCATTCCATTCCATTCCATTCGATTCCATTCGATTCCATTCCATTCCATTCCATTCCATTTGATTCTATTCGATTCCATTCCATTCCATTCCATTCCATTCCATTCAATTCCATTCCATTCCATACCGTTCTACTCGTGTTCATTCCATTCCATTCCATTCCATTCCATTCTATTCCATTGAATTTCATTCCATTCCATTCCATTCCGTTCTACTCGGGTTCATTCCATTCCATTCCATTCCATTCCATTCCATTCTATTCCATTGAATTACATTCCATTCCTTTCCATTCCGTTCCATTCCTTTCCATTCCATTCCATTAAGTTCTACTCGGGTTGATTCCATTCCATTCCATTCCATTCCATTCCATTCGATTCCATTCGATTCCATTCCATTCCATTCCATTCCATTCCATTCCATTCCACTCCATTCCAATCCATTCCATTCTACTCGGGTTGATTCCATTCCATTCCATTCCATTCCATTCCATTCCATTGCATTCCATTCCATTCCATTCCATTCCATTCCATTCCATTCCATTCCATTCCGTTCAACTCGGGTTGATTCCGTTCCATTCCATTCCATTCCATTCAATTCCATTCAATTCCATTCGATTCCATTCCATTCCATTCCATTGCATTCCATTCCATTCCATTCCAACCCATTCCATTCTACTCGGGTTGATTCCATTCCATTCCATTCCATTCCATTCCATTCCATTCCATTCCATTCCATTCCATTCCCTTCCATTCCATTCCATTCAGTACCATTCGATTCCATTCGATTCCATTCCATTTCAATCCATTCCATTCCGTTCCGTTCCGTTCCTTTCCGTTCCGTTCTATTCGGGTTGATTCCATTCTATTCCACTCCATTCCATTCGATTCCATTTGATTCCATTCGATTCCATTCCATTCCATTCCATTCCATTCCATTCCATTCCATTCTATTGTATTGAATTCCATTCCATTCCATTCCATTAAATTCCTATCCATTCCATTCTACTCGGGTTGATTCCAATCCCTTCCATTCCATTCCATACCATTCCATTCCATTCCATTCCATTCCATTCCATTCCATTCCAATCCATTCCATTGCGTTCTACTCGGGTTCATTCCATTCCATTCCATTCCATTCCATTCAATTCCATTCCATTCCATTCGATTCCATTCGATTCCATTCGATTCCATTCCATTCCATTCAATTCCATTCCGTTCTACTCGGGTTCATTCCATTCCATTCCATTCCATTCCATTCAATTCCATTCCGTTCTACTCGGGTTCATTCCATTCCATTCCATTCCATTCCATTCAATTCCATTCCATTCCATTCCATTCCATTCGATTCCATTCGATTCCATTCGATTCCATTCCATTCCATTCAATTCCATTCCATTCCATTCCATTCCAATCCATTCCATTCTACTCGGGTAGATTCCATTCCATTCCATTCCATTCCATGCCATTCCATTCCATTCCATTCCAATCCATTCCGTTCCATTCCATTCCATTCCATTCCATTAAGTTCTACTCGGGTTGATTCCATTCCATTCCATTCCATTCCATTCCATTCCATTCCAATCCATTCCATTCTACTCGGGTTGATTCCATTCCATTCCATTCCATTCCATTCCATTCCATTCCATTCCATTGCATTCCATTCCAATCCATTCCATTCTACTCGGGTTGATTCCATTCCATTCCATTCCATTCCATTCCATTCCATTCCCTTCCTTTCCATTCCATTCCATTCCATTTCATTCCATTCCATTCCATTAAATTCCATTCCATTCCATTCCATTCCATTCCATTCCATTCCATTAAGTTCTACTCGGGTTGATTCCATTCCATTCCATTCCATTCCATTCGATTCCGTTCCATTCCATTCCATTCCATTCCATTCCAATCCATTCCATTCTACTCGGGTTGATTCCATTCCATTCCATTCCATTCCATTCCATTACGTTCCATTCCATTCCATTCCATTCGGTTCCATTCGATTCCATTCGATTCCATTCCATTTCAATCCATTCGATTCCATTCCTTTCCGTTTCGTTCCGCTCCGATCGTTCCGTTCTATTCGGGTTGATTCCATTCTATTCCACTCCATTCCATTCGATTCCATTCCATTCCATTCGATTCCATTCCATTCCATTCCATTCCATTCCATTCCATTCCATTCCATTCCATTCCATTCCATTCCATTAAATTCCATTCCATTCCATTCCATTCCATTCCATTCCGTTCTACTCGGGTAGATTCCATTCCATTCCATTCCATTCCATTCCATTCCATTCCATTCCATTCCATTCCATTCCATTCCATTCCATTCCGTTCTACTCGGGTTCATTCCATTCCATTCCATTCCATTCCATACTATTCCTTTGAATTCCATTCCATTCCGTTCCATTCCGTTCCATTCCATTCCATTCCATTCCATTAAGTTCTACTCGGGTTGATTCCATTCCATTCCATTCCATTCCATTCCATTCCATTCCATTCCATTCGATTCCATTCGATTCCATTCCATTCCATTCCATTCCATTCCATTCCAATCCATTCCATTCTACTCGGGTTGATTCCATTCCATTCCATTCCATTCCATTCCATTCCATTCCATTCCATTCCATTCCATTCCATTCCGTTCAACTCGGGTTGATTCCATTCCATTCCATTCCATTCCATTCGATTCCATTCAATTCCATTCGATTCCATTCCATTCCATTCCATTCCATTCCATTCCATTCCAACCCATTCCATTCTACTCGGGTTGATTCCATTCCATTCCATTCCATTCCATTCCATTCCATTCCATTCCATTCCATTCCATTCCATTCCCTTCCATTCCATTCCATTCGGTACCATTCGATTGCATTCGATTCCATTCCATTTCAATCCATTACATTCCGTCCATTCCGTTCCTTTCCGTTCCGTTCTATTCGGGTTGATTCCATTCTATTCCACTCCATTCCATTCGATTCCATTCGATTCGATTCCATTCCATTCCATTCCATTCCATTCTATTGTAGTGAATTCCATTCCATTCCATTCCATTAAATTCCTATCCATTCCATTCTACTCGGGTTGATTCCAATCCATTCCATTCGATTCCATTCCATTCCATTCCATTCCAATCCATTCCATTCTACTCGGGTAGATTCCATTCCATTCCATTCCATTCCATTCCATTCCATTCCATTCCGTTCTACTCGGGTTCATTCCATTCCATTCCATTCCATTCCATTCCATTCCATTCCATTCCATTCCATTCCATTCCATTCCATTCCATTCCATTCCATTCCATTCCATTCGATTCCATTCCATTCCATTCCATTCCATTCCATTCCATTCCATTCCAATCCATTCCATTCTACTCGGGTAGATTCCATTCCATTCCATTCCATTCCATGCCATTCCATTCCATTCCATTCCATTCCATTCCGTTCCATTCCATTCCATTCCATTCCATTAAGTTCTACTCGGGTTGATTCCATTCAATTCCATTCCATTCCATTCCATTGCATTCGATTCCATTCCATTCCATTCCATTCCATTCCATTGCATTCCAATCCATTCCTTTCTACTCGGGTTGATTCCATTCCATTCCATTACGTTCCATTCCTTTCCATTCCTTTCGGTTCCATTCGATTCCATTCGATTACATTCCATTTCAGTCCATTCGATTCCATTCCGTTCCGTTTCGTTCCGCTCCTATCGTTCCGTTCTATTCGGGTTGATTCCATTCTATTCCACTCCATTCCATTCGATTCCATTCCATTCCATTCGATTCCATTCCATTCCATTCCATTCCATTCCATTCCATTCCATTCCATTTTTACTATTCTATTGAATTCCATTCCATTCCATTCCATTCCATTCCATTCCAATCCATTCCATTCTTCTCGGGTTGATTCCATTCCATTCCATTCCATTCCGTTCCATTCCATTCCATTCCAATCCATTCCATTCTACTCGGGTTGATTCCATTCGATTCCATTCCATTCCATTCCATTCCATTCCTTTCCATTCCATTCGGTTCCATTCGATTCTTTCGATTCCATTCTATTTCACTCCATTCCATTCGATTCCATTCCATTCCATTCCATTCCATTCCATTCCATTCCATTCCATTCCATTGCATTCGATTCCATTCCGTTCCATTCCATTCCATTCCATTCCATTCCGTTCTACTCGGGTTCATTCCATTCCATTCCATTCCATTCCATTCTATTCCATTGAATTCCATTCCATTCCGTTCCATTCCGTTCCATTCCATTCCATTCCATTCCATGAAGTTCTACTCGGGTTGATTCCATTCCATTCCATTCCATTCCATTCCATTCCATTCCATTCGATTCCATTCGATTCCATTCCATTCCATTCCATTCCATTCCATCCCATTCCATTCCAATCCATTCCATTCTACTCGGGTTGATTCCATTCCATTCCATTCCATTCCATTCCATTCCATTCCATTCCATTCCATTCCATTCCATTCCATTCCATTCCGTTCACCTCGGGTTGATTCCATTCCATTCCATTCCATTCCATTCAATTCCATTCGATTCCATTCCATTCCATTCCATTGCATTCCATTCCATTCCATTCCAACCCATTCCATTCTACTCGGGTTGATTCCATTCCATTCCATTCCATTCCATTCCATTCCATTCCATTCCATTCCATTCCATTCCATTCCATTCGGTACCATTCGATTCCATTCGATTCCATTCCATTTCAATCCATTACATTCCGTTCCGTTCCGTTCCGTTCCTTTCCGTTCCGTTCTATTCGGGTTGATTCCATTCTATTCCACTCCATTCCATTCGATTCCATTCGATTCCATTCGATTCCATTCCATTCCATTCCATTCCATTCCATTCCATTCCATTCTATTGTATTGAATTCCATTCCATTCCATTCCATTAAATTCCTATCCATTCCGTTATACTCGGGTTGATTCCCATCCATTCCATTCCATTCCATTCCATTCCATTCCATTCCATTCCATTCCATTCTATTGTATTGAATTCCATTCCATTCCATTCCATTAAATTCCTATCCATTCCGTTCTACTCGGGTTGATTCCAATCCATTCCATTCCATTCCATTCAATTCCATATCATTCCATTCCATTCCATTCCATTCCATTCCGTTCTACTCGGGTTCATTCCATTCCATTCCATTCCATTCCATTCAATTCCATTCCATTCCATTCCATTCCATTCCATTCCATTCCATTCCATTGAATTCCATTCCATTCCATTCCATTCCA
Organism: Gorilla gorilla gorilla; assembly: GCF_029281585.2. Lineage (NCBI taxonomy): Eukaryota > Metazoa > Chordata > Mammalia > Primates > Hominidae > Gorilla > Gorilla gorilla. Next base: position 15,242,404 of record NC_073241.2, read on the forward strand.
TTCCATTCCATTCCGTTCCATTCCGTTTTACTCGGGTTGATTCCATTCCATTCCATCCAATTCCATTCGATTCCATTCGATTCCTTTCGATTCCATTCCATTCAATTCCATTCCATTCCATTCCATTCCATTCTATTCTATTGAATTCCATTCCATTCCATTCCATTCTATTCCTATCCATTCCATTCTACTCGGGTTGATTCCATTCCATTCCATTCCATTCCATTCCATTCCATTGCGCTCTACTCGGGATCATTCCATTCGATTCCATTCCATTTGATTCCATTCGATTCCATTCCATTCCATTCCATTCCAATCCATTCCATTCTACTCGGGTTGATTCCATTCCATTCCATTCCATTCCATTCCATTCCATTCCATTCCATTCCATTCCATTCCATTCCATTCCGTTCAACTCGGGTTGATTCCATTCCATTCCATTCCATTCCATTCGATTCCATTCAATTCCATTCGATTCCATTCCATTCCATTCCATTGCATTCCATTCCATTCCATTCCATTCCAACCCATACCATTCTACTCGGGTTGCTTCCATTCCATTCCATTCCATTCCATTCCATTCCATTCCATTCCATTCCATTCCATTCCCTTCCATTCCATTCCATTCGGTACCATTCGATTCCATTCGATTCCATTCCATTTCAATCCATTACATTCCTTTCCGTTCCGTTCCGTTCCTTTCCGTTCCGTTCTATTCGGGTTGATTCCATTCTATTCCACTCCATTCCATTCGATTCCATTCGATTCCATTCGATTCCATTCCATTCCATTCCATTCCATTCCATTCCATTCCATTCCATTCTATTGTATTGAATTCCATTCCATTCCATTCCATTAAATTCCTATCCATTCCGTTCTACTCGGGTTCATTCCATTCCATTCCATTCAATTCCATTCCATTCCATTCCATTCCAATCCATTCCATTCTACTCGGGTAGATTCCATTCCATTCCATTCCATTCCATGCCATTCCATTCCATTCCATTCCATTCCATTCCGTTCCATTCCATTCCATTCCATTCCATTAAGTTCTACTCGGGTTGATTCCATTCCATTCCATTCCATTCCATTCCATTCCATTCCATTCCATTCGATTCCATTCCATTCCATTCCATTACATTCCAATCCATTCCATTCTACTCGGGTTGATTCCATTCCATTCCATTCCATTCCATTACGTTCCATTCCATTCCATTCCATTCGGTTCCATTCGATTCCATTCGATTACATTCCATTTCAATCCATTCGATTCCATTCCGTTCCGTTTCGTTCCGCTCCGATCGTTCCGTTCTATTCGGGTTGATTCCTTTCTATTCCACTCCATTCCATTCGATTCCATTCCATTCCATTCTATTCCATTCCATTCCATTCCATTCCATTCCATTCCATTCCATTCTATTCTATTGAATTCCATTCCATTCCATTCCATTCCATTCCATTCCAATCCATTCCATTCTTCTCGGGTTGATTCCATTCCATTCCATTCCATTCCATTCCATTCCATTCCATTCCATTCCATTCCATTCCAATCCATTCCATTCTACTCGGGTTGATTCCATTCCATTCCATTCCATTCCATTCCATTCCATTCCCTTCCTTTCCATTCCATTCGGTTCCATTCGATTCTTTCGATTCCATTATATTTCACTCCATTGCATTCGATTCCATTCGATTCCATTCGATTCCATTACATTACATTCCATTCCATTCCATTCCATTCCATTCCATTCCATTCCATTCCATTCTATTCCATTAAATTCCATTCCATTCCATTCCATTCCATTCCATTCCATTCCATTCCATTCCAATCCATTCCATTGCATTCGATTCCATTCCATTCCATTCCATTCCATTCCATTCCATTCCATTCCATTCCATTCCATTCCCTTCCATTCCATTCCATTCCATTCAATTCCATTCCATTCCATTCCATTCCATTCTATTCTATTGAATTCCATTCCATTCCATTCCATTCTATTCCTATCCATTCCATTCTACTCGGGTTGATTCCATTCCATTCTATTCCATTCCATTCCATTCCATTGCGCTCTACTCGGGATCATTCCATTCGATTCCATTCCATTTGATTCCATTCGATTCCATTCCATTCCATTCCATTCCAATCCATTCCATTCTACTCGGGTTGATTCCATTCCATTCCATTCCATTCCATTCCATTCCATTCCATTCCATTCCATTCCATTCCATTCCGTTCAACTCGGGTTGATTCCATTCCATTCCATTCCATTCCATTCGATTCCATTCAATTCCATTCGATTCCATTCCATTCCATTCCATTGCATTCCATTCCATTCCATTCCATTCCAACCCATACCATTCTACTCGGGTTGCTTCCATTCCATTCCATTCCATTCCATTCCATTCCATTCCATTCCATTCCATTCCATTCCATTCCATTCCATTCCCTTCCATTCCATTCCATTCGGTACCATTCGATTCCATTCGATTCCATTCCATTTCAATCCATTACATTCCTTTCCGTTCCGTTCCGTTCCTTTCCGTTCCGTTCTATTCGGGTTGATTCCATTCTATTCCACTCCATTCCATTCGATTCCATTCGATTCCATTCGATTCCATTCCATTCCATTCCATTCCATTCCATTCCATTCCATTCCATTCCATTCCATTCCATTCCATTCCATTCCATTCTATTGTATTGAATTCCATTCCATTCCATTCCATTAAATTCCTATCCATTCCGTTCTACTCGGGTTCATTCCATTCCATTCCATTCAATTCCATTCCATTCCATTCCATTCCAATCCATTCCATTCTACTCGGGTAGATTCCATTCCATTCCATTCCATTCCATGCCATTCCATTCCATTCCATTCCATTCCATTCCGTTCCATTCCATTCCATTCCATTCCATTAAGTTCTACTCGGGTTGATTCCATTCCATTCCATTCCATTCCATTCCATTCCATTCCATTCCATTCGATTCCATTCCATTCCATTCCATTACATTCCAATCCATTCCATTCTACTCGGGTTGATTCCATTCCATTCCAGTCCATTCCATTACGTTCCATTCCATTCCATTCCATTCGGTTCCATTCGATTCCATTCGATTACATTCCATTTCAATCCATTCGATTCCATTCCGTTCCGTTTCGTTCCGCTCCGATCGTTCCGTTCTATTCGGGTTGATTCCTTTCTATTCCACTCCATTCCATTCGATTCCATTCCATTCCATTCTATTCCATTCCATTCCATTCCATTCCATTCCATTCCATTCCATTCTATTCTATTGAATTCCATTCCATTCCATTCCATTCCATTCCATTCCAATCCATTCCATTCTTCTCGGGTTGATTCCATTCCATTCCATTCCATTCCATTCCATTCCATTCCATTCCATTCCATTCCAATCCATTCCATTCTACTCGGGTTGATTCCATTCCATTCCATTCCATTCCATTCCATTCCATTCCCTTCCTTTCCATTCCATTCGGTTCCATTCGATTCTTTCGATTCCATTATATTTCACTCCATTGCATTCGATTCCATTCGATTCCATTCGATTCCATTACATTACATTCCATTCCATTCCATTCCATTCCATTCCATTCCATTCCATTCCATTCTATTCCATTAAATTCCATTCCATTCCATTCCATTCCATTCCATTCCATTCCATTCCATTCCAATCCATTCCATTGCATTCGATTCCATTCCATTCCATTCCATTCCATTCCATTCCATTCCATTCCATTCCATTCCCTTCCATTCCATTCCATTCCATTCGATTCCATTCCATTCCATTCCATTTGATTCCATTCGATTCCATTCCATTCCATTCCATTCCATTCCATTCAATTCCATTCCATTCCATGCCGTTCTACTCGTGTTCATTCCATTCCATTCCATTCCATTCCATTCTATTCCATTGAATTCCATTCCATTCCATTCCATTCCATTCCATTCCATTCCATTCCATTCCATTCCATTCCATTCCATTCCGTTCTACTCGGGTTGATTCCATTCCATTCCATTCCATTCCATTCCATTCCATTCCATTCCATTCCATTCCATTCCATTGAATTCCATTCCATTCCATTCCATTCCATTCCTATCCATTCCATTCTACTCGGGTTGATTCCATTCCATTCCATTCCATTCCATTCCATTGCGCTCTACTCGGGATCATTCCATTCGATTCCATTCCATTCCATTCCATTCCATTCCATTCCATTCCATTCCATTCCATTCCATTCCATTCCGTTCTACTCGGGTCCATTCCATTCCATTCTATTCCACTCGATTCCATTCCATTCCATTCGATTCCATTCCATTCCATTCCATTCCAATCCATTCCATTCTACTCGGGTTGATTCCATTCGATTCCATTCGATTCCATTCCATTCAATTCCATTCCATTCCATTCCATTCCATTCCATTCTATTGAATTCCATTCCATTCCATTCCATTCCATTCCTATCCATTCCATTCTACTCGGGTTGATTCCATTCCATTCCATTCCATTCCATTCCATTCCATTCCATTGCGCTCTACTCGGGATCATTCCATTCGATTCCATTCCATTCCACTCCATTCCATTCCATTCCATTCCATTCCATTCCGTTCTACTCGGGTCCATTCCATTCCATTCTATTCCACTCGATTCCATTCCATTCCATTCGATTCCATTCCATTCCATTCCATTCCAATCCATTCCATTCTACTCGGGTTGATTCCATTCGATTCCATTCCATTCCATTCCATTCCATTCCATTCCCTTCCATTCCATTCCATTCGATTCCATTCCATTCCATTCCATTCCAATCCATTCCATTCTACTCGGGTTGATTCCATTCGATTCCATTCCATTCCATTCCATTCCATTCCATTGCATTCGATTCCATTCCATTCCATTCCATTCCATTCCATTCCATTTGATTCCATTCGATTCCATTCCATTCCATTCCATTCCATTCCATTCAATTCCATTCCATTCCATACCGTTCTACTCGTGTTCATTCCATTCCATTCCATTCCATTCCATTCCATTCCATTCTATTCCATTGAATTTCATTCCATTCCATTCCATTCCGTTCTACTCGGGTTCATTCCATTCCATTCCATTCCATTCCATTCTATTCCATTTAATTCCATTCCATTCCTTTCCATTCCGTTCCATTCCATTCCATTCCATTCCATTAAGTTCTACTCGGGTTGATTCCATTCCATTCCATTCCATTCCATTCCATTCGATTCCATTCGATTCCATTCCATTGCATTCCATTCCATTCCATTCCAATCCATTCCATTCTACTCAGGTTGATTCCATTCCATTCCATTCCATTCCATTCCATTCCATTCCATTCCATTCCATTCCATTCCATTCCATTCCGTTCAACTCGGGTTGATTCCATTCCATTCCATTCCATTCCATTACGTTCCATTCCATTCCATTCCATTCGGTTCCATTCGATTCCATTCGATTCCATTCCATTTCAATCCATTCGATTCCATTCCTTTCCGTTTTGTTCCGCTCCGATCGTTCCGTTCTATTCGGGTTGATTCCATTCTATTCCACTCCATTCCATTCGATTCCATTCCATTCCATTCGATTCCATTCCATTCCATTCCATTCCATTCTATTGTATTGAATTCCATTCCATTCCATTGCATTAAATTCCTATCCATTCCATTCTACTCGGGTTGATTCCAATCCATTCCATTCCATTCCATTCCATTCCATTCCATTCAATTCCATTCCATTCCATTCGATTCCATTCGATTCCATTCGATTCCATTCCATTCCATTCAATTCCATTCCATTCCATTCCATTCCAATCCATTCCATTCTACTCGGGTAGATTCCATTCAATTCCATTCCATTCCATGCCATTCCATTCCATTCCATTCCATTCCATTCCGTTCCATTCCATTCCATTCCATTCCATTAAGTTCTACTCGGGTTGATTCCATTCCATTCCATTCCATTCCATTCCATTCCATTCCATTCGATTCCATTCCATTCCATTCCATTCCATTCCATTCCATTCCATACCAATCCATTCCATTCTACTCGGGTTGATTCCATTCCATTCCATTCCATTCCATTCCATTCCATTCCATTGCATTCCATTCCAATCCATTCCATTCTACTCGGGTTGATTCCATTCCATTCCATTCCATTCCATTCCATTCCATTCCCTTCCTTTACATTCCATTCCATTCCATTTCATTCCATTCCATTCCATTAAATTCCATTCCATTCCATTCCATTCCATTCCATTCCATTCCATTCCATTCCATTCCATTCCATTAAGTTCTACTCGGGTTGATTCCATTCCATTCCATTCCATTCCATTCCATTCCATTCCATTCCATTCCATTCCATTCCATTCCATTCCAATCCATTCCATTCTACTCGGGTTGATTCCATTCCATTCCATTCCATTCCATTACGTTCCATTCCATTCCATTCCGTTCGGTTCCATTCGATTCCATTCGATTCCATTCCATTTCAATCCATTCGATTCCATTCCTTTCCGTTTCGTTCCGCTCCGATCGTTCCGTTCTATTCGGGTTGATTCCATTCTATTCCACTCCATTCCTTTCGATTCCATTCCATTCCATTCGATTCCATTCCATTCCATTCCATTCCATTCCATTCCATCCTATTCTATTGAATTCCATTCCATTCCATTCCATTCCATTCCAATCCATTCCATTCTACTCGGGTTGATTCCATTCCATTCCATTCCATTCCATTCCATTCCATTCCATTCCATTCCATTCCATTCCAATCCATTCCATTCTACTCGGGTTGATTCCATTCCATTCCATTCCATTCCATTCCATTCCCTTCCTTTCCATTCCATTCGGTTCCAGTCGATTCTTACGATTCCATTCTATTTCACTCCATTCCATTCGATTCCATTCGATTCCATTCGATTCCATTCCATTCCGTTCCATTCCATTCCATTCTATTCCATTAAATTCCATTCCATTAAATTCCATTCCATTCCATTCCATTCCATTCCATTCCATTCCATTCCATTCCATTCCATTCCATTGCATTCGATTCCATTCCATTCCATTCCATTCCATTCCACTCCATTCCATTCCATTCGATTCCATTCGATTCCATTCCATTCCATTCCATTTGATTCCATTCGATTCCATTCCATTCCATTCCATTCCATTCCACTCAATTCCATTCCATTCCATACCGTTCTACTCGTGTTCATTCCATTCCATTCCATTCCATTCCATTCTATTCCATTGAATTTCATTCCATTCCATTCCATTCCGTTCTACTCGGGTTCATTCCATTCCATTCCATTCCATTCCATTCTATTCCATTGAATTCCATTCCATTCCTTTCCATTCCGTTCCATTCCATTCCATTCCATTCCATTAAGTTCTACTCGGGTTGATTCCCTTCCATTCCATTCCATTCCATTCCATTCGATTCTATTCGATTCCATTCCATTCCATTCCATTCCATTCCATTCCAATCCATTCCATTCTACTCGGGTTGATTCCATTCCATTCCATTCCATTCCATTCCATTCCATTCCATTGCATTCCATTGCATTCCATTCCATTCCATTCCATTCCATTCCGTTCAACTCGGGTTGATTCCATTCCATTCCATTCCATTCCATTCAATTCCATTCAATTCCATTCGATTCCATTCCATTCCATTCCATTGCATTCCATTCCATTCCATTCCAACCCATTCCATTCTACTCGGGTTGATTCCATTCCATTCCATTCCATTCCATTCCATTCCATTCCATTCCATTCCATTCCCTTCCATTCCATTCCATTCAGTACCATTCGATTCCATTCGATTCCATTCCATTTCAATCCATTCCATTCCGTTCCGTTCCGTTCCATTCCTTTCCGTTCCGTTCTATTCGGGTTGATTCCATTCTATTCCACTCCATTCCATTCGATTCCATTCGATTCCATTCGATTCCATTCCATTCCATTCCATTCCATTCCATTCCATTCCATTCTATTGTATTGAATTCCATTCCATTCCATTCCATTAAATTCCTATCCATTCCATTCTACTCGGGTTGATTCCAATCCATTCCATTCCATTCCATTCCATTCCATTCCATTCCATTCCATTCCATTCCATTCCATTCCATTCCGTTCTACTCGGGTTCATTCCATTCCATTCCATTCCATTCCATTCAATTCCATTCCATTCCATTCGATTCCATTCGATTCCATTCGATTCCATTCCATTCCATTCAATTCCATTCCATTCCATTCCATTCCAATGCATTCCATTCTACTCGGGTATATTCCATTCCATTCCATTCCATTCCATGCCATTCCATTCCATTCCATTCCATTCCATTCCGTTCCATTCCATTCCATTCCATTCCATTAAGTTCTACTCGGGTTGATTCCATTCCATTCCATTCCATTCCATTCCATTCCATTCCATTCCATTCCATTCCATTGCATTCGATTCCATTCCATTCCATTCCATTCCATTCCACTCCATTCCATTCCATTCGATTCCATTCGATTCCATTCCATTCCATTCCATTCCATTTGATTCCATTCGATTCCATTCCATTCCATTCCATTCCATTCCATTCAATTCCATTCCATTCCATACCGTTCTACTCGTGTTCATTCCATTCCATTCCATTCCATTCCATTCTATTCCATTGAATTTCATTCCATTCCATTCCATTCCGTTCTACTCGGGTTCATTCCATTCCATTCCATTCCATTCCATTCTATTCCATTGAATTCCATTCCATTCCTTTCCATTCCGTTCCATTCCATTCCATTCCATTCCATTAAGTTCTACTCGGGTTGATTCCATTCCATTCCATTCCATTCCATTCCACTCGATTCTATTCGATTCCATTCCATTCCATTCCATTCCATTCCATTCCAATCCATTCCATTCTACTCGGGTTGATTCCATTCCATTCCATTCCATTCCGTTCCATTCCATTGCATTCCATTGCATTCCATTCCATTCCATTCCATTCCATTCCGTTCAACTCGGGTTGATTCCATTCCATTCCATTCCATTCCATTCAATTCCATTCAATTCCATTCGATTCCATTCCATTCCATTCCATTGCATTCCATTCCATTCCATTCCAACCCATTCCATTCTACTCGGGTTGATTCCATTCCATTCCATTCCATTCCATTCCATTCCATTCCATTCCATTCCCTTCCATTCCATTCCATTCAGTACCATTCGATTCCATTCGATTCCATTCCATTTCAATCCATTCCATTCCGTTCCGTTCCGTTCCATTCCTTTCCGTTCCGTTCTATTCGTGTTGATTCCATTCTATTCCACTCCATTCCATTCGATTCCATTCGATTCCATTCGATTCCATTCCATTCCATTCCATTCCATTCCATTCCATTCCATTCTATTGTATTGAATTCCATTCCATTCCATTCCATTAAATTCCTATCCATTCCATTCTACTCGGGTTGATTCCAATCCATTCCATTCCATTCCATTCCATTCCATTCCATTCCATTCCATTCCATTCCATTCCATTCCATTCCATTCCATTCCATTCCATTCGATTCCAATCCATTCCATTCCATTTGATTCCATTCGATTCCATTCCATTCCATTCCATTCAATTCCATTCCATTCCATACCGTTCTACTCGTGTTCATTCCATTCCATTCCATTCCATTCCATTCCATTCCATTCTATTCCATTGAATTTCATTCCATTCCATTCCATTCCGTTCTACTCGGATTCATTCCATTCCATTCCATTCCATTCCATTCTATTCCATTTAATTCCATTCCATTCCTTTCCATTCCGTTCCATTCCATTCCATTCCATTCCATTAAGTTCTACTCGGGTTGATTCCATTCCATTCCATTCCATTCCATTCCATTCGATTCCATTCGATTCCATTCCATTGCATTCCATTCCATTCCATTCCAATCCATTCCATTCTACTCGGGTTGATTCCATTCCATTCCATTCCATTCCATTCCATTCCATTCCATTCCATTCCATTCCATTCCATTCCATTCCGTTCAACTCGGGTTGATTCCATTCCATTCCATTCCATTCCATTACGTTCCATTCCATTCCATTCCATTCGGTTCCATTCGATTCCATTCGATTCCATTCCATTTCAATCCATTCGATTCCATTCCTTTCCGTTTCGTTCCGCTCCGATCGTTCCGTTCTATTCGGGTTGATTCCATTCTATTCCACTCCATTCCATTCGATTCCATTCCATTCCATTCGATTCCATTCCATTCCATTCCATTCCATTCTATTGTATTGAATTCCATTCCATTCCATTGCATTAAATTCCTATCCATTCCATTCTACTCGGGTTGATTCCAATCCATTCCATTCCATTCCATTCCATTCCATTCCATTCAATTCCATTCCATTCCATTCGATTCCATTCGATTCCATTCGATTCCATTCCATTCCATTCAATTCCATTCCATTCCATTCCATTCCAATCCATTCCATTCTACTCGGGTAGATTCCATTCAATTCCATTCCATTCCATGCCATTCCATTCCATTCCATTCCATTCCATTCCGTTCCATTCCATTCCATTCCATTCCATTAAGTTCTACTCGGGTTGATTCCATTCCATTCCATTCCATTCCATTCCATTCCATTCCATTCCATTCCATTCGATTCCATTCCATTCCATTCCATTCCATTCCATTCCATACCAATCCATTCCATTCTACTCGGGTTGATTCCATTCCATTCCATTCCATTCCATTCCATTCCATTCCATTGCATTCCATTCCAATCCATTCCATTCTACTCGGGTTGATTCCATTCCATTCCATTCCATTCCATTCCATTCCATTCCCTTCCTTTACATTCCATTCCATTCCATTTCATTCCATTCCATTCCATTAAATTCCATTCCATTCCATTCCATTCCATTCCATTCCATTCCATTCCATTCCATTCCATTCCATTCCATTAAGTTCTACTCGGGTTGATTCCATTCCATTCCATTCCATTCCATTCCATTCCATTCCATTCCATTCCAATCCATTCCATTCTACTCGGGTTGATTCCATTCCATTCCATTCCATTCCATTACGTTCCATTCCATTCCATTCCGTTCGGTTCCATTCGATTCCATTCGATTCCATTCCATTTCAATCCATTCGATTCCATTCCTTTCCGTTTCGTTCCGCTCCGATCGTTCCGTTCTATTCGGGTTGATTCCATTCTATTCCACTCCATTCCTTTCGATTCCATTCCATTCCATTCGATTCCATTCCATTCCATTCCATTCCATTCCATTCCATCCTATTCTATTGAATTCCATTCCATTCCATTCCATTCCATTCCAATCCATTCCATTCTACTCGGGTTGATTCCATTCCATTCCATTCCATTCCATTCCATTCCATTCCATTCCATTCCATTCCATTCCATTCCAATCCATTCCATTCTACTCGGGTTGATTCCATTCCATTCCATTCCATTCCATTCCATTCCCTTCCTTTCCATTCCATTCGGTTCCAGTCGATTCTTACGATTCCATTCTATTTCACTCCATTCCATTCGATTCCATTCGATTCCATTCGATTCCATTCCATTCCGTTCCATTCCATTCCATTCTATTCCATTCAATTCCATTCCATTAAATTCCATTCCATTCCATTCCATTCCATTCCATTCCATTCCATTCCATTCCATTCCATTGCATTCGATTCCATTCCATTCCATTCCATTCCACTCCATTCCATTCCATTCGATTCCATTCGATTCCATTCCATTCCATTCCATTCCATTTGATTCCATTCGATTCCATTCCATTCCATTCCATTCCATTCCATTCAATTCCATTCCATTCCATACCGTTCTACTCGTGTTCATTCCATTCCATTCCATTCCATTCCATTCTATTCCATTGAATTTCATTCCATTCCATTCCATTCCGTTCTACTCGGGTTCATTCCATTCCATTCCATTCCATTCCATTCTATTCCATTGAATTCCATTCCATTCCTTTCCATTCCGTTCCATTCCATTCCATTCCATTCCATTAAGTTCTACTCGGGTTGATTCCATTCCATTCCATTCCATTCCATTCCACTCGATTCTATTCGATTCCATTCCATTCCATTCCATTCCATTCCATTCCAATCCATTCCATTCTACTCGGGTTGATTCCATTCCATTCCATTCCATTCCATTCCATTCCATTGCATTCCATTGCATTCCATTCCATTCCATTCCATTCCATTCCGTTCAACTCGGGTTGATTCCATTCCATTCCATTCCATTCCATTCAATTCCATTCAATTCCATTCGATTCCATTCCATTCCATTCCATTGCATTCCATTCCATTCCATTCCAACCCATTCCATTCTACTCGGGTTGATTCCATTCCATTCCATTCCATTCCATTCCATTCCATTCCATTCCATTCCCTTCCATTCCATTCCATTCAGTACCATTCGATTCCATTCGATTCCATTCCATTTCAATCCATTCCATTCCGTTCCGTTCCGTTCCATTCCTTTCTGTTCCGTTCTATTCGTGTTGATTCCATTCTATTCCACTCCATTCCATTCGATTCCATTCGATTCCATTCGATTCCATTCCATTCCATTCCATTCCATTCCATTCCATTCCATTCTATTGTATTGAATTCCATTCCATTCCATTCCATTAAATTCCTATCCATTCCATTCTACTCGGGTTGATTCCAATCCATTCCATTCCATTCCATTCCATTCCATTCCATTCCATTCCATTCCATTCCATTCCATTCCGTTCTACTCGGGTTCATTCCATTCCATTCCATTCCATTCCATTCCATTCAATTCCATTCCATTCCATTCGATTCCATTCAATTCCATTAGATTCCATTCCATTCCATTCAAATCCATTCCATTCCATTCCATTCCAATGCATTCCATTCTACTCGGGTAGATTCCATTCCATTCCATTCCATTCCATGCCATTCCATTCCATTCCATTCCATTCCATTCCATTCCGTTCCATTCCATTCCATTCCATTCCATTAAGTTCTACTCAGGTTGATTCCATTCCATTCCATTCCATTCCATTCCATTCCATTCCATTCCATTCGATTCCATTCCATTCCATTCCATTCCATTCCATTCCATTCGATTCCATTCCATTCCATTCCATTCCATTCCATTCCATTCCAATCCATTCCGTTCTACTCGGGTTGATTCCATTCCATTCCATTCCATTCCATTCCATTCCATTCCACTGCATTCCATTCCAATCCATTCCATTCTACTCGGGTTGATTCCATTCCATTCCATTCCATTCCATTACGTTCCATTCCATTCCATTCCATTCGGTTCCATTCGATTCCATTCGATTCCATTCCATTTCAATCCTTTCGATTCCATTCCTTTCCGTTTCGTTCCGCTCCGATCGTTCCGTTCTATTCGGGTTGATTCCATTCTATTCCACTCCATTCCATTCGATTCCATTCCATTCCATTCGATTCCATTCCATTCCATTCCATTCCATTCCATTCCATTCCATTCCATCCTATTCTATTGAATTCCATTCCATTCCATTCCATTCCATTCCATTGCAATCCATTCCATTCTACTCGGGTTGATTCCATTCCATTCCATTCCATTCCATTCCATTCCATTCCATTCCATTCCATTCCATTCCATTCCATTCCAATCCATTCCATTCTACTCGGGTTGATTCCATTCCATTCCATTCCATTCCATTCCATTCCATTCCCTTCCTTTCCATTCCATTCCATTCCATTTCATTCCATTCCATTCCATTAAATTCCATTCCATTCCATTCCGTTCTACTCGGGTTCATTCCATTCCATTCCATTCCATTCCATTCCATTCAATTCCATTCCATTCCATTCGATTCCATTCAATTCCATTCGATTCCATTCCATTCCATTCAATTCCATTCCATTCCATTCCATTCCAATGCATTCCATTCTACTCGGGTAGATTCCATTCCATTCCATTCCATTCCATGCCATTCCATTCCATTCCATTCCATTCCATTCCGTTCCATTCCATTCCATTCCATTCCATTAAGTTCTACTCGGGTTGATTCCATTCCATTCCATTCCATTCCATTCCATTCCATTCCATTCCATTCCATTCGATTCCATTCCATTCCATTCCATTCCATTCCATTCCATTCCAATCCATTCCGTTCTACTCGGGTTGATTCCATTCCATTCCATTCCATTCCATTCCATTCCATTCCATTCCATTGCATTCCATTCCAATCCATTCCATTCTACTCGGGTTGATTCCATTCCATTCCATTCCATTCCATTCCATTCCCTTCCTTTCCATTCCATTCCATTCCATTTCATTCCATTCCATTCCATTAAATTCCATTCCATTCCATTCCATTCCATTCCATTCCATTCCATTCCATTAAGTTCTACTCGGGTTGATTCCATTCCATTCCATTCCATTCCATTCCATTCCATTCCATTGCATTCCATTCCATCCCATTCCATTCCATTCCATTCCATTCCGTTCAACTCGGGTTGATTCCATTCCATTCCATTCCATTCCATTCCATTCCATTAAGTTCTACTCGGGTTGATTCCATTCCATTCCATTCCATTCCATTCCATTCCATTCCATTCCATTCCATTCCATTCCATTCGATTCCATTCCATTCCATTCCATTCCATTCCATTCCAATCCATTCCATTCTACTCGGGTTGATTCCATTCCAGTCCATTCCATTCCATTCCATTCCCTTCCTTTCCATTCCATTCCATTCCATTTCATTCCATTCCATTCCATTAAATTCCATTCCATTCCATTCCATTCCATTCCATTCCATTCCATTCCATTCCATTCCATTAAGTTCTACTCGGGTAGATTCCATTCCATTCCATTCCATTCCATTCCATTCCATTCCATTCCATTCCATTCCAATCCATTCCATTCTACTCGGGTTGATTCCATTCCATTCCATTCCATTCCATTACGTTCCATTCCATTCCATTCCATTCGGTTCCATTCGATTCCATTCGATTCCATTCCATTTCAATCCTTTCGATTCCATTCCTTTCCGTTTCGTTCCGCTCCGATCGTTCCGTTCTATTCGGGTTGATTCCATTCTATTCCACTCCATTCCATTCGATTCCATTCCATTCCATTCGATTCCATTCCATTCCATTCCATTCCATTCTATTCCATTCCATCCTATTCTATTGAATTCCATTCCATTCCATTCCATTCCATTCCATTGCAATCCCTTCCATTCTACTCGGGTTGATTCCATTCCATTCCATTCCATTCCATTCCATTCCATTCCATTCCATTCCATTCCATTCCATTCCATTCCATTCCAATCCATTCCATTCTACTCGGGTTGATTCCATTCCATTCCATTCCATTCCATTCCATTCCATTCCATTCCCTTCCATTCCATTCCATTCCATTCCATTTCATTCCATTCCATTCCATTAAATTCCATTCCATTCCATTCCATTCCATTCCATTCCATTCCATTAAGTTCTACTCGGGTTGATTCCATTCCATTCCATTCCATTCCATTCCATTCCATTCCATTCCATTCCATTCCATTCCAATCCATTCCATTCTACTCGGGTTGATTCCATTCCATTCCATTCCATTCCATTCCATTACGTTCCATTCCATTCCATTCCATTCGGTCCCATTCGATTCCATTCGATTCCATTCCATTTCAATCCATTCGATTCCATTCCTTTCCATTTCGTTCCGCTCCGATCGTTCAGTTTTATTCGGGTTGATTCCATTCTATTCCACTCCATTCCATTCGATTCCATTCCATTCCATTCGATTCCATTCCATTCCATTCCATTCCATTCCATTCCATTCCATTCCATTCCATTCAATTCCATTCCATTCCATACCGTTCTACTCGTGTTCATTCCATTCCATTCCATTCCATTCCATTCTATTCCATTGAATTTCATTCCATTCCATTCCATTCCGTTCTACTCGGGTTCATTCCATTCCATTCCATTCCATTCCATTCTATTCCATTGAATTCCATTCCATTCCTTTCCATTCCGTTCCATTCCATTCCATTCCATTCCATTAAGTTCTACTCGGGTTGATTCCATTCCATTCCATTCCATTCCATTCCACTCGATTCTATTCGATTCCATTCCATTCCATTCCATTCCATTCCATTCCAATCCATTCCATTCTACTCGGGTTGATTCCATTCCATTCCATTCCATTCCATTCCATTCCATTGCATTCCATTGCATTCCATTCCATTCCATTCCATTCCATTCCGTTCAACTCGGGTTGATTCCATTCCATTCCATTCCATTCCATTCAATTCCATTCAATTCCATTCGATTCCATTCCATTCCATTCCATTGCATTCCATTCCATTCCATTCCAACCCATTCCATTCTACTCGGGTTGATTCCATTCCATTCCATTCCATTCCATTCCATTCCATTCCATTCCATTCCCTTCCATTCCATTCCATTCAGTACCATTCGATTCCATTCGATTCCATTCCATTTCAATCCATTCCATTCCGTTCCGTTCCGTTCCATTCCTTTCTGTTCCGTTCTATTCGTGTTGATTCCATTCTATTCCACTCCATTCCATTCGATTCCATTCGATTCCATTCGATTCCATTCCATTCCATTCCATTCCATTCCATTCCATTCCATTCTATTGTATTGAATTCCATTCCATTCCATTCCATTAAATTCCTATCCATTCCATTCTACTCGGGTTGATTCCAATCCATTCCATTCCATTCCATTCCATTCCGTTCCATTCCATTCCATTCCATTCCATTCCATTCCGTTCTACTCGGGTTCATTCCATTCCATTCCATTCCATTCCATTCCATTCAATTCCATTCCATTCCATTCGATTCCATTCAATTCCATTAGATTCCATTCCATTCCATTCAAATCCATTCCATTCCATTCCATTCCAATGCATTCCATTCTACTCGGGTAGATTCCATTCCATTCCATTCCATTCCATGCCATTCCATTCCATTCCATTCCATTCCATTCCGTTCCATTCCATTCCATTCCATTCCATTAAGTTCTACTCGGGTTGATTCCATTCCATTCCATTCCATTCCATTCCATTCCATTCCATTCCATTCGATTCCATTCCATTCCATTCCATTCCATTCCATTCCATTCGATTCCATTCCATTCCATTCCATTCCATTCCATTCCATTCCAATCCATTCCGTTCTACTCGGGTTGATTCCATTCCATTCCATTCCATTCCATTCCATTCCATTCCATTGCATTCCATTCCAATCCATTCCATTCTACTCGGGTTGATTCCATTCCATTCCATTCCATTCCATTACGTTCCATTCCATTCCATTCCATTCGGTTCCATTCGATTCCATTCGATTCCATTCCATTTCAATCCTTTCGATTCCATTCCTTTCCGTTTCGTTCCGCTCCGATCGTTCCGTTCTATTCGGGTTGATTCCATTCTATTCCACTCCATTCCATTCGATTCCATTCCATTCCATTCGATTCCATTCCATTCCATTCCATTCCATTCCATTCCATTCCATTCCATCCTATTCTATTGAATTCCATTCCATTCCATTCCATTCCATTCCATTGCAATCCATTCCATTCTACTCGGGTTGATTCCATTCCATTCCATTCCATTCCATTCCATTCCATTCCATTCCATTCCATTCCATTCCATTCCATTCCAATCCATTCCATTCTACTCGGGTTGATTCCATTCCATTCCATTCCATTCCATTCCATTCCATTCCCTTCCTTTCCATTCCATTCCATTCCATTTCATTCCATTCCATTCCATTAAATTCCATTCCATTCCATTCCGTTCTACTCGGGTTCATTCCATTCCATTCCATTCCATTCCATTCCATTCAATTCCATTCCATTCCATTCGATTCCATTCAATTCCATTCGATTCCATTCCATTCCATTCAATTCCATTCCATTCCATTCCATTCCAATGCATTCCATTCTACTCGGGTAGATTCCATTCCATTCCATTCCATTCCATGCCATTCCATTCCATTCCATTCCATTCCATTCCGTTCCATTCCATTCCATTCCATTCCATTAAGTTCTACTCGGGTTGATTCCATTCCATTCCATTCCATTCCATTCCATTCCATTCCATTCCATTCCATTCGATTCCATTCCATTCCATTCCATTCCATTCCATTCCATTCCAATCCATTCCGTTCTACTCGGGTTGATTCCATTCCATTCCATTCCATTCCATTCCATTCCATTCCATTGCATTCCATTCCAATCCATTCCATTCTACTCGGGTTGATTCCATTCCATTCCATTCCATTCCATTCCATTCCCTTCCTTTCCATTCCATTCCATTCCATTTCATTCCATTCCATTCCATTAAATTCCATTCCATTCCATTCCATTCCATTCCATTCCATTCCATTCCATTAAGTTCTACTCGGGTTGATTCCATTCCATTCCATTCCATTCCATTCCATTCCATTCCATTGCATTCCATTCCATCCCATTCCATTCCATTCCATTCCATTCCGTTCAACTCGGGTTGATTCCATTCCATTCCATTCCATTCCATTCCATTCCATTAAGTTCTACTCGGGTTGATTCCATTCCATTCCATTCCATTCCATTCCATTCCATTCCATTCCATTCCATTCCATTCCATTCGATTCCATTCCATTCCATTCCATTCCATTCCATTCCAATCCATTCCATTCTACTCGGGTTGATTCCATTCCAGTCCATTCCATTCCATTCCATTCCCTTCCTTTCCATTCCATTCCATTCCATTTCATTCCATTCCATTCCATTAAATTCCATTCCATTCCATTCCATTCCATTCCATTCCATTCCATTCCATTCCATTAAGTTCTACTCGGGTAGATTCCATTCCATTCCATTCCATTCCATTCCATTCCATTCCATTCCATTCCATTCCATTCCAATCCATTCCATTCTACTCGGGTTGATTCCATTCCATTCCATTCCATTCCATTACGTTCCATTCCATTCCATTCCATTCGGTTCCATTCGATTCCATTCGATTCCATTCCATTTCAATCCTTTCGATTCCATTCCTTTCCGTTTCGTTCCGCTCCGATCGTTCCGTTCTATTCGGGTTGATTCCATTCTATTCCACTCCATTCCATTCGATTCCATTCCATTCCATTCGATTCCATTCCATTCCATTCCATTCCATTCTATTCCATTCCATCCTATTCTATTGAATTCCATTCCATTCCATTCCATTCCATTCCATTGCAATCCCTTCCATTCTACTCGGGTTGATTCCATTCCATTCCATTCCATTCCATTCCATTCCATTCCATTCCATTCCATTCCATTCCATTCCATTCCATTCCAATCCATTCCATTCTACTCGGGTTGATTCCATTCCATTCCATTCCATTCCATTCCATTCCATTCCCTTCCATTCCATTCCATTCCATTCCATTTCATTCCATTCCATTCCATTAAATTCCATTCCATTCCATTCCATTGCATTCCATTCCATTCCATTAAGTTCTACTCGGGTTGATTCCATTCCATTCCATTCCATTCCATTCCATTCCATTCCATTCCATTCCATTCCATTCCAATCCATTCCATTCTACTCGGGTTGATTCCATTCCATTCCATTCCATTCCATTCCATTACGTTCCATTCCATTCCATTCCATTCGGTCCCATTCGATTCCATTCGATTCCATTCCATTTCAATCCATTCGATTCCATTCCTTTCCATTTCGTTCCGCTCCGATCGTTCAGTTTTATTCGGGTTGATTCCATTCTATTCCACTCCATTCCATTCGATTCCATTCCATTCCATTCGATTCCATTCCATTCCATTCCATTCCATTCCATTCCATTCCATTCCATTCCATCCTATTCTATTGAATTCCATTCCATTCCATTCCATTCCATTCCATTCTACTCGGGTTGATTCCATTCCATTCCATTCCATTCGATTCGATTCCATTCCATTCCATTCCAATCCATTCCATTCTACTCGGGTTGATTCCATTCCATTCCATTCCATTCCATTCCATTCCATTCCAATCCATTGCATTCTACTCGGGTTGAATCCATTCCATTCCGTTCCATTCCATTCCATTCCCTTCCTTTCCATTCCATTCGGTTCCAGTCGATTCTTACGATTCCATTCTATTTCACTCCATTCCATTCGATTCCATTCGATTCCATTCGATTCCATTCCATTCCATTCCATTCCATTCCATTCCATTCCATTTCATTCTATTCCATTCCATTCCATTGCATTCCATTCCATTCCATTCCATTCCATTCCATTCCATTCCATTCCATTCCATTCCATTCGATTCCATTCGATTCCATTCGATTCCATTCCATTCCATTCCATTCCATTTGATTCCATTCGATTCCATTCCATTCCATTCCATTCCATTCCATTCAATTCCATTCCATACCGTTCTACTCGTGTTCATTCCATTCCATTCCATTCCATTCCATTCTATTCCATTGAATTTCATTCCATTCCATTCCATTCCGTTCTACTCGGGTTCATTCCATTCCATTCCATTCCACTCCATTCTATTCCATTGAATTCCATTCCATTCCTTTCCATTCCGTTCCATTCCATTCCATTCCATTCCATTAAGTTCTACTCGGGTTGATTCCATTCCATTCCATTCCATTCCATTCCATTCGATTCCATTCGATTCCATTCCATTCCATTCCATTCCATTCCATTCCATTCCAATCCATTCCATTCTACTCGGGTTGATTCCATTCCATTCCATTCCATTCCATTCCATTCCATTCCATTGCATTCCATTCCATTCCATTCCATTCCATTCCATTCCATTCCATTCCGTTCAACTCGGGTTGATTCCGTTCCATTCCATTCCATTCCATTCAATTCCATTCAATTCCATTCGATTCCATTCCATTCCATTCCATTGCATTCCATTCCATTCCATTCCAACCCATTCCATTCTACTCGGGTTGATTCCATTCCATTCCATTCCATTCCATTCCATTCCATTCCATTCCATTCCATTCCATTCCCTTCCATTCCATTCCATTCAGTACCATTCGATTCCATTCGATTCCATTCCATTTCAATCCATTCTATTTCGTTCCGTTCCGTTCCGTTCCTTTCCGTTCCGTTCTATTCGGGTTGATTCCATTCTATTCCACTCCATTCCATTCGATTCCATTCGATTCCATTCGATTCCATTCCATTCCATTCCATTCCATTCCATTCCATTCTATTGTATTGAATTCCATTCCATTCCATTCCATTAAATTCCTATCCATTCCATTCTACTCGGGTTGATTCCAATCCATTCCATTCCATTCCATACCATTCCATTCCATTCCATTCCATTCCAATCCATTCCATTCCATTCCATTCCGTTCTACTCGGGTTCATTCCATTCCATTCCATTCCATTCAATTCCATTCCATTCCATTCGATTCCATTCGATTCCATTCGATTCCATTCCATTCCATTCAATTCCATTCCGTTCTACTCGGGTTCATTCCATTCCATTCCATTCCATTCCATTCAATTCCATTCCGTACTACTCGGGTTCATTCCATTCCATTCCATTCCATTCCATTCAATTCCATTCCATTCCATTCGATTCCATTCGATTCCATTCGATTCCATTCCATTCCATTCCATTCCATTCCATTCCATTCCATTCCATTCCGTTCCATTCCATTCCATTCCGTTCCATTAAGTTCTACTCGGGTTGATTCCATTCCATTCCATTCCATTCCATTCCATTCCATTCCATTCCATTCCAATCCATTCCATTCTACTCGGGTTGATTCCACTGCATTCCATTCCAATCCATTCCATTCTACTCGGGTTGATTCCATTCCATTCCATTCCATTCCATTCCATTCCATTCCATTCCATTCCCTTCCTTTCCATTCCATTCCATTCCATTTCATTCCATTCCATTCCATTAAATTCCATTCCATTCCATTCCATTCCATTCCATTCCATTCCATTAAGTTCTACTCGGGTTGATTCCATTCCATTCCATTCCATTCCATTCCATTCCATTCCATTCCATTCCATTCCATTCCATTCCATTCCAATCCATTCCATTCTACTCGGGTTGATTCCATTCCATTCCATTCCATTCCATTCCATTACGTTCCATTCCATTCCATTCCATTCGGTTCCATTCGATTCCATTCGATTCCATTCCATTTCAATCCATTCGATTCCATTCCTTTCCGTTTCGTTCCGCTCCGATCGTTCCGTTCTATTCGGGTTGATTCCATTCTATTCCACTCCATTCCATTCGATTCCATTCCATTCCATTCGATTCCATTCCATTCCATTCCATTCCATTCCATTCCATTCCATTCCATTCCATCCTATTCTATTGAATTCCATTCCATTCCATTCCATTCCATTCCATTCTACTCGGGTTGATTCCATTCCATTCCATTCCATTCCATTCCATTCCATTCCATTCCATTCCAATCCATTCAATTCTACTCGGGTTGATTCCATTCCATTCCATTCCATTCCATTCCATTCCATTCCATTCCATTCCAATCCATTCCATTCTACTCGGGTTGATTCCATTCCATTCCATTCCATTCCATTCCATTCCCTTCCTTTCCATTCCATTCGGTTCCAGTCGATTCTTACGATTCCATTCTATTTCACTCCATTCCATTCGATTCCATTCGATTCCATTCGATTCGATTCCATTCCATTCCATTCCATTCCTTTCCATTCCATTTCATTCTATTCCATTAAATTCCATTCCATTCCATTCCATTCCATTCCATTCCATTCCATTCCATTCCATTCCATTGCATTCGATTCCATTCCATTCCATTCCATTCCATTCCATTCCATTCCATTCCATTCCATTCCATTCCATTCCATTCGATTCCATTCCATTCCATTCCATTCCATTTGATTCCATTCGATTCCATTCGATTCCATTCCATTCCACTCCATTCAATTCCATTCCATTCCATGCCGTTCTACTCGTGTTCATTCCATTCCATTCCATTCCATTCCATTCTATTCCATTGAATTTCATTCCATTCCATTCCATTCCATTCTACTCGGGTTCATTCCATTCCATTCCATTCCATTCCATTCTATTCCATTGAATTCCATTCCATTCCTTTCCATTCCGTTCCATTCCATTCCATTCCATTCCATTAAGTTCTACTCGGGTTGATTCCATTCCATTCCATTCCATTCCATTCCATTCGATTCCATTCGATTCCATTCCATTCCATTCCATTCCATTCCATTCCAATCCATTCCATTCTACTCGGGTTGATTCCATTCCATTCCATTCCATTCCATTCCATTCCATTGCATTCCATTCCATTCCATTCCATTCCATTCCATTCCATTCCGTTCAACTCGGGTTGATTCCATTCCATTCCATTCCATTCCATTCCATTCCATTCAATTCCATTCGATTCCATTCCATTCCATTCCATTGCATTCCATTCCATTCCATTCCAACCCATTCCATTCTACTCGGGTTGATTCCATTCCATTCCATTCCATTCCATTCCATTCCATTCCATTCCATTCCCTTCCATTCCATTCCATTCAGTACCATTCGATTCCATTCGATTCCATTCCATTTCAATCCATTCCATTCCGTTCCGTTCCGTTCCGTTCCTTTCCGTTCCATTCTATTCGGGTTGATTCCATTCTATTCCACTCCATTCCATTCGATTCCATTCGATTCCATTCGATTCCATTCCATTCCATGCCATTCCATTCCATTCCATTCCATTCCATTCCGTTCCATTCCATTCCATTCCATTCCATTAAGTTCTACTCGGGTTGATTCCATTCCATTCCATTCCATTCCATTCCATTCCATTCCATTCCATTCCATTCCATTCCATTCCATTCCATTCCATTCCATTCCATTCCAATCCATTCCATTCTACTCGGGTTGATTCCATTCCATTCCATTCCATTCCATTCCATTCCATTCCATTCCATTCCATTCCATTCCAATCCATTCCATTCTACTCGGGTTGATTCCATTCCATTCCATTCCATTCCATTCCATTCCATTCCATTCCATTCCATTAAATTCCATTCCATTCCATTCCATTCCATTCCATTCCATTCCATTCCATTCCATTCCATTAAGTTCTACTAGGGTTGATTCCATTCCATTCCATTCCATTCCATTCCATTCCATTCCATTCCCTTCCTTTCCATTCCATTCCATTCCATTTCAATCCATTCCATTCCGTTCCGTTCCGTTCCATTCCTTTCCGTTCCGTTCTATTCGTGTTGATTCCATTCTATTCCACTCCATTCCATTCGATTCCATTCGATTCCATTCGATTCCATTCCATTCCATTCCATTCCATTCCATTCCATTCTATTGTATTGAATTCCATTCCATTCCATTCCATTAAATTCCTATCCATTCCATTCTACTCGGGTTGATTCCAATCCATTCCATTCCATTCCATTCCATTCCATTCCATTCCATTCCATTCCATTCCATTCCATTCCATTCCATTCCGTTCTACTCGGGTTCATTCCATTCCATTCCATTCCATTCCATTCCATTCAATTCCATTCCATTCCATTCCATTCCATTCAATTCCATTCGATTCCATTCCATTCCATTCAATTCCATTCCATTCCATTCCATTCCAATGCATTCCATTCTACTCGGGTAGATTCCATTCCATTCCATTCCATTCCATGCCATTCCATTCCATTCCATTCCATTCCATTCCGTTCCATTCCATTCCATTCCATTCCATTAAGTTCTACTCGGGCTGATTCCATTCCATTCCATTCCATTCCATTCCATTCCATTCCATTCCATTCGATTCCATTCCATTCCATTCCATTCCATTCCATTCCATTCCATTCCAATCCATTCCGTTCTACTCGGGTTGATTCCATTCCATTCCATTCCATTCCATTCCATTCCATTCCATTGCATTCCATTCCAATCCATTCCATTCTACTCGGGTTGATTCCATTCCATTCCATTCCATTCCATTCCATTCCCTTCCTTTCCATTCCATTCCATTCCATTTCATTCCATTCCATTCCATTAAATTCCATTCCATTCCATTCCATTCCATTCCATTCCATTCCATTAAGTTCTACTCGGGTTGATTCCATTCCATTCCATTCCATTCCATTCCATTCCATTCCATTCCATTGCATTCCATTCCATCCCATTCCATTCCATTCCATTCCATTCCATTCAACTCGGGTTGATTCCATTCCATTCCATTCCATTCCATTCCATTAAGTTCTACTCGGGTTGATTCCATTCCATTCCATTCCATTCCATTCCATTCCATTCCATTCCATTCCATTCGATTCCATTCCATTCCATTCCATTCCATTCCATTCCATTCCATTCCATTACGTTCCATTCCATTCCATTCCATTCGGTTCCATTCGATTCCATTCGATTCCATTCCATTTCAATCCTTTCGATTTCATTCCTTTCCGTTTGGTTCCGCTCCGATCGTTCCGTTCTATTCGGGTTGATTCCATTCTATTCCACTCCATTCCATTCGATTCCATTCCATTCCATTCCATTCCATTCCATTCCATTCCATTCCATTCCATTCCATCCTATTCTATTGAATTCCATTCCATTCCATTCCATTCCATTCCATTCCAATCCATTCCATTCTACTCGGGTTGATTCCATTCCATTCCATTCCATTCCATTCCATTCCATTCCATTCCATTCCATTCCATTCCATTCCATTCCAATCCATTCCATTCTACTCGGGTTGATTCCATTCCATTCCATTCCATTCCATTCCATTCCCTTCCTTTCCATTCCATTCCATTCCATTTCATTCCATTCCATTCTATTAAATTCCATTCCATTCCATTCCATTCCATTCCATTCCATTCCATTAAGTTCTACTCGGGTTGATTCCATTCCATTCCATTCCATTCCATTCCATTCCATTCCATTCCATTCCATTCCATTCCATTCCATTCCATTCCAATCCATTCAATTCTACTCGGGTTGATTCCATTCCATTCCATTCCATTCCATTCCATTACGTTCCATTCCATTCCATTCCATTCGGTTCCATTCGATTCCATTCGATTCCATTCCATTTCAATCCATTCGATTCCATTCCTTTCCATTTCGTTCCGCTCCGATCGTTCAGTTTTATTCGGGTTGATTCCATTCTATTCCACTCCATTCCATTCGATTCCATTCCATTCCATTCGATTCCATTCCATTCCATTCCATTCCATTCCATTCCATTCCATCCTATTCTATTGAATTCCATTCCATTCCATTCCATTCCATTCCATTCTACTCGGGTTGATTCCATTCCATTCCTTTCCATTCGATTCGATTCCATTCCATTCCATTCCAATCCATTCCATTCTACTCGGGTTGATTCCATTCCATTCCATTCCATTCCATTCCATTCCATTCCATTCCATTCCATTCCATTCCATTCCATTCCATTCCGTTCTACTCGGGTTCATTCCATTCCATTCCATTCCATTCCATTCAATTCCATTCCATTCCATTCGATTCCATTCGATTCCATTCGATTCCATTCCATTCCATTCAATTCCATTCCATTCCATTCTATTCCAATCCATTCCATTCTACTCTTGTAGATTCCATTCCATTCCATTCCATTCCATGCCATTCCATTCCATTCCATTCCATTCCATTCCGTTCCATTCCATTCCATTCCATTCCATTCCATTCCGTTCCATTCCATTCCATTCCATTCCATTAAGTTCTACTCGGGTTGATTCCATTCCATTCCATTCCATTCCATTCCATGCCATTCCATTCCATTCCATTCCATTCCATTCCGTTCCATTCCATTCCATTCCATTCCATTAAGTTCTACTCGGGTTGATTCCATTCCATTCCATTCCATTCCATTCCATTCCATTCCATTCCATTCGATTCCATTCCATTCCATTCCATTCCATTCCATTCCATTCCAATCCATTCCGTTCTACTCGGGTTGATTCCATTCCATTCCATTCCATTCCATTCCATTCCATTCCATTGCATTCCATTCCAATCCATTCCATTCTACTCGGGTTGATTCCATTCCATTCCATTCCATTCCATTCCATTCCATTCCCTTCCTTTCCATTCCATTCCATTCCATTTCATTCCATTCCATTCCATTAAATTCCATTCCATTCCATTCCATTCCATTAAGTTCTACTCGGGTTGATTCCATTCCATTCCATTCCATTCCATTCCATTCCATTCCATTGCATTCCATTCCATCCCATTCCATTCCATTCCATTCCATTCCGTTCAACTCGGGTTGATTCCATTCCATTCCATTCCATTCCATTCCATTAAGTTCTACTCGGGTTGATTCCATTCCATTCCATTCCATTCCATTCCATTCCATTCCATTCCATTCCATTCGATTCCATTCCATTCCATTCCATTCCATTCCATTCCATTCCATTCCAATCCATTCCATTCTACTCGGGTTGATTCCATTCCAGTCCATTCCATTCCATTCCATTCCCTTCCTTTCCATTCCATTCCATTCCATTTCATTCCATTCCATTCCATTAAATTCCATTCCATTCCATTCCATTCCATTCCATTCCATTCCATTCCATTCCATTAAGTTCTACTCGGGTAGATTCCATTCCATTCCATTCCATTCCATTCCATTCCATTCCATTCCATTCCATTCCATTCCATTCCATTCCAATCCATTCCATTATACTCGGGTTGATTCCATTCCATTCCATTCCATTCCATTACGTTCCATTCCATTCCATTCCATTCGGTTCCATTCGATTCCATTCGATTCCATTCCATTTCAATCCTTTCGATTCCATTCCTTTCCGTTTCGTTCCGCTCCGATCGTTCCGTTCTATTCGGGTTGATTCCATTCTATTCCACTCCATTCCATTCGATTCCATTCCATTCCATTCGATTCCATTCCATTCCATTCCATTCCATTCCATTCCATTCCATTCCATCCTATTCTATTGAATTCCATTCCATTCCATTCCATTCCATTCCATTCCAATCCATTCCATTCTACTCGGGTTGATTCCATTCCATTCCATTCCATTCCATTCCATTCCATTCCATTCCATTCCATTCCATTCCATTCCATTCCAATCCATTCCATTCTACTCGGGTTGATTCCATTCCATTCCATTCCATTCCATTCCATTCCATTCCATTCCCTTCCTTTCTATTCCATTCCATTCCATTTCATTCCATTCCATTCCATTAAATTCCATTCCATTCCATTCCATTCCATTCCATTCCATTCCATTAAGTTCTACTCGGGTTGATTCCATTCCATTCCATTCCATTCCATTCCATTCCATTCCATTCCATTCCATTCCATTCCATTCCATTCCAATCCATTCCATTCTACTCGGGTTGATTCCATTCCATTCCATTCCATTCCATTCCATTGCGTTCCATTCCATTCCATTCCATTCGGTTCCATTCGATTCCATTCGATTCCATTCCATTTCAATCCATTCGATTCCATTCCTTTCCATTTGTTCCGCTCCGATCGTTCAGTTTTATTCGGGTTGATTCCATTCTATTCCACTCCATTCCATTCGATTCCATTCCATTCCATTCGATTCCATTCCATTCCATTCCATTCCATTCCATTCCATTCCATCCTATTCTATTGAATTCCATTCCATTCCATTCCATTCCTTTCCATTCTACTCGGGTTGATTCCATTCCATTCCATTCCATTCGATTCGATTCCATTCCATTCCATTCCAATCCATTCCATTCTACTCGGGTTGATTCCATTCCATTCCATTCCATTCCATTCCATTCCATTCCATTCCATTCCAATCCATTCCATTCTACTCGGGTTGAATCCATTCCATTCCATTCCATTCCATTCCATTCCCTTCCTTTCCATTCCATTCGGTTCCAGTCGATTCTTACCATTCCATTCTATTTCACTCCATTCCATTCGATTCCATTCGATTCCATTCGATTCCATTCCATTCCATTCCATTCCATTCCATTCCATTTCATTCAATTCCATTAAATTTCATTCCATTCCATTCCATTCCATTCCATTCCATTCCATTCCATTCCATTCCATTGCATTCGATTCCATTCCATTCCATTCCATTCCATTCCATTCCATTGAATTCCATTCGATTCCATTCGATTCCATTCGATTCCATTCCATTCCATTCCATTCCATTTGATTCCATTCGATTCCATTCCATTCCATTCCATTCCATTCCATTCCATTCCATTCCATACCGTTCTACTCGTGTTCATTCCATTCCATTCCATTCCATTCCATTCTATTCCATTGAATTTCATTCCATTCCATTCCATTCCGTTCTACTCGGGTTCATTCCATTCCATTCCATTCCATTCCATTCTATTCCATTGAATTCCATTCCATTCCTTTCCATAACGTTCCATTCCATTCCATTCCATTCCATTAAGTTCTACTCGGGTTGATTCCATTCCATTCCATTCCATTCCATTCCATTCGATTCCATTCGATTCCATTCCATTCCATTCCATTCCATTCCATTCCAATCCATTCCATTCTACTCGGGTTGATTCCATTCCATTACATTCCATTCCATTCCATTCCATTGCATTCCATTCCATTCCATTCCATTCCATTCCATTCCATTCCATTCCGTTCAACTCGGGTTGATTCCGTTCCATTCCATTCCATTCCATTCAATTCCATTCAATTCCATTCGATTCCATTCCATTCCATTCCATTGCATTCCATTCCATTCCATTCCAACCCATTCCATTCTACTCGGGTTGATTCCATTCCATTCCATTCCATTCCATTCCATTCCATTCCATTCCATTCCATTCCATTCAGTACCATTCGATTCCATTCGATTCCATTCCATTTCAATCCATTCTATTTCGTTCCGTTCCGTTCCGTTCCTTTCCGTTCCGTTCTATTCGGGTTGATTCCATTCTATTCCACTCCATTCCATTCGATTCCATTCGATTCCATTCGATTCCATTCCATTCCATTCCATTCCATTCCATTCCATTCTATTGTATTGAATTCCATTCCATTCCATTCCATTAAATTCCTATCCATTCCATTCTACTCGGGTTGATTCCAATCCATTCCATTCCATTCCATACCATTCCATTCCATTCCATTCCATTCCATTCCATTCCATTCCATTCCATTCCATTCCATTCCATTCCATTCCGTTCTACTCGGGTTCATTCCATTCCATTCCATTCCATTCCATTCAATTCCATTCCATTCCATTCGATTCCATTCGATTCCATTCGATTCCATTCCATTCCATTCAATTCCATTCCGTTCTACTCGGGTTCATTCCATTCCATTCCATTCCATTCCATTCAATTCCATTCCGTTCTACTCGGGTTCATTCCATTCCATTCCATTCCATTCCATTCAATTCCATTCCATTCCATTCGATTCCATTCGATTCCATTCGATTCCATTCCATTCCATTCAATTCCATTCCATTCCATTCCATTCCAATCCATTCCATTCTACTCGGGTAGATTCCATTCCATTCCATTCCATTCCATGCCATTCCATTCCATTCCATTCCATTCCATTCCGTTCCATTCCATTCCATTCCATTCCATTAAGTTCTACTCGGGTTGATTCCATTCCATTCCATTCCATTCCATTCCATTCCATTCCATTCCATTCCATTCCAATCCATTCCATTCTACTCGGGTTGATTCCATTCCATTCCATTCCATTCCATTCCATTCCATTCCATTCCATTGCATTCCATTCCAATCCATTCCATTCTATTCGGGTTGATTCCATTCCATTCCATTCCATTCCATTCCATTCCATTCCATTCCTTTCCATTCCATTCCATTCCATTTCATTCCATTCCATTCCATTAAATTCCATTCCATTCCATTCCATTCCATTCCATTCCATTCCAATCCATTAAGTTCTACTCGGGTTGATTCCATTCCATTCCATTCCATTCCATTCCATTCCATTCCATTCCATTCCATTCCATTCCATTCGATTCCATTCTTTTCCATTCTATTCCATTCCATTCCATTCCAATCCATTCCATTCTACTCGTGTTGATTCCATTCCATTCCATTCCATTCCATTCCATTCCATTCCATTCCATTCCATTCCATTCCATTCCGTTCTACTCGGGTTCATTCCATTCCATTCCATTCCATTCCATTCAATTCCATTCCATTCCATTCGATTCCATTCGATTCCATTCGATTCCATTCCATTCCATTCAATTCCATTCCATTCCATTCTATTCCAATCCATTCCATTCTACTCTTGTAGATTCCATTCCATTCCATTCCATTCCATGCCATTCCATTCCATTCCATTCCATTCCATTCCGTTCCATTCCATTCCATTCCATTCCATTCCATTCCGTTCCATTCCATTCCATTCCATTCCATTAAGTTCTACTCGGGTTGATTCCATTCCATTCCATTCCATTCCATTCCATTCCATTCCATTCCATTCCATTCCATTCCATTCCATTCGATTCCATTCCATTCCATTCCATTCCATTCCATTCCATTCCATTCCATTCCAATCCATTCCATTCTACTCGGGTTGATTCCATTCCATTCCATTCCATTCCATTCCATTCCATTCCATTCCATTCCATTGCATTCCATTCCAATCCATTCCATTCTACTCGGGTTGACTCCATTCCATTCCATTCCATTGCATTCCATTCCCTTCCTTTCCATTCCATTCCATTCCATTTCATTCCATTCCATTCCATTAAATTCCATTCCATTCCATTCCATTCCATTCCATTCCATTCCATTCCATTCCATTCCATTAAGTTCTACTAGGGTTGATTCCATTCCATTCCATTCCATTCCATTCCATTCCATTCCCTTCCTTTCCATTCCATTCCATTCCATTTCAATCCATTCCATTCCGTTCCGTTCCGTTCCATTCCTTTCCGTTCCGTTCTATTCGTGTTGATTCCATTCTATTCCACTCCATTCCATTCGATTCCATTCGATTCCATTCGATTCCATTCCATTCCATTCCATTCCATTCCATTCCATTCTATTGTATTGAATTCCATTCCATTCCATTCCATTAAATTCCTATCCATTCCATTCTACTCGGGTTGATTCCAATCCATTCCATTCCATTCCATTCCATTCCATTCCATTCCATTCCATTCCATTCCATTCCATTCCATTCCATTCCATTCCGTTCTACTCGGGTTCATTCCATTCCATTCCATTCCATTCCATTCAATTCCATTCCATTCCATTCGATTCCATTCAATTCCATTCGATTCCATTCCATTCCATTCAATTCCATTCCATTCCATTCCATTCCAATGCATTCCATTCTACTCGGGTAGATTCCATTCCATTCCATTCCATTCCATGCCATTCCATTCCATTCCATTCCATTCCATTCCGTTCCATTCCATTCCATTCCATTCCATTAAGTTCTACTCGGGTTGATTCCATTCCATTCCATTCCATTCCATTCCATTCCATTCCATTCCATTCGATTCCATTCCATTCCATTCCATTCCATTCCATTCCATTCCAATCCATTCCGTTCTACTCGGGTTGATTCCATTCCATTCCATTCCATTCCATTCCATTCCATTCCATTGCATTCCATTCCAATCCATTCCATTCTACTCGGGTTGATTCCATTCCATTCCATTCCATTCCATTCCATTCCCTTCCTTTCCATTCCATTCCATTCCATTTCATTCCATTCCATTCCATTAAATTCCATTCCATTCCATTCCATTCCATTAAGTTCTACTCGGGTTGATTCCATTCCATTCCATTCCATTCCATTCCATTCCATTCCATTGCATTCCATTCCATCCCATTCCATTCCATTCCATTCCATTCCGTTCAACTCGGGTTGATTCCATTCCATTCCATTCCATTCCATTCCATTAAGTTCTACTCGGGTTGATTCCATTCCATTCCATTCCATTCCATTCCATTCCATTCCATTCCATTCCATTCGATTCCATTCCATTCCATTCCATTCCATTCCATTCCATTCCATTCCAATCCATTCCATTCTACTCGGGTTGATTCCATTCCAGTCCATTCCATTCCATTCCATTCCCTTCCTTTCCATTCCATTCCATTCCATTTCATTCCATTCCATTCCATTAAATTCCATTCCATTCCATTCCATTCCATTCCATTCCATTCCATTCCATTCCATTCCATTAAGTTCTACTCGGGTAGATTCCATTCCATTCCATTCCATTCCATTCCATTCCATTCCATTCCATTCCATTCCATTCCATTCCAATCCATTCCATTATACTCGGGTTGATTCCATTCCATTCCATTCCATTCCATTACGTTCCATTCCATTCCATTCCATTCGGTTCCATTCGATTCCATTCGATTCCATTCCATTTCAATCCTTTCGATTCCATTCCTTTCCGTTTCGTTCCGCTCCGATCGTTCCGTTCTATTCGGGTTGATTCCATTCTATTCCACTCCATTCCATTCGATTCCATTCCATTCCATTCGATTCCATTCCATTCCATTCCATTCCATTCCATTCCATTCCATCCTATTCTATTGAATTCCATTCCATTCCATTCCATTCCATTCCATTCCAATCCATTCCATTCTACTCGGGTTGATTCCATTCCATTCCATTCCATTCCATTCCATTCCATTCCATTCCATTCCATTCCATTCCATTCCAATCCATTCCATTCTACTCGGGTTGATTCCATTCCATTCCATTCCATTCCATTCCATTCCATTCCCTTCCTTTCTATTCCATTCCATTCCATTTCATTCCATTCCATTCCATTAAATTCCATTCCATTCCATTCCATTCCATTCCATTCCATTCCATTAAGTTCTACTCGGGTTGATTCCATTCCATTCCATTCCATTCCATTCCATTCCATTCCATTCCATTCCATTCCATTCCAATCCATTCCATTCTACTCGGGTTGATTCCATTCCATTCCATTCCATTCCATTCCATTACGTTCCATTCCATTCCATTCCATTCGGTTCCATTCGATTCCATTCGATTCCATTCCATTTCACTCCATTCCATTCCATTCTGTTCCGTTCCGTTCGATTCCATTCCGTTCTATTCGGGTTGATTCCATTCTATTCCACTCCATTCCATTCGATTCCATTCGATTCCATTCCATTCCATTCCATTCCATTCCATTCCATTCCATTCCATTACGTTCGATTCCATTTCTTTCCATTCCATTCCATTCCATTTCAATCCATTCCATTCTACTCCGGTTGATTCCTTTCCATTCCATTCCATTTCGTTCCATTCCATTCCCTTCCATTCCATTCCATTCGGTTCCATTCCATTCCATTCGATTCCATTCCATTTCACTCCATTCCATTCCATTCTGTTCCGTTCCGTTCCATTCCGTTCCGTTCTATTCGGTTTGATTCCATTCTATTCCACTCCATTCCATTCGATTCCATTCGATTCGATTCCATTCCATTCCATTCCATTCCATTCCATTCCATTCCTTTCCATTCGATTCCATTCGATTCCATTCCATTCCATTCCATTCCATTCCATTCAATTCCATTCCATTCCATTCCGTTCTACTCGGGTTCATTCGATTCCATTCCATTCCATTCCATTCTATTCCACTGAATTCCATTCCATTCCATTCCATTCCATTCCATTCCATTCCCTTCCATTCCATTCCATTCCATTCCATTCCATTCCGTTCCGTTTTACTCGGGTTGATTTCCATTCCATTCCATTCCATTACATTCCGTTCTACTCGGGTTCATTCCATTCCATTCCATTCCATTCCATTCCATTCCATTCCATTCCATTCCATTCCATTCCATTCCATTCGATTCCATTCGATTCAATTCCATTCCATTCAATTCCATTCCATTCCATTCCTTTCCAATCCATTCCATTCTACTCGGGTAGATTCCATTCCATTCCATTCCATTCCATGCCATTCCATTCCATTCCATTCCATTCCATTCCATTCCGTTCCATTCCATTCCATTCCATTCCATTAAGTTCTACTCGGGTTGATTCCATTCCATTCCATTCCATTCCATTCCATTCCATTCGATTTCATTCCATTCCAATCCATTCCATTCCATTCCATTCCATTAAGTTCTACTCGGGTTGATTCCATTCCATTCCATTCCATTCCATTCCATTCCATTCGATTTCATTCCATTCCATTCCATTCCATTCCATTCCATTCCATTCCATTCCAATCCATTCCATTCTACTCGGGTTGATTCCATTCCATTCCATTCCATTCCATTACGTTCCATTCCTTTCCATTCCATTCGGTTCCATTCGATTCCATTCGATTACATTCCATTTCAATCCATTCGATTCCATTCCGTTCCATTTCGTTCCGATCCGATCGTTCCGTTCTATTCGGGTTGATTCCATTCTATTCCACTCCATTCCATTCCATTCGATTCCATTCCATTCCATTCCATTCCATTCCATTCCATTCCATTCCATTCCATTCCATTCCATTCCATTCCATTCCATTCTATTGAATTCCATTCCATTCCATTCCATTCCATTACATTCCAATCCACTCCATTCTTCTCGGGTTGATTCCATTCCATTCCATTCCATTCCATTCCATTCCATTCCAATCCATTCCATTCTACAAGGGTTGATTCCATTCCATTCCATTCCATTCCATTCCATTCCATTCCTTTCCATTCCATTCCGTTCCATTCGATTCTTTCGATTCCATTCTATTTCACTCCATTCCATTCGATTCCATTCGATTCCATTCGATTCCATTCCATTCCATTCAATTCCATTCCATTCCATTCCATTCCATTAAATTCCATTCCATTCCATTCCATTCCATTCCATTCCATTCCATTCCATTCCATTCCATTCCATTGCATTCGATTCCATTCCATTCCATTCCATTCCATTCCATTCCATTCCATTCCGTTCTACTCGGGTTCATTCCATTCCATTCCATTCCATTCCATTCTATTCCATTGAATTCCATTCCATTCCGTTCCATTCCGTTCCATTCCATTCCATTCCATTCCATGAAGTTCTACTCGGGTTGATTCCATTCCATTCCATTCCATTCCATTCCATTCCATTCCATTCCATTCCATTCCATTCCATTCCATTCCATTCCATTCCATTCCATTCCATTCCGTTCTACTCGTGTTCATTCCATTCCATTCCATTCTATTCCATTGAATTCCATTCCATTTCGTTCCATTCCGTTCCATTCCATTCCATTCCATTCCATTCCGTTCAACTCGGGTTGATTCCATTCCATTCCATTCCATTCCATTCCATTCCATTCCATTCAATTCCATTCGATTCCATTCCATTCCATTCCATTGCATTCCATTCCATTCCATTCCAACCCATTCCATTCTACTCGGGTTGATTCCATTCCATTCCATTCCATTCCATTCCATTCCATTCCATTCCATTCCATTCCATTCCATTCCATTCCCTTCCATTCCATTCCATTCGGTACCATTCGATTCCATTCGATTCCATTCCATTTCAATCCATTACATTCCGTTCCGTTCCGTTCCGTTCCTTTCCGTTCCGTTCTATTCGGGTTGATTCCATTCTATTCCACTCCATTCCATTCGATTCCATTCGATTCCATTCGATTCCATTCGATTCCATTCCATTCCATTCCATTCCATTCCATTCCATTCCATTCCATTCCATTCTATTCCATTAAATTCCATTCCACTCCATTCCATTCCATTCCATTCCATCCCATTCCATTCCATTCCATTGCATTCGATTCCATTGCATTCGATTCCATTCCATTCCATTCCATTCCATTCCATTCCATTCCGTTCTACTCGGGTTCATTCCATTCCATTCCATTCCATTCCATTCTATTCCATTGAATTCCATTCCATTCCATTCCATTCCGTTCCATTCCATTCCATTCCATTCCATGAAGTTCTACTCGGGTTGATTCCATTCCATTCCATTCCATTCCATTCCATTCCATTCCATTCCATTCCGTTCTACTCGGGTTCATTCCATTCCATTCCATTCTATTCCATTCTATTGTATTGAATTCCATTCCATTCCATTCCATTACTTTCCTATCCATTCCATTCTACTCTGGTTCATTCCAATCCATTCCATTCCATTTCATTCCATTCCATTCCATTCCATTCCATTCCATTCCATTACATTCTATTGTATTGAATTCCATTCCATTCCATTCCATTAAATTCCTATCCATTCCGTTGTACTCGGGTTGATTCCAATCCATTCCATTCCATTCCATTCAATTCCATTCCATTCCATTCCATTCCATTCCATCCCATTCCTTTCTACTCGGGTTCATTCCATTCCATTCCATTCCATTCCATTCAATTCCATTCCATTCCATTCCATTCCATTCCATTCCATTCCATTCCATTCCATTGAATTCCATTCCATTCCATTCCATTCCATTCCATTCCATTCCATTCCGTTTTACTCGGGTTGATTCCATTCCATTCCATTCCATCCCATTCCATTCGATTCCATTCGATTCCATTCGATTCCATTCCATTCAATTCAATTCCATTCCATTCCATTCCATTCTATTCTATTGAATTCCATTCCATTCCATTCCATTCCATTCCTATCCATTCCATTCTACTCGGGTTGATTCCATTCCATTCCATTCCATTCCATTCCATTGCGCTCTAATCGGGATCATTCCATTCGATTCCATTCCATTCCATTCCATTCCATTCCATTCCATTCCATTCCATTCCGTTCTACTCGGGTCCATTCCATTCCATTCCATTCCACTCGATGCCATTCCATTCCATTCGATTCCATTCCATTCCATTCCATTCCAATCCATTCCATTCTACTCGGGTTGATTCCATTCGATTCCATTCCATTCCATTCCATTCCATTCCATTCCATTCCATTCCATTCGGTTCCATTCGATTCCATTTGATTCCATTCCATTTCACTCCATTCCATTCCATTCTGTTCCGTTCCGTTCCATTCCGTTCCGTTCTATTCGGGTTGATTCCATTCTATTCCACTCCATTCCATTCGATTCCATTCGATTCGATTCCATTCCATTCCATTCCATTCCATTCCATTCCATTCCATTCCATTACGTTCGATTCCATTCCATTCCATTCCATTCCATTGCATTCCATTCCATTTCAATCCATTCCATTCTACTCCGTTTGATTCCTTTCCATTCCATTCCATTCCATTCCATTCCATTCCATTCCATTCCATTCCCTTCCATTCCATTCCATTCGGTTCCATTCCATTTCACTCCATTCCATTCCATTCTGTTCAGTTCCTTTCCATTCCGTTCCGTTCTATTCGGGTTGATTCCATTCTATTCCACTCCATTCCATTCGATTCCATTCGATTCGATTCCATTCCATTCCATTCCATTCCATTACATTCGATTCCATTCGATTCCATTCCATTCCGTTCCATTCCATTCCATTCAATTCCATTCCATTCCATTCCGTTCTACTCGGGTTCATTCCATTCCATTCCATTCCATTCCATTCTATTCCATTGAATTCCATTCCATTCCATTCCATTCCATTCCATTCCATTCCATTCCATTCCATTCCATTCCGTTCTACTCGGGTTGATCCAATTCCATTCCTTTCCATTCCATTCCATTCCATTCCATTGAATTCCGTTCCATTCCATTCCATTCCATTCCATTCCATTCCATTCCATTCCATTCCATTCCATTACTTTCCGTTCTACTCGGGTTGATTTCATTCCATTCCATTCCATTCTATTCCATTCCATTCCATTCCATTCGATTCCATTCGATTCCATTCGATTCCATTCGATTCCATTCCATTCCATTCCATTCCATTCCATTCCTTTCAATTCTATTCTATTGAATTCCATTCCATTCCATTCCATTCCATTCCAATCCAATCCATTCTACTCGGGTTCACTCCATTCCAATCCATTCCATTCTATTCCATTGAATTCCATTCCATTCCATTCCATTCCATTCCATTCCATTCCATTCCATTCCATTCGATTCCATTCGATTCCATTCCATTCCATTCCATTCCATTCCATTCCAATCCATTCCATTCTACTCGGGTTGATTCCATTCCATTCCATTCCCTTCCATTCCATTCCATTCCATTCCATTCCATTCCATTCCATTCCATTCCATTCCATTCCATTCCATTCCGTTCAACTCGGGTTGATTCCATTCCATTCCATTCCCTTCCATTCGATTCCATTCAATTCCATTCGATTCCATTCCATTCCATTCCATTGCATTCCATTCCATTCCATTCCAACCCATTCCATTCTACTCGGGTTCCTCATTCCATTCCATTCCATTCCATTCCATTCCATTCCATTCCATTCCATTCCCTTCCATTCCATTCCATTCGGTACCATTCGATTCCATTCGATTCCATTCCATTTCAATCCATTACATTCCGTTCCGTTGCGTTCCGTTCCTTTCCGTTCCGTTCTATTCGGGTTGATTCCATTCTATTCCACTCCATTCCATTCGATTCCATTCGATTCCATTCGATTCCATTCCATTCCATTCCATTCCATTCCATTCCATTCCATTCCATTCTATTGTATTGAATTCCATTCCATTCCATTCCATTAAATTCCTATCCATTCTGTTCTACTCGGGTTCATTCCATTCCATTCCATTCAATTCCATTCCATTCCATTCCATTCCAATCCATTCCATTCTACTCGGGTAGATTCCATTCCATTCCATTCCATTCCATGCCATTCCATTCCATTCCATTCCATTCCATTCCGTTCCATTCCATTCCATTCCATTCCATTAAGTTCTACTCGGGTTGATTCCATTCCATTCCATTCCATTCCATTCGATTCCATTCCATTCCATTCCATTCCATTCCATTACATTCCAATCCATGCCATTCTACTCGGGTTGATTCCATTCCATTCCATTCCATTCCATTACGTTCCATTCCATTCCATTCCAGTCGGTTCCATTCGATTCCAATCGATTACATTCCATTTCAATCCATTCGATTCCATTCCGTTCCGTTTCGTTCCGCTCCGATCGTTCCATTCTATTCGGGTTGATTCCATTCTATTCCACTCCATTCCATTCGATTCCTTTCCATTCCATTCGATTCCATTCCATTCCATTCCATTCCATTCCATTCCATTCCATTCCATTCCATTCTATTCTATTGAATTCCATTCCATTCCATTCCATTCCATTCCATTCCATTCCAATCCATTCCATTCTTCTCGGGTTGATTCCATTCCATTCCATTCCATTCCATTCCATTCCATTCCATTCCATTCCATTCCAATCCATTCCATTCTACTCGGGTTGATTCCATTCCATTCCATTCCATTCCATTACGTTCCATTCCATTCCATTCCATTCGGTTCCATTCGATTCCATTCGATTACATTCCATTTCAATCCATTCGATTCCATTCCGTTCCGTTTCGTTCCGCTCCGATCGTTCCATTCTATTCGGGTTGATTCCATTCTATTCCACTCCATTCCATTCGATTCCTTTCCATTCCATTCGATTCCATTCCATTCCATTCCATTCCATTCCATTCCATTCCATTCTATTCTATTGAATTCCATTCCATTCCATTCCATTCCATTCCATTCCATTTCAATCCATTCCATTCTTCTCGGGTTGATTCCATTCCATTCCATTCCATTCCATTCCATTCCATTCCATTCCATTCCATTCCATTCCATTCTACTCGGGTTGATTCCATTCCATTCCATTCCATTCCATTCCATTCCATTCCAT
Source organism: Gorilla gorilla gorilla (assembly GCF_029281585.2). Taxonomy (NCBI): domain Eukaryota; kingdom Metazoa; phylum Chordata; class Mammalia; order Primates; family Hominidae; genus Gorilla; species Gorilla gorilla. The sequence goes on from NC_073241.2 coordinate 15,283,234, forward strand.
TCCCTTCCTTTCCATTCCATTCGGTTCCATTCGATTCTTTCGATTCCATTCTATTTCACTCCATTGCATTCGATTCCATTCGATTCCATTCGATTCCATTCCATTCCATTCCATTCCATTCCATTCCATTCCATTCCATTCTATTCCATTAAATTCCATTCCATTCCATTCCATTCCATTCCATTCCATTCCATTCCATTCCATTCCATTGCATTCCATTCCATTCCATTCCATTCCATTCCATTCCATTCCATTCCATTCCATTCCATTCGATTCCATTCGATTCCATTCCATTCCCTTCCATTCCATTCAATTCCATTCGATTCCATTCCATTCCATTCCATTCGATTCCATTTGATTCCATTCCATTCCATTCCATTCCATTCCATTCAATTCCATTGCATTCCACGCCGTTCTACTCGTGTTCATTCCATTCCATTCCATTCCATTCCATTCTATTCTATTGAATTCCATTCCATTCCATTCCATTCCATTCCATTCCATTCCATTCCATTCCATTCAATTCCATTTCATTCCGTTCTACTCGGGTTGATCCAATTCCATTCCTTTCCATTCCATTCCATTCCATTCCATTGAATTCCGTTCCATTCCATTCCATTCCATTCCATTCCATTCCTTTCCGTTCTACTCGGGTTGATTTCATTCCATTCCATTCCATTCTATTCCATTCCATTCCATTCCATTCTATTCCATTCCATTCCATTCCATTCCATTCCATGCCATTCCATTCCATTCCATTCCATTAAGTTCTACTCGGGTTGATTCCATTCCATTCCATTCCATTCCATTCCATTCCATTCGATTTCATTCCATTCCATTCCATTCCATTCCATTCCATTCCATTCCAATCCATTCCATTCTACTCGGGTTGATTCCATTCCATTCCATTCCATTCCATTACGTTCCATTCCTTTCCATTCCATTCGGTTCCATTCGATTCCATTCGATTACATTCCATTTCAATCCATTCGATTCCATTCCGTTCCGTTTCGTTCCGCTCCGATCGTTCCATTCTATTCGGGTTGATTCCATTCTATTCCACTCCATTCCATTCGATTCCATTCCATTCCATTCGATTCCATTCCATTCCATTCCATTCCATTCCATTCCATTCCATTCCATTCCATTCTATTCTATTGAATTCCATTCCATTCCATTCCATTCCATTACATTCCAATCCACTTCATTCTTCTCGGGTTGATTCCATTCCATTCCATTCCATTCCATTCCATTACATTCCAATCCATTCCATTCTACTCGGGTTGATTCCATTCCATTCCATTCCATTCCATTCCATTCCATTCCATTCCATTCCTTTCCATTCCATTCCGTTCCATTCGATTCTTTCGATTCCATTCTATTTCACTCCATTCCATTCGAGTCCATTCGATTCCATTCGATTCCATTCCATTCCATTCCATTCCATTCCATTCCCTTCCATTCCATTCCATTCCATTCTATTCCATTAAATTCCATTCCATTCCATTCCATTCCATTCCATTCCATTCCATTCCATTCCATTCCATTGCATTCGATTCCATTCCATTCCATTCCATTCCATTCCATTCCATTCCGTTCTACTCGGGTTCATTCCATTCCATTCCATTCCATTCCATTCTATTCCATTGAATTCCATTCCATTCCGTTCCATTCCGTTCAATTCCATTCCATTCCATTCCATGAAGTTCTACTCGGGTTGATTCCATTCCATTCCATTCCATTCCATTCCATTCCATTCCATTCCATTCGATTCCATTCGATTCCATTCCATTCCCTTCCATTCCATTCAATTCCATTCGATTCCATTCCATTCCATTCCATTCGATTCCATTTGATTCCATTCCATTCCATTCCATTCCATTCCATTCAATTCCATTGCATTCCACGCCATTCTACTCGTGTTCATTCCATTCCATTCCATTCCATTCCATTCTATTCTATTGAATTCCATTCCATTCCATTCCATTCCATTCCATTCCATTCCATTCCATTCCATTCAATTCCATTTCATTCCGTTCTACTCGGGTTGATCCAATTCCATTCCTTTCCATTCCATTCCATTCCATTCCATTGAATTCCGTTCCATTCCATTCCATTCCATTCCATTCCATTCCTTTCCGTTCTACTCGGGTTGATTTCATTCCATTCCATTCCATTCTATTCCATTCCATTCCATTCCATTCTATTCCATTCCATTCCATTCCATTCCATTCCATGCCATTCCATTCCATTCCATTCCATTAAGTTCTACTCGGGTTGATTCCATTCCATTCCATTCCATTCCATTCCATTCCATTCGATTTCATTCCATTCCATTCCATTCCATTCCATTCCATTCCATTCCAATCCATTCCATTCTACTCGGGTTGATTCCATTCCATTCCATTCCATTCCATTACGTTCCATTCCTTTCCATTCCATTCGGTTCCATTCGATTCCATTCGATTACATTCCATTTCAATCCATTCGATTCCATTCCGTTCCGTTTCGTTCCGCTCCGATCGTTCCATTCTATTCGGGTTGATTCCATTCTATTCCACTCCATTCCATTCGATTCCATTCCATTCCATTCGATTCCATTCCATTCCATTCCATTCCATTCCATTCCATTCCATTCCATTCTATTCTATTGAATTCCATTCCATTCCATTCCATTCCATTACATTCCAATCCATTTCATTCTTCTCGGGTTGATTCCATTCCATTCCATTCCATTCCATTCCATTACATTCCAATCCATTCCATTCTACTCGGGTTGATTCCATTCCATTCCATTCCATTCCATTCCATTCCATTCCATTCCTTTCCATTCCATTCCGTTCCATTCGATTCTTTCGATTCCATTCTATTTCACTCCATTCCATTCGATTCCATTCGATTCCATTCGATTCCATTCCATTCCATTCCATTCCATTCCATTCCCTTCCATTCCATTCCATTCCATTCTATTCCATTAAATTCCATTCCATTCCATTCCATTCCATTCCATTCCATTCCATTCCATTCCATTCCATTGCATTCGATTCCATTCCATTCCATTCCATTCCATTCCATTCCATTCCGTTCTACTCGGGTTCATTCCATTCCATTCCATTCCATTCCATTCTATTCCATTGAATTCCATTCCATTCCGTTCCATTCCGTTCAATTCCATTCCATTCCATTCCATGAAGTTCTACTCGGGTTGATTCCATTCCATTCCATTCCATTCCATTCCATTCCATTCCATTCCATTCCATTCCATTCCAATCAATTCCATTCCATTCCGTTCTACTCGGGTTCATTCCATTCCATTCCATTCTATTCCATTGAATTCCATTCCATTCCGTTCCATTCCGTTCCATTCCATTCCATTCCATTCCATTAAGTTCTACTCGGGTTGATTCCATTCCATTCCATTCCATTCCATTCCATTCGATTCCATTCGATTCCATTCGATTCCATTCCATTCCATTCCCTTCCATTCCATTCCAATCCATTCCATTCTACTCGGGTTGATTCCATTCCATTCCATTCCATTCCATTCCATTCCATTCCATTCCATTCCATTCCATTCCATTCCGTTCAACTCGGGTTGATTCCATTCCATTCCATTCCATTCCATTCCATTCCATTCCATTCAATTCCATTCGATTCCATTCCATTCCATTCCATTGCATTCCATTCCATTCCATTCCAACCCATTCCATTCTACTCGGGTTGATTCCATTCCATTCCATTCCATTCCATTCCATTCCATTCCATTCCATTCCATTCCATTTCATTCCATTCCATTCCCTTCCATTCCATTCCATTCGGTACCATTCGATTCCATTCGATTCCATTCCATTTCAATCCATTACATTCCGTTCCGTTCCGTTCCGTTCCTTTCCGTTCCGTTCTATTCGGGTTGATTCCATTCTATTCCACTCCATTGCATTCGATTCCATTCGATTCCATTCGATTCCATTCGATTCCATTCCATTCCATTCCATTCCATTCCATTCCATTCCATTCCATTCCATTAAATTCCATTCCATTCCATTCCATTCCATTCCATTCCATTCCATTCCATTCCATTGCATTCGATTCCATTCCATTCCATTCCATTCCATTCCATTCCATTCCATTCCATTCCATTCCATTCCTTTCCATTCCATTCCGTTCCATTCGATTCTTTCGATTCCATTCTATTTCACTCCATTCCATTCGATTCCATTCGATTCCATTCCATTCCATTCCATTCCATTCCATTCCATTCCATTCCATTCTATTCCATTAAATTCCATTCCATTCCATTCCATTCCATTCCATTCCATTCCATTCCATTACATTACATTCGATTCCATTCCATTCCATTCCATTCCATTCCATTCCATTCCGTTCTACTCGGGTTCATTCCATTCCATTCCATTCCATTCCATTCTATTCCATTGAATTCCATTCCATTCCGTTCCATTCCGTTCAATTCCATTCCATTCCATTCCATGAAGTTCTACTCGGGTTGATTCCATTCCATTCCATTCCATTCCATTCCATTCCATTCCATTCCATTCCATTCCAATCCATTCCATTCCATTCCGTTCTACTCGGGTTCATTCCATTCCATTCCATTCTATTCCATTGAATTCCATTCCATTCCGTTCCATTCCGTTCCATTCCATTCCATTCCATTCCATTAAGTTCTACTCGGGTTGATTCCATTCCATTCCATTCCATTCCATTCCATTCGATTCCATTCGATTCCATTCGATTCCATTCCATTCCATTCCCTTCCATTCCATTCCAATCCATTCCATTCTACTCGGGTTGATTCCATTCCATTCCATTCCATTCCATTCCATTCCATTCCATTCCATTCCATTCCATTCCATTCCATTCCGTTCAACTCGGGTTGATTCCATTCCATTCCATTCCATTCCATTCCATTCCATTCCATTCAATTCCATTCGATTCCATTCCATTCCATTCCATTGCATTCCATTCCATTCCATTCCAACCCATTCCATTCTACTCGGGTTGATTCCATTCCATTCCATTCCATTCCATTCCATTCCATTCCATTCCATTCCATTCCATTTCATTCCATTCCATTCCCTTCCATTCCATTCCATTCGGTACCATTCGATTCCATTCGATTCCTTTCCATTTCAATCCATTACATTCCGTTCCGTTCCGTTCCGTTCCTTTCCGTTCCGTTCTATTCGGGTTGATTCCATTCTATTCCACTCCATTGCATTCGATTCCATTCGATTCCATTCGATTCCATTCGATTCCATTCCATTCCATTCCATTCCATTCCATTCCATTCCATTCCATTCCATTCCATTCCATTAAATTCCATTCCATTCCATTCCATTCCATTCCATTCCATTCCATTCCATTCCATTCCATTCCATTGCATTCGATTCCATTCCATTCCATTCCATTCCATTCCATTCCATTCCATTCCATTCCATTCCATTCCGTTCTACTCGGGTTCATTCCATTCCATTCCATTCCATTCCATTCTATTCCATTGAATTCCATTCCATTCCATTCCATTCCGTTCCATTCCATTCCATTCCATTCCATGAAGTTCTACTCGGGTTGATTCCATTCCATTCCATTCCATTCCATTCCATTCCATTCCATTCCGTTCTACTCGGGTTCATTCCATTCCATTCCATTCTATTCCATTCTATTGTATTGAATTCCATTCCATTCCATTCCATTACTTTCCTATCCATTCCATTCTACTCGGGTTCATTCCAATCCATTCCATTCCATTTCATTCCATTCCATTCCATTCCATTCCATTCCATTCTATTGTATTGAATTCCATTCCGTTCCATTCCATTAAATTCCTATCCATTCCATTCTACTCGGGTTGATTCCAATCCATTCCTTTCCATTCCATTCCATTCCATACCATTCCATTCCATTCCATTCCATTCCATTCCATTCCATTCCATTCCGTTCTACTCGGGTTCATTCCATTCCATTCCATTCCATTCCATTCCATTCCATTCCATTCCATTCCATTCCATTCGATTCCATTCGATTCAATTCCATTCCATTCAATTCCATTCCATTCCATTCCATTCCAATCCATTCCATTCTACTCGGGTAGATTCCATTCCATTCCATTCCATTCCATGCCATTCCATTCCATTCCATTCCATTCCGTTCCATTCCATTCCATTCCATTCCATTAAGTTCTACTCGGGTTGATTCCATTCCATTCCATTCCATTCCATTCCATTCGATTTCATTCCATTCCATTCCATTCCATTCCATTCCATTCCATTCCATTCCATTCCATTCCATTCCAATCCATTCCATTCTACTCGGGTTGATTCCATTCCATTCCATTCCATTCCATTACGTTCCATTCCTTTCCATTCCATTCGGTTCCATTCGATTCCATTCGATTACATTCCATTTCAATCCATTCGATTCCATTCCGTTCCATTTCGTTCCGATCCGATCGTTCCGTTCTATTCGGGTTGATTCCATTCTATTCCACTCCATTCCACTCGATGCCATTCCATTCCATTCGATTCCATTCCATTCCATTCCATTCCAATCCATTCCATTCTACTCGGGTTGATTCCATTCGATTCCATTCCATTCCATTCCATTCCATTCCATTCCATTCCATTCCATTCGGTTCCATTCGATTCCATTTGATTCCATTCCATTTCACTCCATTCCATTCCATTCTGTTCCGTTCCGTTCCATTCCGTTCCGTTCTATTCGGGTTGATTCCATTCTATTCCACTCCATTCCATTCGATTCCATTCGATTCCATTCCATTCCATTCCATTCCATTCCATTCCATTCCATTCCATTCCATTACGTTCGATTCCATTCAATTCCATTCCATTGCATTCCATTCCATTCCATTTCAATCCATTCCATTCTACTCCGGTTGATTCCTTTCCATTCCATTCCATTCCATTCCATTCCATTCCATTCCATTCCATTCCCTTCCATTCCATTCCATTCGGTTCCATTCCATTTCACTCCATTCCATTCCATTCTGTTCAGTTCCGTTCCATTCCGTTCCGTTCTATTCGGGTTGATTCCATTCTATTCCACTCCATTCCATTCGATTCCATTCGATTCGATTCCATTCCATTCCATTCCATTCCATTCCATTACATTCGATTCCATTCCATTCCATTCCATTCCGTTCCATTCCATTCCATTCAATTCCATTCCATTCCATTCCGTTCTACTCGGGTTCATTCCATTCCATTCCATTCCATTCCATTCTATTCCATTGAATTCCATTCCATTCCATTCCATTCCATTCCATTCCATTCCATTCCATTCCATTCCATTCCGTTCTACTCGGGTTGATCCAATTCCATTCCTTTCCATTCCATTCCATTCCATTCCATTGAATTCCGTTCCATTCCATTCCATTCCATTCCATTCCATTCCATTCCATTCCATTCCATTCCATTCCTTTCCGTTCTACTCGGGTTGATTTCATTCCATTCCATTCCATTCTATTCCATTCCATTCCATTCCATTCGATTCCATTCGATTCCATTCGATTCCATTCGATTCCATTCCATTCCATTCCATTCCATTCCATTCCATTCCTTTCAATTCTATTCTATTGAATTCCATTCCATTCCATTCCATTCCATTCCAATCCAATCCATTCTACTCGGGTTCACTCCATTCCAATCCATTCCATTCTATTCCATTGAATTCCATTCCATTCCATTCCATTCCATTCCATTCCATTCCATTCCATTCCATTCGATTCCATTCGATTCCATTCCATTCCATTCCATTCCATTCCATTCCATTCCAATCCATTCCATTCTACTCGGGTTGATTCCATTCCATTCCATTCCCTTCCATTCCATTCCATTCCATTCCATTCCATTCCATTCCATTCCATTCCATTCCATTCCGTTCAACTCGGGTAGATTCCATTCCATTCCATTCCCTTCCATTCGATTCCATTCAATTCCATTCGATTCCATTCCATTCCATTCCATTGCATTCCATTCCATTCCATTCCAACCCATTCCATTCTACTCGGGTTGCTTCCATTCCATTCCATTCCATTCCATTCCATTCCATTCCATTCCATTCCATTCCATTCCCTTCCATTCCATTCCATTCGGTACCATTCGATTCCATTCGATTCCATTCCATTTCAATCCATTACATTCCGTTCCGTTGCGTTCCGTTCCTTTCCGTTCCGTTCTATTCGGGTTGATTCCATTCTATTCCACTCCATTCCATTCGATTACATTCGATTCCATTCGATTCCATTCCATTCCATTCCATTCCATTCCATTCCATTCCATTCCATTCTATTGTATTGAATTCCATTCCATTCCATTCCATTAAATTCCTATCCATTCCGTTCTACTCGGGTTCATTCCATTCCATTCCATTCAATTCCATTCCATTCCATTCCATTCCAATCCATTCCATTCTACTCGGGTAGATTCCATTCCATTCCATTCCATTCCATGCCATTCCATTCCATTCCATTCCATTCCATTCCGTTCCATTCCATTCCATTCCATTCCATTAAGTTCTACTCGGGTTGATTCCATTCCATTCCATTCCATTCCATTCGATTCCATTCCATTCCATTCCATTCCATTCCATTACATTCCAATCCATGCCATTCTACTCGGGTTGATTCCATTCCATTCCATTCCATTCCATTACGTTCCATTCCATTCCATTCCATTCGGTTCCATTCGATTCCATTCGATTACATTCCATTTCAATCCATTCGATTCCATTCCGTTCCGTTTCGTTCCGCTCCGATCGTTCCATTCTATTCGGGTTGATTCCATTCTATTCCACTCCATTCCATTCGATTCCTTTCCATTCCATTCGATTCCATTCCATTCCATTCCATTCCATTCCATTCCATTCCATTCCATTCCATTCCATTCTATTCTATTGAATTCCATTCCATTCCATTCCATTCCATTCCATTCCATTCCATTCCAATCCATTCCATTCTTCTCGGGTTGATTCCATTCCATTCCATTCCATTCCATTCCATTCCATTCCATTCCATTCCATTCCAATCCATTCCATTCTACTCGGGTTGATTCCATTCCATTCCATTCCATTCCATTCCATTCCATTCCATTCCCTTCCTTTCCATTCCATTCGGTTCCATTCGATTCTTTCGATTCCATTCTATTTCACTCCATTGCATTCGATTCCATTCGATTCCATTCGATTCCATTCAATTCCATTCCATTCCATTCCATTCCATTCTATTCCATTAAATTCCATTCCATTCCATTCCATTCCATTCCATTCCATTCCATTCCATTCCATTCCATTCCATTCCATTGCATTCGATTCCATTCCATTCCATTCCATTCCATTCCATTCCATTCCATTCGATTCCATTCGATTCCATTCCATTCCCTTCCATTCCATTCAATTCCATTCGATTCCATTCCATTCCATTCCATTCCATTCCATTCCATTAAATTCCATTCTATTGTATTGAATTCCATTCCATTCCATTCCATTAAATTCCTATCCATTCCGTTCTACTCGGGTTCATTCCATTCCATTCCATTCAATTCCATTCCATTCCATTCCATTCCAATCCATTCCATTCTACTCGGGTAGATTCCATTCCATTCCATTCCATTCCATGCCATTCCATTCCATTCCATTCCATTCCATTCCGTTCCATTCCATTCCATTCCATTCCATTAAGTTCTACTCGGGTTGATTCCATTCCATTCCATTCCATTCCATTCGATTCCATTCCATTCCATTCCATTCCATTCCATTACATTCCAATCCATGCCATTCTACTCGGGTAGATTCCATTCCATTCCATTCCATTCCATTCCATTCCATTGCATTCGATTCCAGTAGATTCCATTCCATTCCATTCCAATCCATTCCATTCTACTCGGGTAGATTCCATTCCATTCCATTCCATTCCATTCTATTCCATTGCATTCGATTCCATTCCATTGCATTCCATTCCATTCCATTCCATTCCATTCCATTCCATTCCATTCCATTCGATTCCTTTCCATTCCCTTCCATTCCATTCAATTCCATTCGATTCCATTCCATTCCATTCCATTCCATTCCATTCCATTCCATTCCATTCCATTCCATTCTATTGTATTGAATTCCATTCCATTCCATTCCATTAAATTCCTATCCATTCCGTTCTACTCGGGTTCATTCCATTCCATTCCATTCAATTCCATTCCATTCCATTCCATTCCAATCCATTCCATTCTACTCGGGTAGATTCCATTCCATTGCATTCCATTCCATGCCATTCCATTCCATTCCATTCCATTCCATTCCGTTCCATTCCATTCCATTCCATTCCATTAAGTTCTACTCGGGTTGATTCCATTCCATTCCATTCCATTCCATTCGATTCCATTCCATTCCATTCCATTCCATTCCATTACATTCCAATCCATGCCATTCTACTCGGGTTGATTCCATTCCATTCCATTCCATTCCATTACGTTCCATTCCATTCCATTCCATTCGGTTCCATTCGATTCCATTCGATTACATTCCATTTCAATCCATTCGATTCCATTCCGTTCCGTTTCGTTCCGCTCCGATCGTTCCATTCTATTCGGGTTGATTCCATTCTATTCCACTCCATTCCATTCGATTCCTTTCCATTCCATTCGATTCCATTCCATTCCATTCCATTCCATTCCATTCCATTCCATTCCATTCCATTCTATTCTATTGAATTCCATTCCATTCCATTCCATTCCATTCCATTCCATTCCAATCCATTCCATTCTTCTCGGGTTGATTCCATTCCATTCCATTCCATTCCATTCCATTCCATTCCATTCCATTCCATTCCAATCCATTCCATTCTACTCGGGTTGATTCCATTCCATTCCATTCCATTCCATTCCATTCCATTCCATTCCATTCCCTTCCTTTCCATTCCATTCGGTTCCATTCGATTCTTTCGATTCCATTCTATTTCACTCCATTGCATTCGATTCCATTCGATTCCATTCGATTCCATTCTATTCCATTCCATTCCATTCCATTCCATTCCATTCCATTCCATTCTATTCCATTAAATTCCATTCAATTCCATTCCATTCCATTCCATTCCATTCCATTCCATTCCATTCCATTCCATTGCATTCGATTCCATTCCATTCCATTCCATTCCATTCCATTCCATTCCATTCCATTCCATTCGATTCCATTCGATTCCATTCCATTCCCTTCCATTCCATTCAATTCCATTCGATTCCATTCCATTCCATTCCATTCGATTCCATTTGATTCCATTCCATTCCATTCCATTCCATTCCATTCAATTCCATTCCATTCCATGCCGTTCTACTCGTGTTCATTCCATTCCATTCCATTCCATTCCATTCCATTCTATTCTATTGAATTCCATTCCATTCCATTCCATTCCATTCCATTCCATTCCATTCCATTCCATTCCATTCCATTCAATTCCATTTCATTCCGTTCTACTCGGGTTGATCCAATTCCATTCCTTTCCATTCCATTCCATTCCATTCCATTGAATTCCGTTCCATTCCATTCCATTCCATTCCATTCCATTCCTTTCCGTTCTACTCGGGTTGATTTCATTCCATTCCATTCCATTCTATTCCATTCCATTCCATTCCATTCTATTCCATTCCATTCCATTCCATTCCATTCCATGCCATTCCATTCCATTCCATTCCATTAAGTTCTACTCGGGTTGATTCCATTCCATTCCATTCCATTCCATTCCATTCCATTCGATTTCATTCCATTCCATTCCATTCCATTCCATTCCATTCCAATCCATTCCATTCTACTCGGGTTGATTCCATTCCATTCCATTCCATTCCATTACGTTCCATTCCTTTCCATTCCATTCGGTTCCATTCGATTCCATTCGATTACATTCCATTTCAATCCATTCGATTCCATTCCGTTCCGTTTCGTTCCGCTCCGATCGTTCCATTCTATTCGGGTTGATTCCATTCTATTCCACTCCATTCCATTCGATTCCATTCCATTCCATTCGATTCCATTCCATTCCATTCCATTCCATTCCATTCCATTCCATTCCATTCTATTCTATTGAATTCCATTCCATTCCATTCCATTCCATTACATTCCAATCCATTCCATTCTTCTCGGGTTGATTCCATTCCATTCCATTCCATTCCATTCCATTCCATTCCATTCCAATCCATTCCATTCTACTCGGGTTGATTCCATTCCATTCCATTCCATTCCATTCCATTCCATTCCATTCCATTCCATTCCATTCCATTCCTTTCCATTCCATTCCGTTCCATTCGATTCTTTCGATTCCATTCTATTTCACTCCATTCCATTCGATTCCATTCGATTCCATTCGATTCCATTCCATTCCATTCCATTCCATTCCATTCCATTCCATTCCATTCCATTCTATTCCATTAAATTCCATTCCATTCCATTCCATTCCATTCCATTCCATTCCATTCCATTCCATTCCATTCCATTGCATTCGATTCCATTCGATTCCATTCCATTCCATTCCCTTCCATTCCATTCCAATCCATTCCATTCTACTCGGGTTGATTCCATTCCATTCCATTCCATTCCATTCCATTCCATTCCATTCCATTCCATTCCATTCCGTTCAACTCGGGTTGATTCCATTCCATTCCATTCCATTCCATTCCATTCCATTCCATTCCATTCAATTAAATTCGATTCCATTCCATTCCATTCCATTGCATTCCATTCCATTCCATTCCAACCCATTCCATTCTACTCGGGTTGATTCCATTCCATTCCATTCCATTCCATTCCATTCCATTCCATTCCATTTCATTCCATTCCATTCCCTTCCATTCCATTCCATTCGGTACCATTCGATTCCATTCGATTCCATTCCATTTCAATCCATTACATTCCGTTCCGTTCCATTCCGTTCCTTTCCGTTCCGTTCTATTCGGGTTGATTCCATTCTATTCCACTCCATTGCATTCGATTCCATTCGATTCCATTCGATTCCATTCGATTCGATTCCATTCCATTCCATTCCATTCCATTCCATTCCATTCCATTCCATTCCATTAAATTCCATTCCATTCCATTCCATTCCATTCCATTCCATTCCATTCCATTCCATTCCATTCCATTCCATTGCATTCGATTCCATTCCATTCCATTCCATTCCATTCCATTCCATTCCATTCCATTCCATTCCATTCCATTCCGTTCTACTCGGGTTCATTCCATTCCATTCCATTCCATTCCATTCTATTCCATTGAATTCCATTCCATTCCATTCCATTCCGTTCCATTCCATTCCATTCCATTCCATGAAGTTCTACTCGGGTTGATTCCATTCCATTCCATTCCATTCCATTCCATTCCATTCCATTCCGTTCTACTCGGGTTCATTCCATTCCATTCCATTATATTCCATTCTATTGTATTGAATTCCATTCCATTCCATTCCATTACTTTCCTATCCATTCCATTCTACTCGGGTTCATTCCAATCCATTCCATTCCATTTCATTCCATTCCATTCCATTCCATTCCATTCCATTCTATTGTATTGAATTCCATTCCGTTCCATTCCATTAAATTCCTATCCATTCCATTCTACTCGGGTTGATTCCAATCCATTCCTTTCCATTCCATTCCATTCCATACCATTCCATTCCATTCCATTCCATTCCATTCCATTCCATTCCATTCCGTTCTACTCGGGTTCATTCCATTCCATTCCATTCCATTCCATTCCATTCCATTCCATTCCATTCCATTCCATTCCATTCCATTCGATTCCATTCGATTCAATTCCATTCCATTCAATTCCATTCCATTCCATTCCATTCCAATCCATTCCATTCTACTCGGGTAGATTCCATTCCATTCCATTCCATTCCATGCCATTCCATTCCATTCCATTCCATTCCATTCCATTCCGTTCCATTCCATTCCATTCCATTCCATTAAGTTCTACTCGGGTTGATTCCATTCCATTCCATTCCATTCCATTCCATTCGATTTCATTCCATTCCATTCCATTCCATTCCATTCCATTCCATTCCATTCCATTCCATTCCAATCCATTCCATTCTACTCGGGTTGATTCCATTCCATTCCATTCCATTCCATTACGTTCCATTCCTTTCCATTCCATTCGGTTCCATTCGATTCCATTCGATTACATTCCATTTCAATCCATTCGATTCCATTCCGTTCCATTTCGTTCCGATCCGATAGTTCCGTTCTATTCGGGTTGATTCCATTCTATTCCACTCCATTCCATTCGATTCCATTCCATTCCATTCGATTCCATTCCATTCCATTCCATTCCATTCCATTCCATTCCATTCCATTCCATTCCATTCTATTCTATTGAATTCCATTCCATTCCATTCCATTCCATTACATTCCAATCCATTCCATTCTTCTCGGGTTGATTCCATTCCATTCCATTCCATTCCATTCCATTCCATTCCAATCCATTCCATTCTACTCGGGTTGATTCCATTCCATTCCATTCCATTCCATTCCATTCCATTCCATTCCATTCCATTCCTTTCCATTCCATTCCGTTCCATTCGATTCTTTCGATTCCATTCTATTTCACTCCATTCCATTCGATTCCATTCGATTCCATTCGATTCCATTCCATTCCATTCCATTCCATTCCATTCCATTCTATTCCATTAAATTCCATTCCATTCCATTCCATTCCATTCCATTCCATTCCATTCCATTCCATTCCATTCCATTGCATTCGATTCCATTCCATTCCATTCCATTCCATTCCATTCCATTCCATTCCGTTCTACTCGGGTTCATTCCATTCCATTCCATTCCATTCCATTCTATTCCATTGAATTCCATTCCATTCCGTTCCATTCCGTTCCATTCCATTCCATTCCATTCCATGAAGTTCTACTCGGGTTGATTCCATTCCATTCCATTCCATTCCATTCCATTCCATTCCATTCCATTCCATTCCATTCCATTCCATTCCATTCCATTCCATTCCATTCCGTTCTACTCGGGTTCATTCCATTCCATTCCATTCTATTCCATTGAATTCCATTCCATTCCGTTCCATTCCGTTCCATTCCATTCCATTCCATTCCATTAAGTTCTACTCGGGTTGATTCCATTCCATTCCATTCCATTCCATTCCATTCCATTCGATTCCATTCGATTCCATTCGATTCCATTCGATTCCATTCCCTTCCATTCCATTCCAATCCATTCCATTCTACTCGGGTTGATTCCATTCCATTCCATTCCATTCCATTCCATTCCATTCCATTCCATTCCATTCCATTCAACTCGGGTTGATTCCATTCCATTCCATTCCATTCCATTCCATTCCATTCAATTCCATTCGATTCCATTCCATTCCATTCCATTGCATTCCATTCCATTCCATTCCAACCCATTCCATTCTACTCGGGTTGATTCCATTCCATTCCATTCCATTCCATTCCATTCCATTCCATTCCATTCCATTCCATTCCATTTCATTCCATTCCATTCCATTCCATTCGGTACCATTCGATTCCATTCGATTCCATTCCATTTCAATCCATTAAATTCCGTTCCGTTCCGTTCCGTTCCTTTCCGTTCCGTTCTATTCGGGTTGATTCCATTCTATTCCACTCCATTCCATTCGATTCCATTCGATTCCATTCGATTCCATTCGATTCCATTCGATTCCATTCCATTCCATTCCATTCCATTCCATTCCATTCCATTCCATTCTATTCCATTAAATTCCATTCCATTCCATTCCATTCCATTCCATTCCATTCCATTCCATTCCATTCCATTCCATTGCATTCGATTCCATTCCATTCCATTCCATTCCATTCCATTCCATTCCGTTCTACTCGGGTTCATTCCATTCCATTCCATTCCATTCCATTCTATTCCATTGAATTCCATTCCATTCCATTCCATTCCGTTCCATTCCATTCCATTCCATTCCATGAAGTTCTACTCGGGTTGATTCCATTCCATTCCATTCCATTCCATTCCATTCCATTCCATTCCATTCCATTCCGTTCTACTCGGGTTCATTCCATTCCATTCCATTCTATTCCATTCTATTGTATTGAATTCCATTCCATTCCATTCCATTACTTTCCTATCCATTCCATTCTACTCGGGTTCATTCCAATCCATTCCATTCCATTTCATTCCATTCCATTCCATTCCATTCCATTCCATTCCATTCCATTCTATTGTATTGAATTCCATTCCATTCCATTCCATTAAATTCCTATCCATTCCGTTCTACTCGGGTTGATTCCAATCCATTCCATTCCATTCCATTCAATTCCATTCCATTCCATTCCATTCCATTCCATCCCATTCGGTTCTACTCGGGTTCATTCCATTCCATTCCATTCCATTCCATTCAATTCCATTCCATTCCATTCCATTCCATTCCATTCCATTCCATTCCATTGAATTCCATTCCATTCCATTCCATTCCATTCCATTCCATTCCATTCCATTCCGTTTTACTCGGGTTGATTCCATTCCATTCCATTCCATCCCATTCCATTCGATTCCATTCGATTCCATTCGATTCCATTCCATTCAATTCAATTCCATTCCATTCCATTCCATTCTATTCTATTGAATTCCATTCCATTCCATTCCATTCCATTCCTATCCATTCCATTCTACTCGGGTTGATTCCATTCCATTCCATTCCATTCCATTCCATTGCGCTCTAATCGGGATCATTCCATTCGATTCCATTCCATTCCATTCCATTTCATTCCATTCCATTCCATTCCATTCCATTCCGTTCTACTCGCGTCCATTCCATTCCATTCCATTCCACTCGATTCCATTCCATTCCATTCGATTCCATTCCATTCCATTCCATTCCAATCCATTCCATTCTACTCGGGTTGATTCCATTCGATTCCATTCCATTCCATTCCATTCCATTCCCTTCCATTCCATTCCATTCGGTTCCATTCGATTCCATTTGATTCCATTCCATTTCACTCCATTCCATTCCATTCTGTTCCGTTCCGTTCCATTCCGTTCCGTTCTATTCGGGTTGATTCCATTCTATTCCACTCCATTCCATTCGATTCCATTCGATTCGATTCCATTCCATTCCATTCCATTCCATTCCATTACGTTCGATTCCATTCCATTCCATTCCATTCCATTCCATTCCATTCCATTCCATTCCATTTCAATCCATTCCATTCTACTCCGGTTGATTCCTTTCCATTCCATTCCATTCCATTCCATTCCATTCCATTCCATTCCCTTCCATTCCATTCCATTCGGTTCCATTCCATTCCATTCGATTCCATTCCATTTCACTCCATTCCATTCCATTCTGTTCAGTTCCGTTCCATTCCGTTCCGTTCTATTCGGGTTGATTCCATTCTATTCCACTCCATTCCGTTCGATTCCATTCGATTCGATTCCATTCCATTCCATTCCATTCCATTACATTCGATTCCATTCGATTCCATTCCATTCCGTTCCATTCCATTCCATGCAATTCCATTCCATTCCATTCCGTTCTACTCGGGTTCATTCCATTCCATTCCATTCCATTCCATTCTATTCCATTGAATTCCATTCCATTCCATTCCATTCCATTCCATTCCATTCCATTCCATTCCGTTCTACTCGGGTTGATCCAATTCCATTCCTTTCCATTCCATTCCATTCCATTCCATTGAATTCCGTTCCATTCCATTCCATTCCATTCCATTCCATTCCATTCCTTTCCGTTCTACTCGGGTTGATTTCATTCCATTCCATTCCATTCTATTCCATTCCATTCCATTCCATTCGATTCCATTCGATTCCATTCGATTCCATTCGATTCCATTCCATTCCATTCCATTCCATTCCATTCCTTTCAATTCTATTCTATTGAATTCCATTCCATTCCATTCCATTCCAATCCAATCCATTCTACTCGGGTTCACTCCATTCCAATCCATTCCATTCTATTCCATTGAATTCCATTCCATTCCATTCCATTCCATTCCATTCCATTCCATTCCATTCGATTCCATTCGATTCCATTCCATTCCGTTCCATTCCATTCCATTCCAATCCATTCCATTCTACTCGGGTTGATTCCATTCCATTCCATTCCATTCCATTCCATTCCATTCCATTCCATTCCAACCCATTCCATTCTACTCGGGTTGCTTCCGTTCCATTCCATTCCCTTCCATTCGATTCCATTCAATTCCATTCGATTCCATTCCATTCCATTCCATTGCATTCCATTCCATTCCATTCCAACCCATTCCATTCTACTCGGGTTGCTTCCGTTCCATTCCATTCCATTCCATTCCATTCCATTCCATTCCATTCCATTCCATTCCCTTCCATTCCATTCCATTCGGTACCATTCGATTCCATTCGATTCCATTCCATTTCAATCCATTACATTCCGTTCCGTTGCGTTCCGTTCCTTTCCGTTCCGTTCTATTCGGGTTGATTCCATTCTATTCCACTCCATTCCATTCGATTCCATTCGATTCCATTCGATTCCATTCCATTCCATTCCATTCCATTCCATTCCATTCCATTCTATTGTATTGAATTCCATTCCATTCCATTCCATTAAATTCCTATCCATTCCGTTCTACTCGGGTTCATTCCATTCCATTCCATTCAATTCCATTCCATTCCATTCCATTCCAATCCATTCCATTCTACTCGGGTAGATTCCATTCCATTCCATTCCATTCCATGCCATTCCATTCCATTCCATTCCATTCCATTCCGTTCCATTCCATTCCATTCCATTCCGTTAAGTTCTACTCGGGTTGATTCCATTCCATTCCATTCCATTCCATTCGATTCCATTCCATTCCATTCCATTCCATTCCATTACATTCCAATCCATGCCATTCTACTCGGGTTGATTCCATTCCATTCCATTCCATTCCATTACGTTCCATTCCATTCCATTCCATTCGGTTCCATTCGATTCCATTCGATTACATTCCATTTCAATCCATTCGATTCCATTCCGTTCCGTTTCGTTCCGCTCCGATCGTTCCATTCTATTCGGGTTGATTCCATTCTATTCCACTCCATTCCATTCGATTCCTTTCCATTCCATTCGATTCCATTCCATTCCATTCCATTCCATTCCATTCCATTCCATTCCATTCCATTCTATTCTATTGAATTCCATTCCATTCCATTCCATTCCATTCCATTCCAATCCATTCCATTCTTCTCGGGTTGATTCCATTCCATTCCATTCCATTCCATTCCATTCCATTCCATTCCATTCCATTCCATTCCATTCCAATCCATTCCATTCTACTCGGGTTGATTCCATTGCATTCCATTCCATTCCATTCCATTCCATTCCATTCCATTCCATTCCCTTCCTTTCCATTCCATTCGGTTCCATTCGATTCTTTCTATTCCATTCTATTTCACTCCATTGCATTCGATTCCATTCGATTCCATTCCATTCCATTCCATTCCATTCCATTCCATTCCATTCCATTCCATTCTATTCCATTAAATTCCATTCCATTCCATTCCATTCCATTCCATTCCATTCCATTCCATTCCATTCCATTGCATTCGATTCCATTCCATTCCATTCCATTCCATTCCATTCCATTCCATTCCATTCCATTCGATTCCATTCGATTCCATTCTATTCCCTTCCATTCCATTCAATTCCATTCGATTCCATTCCATTCCATTCCATTCGATTCCATTTGATTCCATTCCATTCCATTCCATTCCATTCCATTCAATTCCATTCCATTCCATGCCGTTCTACTCGTGTTCATTCCATTCCATTCCATTCCATTCCATTCTATTCTATTGAATTCCATTCCATTCCATTCCATTCCATTCCATTCCATTCCATTCCATTCCATTCCATTTCATTCCGTTCTACTCGGGTTGATCCAATTCCATTCCTTTCCATTCCATTCCATTCCATTCCATTGAATTCCGTTCCATTCCATTCCATTCCATTCCATTCCATTCCATTCCATTCCAATCCATTCCATTCTACTCGGGTTGATTCCATTCCATTCCATTCCATTCCATTCCATTCCATTCCATTCCATTCCCTTCCTTTCCATTCCATTCGGTTCCATTCGATTCTTTCTATTCCATTCTATTTCACTCCATTGCATTCGATTCCATTCGATTCCATTCCATTCCATTCCATTCCATTCCATTCCATTCCATTCCATTCCATTCTATTCCATTAAATTCCATTCCATTCCATTCCATTCCATTCCATTCCATTCCATTCCATTCCATTCCATTGCATTCGATTCCATTCCATTCCATTCCATTCCATTCCATTCCATTCCATTCCATTCCATTCGATTCCATTCGATTCCATTCTATTCCCTTCCATTCCATTCAATTCCATTCGATTCCATTCCATTCCATTCCATTCGATTCCATTTGATTCCATTCCATTCCATTCCATTCCATTCCATTCAATTCCATTCCATTCCATGCCGTTCTACTCGTGTTCATTCCATTCCATTCCATTCCATTCCATTCTATTCTATTGAATTCCATTCCATTCCATTCCATTCCATTCCATTCCATTCCATTCCATTCCATTCCATTTCATTCCGTTCTACTCGGGTTGATCCAATTCCATTCCTTTCCATTCCATTCCATTCCATTCCATTGAATTCCGTTCCATTCCATTCCATTCCATTCCATTCCATTCCATTCCTTTCCGTTCTACTCGGGTTGATTTCATTCCATTCCATTCCATTCTATTCCATTCCATTCCATTCCATTCTATTCCATTCCATTCCATTCAATTCCATTCCATGCCATTCCATTCCATTCCATTCCATTCCATTCCATTCCGTTCCATTCCATTCCATTCCATTCCATTAAGTTCTACTCGGGTTGATTCCATTCCATTCCATTCCATTCCATTCCATTCCATTCGATTCCATTCCATTCCATTCCATTCCATTCCATTCCATTCCAATCCATTCCATTCTACTCGGGTTGATTCCATTCCATTCCATTCCATTCCATTACGTTCCATTCCTTTCCATTCCATTCGGTTCCATTCGATTCCATTCGATTACATTCCATTTCAATCCATTCGATTCCATTCCGTTCCGTTTCGTTCCGCTCCGATCGTTCCGTTCTATTCGGGTTGATTCCATTCTATTCCACTCCATTCCATTCGATTCCATTCCATTCCATTCGATTCCATTCCATTCCATTCCATTCCATTCCATTCCATTCTATTCTATTGAATTCCATTCCATTCCATTCCATTCCATTACATTCCAATCCATTCCATTCTTCTCGGGTTGATTCCATTCCATTCCATTCCATTCCATTCCATTCCATTCCAATCCATTCCATTCTACTCGGGTTGATTCCATTCCATTCCATTCCATTCCATTCCATTCCATTCCTTTCCATTCCATTCGGTTCCATTCGATTCTTTCGATTCCATTCTATTTCACTCCATTCCATTCGATTCCATTCGATTCCATTCGATTCCATTCCATTCCATTCCATTCCATTCCATTCCATTCCATTCCATTCCATTCTATTCCATTAAATTCCATTCCATTCCATTCCATTCCATTCCATTCCATTCCATTCCATTCCATTGCATTCGATTCCATTCCATTCCATTCCATTCCATTCCATTCCATTCCGTTCTACTCGGGTTCATTCCATTCCATTCCATTCCATTCCATTCTATTCCATTGAATTCCATTCCATTCCGTTCCATTCCGTTCAATTCCATTCCATTCCATTCCATGAAGTTCTACTCGGGTTGATTCCATTCCATTCCATTCCATTCCATTCCATTCCATTCCATTCCATTCCATTCCATTCCATTCCATTCCATTCCAATCCATTCCATTCCATTCCGTTCTACTCGGGTTCATTCCATTCCATTCCATTCTATTCCATTGAATTCCATTCCATTCCGTTCCATTCCGTTCCATTCCATTCCATTCCATTCCATTAAGTTCTACTCGGGTTGATTCCATTCCATTCCATTCCATTCCATTCCATTCCATTCGATTCCATTCGATTCCATTCGATTCCATTCCATTCCATTCCCTTCCATTCCATTCCAATCCATTCCATTCTACTCGGGTTGATTCCATTCCATTCCATTCCATTCCATTCAATTCCATTCCATTCCATTCCATTCCATTCCGTTCAACTCGGGTTGATTCCATTCCATTCCATTCCATTCCATTCCATTCCATTCAATTAAATTCGATTCCATTCCATTCCATTCCATTGCATTCCATTCCATTCCATTCCAACCCATTCCATTCTACTCGGGTTGATTCCATTCCATTCCATTCCATTCCATTCCATTCCATTCCATTCCATTCCACTCCATTCCATTTCATTCCATTCCATTCCCTTCCTTTCCATTCCATTCGGTACCATTCGATTCCATTCGATTCCATTCCATTTCAATCCATTACATTCCGTTCCGTTCCGTTCCGTTCCTTTCCGTTCCGTTCTATTCGGGTTGATTCCATTCTATTCCACTCCATTGCATTCGATTCCATTCGATTCCATTCGATTCCATTCGATTCCATTCCATTCCATTCCATTCCATTCCATTCCATTCCATTCCATTCTATTCCATTAAATTCCATTCCATTCCATTCCATTCCATTCCATTCCATTCCATTCCATTCCATTCCATTCCATTGCATTCGATTCCATTCCATTCCATTCCATTCCATTCCATTCCATTCCATTCCGTTCTACTCGGGTTCATTCCATTCCATTCCATTCCATTCCATTCTATTCCATTGAATTCCATTCCATTCCATTCCATTCCGTTCCATTCCATTCCATTCCATTCCATGAAGTTCTACTCGGGTTGATTCCATTCCATTCCATTCCATTCCATTCCATTCCATTCCATTCCGTTCTACTCGGGTTCATTCCATTCCATTCCATTCTATTCCATTCTATTGTATTGAATTCCATTCCATTCCATTCCATTACTTTCCTATCCATTCCATTCTACTCGGGTTCATTCCAATCCATTCCATTCCATTTCATTTCATTCCATTCCATTCCATTCCATTCCATTCCATTCCATTCCATTCCATTCCATTCTATTGTATTGAATTCCATTCCTTTCCATTCCATTAAATTCCTATCCATTCCGTTCTACTCGGGTTGATTCCAATCCATTCCATTCCATTCCATTCAATTCCATTCCATTCCATTCCATTCCATTCCATCCCATTCCGTTCTACTCGTGTTCATTCCATTCCATTCCATTCCATTCCATTCAATTCCATTCCATTCCATTCCATTCCATTCCATTCCATTCCATTCCATTGAATTCCATTCCAATCCATTCCATTCCATTCCATTCCATTCCATTCCGTTTTACTCGGGTTGATTCCATTCCATTCCATTCCATCCCATTCCATTCGATTCCATTCGATTCCATTCGATTCCATTCCATTCAATTCAATTCCATTCCATTCCATTCCATTCTATTCTATTGAATTCCATTCCATTCCATTCCATTCCATTCCTATCCATTCCATTCTACTCGGGTTGATTACATTCCATTCCATTCCATTCCATTCCATTGCGCTCTAATCGGGATCATTCCATTCGATTCCATTCCATTCCATTCCATTCCATTCCATTCCATTCCATTGCATTCCGTTCTACTCGGGTCCATTCCATTCCATTCCATTCCACTCGATTCCATTCCATTCCATTCGATTCCATTCCATTCCATTCCATTCCAATCCATTCCATTCTACTCGGGTTGATTCCATTCGATTCCATTCCATTCCATTCCATTCCATTCCCTTCCATTCCATTCCATTCGGTTCCATTCGATTCCATTCGATTCCATTCCATTTCACTCCATTCCATTCCATTCTGTTCCGTTCCGTTCCATTCCGTTCCGTTCTATTCGGGTTGATTCCATTCTATTGCACTCCATTCCATTTGATTCCATTCGATTCGATTCCATTCCATTCCATTCCATTCCATTCCATTCCATTCCATTCCATTACGTTCGATTCCATTCCATTCCATTCCATTCCATTCCATTCCATTCCATTCCATTTCAATCCATTCCATTCTACTCCGGTTGATTCCTTTCCATTCCATTCCATTCCATTCCATTCCATTCCATTCCATTCCCTTCCATTCCATTCCATTCGGTTCCATTCCATTCCATTCGATTCCATTCCATTTCACTCCATTCCATTCCATTCTGTTCAGTTCCGTTCCATTCCGTTCCGTTCTATTCGGGTTGATTCCATTCTATTCCACTCCATTCCATTCGATTCCATTCGATTCGATTCCATTCCATTCCATTCCATTCCATTCCATTCCATTCCATTCCATTACATTCGATTCCATTCGATTCCATTCCATTCCGTTCCATTCCATTCCATTCAATTCCATTCCATTCCATTCCGTTCTACTCGGGTTCATTCCATTCCATTCCATTCCATTCCATTCCATTCCATTCCATTCCATTCCATTCCATTCCATTCCGTTCTACTCGGGTTGATCCAATTCCATTCCTTTCCATTCCATTCCATTCCATTCCATTGAATTCCGTTCCATTCCATTCCATTCCATTCCATTCCATTCCATTCCATTCCTTTCCGTTCTACTCGGGTTGATTTCATTCCATTCCATTCCATTCTATTCCATTCCATTCCATTCCATTCGATTCCATTCGATTCCATTCGATTCCATTCGATTCCATTCCATTCCATTCCATTCCATTCCATTCCTTTCAATTCTATTCTATTGAATTCCATTCCATTCCATTCCATTCCATTCCAATCCAATCCATTCTACTCGGGTTCACTCCATTCCAATCCATTCCATTCTATTCCATTGAATTCCATTCCATTCCATTCCATTCCATTCCATTCCATTCCATTCCATTCCATTCCATTCCATTCCATTCCATTCCATTTCGTTCAACTCGGGTTGATTCCATTCCATTCCATTCCATTCCATTCGATTCCATTCAATTCCATTCGATTCCATTCCATTCCATTCCATTGCATTCCATTCCATTCCATTCCAACCCATTCCATTCTACTCGGGTTGCTTCCATTCCATTCCATTCCATTCCATTCCATTCCATTCCATTCCATTCCATTCCCTTCCATTCCATTCCATTCGGTACTATTCGATTCCATTCGATTCCATTCCATTTCAATCCATTACATTCCGTTCCGTTGCGTTCCGTTCCTTTCCGTTCCGTTCTATTCGGGTTGATTCCATTCTATTCCACTCCATTCCATTCGATTCCATTCGATTCCATTCGATTCCATTCCATTCCATTCCATTCCATTCCATTCCATTCTGTTGTATTGAATTCCATTCCATTCCATTCCATTAAATTCCTATCCATTCCGTTCTACTCGGGTTCATTCCATTCCATTCCATTCAATTCCATTCCATTCCATTCCATTGCAATCCATGCCATTCTACTCGGGTAGATTCCATTCCATTCCATTCCATTCCATGCCATTCCATTCCATTCCATTCCATTCCATTCCGTTCCATTCCATTCCATTCCATTCCATTAAGTTCTACTCGGGTTGATTCCATTCCATTCCATTCCATTCCATTCGATTCCATTCCATTCCATTCCATTCCATTCCATTACATTCCAATCCATTCCATTCTACTCGGGTTGATTCCATTCCATTCCATTCCATTCCATTACGTTCCATTCCATTCCATTCCATTCGGTTCCATTCGATTCCATTCGATTACATTCCATTTCAATCCATTCGATTCCATTCCGTTCCGTTTCGTTCCGCTCCGATCGTTCCGTTCTATTCGGGTTGATTCCATTCTATTCCACTCCATTCCATTCGATTCCTTTCCATTCCATTCGATTCCATTCCATTCCATTCCATTCCATTCCATTCCAATCCATTCCATTCTTCTCTGGTTGATTCCATTCCATTCCATTCCATTCCATTCCATTCCATTCCATTCCATTCCATTCCATTCCATTCCAATCCATTCCATTCTACTCGGGTTGATTCCATTCCATTCCATTCCATTCCATTCCATTCCATTCCATTCCCTTCCTTTCCATTCCATTCGGTTCCATTCGATTCTTTCGATTCCATTCTATTTCACTCCATTGCATTCGATTCCATTCGATTCCATTCGATTCCATTCCATTCCATTCCATTCCATTCCATTCCATTTTATTCCATTAAATTCCATTCCATTCCATTCCATTCCATTCCATTCCATTCCATTCCATTCCATTGCATTCGATTCCATTCCATTCCATTCCATTCCATTCCATTCCATTCGATTCCATTCGATTCCATTCCATTCCCTTCCATTCCATTCAATTCCATTCGATTCCATTCCATTCCATTCCATTCGATTCCATTCGATTCCATTCCATTCCATTCCATTCCATTCCATTCAATTCCATTCCATTCCATGCCGTTCTACTCGTGTTCATTCCATTCCATTCCATTCCATTCCATTCTATTCCATTGAATTCCATTCCATTCCATTCCATTCCATTCCATTCCATTCCATTCCATTCCATTCCATTCCATTCCATTCCGTTCTACTCGGGTTGATCCAATTCCATTCCTTTCCATTCCATTCCATTCCATTCCATTGAATTCCGTTCCATTCCATTCCATTCCATTCCATTCCTTTCCGTTCTACTCGGGTTGATTTCATTCCATTCCATTCCATTCTATTCCATTCCATTCCATTCCATTCGATTCCATTCGATTCCATTCGATTCCATTCGATTCCATTCCATTCCATTCCATTCCATTCCATTCCTTTCAATTCTATTCTATTGAATTCCATTCCTTCCATTCCATTCCATTCCAATCCAATCCATTCTACTCGGGTTCACTCCATTCCATTCCATTCCATTCTATTCCATTGAATTCCATTCCATTCCATTCCATTCCATTCCATTCCATTCCATTCCATTCCATTCCATTAAATTCCATTCCATTCCATTCCATTCCATTCCATTCCATTCCATTCCATTCCATTCGATTCCATTCGATTCCATTCCATTCCATTCCATTCCATTCCATTCCAATCCATTCCATTCTACTCGGGTTGATTCCATTCCATTCCATTCCATTCCATTCCATTCCATTCCATTCCATTCCATTCCATTCCATTCCATTCCATTCCATTCCATTCCGTTCAACTCGGGTTGATTCCATTCCATTCCATTCCATTCCATTCGATTCCATTCAATTCCATTCGATTCCATTCCATTCCATTCCATTGCATTCCATTCCATTCCATTCCAACCCATTCCATTCTACTCGGGTTGCTTCCATTCCATTCCATTCAATTCCATTCGATTCCATTCCATTCCATTCCATTGCATTCCATTCCATTCCATTCCAACCCATTCCATTCTACTCGGGTTGCTTCCATTCCATTCCATTCCATTCCATTCCATTCCATTCCATTCCATTCCATTCCCTTCCATTCCATTCCATTCGGTACCATTCGATTCCATTCGATTCCATTCCATTTCAATCCATTACATTCCGTTCCGTTGCGTTCCGTTCCTTTCCGTTCTGTTCTATTCGGGTTGATTCCATTCTATTCCACTCCATTCCATTCGATTCCATTCGATTCCATTCGATTCCATTCCATTCCATTCCATTCCATTCCATTCTATTGTATTGAATTCCATTCCATTCCATTCCATTAAATTCCTATCCATTCCGTTCTACTCGGGTTCATTCCATTCCATTCCATTCCATTCCATTCCATTCCATTCCATTCCAATCCATTCCATTCTACTCGGGTAGATTCCATTCCATTCCATTCCATTCCATGCCATTCCATTCCATTCCATTCCATTCCATTCCGTTCCATTACATTCCATTACATTCCAATCCATTCCATTCTACTCGGGTTGATTCCATTCCATTCCATTCCATTCCATTACGTTCCATTCCATTCCATTCCATTCGGTTCCATTCGATTCCATTCGATTACATTCCATTTCAATCCATTCGATTCCATTCCGTTCCGTTTCGTTCCGCTCCGATCATTCCGTTCTATTCGGGTTGATTCCATTCTATTCCACTCCATTCCATTCGATTCCTTTCCATTCCATTCGATTCCATTCCATTCCATTCCATTCCATTCCATTCCTTTCCATTCCATTCCATTCCATTCCATTCTATTCTGTTGAATTCCATTCCATTCCATTCCATTCCATTCCATTCCAATCCATTCCATTCTTCTCGGGTTGATTCCATTCCATTCCATTCCATTCCATTCCATTCCATTCCATTCCATTCCATTCCAATCCATTCCATTCTACTCGGCTTGATTCCATTCCATTCCATTCCATTCCATTCCATTCCATTCCTTTCCATTCCATTCGGTTCCATTCGATTCTTTCGATTCCATTCTATTTCACTCCATTCCATTCGATTCCATTCGATTCCATTCGATTCCATTCCATTCCATTCCATTCCATTCCATTCCATTCCATTCCTTTCCATTCCATTCTATTCCATTAAATTCCATTCCATTCCATTCCATTCCATTCCATTCCATTCCATTCCATTCCATTCCATTCCATTCCATTGAATTCCATTCCATTCCATTCCATTCCATTCCATTCCATTCCATTCCGTTCTACTCGGGTTCATTCCATTCCATTCCATTCTATTCCATTGAATTCCATTCCATTCCGTTCCATTCCGTTCCATTCCATTCCATTCCATTCCATTAAGTTCTACTCGTGTTGATTCCATTCCATTCCATTCCATTCCATTCCATTCCATTCCATTCCATTCCATTCGATTCCATTCCATTCCATTCCATTCCATTCCATTCCATTCCATTGAATTCCATTCCATTCCATTCCATTCCATTCCATTCCATTCCATTCCATTCTATTCCATTCCGTTTTACTCGGGTTGATTCCATTCCATTCCATTCCATCCCATTCCATTCAATTCCATTCGATTCCATTCGATTCCATTCCATTCAATTCCATTCCATTCCATTCTATTCTATTGAATTCCATTCCATTCCATTCCTATCCATTCCATTCTACTCGGGTTGATTCCATTCCATTCCATTCCATTCCATTCCATTCCATTCCATTCCATTGCGCTCTACTCGGGATCATTCCATTCCATTCCATTCCATTCCATTCCATTCCATTCCATTCCATTCCATTCCATTCCATTCCGTTCTACTCGGGTCCATTCCATTCCATTCTATTCCACTCGATTCCATTCCATTCCATTCGATTCGATTCCATTCCATTCCATTGCAATCCATTCCATTCTACTCGGGTTGATTCCATTCTATTCCACTCCATTCCATTCGATTCCATTCGATTCGATTCCATTCCATTCCATTCCATTCCGTTCCATTACATTACATTACATTACGTTTGATTCCATCCGATTCCATTCCATTCCATTCCATTCCATTCCATTTCAATCCATTCCATTCTACTCGGGTTGATTCCTTTCCATTCCATTCCATTCCATTCCATTCCATTCCATTCCCTTCCCTTCCATTCCATTCGGTTCCATTCGATTCCATTCGATTCCATTCCATTCCATTCCATTCCATTCCATTCCATTCCATTCCATTCCATTCCGTTCAACTCGGGTTGATTCCATTCCATTCCATTCCATTCCATTCCATTCCATTCCATTCCATTCGATTCCATTCCATTCCATTCCATTGCATTCCATTCCATTCCATTCCAACCCATTCCATTCTACTCGGGTTGATTCCATTCCATTCCATTCCATTCCATTCCATTCCATTCCATTCCATTCCATTCCATTCCATTCCAATCCATTCCATTCTACTCGGGTTGATTCCATTCGATTCCATTCCATTCCATTCCATTCCATTCCCTTCCATTCCATTCCATTCGGTTCCATTCGATTTCATTCGATTCCATTCCGTTTCACTCCATTCCATTCCATTCTGTTCCGTTCCGTTCCATTCCGTTCCGTTCTATTCGGGTTGATTCCATTCTATTCCACTCCATTCCATTCGATTCCATTCGATTCGATTCGATTCCATTCCATTCCATTCCATTCCATTCCATTCCATTCCATTCCATTACGTTCGATTCCATTCGATTCCATTCCATTCCATTCCATTCCATTCCATTCAATTCCATTCCATTCCATTCCGTTCTACTCGGGTTCATTCCATTCCATTCCATTCCATTCCATTCTATTCCATTGAATTCCATTCCATTCCATTCCATTCCATTCCATTCCATTCCATTCCATTCCTTTCAATTCTATTCTATTGAATTCCATTCCATTCCATTCCATTCCATTCCAATCCATTCCATTCTACTCGGGTTCACTCCATTCCATTCCATTCCATTCCATTCCATTAAATTCCATTCCATTCCATTCCATTCCATTCCATTCCATTCCATTCCATTCCATTAAGTTCTACTCGGGTTGATTCCATTCCATTCCATTCCATTCCATTCCATTTCATTCCATTCCATTCCATTCCATTCCATTCCATTCCATTCGATTCCATTCCATTCCATTCCATTCCAATCCATTCCATTCCAATCCATTCCATTCTACTCGGGTTGATTCCATTCCATTCCATTCCATTCCATTCCATTACGTTCCATTCCATTCCATTCCATTCGGTTCCATTCGATTCCATTCGATTCCATTCCATTTCAATCCATTCGATTCCATTCCTTTCCGTTTCGTTCCGCTCCTATCGTTCCGTTCTATTTGGGTTGATTCCATTCTATTCCACTCCATTCCATTCGATTCCATTCCATTGCATTCGATTCCATTCCATTCCATTCCATTCCATTCCATTCCATTCCATTCCATTCCATTCCATTCTATTCTATTGAATTCCATTCCATTCCATTCCATTCCATTCCAATCCATTCCATTCTACTCGGTTTGATTCCATTCCATTCCATTCCATTCCATTCCATTCCATTCCATTCCATTCCAATCCATTCCATTCTACTCGGGTTGATTCCATTCCATTCCATTCCATTCCATTCCATTCCATTCCTTTCCATTCCATTCCATTCCATTCCATTCCATTCCATTCCATTCCATTCCATTCCATTCCATTCCATTAAATTCCATTCCATTAAATTCCATTCCATTCCATTCCATTCCATTAAGTTCTACTCGGGTTGATTCCATTCCATTCCATTCCATTCCATTCGATTCCATTCCATTCCATTCGATTCCATTCCATTCCATTCCATTCCATTCCATTCCATTCCATTCCATTCTATTCTATTGAATTCCATTCCATTCCATTCCATTCCATTCCATTCCAATCCATTCCACTCTACTCGGGTTGATTCCATTCCATTCCATTCCATTCCATTCCATTCCATTCCATTCCATTCCAATCCATTCCATTCTACTCGGGTTGATTCCATTCCATTCCATTCCATTCCATTCCATTCCCTTCCTTTCGATTCCATTCGATTCCATTCGATTCCATTCCATTCCATTCCATTCCATTCCATTCCATTCCATTTCATTCTATTCCATTAAATTCCATTCCATTCCATTCCATTCCATTCCATTCCATTCCATTCCATTCCATTCCATTGCATTCGATTCCATTCCATTCCATTCCATTCCATTCCATTCCATTCCATTCCATTCGATTCCATTCGATTCCATTCGATTCCATTCGATTCCATTCCATTCCATTCCATTCCTTTCCATTACATTCCATTCCATTCCATTCCATTCCATTCTATTCCATTCCATTCCATTCCATTCCATTCCATTCCATTCCATTCCATACCTTTCTACTCGTGTTCATTCCATTCCATTCCATTCCATTCCATTCTATTCCATTGAATTTCATTCCATTCCATTCCATTCCGTTCTACTCGGGTTCATTCCATTCCATTCCATTCCATTCCATTCTATTCCATTGAATTCCATTCCATTCCGTTCCATTCCGTTCCATTCCATTCCATTCCATTCCATTAAGTTGTACTCGGGTTGATTCCATTCCATTCCATTCCATTCCATTCCATTCCATTCCATTCGATTCCATTCGATTCCATTCCATTCCTTTCCATTCCATTCCATTCCATTCCATTCTATTGTATTGAATTCCATTCCATTCCATTCCATTAAATTCCTATCCATTCCATTCTACTCGGGTTGATTCCCATCCATTCCATTCCATTCCATTCCATTCCATTCCATTCCATTCCATTCCATTCCATTCCATTCTATTGTATTGAATTCCATTCCATTCCATTCCATTAAATTCCTATCCATTCCGTTCTACTCGGGTTGATTCCAATCCATTCCATTCCATTCCATTCAATTCCATATCATTCCATTCCATTCCATTCCATTCCATTCCGTTCTACTCGGGTTCATTCCATTCCATTCCATTCCATTCCATTCCATTCAATTCCATTCCATTCCATTCCATTCCATTCCATTCCATTCCATTCCATTCCATTCCATTCCATTCCGTTTTACTCGGGTTGATTCCATTCCATTCCATTCCATCCCATTCCATTCGATTCCATTCGATTCCTTTCGATTCCATTCCATTCAATTCCATTCCATTCCATTCCATTCCATTCTATTCTATTGAATTCCATTCCATTCCATTCCATTCTATTCCTATCCATTCCATTCTACTCGGGTTGATTCCATTCCATTCCATTCCATTCCATTCCTTTGCGCTCTACTCGGGATCATTCCATTCGATTCCATTCCATTTGATTCCATTCGATTCCATTCCATTCCATTCCATTCCAATCCATTCCATTCTACTCGGGTTGATTCCATTCCATTCCATTCCATTCCATTCCATTCCATTCCATTCCATTCCATTCCATTCCATTCCATTCCGTTCAACTCGGGTTGATTCCATTCCATTCCATTCCATTCCATTCCATTCGATTCCATTCAATTCCATTCGATTCCATTCCATTCCATTCCATTGCATTCCATTCCATTCCATTCCATTCCAACCCATACCATTCTACTCGGGTTGCTTCCATTCCATTCCATTCCATTCCATTCCATTCCATTCCATTCCATTCCATTCCATTCCATTCCCTTCCATTCCATTCCATTCGGTACCATTCGATTACATTCGATTCCATTCCATTTCAATCCATTACATTCCGTTCCGTTCCATTCCATTCCATTCCATTCTATTGTATTGAATTCCATTCCATTCCATTCCATTAAATTCCTATCCATTCCGTTCTACTCGGGTTCATTCCATTCCATTCCATTCAATTCCATTCCATTCCATTACATTCCAATCCATTCCATTCTACTCGGGTTGATTCCATTCCATTCCATTCCATTCCATTACGTTCCATTCCATTCCACTCCATTCGGTTCCATTCGATTCCATTCGATTACATTCCATTTCAATCCATTCGATTCCATTCCATTCCGTTTCGTTCCGCTCCGATCGTTCCGTTCTATTCGGGTTGATTCCTTTCTATTCCACTCCATTCCATTCGATTCCATTCCATTCCATTCTATTCCATTCCATTCCATTCCATTCCATTCCATTCCATTCCATTCCATTCTATTCTATTGAATTCCATTCCATTCCATTCCATTCCATTCCATTCCAATCCATTCCATTCTTCTCGGGTTGATTCCATTCCATTCCATTCCATTCCATTCCATTCCATTCCATTCCATTCCCTTCCTTTCCATTCCATTCGGTTCCATTCGATTCTTTCGATTCCATTCTATTTCACTCCATTGCATTCGATTCCATTCGATTCCATTCGATTCCATTCCATTCCATTCCATTCCATTCCATTCGATTCCATTCGATTCCATTCGATTCCATTCCATTCCATTCCATTCCATTCCATTCCATTCCATTCCATTCTATTCTATTGAATTCCATTCCATTCCATTCCATTCCATTCCTATCCATTCCATTCTACTCGGGTTGATTCCATTCCATTCCATTCCATTCCATTCCATTCCATTCCATTGCTCTCTACTCGGGATCATTCCATTCGATTCCATTCCATTCCATTCGATTCCATTCCATTCCATTCCATTCCATTCCGTTCTACTCGGGTCCATTCCATTCCATTCTATTCCACTCGATTCCATTCCATTCCATTCGATTCCATTCCATTCCATTCCATTCCAATCCATTCCATTCTACTCGGGTTGATTCCATTCGATTCCATTCCATTCCATTCCATTCCATTCCATTCCCTTCCATTCCATTCCATTCGATTCCATTCCATTCCATTCCATTCCAATCCATTCCATTCCACTCGGGTTGATTCCATTCGATTCCATTCCATTCCATTCCATTCCATTCCATTGCATTCGATTCCATTCCATTCCATTCCATTCCATTCCATTCCATTCCATTCCATTCCATACCGTTCTACTCGTGTTCATTCCATTCCATTCCATTCCATTCCATTCCATTCCATTCCATTCCATTCTATTCCATTGAATTTCATTCCATTCCATTCCATTCCATTCCATTCCGTTCTACTCGGGTTCATTCCATTCCATTCCATTCCATTCCATTCTATTCCATTTAATTCCATTCCATTCCTTTCCATTCCGTTCCATTCCATTCCATTCCATTCCATTAAGTTCTACTCGGGTTGATTCCATTCCATTCCATTCCATTCCATTCCATTCGATTCCATTCGATTCCATTCCATTCCATTCCATTCCATTCCATTCCAATCCATTCCATTCTACTCGGGTTGATTCCATTCCATTCCATTCCATTCCATTCCATTCCATTCCATTGCATTCCATTCCATTCCATTCCATTCCATTCCATTCCATTCCATTCCGTTCAACTCGGGTTGATTCCATTCCATTCCATTCCATTCCATTACGTTCCATTCCATTCCATTCCATTCGGTTCCATTCGATTCCATTCGATTCCATTCCATTTCAATCCATTCGATTCCATTCCTTTCCGTTTCGTTCCGCTCCGATCGTTCCGTTCTATTCGGGTTGATTCCATTCTATTCCACTCCATTCCATTCGATTCCATTCCATTCCATTCCATTCCATTCCATTCCATTCCATTCCATTCTATTGTATTGAATTCCATTCCATTCCATTGCATTAAATTCCTATCCATTCCATTCTACTCGGGTTGATTCCAATCCATTCCATTCCATTCCATTCCATTCCATTCCATTCCATTCCATTCCATTCCATTCCATTCCATTCCATTCCATTCCATTCCATTCCATTCCATTCCATTCCATTCCATTCCATTCCATTCCATTCCATTCCATTCCATTCCATTCCATTCCATTCCATTTCATTCCATTCCGTTCTACTCGGGTTCATTCCATTCCATTCCATTCCATTCCATTCAATTCCATTCCATTCCATTCGATTCCATTCGATTCCATTCGATTCCATTCGATTCCATTCCATTCGATTCCATTCCATTCCATTCCAATCCATTCCATTCTACTCGGGTAGATTCCATTCCATTCCATTCCATTCCATGCCATTCCATTCCATTCCATTCCATTCCATTCCGTTCCATTCCATTCCATTCCATTCCATTAAGTTCTACTCGGGTTGATTCCATTCCATTCCATTCCATTCCATTCCATTCCATTCCATTCCATTCCATTCCATTCCATTCCATTCCATACCAATCCATTCCATTCTACTCGGGTTGATTCCATTCCATTCCATTCCATTCCATTCCATTCCATTCCCTTCCTTTACATTCCATTCCATTCCATTTCATTCCATTCCATTCCATTAAATTCCATTCCATTCCATTCCATTCCATTCCATTCCATTCCATTCCATTAAGTTCTACTCGGGTTGATTCCATTCCATTCCATTCCATTCCATTCCATTCCATTCCATTCCATTCCATTCCAATCCGTTCCATTCTACTCGGGTTGATTCCATTCCATTCCATTCCATTCCATTACGTTCCATTCCATTCCATTCCATTCGGTTCCATTCGATTCCATTCGATTCCATTCCATTTCAATCCATTCGATTCCATTCCTTTCCGTTTCGTTCCGCTCCGATCGTTCCGTTCTATTCGGGTTGATTCCATTCTATTCCACTCCATTCCATTCGATTCCATTCCATTCCATTCGATTCCATTCCATTCCATTCCATTCCATTCCATTCCATTCCATTCCATCCTATTCTATTGAATTCCATTCCATTCCATTCCATTCCATTCCAATCCATTCCATTCTACTCGGGTTGATTCCATTCAATTCCATTCCATTCCATTCCATTCCATTCCATTCCATTCCATTCCATTCCATTCCATTCCAATCCATTCCATTCTACTCGGGTTGATTCCATTCCATTCCATTCCATTCCATTCCATTCCCTTCCTTTCCATTCCATTCGGTTCCAGTCGATTCTTACGATTCCATTCTATTTCACTCCATTCCATTCGATTCCATTCGATTCCATTCGATTCCATTCCATTCCATTCCATTCCATTCCATTCCATTCCATTTCATTCCATTCCATTAAATTCCATTCCATTCCATTCCATTCCATTCCATTCCATTCCATTCCATTCCATTGCATTCGATTCCATTCCATTCCATTCCATTCCATTCCACTCCATTCCATTCCATTCGATTCCATTCGATTCCATTCCATTCCATTCCATTCCATTTGATTCCATTCGATTCCATTCCATTCCATTCCATTCCATTCCATTCAATTCCATTCCATTCCATACCGTTCTACTCGTGTTCATTCCATTCCATTCCATTCCATTCCATTCTATTCCACTGAATTTCATTCCATTCCATTCCATTCCGTTCTACTCGGGTTCATTCCATTCCATTCCATTCCATTCCATTCTATTCCATTGAATTCCATTCCATTCCTTTCCATTCCGTTCCATTCCATTCCATTCCATTCCATTAAGTTCTACTCGGGTTGATTCCATTCCATTCCATTCCATTCCATTCCATTCGATTCTATTCGATTCCATTCCATTCCATTCCATTCCATTCCATTCCAATCCATTCCATTCTACTCGGGTTGATTCCATTCCATTCCATTCCATTCCATTCCATTCCATTCCATTGCATTCCATTCCATTCCATTCCATTCCATTCCATTCCATTCCGTTCAACTCGGGTTGATTCCATTCCATTCCATTCCATCCCATTCAATTCCATTCAATTCCATTCGATTCCATTCCATTCCATTCCATTGCATTCCATTCCATTCCATTCCAACCCATTCCATTCTACTCGGGTTGATTCCATTCCATTCCATTCCATTCCATTCCATTCCATTCCATTCCATTCCCTTCCATTCCTTTCCATTCGGTACCATTCGATTCCATTCGATTCCATTCCATTTCAATCCATTCCATTCCGTTCCGTTCCGTTCCGTTCCTTTCCGTTCCGTTCTATTCGGGTTGATTCCATTCTATTCCACTCCATTCCATTCGATTCCATTCGATTCCATTCGATTCCATTCCATTCCATTCCATTCCATTCCATTCCATTCTATTGTATTGAATTCCATTCCATTCCATTCCATTAAATTCCTATCCATTCCATTCTACTCGGGTTGATTCCAATCCATTCCATTCCATTCCATTCCATTCCATTCCATTCCATTCCATTCCATTCCATTCCATTCCATTCCATTCCGTTCTACTCGGGTTCATTCCATTCCATTCCATTCCATTCCATTCCATTCCATTCCATTCGATTCCATTCGATTCCATTCGATTCCATTCCATTCCATTCTATTCCATTCCATTCCATTCCATTCCAATCCATTCCATTCTACTCGGGTAGATTCCATTCCATTCCATTCCATTCCATGCCATTCCATTCCATTCCACTCCATTCCATTCCGTTCCATTCCATTCCATTCCATTCCATTAAGTTCTACTCGGGTTGATTCCATTCCATTCCATTCCATTCCATTCCATTCCATTCCATTCGATTCCATTCCATTCCATTCCATTCCATTCCATTCCATTCCAATCCATTCCATTCTACTCGGGTTGATTCCATTCCAGTCCATTCCATTCCATTCCATTCCCTTCCTTTCCATTCCATTCCATTCCATTTCATTCCATTCCATTCCATTAAATTCCATTCCATTCCATTCCATTCCATTCCATTCCATTCCATTAAGTTCTACTCGGGTTGATTCCATTCCATTCCATTCCATTCCATTCCATTCCATTCCATTCCATTCCATTCCATTCCAATCCATTCCATTCTACTCGGGTTGATTCCATTCCATTCCATTCCATTCCATTACGTTCCATTCCATTCCATTCCATTCGGTTCCATTCGATTCCATTCGATTCCATTCCATTTCAATCCATTCGATTCCATTCCTTTCCGTTTCGTTCTGCTCCGATCGTTCCGTTCTATTCGGGTTGATTCCATTCTATTCCACTCCATTCCATTCGATTCCATTCCATTCCATTCGATTCCATTCCATTCCATTCCATTCCATTCCATTCCATTGCATCCTATTCTGTTGAATTCCATTCCATTCCATTCCATTCCATTCCATTCCAATCCATTCCATTCTACTCGTGTTGATTCCATTCCATTCCATTCCATTCCATTCCATTCCATTCCATTCAATTCCAATCCATTCCATTCTACTCGGGTTGATTCCATTCCATTCCATTCCATTCCATTCCATTCCATTCCATTCCATTCCATTCCAATCCATTCCATTCTACTCGGGTTGATTCCATTCCATTCCATTCCATTCCATTCCATTCCCTTCCTTTCCATTCCATTCGGTTCCAGTCGATTCTTACGATTCCATTCTATTTCACTCCATTCCATTCGATTCCATTCGATTCCATTCGATTCCATTCCATTCCATTCCATTCCATTCCATTCCATTCCATTCCATTCCATTTCATTCTATACCATTAAATTTCATTCCATTCCATTCCATTCCATTCCATTCCATTCCATTCCATTCCATTCCATTCCATTCCATTCCATTGCATTTGATTCCATTCCATTCCATTCGATTCGATTCCATTCCATTCCATTCCATTCCATTCCATTCCATTCGATTCCATTCGATTCCATTCCATTCCATTCCATTCCATTTGATTCTATTCGATTCCATTCCATTCCATTCCATTCCATTCCATTCAATTCCATTCCATTCCATACCGTTCTACTCGTGTTCATTCCATTCCATTCCATTCCATTCCATTCTATTCCATTGAATTTCATTCCATTCCATTCCATTCCGTTCTAATCGGGTTCATTCCATTCCATTCCATTCCATTCCATTCCATTCTATTCCATTGAATTCCATTCCATTCCTTTCCATTCCGTTCCATTCCATTCCATTCCATTCCATTAAGTTCTACTCGGGTTGATTCCATTCCATTCCATTCCATTCCATTCCATTCGATTCCATTCGATTCCATTCCATTCCATTCCATTCCATTCCATTCCATTCCACTCCATTCCAATCCATTCCATTCTACTCGGGTTGATTCCATTCCATTCCATTCCATTCCATTCCATTCCATTGCATTCCATTCCATTCCATTCCATTCCATTCCATTCCATTCCATTCCATTCCGTTCAACTCGGGTTGATTCCGTTCCATTCCATTCCATTCCATTCAATTCCATTCAATTCCATTCGATTCCATTCCATTCCATTCCATTGCATTCCATTCCATTCCATTCCAACCCATTCCATTCTACTCGGGTTGATTCCATTCCATTCCATTCCATTCCATTCCATTCCATTCCATTCCATTCCATTCCATTCCCTTCCATTCCATTCCATTCAGTACCATTCGATTCCATTCGATTCCATTCCATTTCAATCCATTCCATTCCGTTCCGTTCCGTTCCTTTCCGTTCCGTTCTATTCGGGTTGATTCCATTCTATTCCACTCCATTCCATTCGATTCCATTTGATTCCATTCGATTCCATTCCATTCCATTCCATTCCATTCCATTCCATTCCATTCCATTCTATTGTATTGAATTCCATTCCATTCCATTCCATTAAATTCCTATCCATTCCATTCTACTCGGGTTGATTCCAATCCCTTCCATTCCATTCCATACCATTCCATTCCATTCCATTCCATTCCATTCCATTCCATTCCATTCCATTCCATTGCGTTCTACTCGGGTTCATTCCATTCCATTCCATTCCATTCAATTCAATTCCATTCCATTCCATTCGATTCCATTCGATTCCATTCGATTCCATTCCATTCCATTCAATTCCATTCCGTTCTACTCGGGTTCATTCCATTCCATTCCATTCCATTCCATTCAATTCCATTCCGTTCTACTCGGGTTCATTCCATTCCATTCCATTCCATTCCATTCAATTCCATTCCATTCCATTCCATTCCATTCGATTCCATTCGATTCCATTCGATTCCATTCCATTCCATTCAATTCCATTCCATTCCATTCCATTCCAATCCATTCCATTCTACTCGGGTAGATTCCATTCCATTCCATTCCATTCCATGCCATTCCATTCCATTCCATTCCAATCCATTCCGTTCCATTCCATTCCATTCCATTCCATTAAGTTCTACTCGGGTTGATTCCATTCCATTCCATTCCATTCCATTCCATTCCATTCCAATCCATTCCATTCTACTCGGGTTGATTCCATTCCATTCCATTCCATTCCATTCCATTCCATTCCATTCCATTGCATTCCATTCCAATCCATTCCATTCTACTCGGGTTGATTCCATTCCATTCCATTCCATTCCATTCCATTCCATTCCCTTCCTTTCCATTCCATTCCATTCCATTTCATTCCATTCCATTCCATTAAATTCCATTCCATTCCATTCCATTCCATTCCATTCCATTCCATTAAGTTCTACTCGGGTTGATTCCATTCCATTCCATTCCATTCCATTCGATTCCGTTCCATTCCATTCCATTCCATTCCATTCCAATCCATTCCATTCTACTCGGGTTGATTCCATTCCATTCCATTCCATTCCATTCCATTACGTTCCATTCCATTCCATTCCATTCGGTTCCATTCGATTCCATTCGAT
Organism: Gorilla gorilla gorilla; assembly: GCF_029281585.2. Classification (NCBI taxonomy): domain Eukaryota; kingdom Metazoa; phylum Chordata; class Mammalia; order Primates; family Hominidae; genus Gorilla; species Gorilla gorilla. The sequence goes on from NC_073241.2 coordinate 15,324,371, forward strand.
TCCATTCCATTTCAATCCATTCGATTCCATTCCTTTCCGTTTCGTTCCGCTCCGATCGTTCCGTTCTATTCGGGTTGATTCCATTCTATTCCACTCCATTCCATTCGATTCCATTCCATTCCATTCGATTCCATTCCATTCCATTCCATTCCATTCCATTCCATTCCATTCCATTCCATTCCATTCCATTAAATTCCATTCCATTCCATTCCATTCCATTCCATTCCGTTCTACTCGGGTAGATTCCATTCCATTCCATTCCATTCCATTCCATTCCATTCCATTCCATTCCATTCCATTCCATTCCATTCCATTCCGTTCTACTCGGGTTCATTCCATTCCATTCCATTCCATTCCATACTATTCCTTTGAATTCCATTCCATTCCGTTCCATTCCGTTCCATTCCATTCCATTCCATTCCATTAAGTTCTACTCGGGTTGACTCCATTCCATTCCATTCCATTCCATTCCATTCCATTCCATTCCATTCGATTCCATTCGATTCCATTCCATTCCATTCCATTCCATTCCATTCCAATCCATTCCATTCTACTCGGGTTGATTCCATTCCATTCCATTCCATTCCATTCCATTCCATTCCATTCCATTCCATTCCATTCCATTCCGTTCAACTCGGGTTGATTCCATTCCATTCCATTCCATTCCATTCGATTCCATTCAATTCCATTCGATTCCATTCCATTCCATTCCATTCCATTCCATTCCATTCCAACCCATTCCATTCTACTCGGGTTGATTCCATTCCATTCCATTCCATTCCATTCCATTCCATTCCATTCCATTCCATTCCATTCCATTCCCTTCCATTCCATTCCATTCGGTACCATTCGATTGCATTCGATTCCATTCCATTTCAATCCATTACATTCCGTCCATTCCGTTCCTTTCCGTTCCGTTCTATTCGGGTTGATTCCATTCTATTCCACTCCATTCCATTCGATTCCATTCGATTCGATTCCATTCCATTCCATTCCATTCCATTCTATTGTAGTGAATTCCATTCCATTCCATTCCATTAAATTCCTATCCATTCCATTCTACTCGGGTTGATTACAATCCATTCCATTCGATTCCATTCCATTCCATTCCATTCCAATCCATTCCATTCTACTCGGGTAGATTCCATTCCATTCCATTCCATTCCATTCCATTCCATTCCATTCCGTTCTACTCGGGTTCATTCCATTCCATTCCATTCCATTCCATTCCATTCCATTCCATTCCATTCCATTCCATTCCATTCCATTCCATTCCATTCCATTCGATTCCATTCCATTCCATTCCATTCCATTCCATTCCATTCCATTCCAATCCATTCCATTCTACTCGGGTAGATTCCATTCCATTCCATTCCATTCCATGCCATTCCATTCCATTCCATTCCATTCCATTCCGTTCCATTCCATTCCATTCCATTCCATTAAGTTCTACTCGGGTTGATTCCATTCAATTCCATTCCATTCCATTCCATTGCATTCGATTCCATTCCATTCCATTCCATTCCATTCCATTGCATTCCAATCCATTCCTTTCTACTCGGGTTGATTCCATTCCATTCCATTACGTTCCATTCCTTTCCATTCCTTTCGGTTCCATTCGATTCCATTCGATTACATTCCATTTCAGTCCATTCGATTCCATTCCGTTCCGTTTCGTTCCGCTCCTATCGTTCCGTTCTATTCGGGTTGATTCCATTCTATTCCACTCCATTCCATTCGATTCCATTCCATTCCATTCGATTCCATTCCATTCCATTCCATTCCATTCCATTCCATTCCATTCCATTTTTACTATTCTATTGAATTCCATTCCATTCCATTCCATTCCATTCCATTCCAATCCATTCCATTCTTCTCGGGTTGATTCCATTCCATTCCATTCCATTCCGTTCCATTCCATTCCATTCCAATCCATTCCATTCTACTCGGGTTGATTCCATTCGATTCCATTCCATTCCATTCCATTCCATTCCTTTCCATTCCATTCGGTTCCATTCGATTCTTTCGATTCCATTCTATTTCACTCCATTCCATTCGATTCCATTCCATTCCATTCCATTCCATTCCATTCCATTCCATTCCATTCCATTGCATTCGATTCCATTCCGTTCCATTCCATTCCATTCCATTCCATTCCGTTCTACTCGGGTTCATTCCATTCCATTCCATTCCATTCCATTCTATTCCATTGAATTCCATTCCATTCCGTTCCATTCCGTTCCATTCCATTCCATTCCATTCCATGAAGTTCTACTCGGGTTGATTCCATTCCATTCCATTCCATTCCATTCCATTCCATTCCATTCCATTCGATTCCATTCGATTCCATTCCATTCCATTCCATTCCATTCCATTCCATTCCATTCCAATCCATTCCATTCTACTCGGGTTGATTCCATTCCATTCCATTCCATTCCATTCCATTCCATTCCATTCCATTCCATTCCATTCCATTCCATTCCATTCCGTTCACCTCGGGTTGATTCCATTCCATTCCATTCCATTCCATTCAATTCCATTCGATTCCATTCCATTCCATTCCATTGCATTCCATTCCATTCCATTCCAACCCATTCCATTCTACTCGGGTTGATTCCATTCCATTCCATTCCATTCCATTCCATTCCATTCCATTCCATTCCATTCCATTCCATTCCATTCGGTACCATTCGATTCCATTCGATTCCATTCCATTTCAATCCATTACATTCCGTTCCGTTCCGTTCCGTTCCTTTCCGTTCCGTTCTATTCGGGTTGATTCCATTCTATTCCACTCCATTCCATTCGATTCCATTCGATTCCATTCGATTCCATTCCATTCCATTCCATTCCATTCCATTCCATTCCATTCTATTGTATTGAATTCCATTCCATTCCATTCCATTAAATTCCTATCCATTCCGTTATACTCGGGTTGATTCCCATCCATTCCATTCCATTCCATTCCATTCCATTCCATTCCATTCCATTCCATTCTATTGTATTGAATTCCATTCCATTCCATTCCATTAAATTCCTATCCATTCCGTTCTACTCGGGTTGATTCCAATCCATTCCATTCCATTCCATTCAATTCCATATCATTCCATTCCATTCCATTCCATTCCATTCCGTTCTACTCGGGTTCATTCCATTCCATTCCATTCCATTCCATTCAATTCCATTCCATTCCATTCCATTCCATTCCATTCCATTCCATTCCATTGAATTCCATTCCATTCCATTCCATTCCATTCCATTCCATTCCGTTCCATTCCGTTTTACTCGGGTTGATTCCATTCCATTCCATTCCATCCAATTCCATTCGATTCCATTCGATTCCTTTCGATTCCATTCCATTCAATTCCATTCCATTCCATTCCATTCCATTCTATTCTATTGAATTCCATTCCATTCCATTCCATTCTATTCCTATCCATTCCATTCTACTCGGGTTGATTCCATTCCATTCCATTCCATTCCATTCCATTCCATTGCGCTCTACTCGGGATCATTCCATTCGATTCCATTCCATTTGATTCCATTCGATTCCATTCCATTCCATTCCATTCCAATCCATTCCATTCTACTCGGGTTGATTCCATTCCATTCCATTCCATTCCATTCCATTCCATTCCATTCCATTCCATTCCATTCCGTTCAACTCGGGTTGATTCCATTCCATTCCATTCCATTCCATTCGATTCCATTCAATTCCATTCGATTCCATTCCATTCCATTCCATTGCATTCCATTCCATTCCATTCCATTCCAACCCATACCATTCTACTCGGGTTGCTTCCATTCCATTCCATTCCATTCCATTCCATTCCATTCCATTCCATTCCATTCCATTCCCTTCCATTCCATTCCATTCGGTACCATTCGATTCCATTCGATTCCATTCCATTTCAATCCATTACATTCCTTTCCGTTCCGTTCCGTTCCTTTCCGTTCCGTTCTATTCGGGTTGATTCCATTCTATTCCACTCCATTCCATTCGATTCCATTCGATTCCATTCGATTCCATTCCATTCCATTCCATTCCATTCCATTCCATTCCATTCCATTCTATTGTATTGAATTCCATTCCATTCCATTCCATTAAATTCCTATCCATTCCGTTCTACTCGGGTTCATTCCATTCCATTCCATTCAATTCCATTCCATTCCATTCAATTCCAATCCATTCCATTCTACTCGGGTAGATTCCATTCCATTCCATTCCATTCCATGCCATTCCATTCCATTCCATTCCATTCCATTCCGTTCCATTCCATTCCATTCCATTCCATTAAGTTCTACTCGGGTTGATTCCATTCCATTCCATTCCATTCCATTCCATTCCATTCCATTCCATTCGATTCCATTCCATTCCATTCCATTACATTCCAATCCATTCCATTCTACTCGGGTTGATTCCATTCCATTCCATTCCATTCCATTACGTTCCATTCCATTCCATTCCATTCGGTTCCATTCGATTCCATTCGATTACATTCCATTTCAATCCATTCGATTCCATTCCGTTCCGTTTCGTTCCGCTCCGATCGTTCCGTTCTATTCGGGTTGATTCCTTTCTATTCCACTCCATTCCATTCGATTCCATTCCATTCCATTCGATTCCATTCCATTCCATTCCATTCCATTCCATTCCATTCCATTCTATTCTATTGAATTCCATTCCATTCCATTCCATTCCATTCCATTCCAATCCATTCCATTCTTCTCGGGTTGATTCCATTCCATTCCATTCCATTCCATTCCATTCCATTCCATTCCATTCCATTCCATTCCAATCCATTCCATTCTACTCGGGTTGATTCCATTCCATTCCATTCCATTCCATTCCATTCCATTCCCTTCCTTTCCATTCCATTCGGTTCCATTCGATTCTTTCGATTCCATTATATTTCACTCCATTGCATTCGATTCCATTCGATTCCATTCGATTCCATTACATTACATTCCATTCCATTCCATTCCATTCCATTCCATTCCATTCCATTCCATTCTATTCCATTAAATTCCATTCCATTCCATTCCATTCCATTCCATTCCATTCCATTCCATTCCAATCCATTCCATTGCATTCGATTCCATTCCATTCCATTCCATTCCATTCCATTCCATTCCATTCCATTCCATTCCATTCCATTCCCTTCCATTCCATTCCATTCCATTCAATTCCATTCCATTCCATTCCATTCCATTCTATTCTATTGAATTCCATTCCATTCCATTCCATTCTATTCCTATCCATTCCATTCTACTCGGGTTGATTCCATTCCATTCTATTCCATTCCATTCCATTCCATTGCGCTCTACTCGGGATCATTCCATTCGATTCCATTCCATTTGATTCCATTCGATTCCATTCCATTCCATTCCATTCCAATCCATTCCATTCTACTCGGGTTGATTCCATTCCATTCCATTCCATTCCATTCCATTCCATTCCATTCCATTCCATTCCATTCCATTCCGTTCAACTCGGGTTGATTCCATTCCATTCCATTCCATTCCATTCGATTCCATTCAATTCCATTCGATTCCATTCCATTCCATTCCATTGCATTCCATTCCATTCCATTCCATTCCAACCCATACCATTCTACTCGGGTTGCTTCCATTCCATTCCATTCCATTCCATTCCATTCCATTCCATTCCATTCCATTCCATTCCATTCCATTCCATTCCCTTCCATTCCATTCCATTCGGTACCATTCGATTCCATTCGATTCCATTCCATTTCAATCCATTACATTCCTTTCCGTTCCGTTCCGTTCCTTTCCGTTCCGTTCTATTCGGGTTGATTCCATTCTATTCCACTCCATTCCATTCGATTCCATTCGATTCCATTCGATTCCATTCCATTCCATTCCATTCCATTCCATTCCATTCCATTCCATTCCATTCCATTCCATTCCATTCTATTGTATTGAATTCCATTCCATTCCATTCCATTAAATTCCTATCCATTCCGTTCTACTCGGGTTCATTCCATTCCATTCCATTCAATTCCATTCCATTCCATTCCATTCCAATCCATTCCATTCTACTCGGGTAGATTCCATTCCATTCCATTCCATTCCATGCCATTCCATTCCATTCCATTCCATTCCATTCCGTTCCATTCCATTCCATTCCATTCCATTAAGTTCTACTCGGGTTGATTCCATTCCATTCCATTCGATTCCATTCCATTCCATTCCATTACATTCCAATCCATTCCATTCTACTCGGGTTGATTCCATTCCATTCCAGTCCATTCCATTACGTTCCATTCCATTCCATTCCATTCGGTTCCATTCGATTCCATTCGATTACATTCCATTTCAATCCATTCGATTCCATTCCGTTCCGTTTCGTTCCGCTCCGATCGTTCCGTTCTATTCGGGTTGATTCCTTTCTATTCCACTCCATTCCATTCGATTCCATTCCATTCCATTCTATTCCATTCCATTCCATTCCATTCCATTCCATTCCATTCCATTCTATTCTATTGAATTCCATTCCATTCCATTCCATTCCATTCCATTCCAATCCATTCCATTCTTCTCGGGTTGATTCCATTCCATTCCATTCCATTCCATTCCATTCCATTCCATTCCATTCCATTCCAATCCATTCCATTCTACTCGGGTTGATTCCATTCCATTCCATTCCATTCCATTCCATTCCCTTCCTTTCCATTCCATTCGGTTCCATTCGATTCTTTCGATTCCATTATATTTCACTCCATTGCATTCGATTCCATTCGATTCCATTCGATTCCATTACATTACATTCCATTCCATTCCATTCCATTCCATTCCATTCCATTCCATTCCATTCTATTCCATTAAATTCCATTCCATTCCATTCCATTCCATTCCATTCCATTCCATTCCATTCCAATCCATTCCATTGCATTCGATTCCATTCCATTCCATTCCATTCCATTCCATTCCATTCCATTCCATTCCATTCCCTTCCATTCCATTCCATTCCATTCGATTCCATTCCATTCCATTCCATTTGATTCCATTCGATTCCATTCCATTCCATTCCATTCCATTCCATTCAATTCCATTCCATTCCATGCCGTTCTACTCGTGTTCATTCCATTCCATTCCATTCCATTCCATTCTATTCCATTGAATTCCATTCCATTCCATTCCATTCCATTCCATTCCATTCCATTCCATTCCATTCCATTCCATTCCATTCCATTCCATTCCGTTCTACTCGGGTTGATTCCATTCCATTCCATTCCATTCCATTCCATTCCATTCCATTCCATTCCATTCCATTCCATTGAATTCCATTCCATTCCATTCCATTCCATTCCTATCCATTCCATTCTACTCGGGTTGATTCCATTCCATTCCATTCCATTCCATTCCATTGCGCTCTACTCGGGATCATTCCATTCGATTCCATTCCATTCCATTCCATTCCATTCCATTCCATTCCATTCCATTCCATTCCATTCCGTTCTACTCGGGTCCATTCCATTCCATTCTATTCCACTCGATTCCATTCCATTCCATTCGATTCCATTCCATTCCATTCCATTCCAATCCATTCCATTCTACTCGGGTTGATTCCATTCGATTCCATTCGATTCCATTCCATTCAATTCCATTCCATTCCATTCCATTCCATTCCATTCTATTGAATTCCATTCCATTCCATTCCATTCCATTCCTATCCATTCCATTCTACTCGGGTTGATTCCATTCCATTCCATTCCATTCCATTCCATTCCATTCCATTGCGCTCTACTCGGGATCATTCCATTCGATTCCATTCCATTCCACTCCATTCCATTCCATTCCATTCCATTCCATTCCGTTCTACTCGGGTCCATTCCATTCCATTCTATTCCACTCGATTCCATTCCATTCCATTCGATTCCATTCCATTCCATTCCATTCCAATCCATTCCATTCTACTCGGGTTGATTCCATTCGATTCCATTCCATTCCATTCCATTCCATTCCATTCCCTTCCATTCCATTCCATTCGATTCCATTCCATTCCATTCCATTCCAATCCATTCCATTCTACTCGGGTTGATTCCATTCGATTCCATTCCATTCCATTCCATTCCATTCCATTGCATTCGATTCCATTCCATTCCATTCCATTCCATTCCATTCCATTTGATTCCATTCGATTCCATTCCATTCCATTCCATTCCATTCCATTCCATTCCATTCCATTCCATACCGTTCTACTCGTGTTCATTCCATTCCATTCCATTCCATTCCATTCCATTCCATTCTATTCCATTGAATTTCATTCCATTCCATTCCATTCCGTTCTACTCGGGTTCATTCCATTCCATTCCATTCCATTCCATTCTATTCCATTTAATTCCATTCCATTCCTTTCCATTCCGTTCCATTCCATTCCATTCCATTCCATTAAGTTCTACTCGGGTTGATTCCATTCCATTCCATTCCATTCCATTCCATTCCATTCCATTCGATTCCATTCCATTGCATTCCATTCCATTCCATTCCAATCCATTCCATTCTACTCAGGTTGATTCCATTCCATTCCATTCCATTCCATTCCATTCCATTCCATTCCATTCCATTCCATTCCATTCCGTTCAACTCGGGTTGATTCCATTCCATTCCATTCCATTCCATTACGTTCCATTCCATTCCATTCCATTCGGTTCCATTCGATTCCATTCGATTCCATTCCATTTCAATCCATTCGATTCCATTCCTTTCCGTTTTGTTCCGCTCCGATCGTTCCGTTCTATTCGGGTTGATTCCATTCTATTCCACTCCATTCCATTCGATTCCATTCCATTCCATTCGATTCCATTCCATTCCATTCCATTCCATTCTATTGTATTGAATTCCATTCCATTCCATTGCATTAAATTCCTATCCATTCCATTCTACTCGGGTTGATTCCAATCCATTCCATTCCATTCCATTCCATTCCATTCCATTCAATTCCATTCCATTCCATTCGATTCCATTCGATTCCATTCGATTCCATTCCATTCCATTCAATTCCATTCCATTCCATTCCATTCCAATCCATTCCATTCTACTCGGGTAGATTCCATTCAATTCCATTCCATTCCATGCCATTCCATTCCATTCTATTCCATTGAATTCCATTCCATTCCATTCCATTCCATTCCATTCCATTCCATTCCATTCCATTCCATTCCATTCCATTCCATTCCGTTCTACTCGGGTTGATTCCATTCCATTCCATTCCATTCCATTCCATTCCATTCCATTCCATTCCATTGAATTCCATTCCATTCCATTCCATTCCATTCCTATCCATTCCATTCTACTCGGGTTGATTCCATTCCATTCCATTCCATTCCATTCCATTGCGCTCTACTCGGGATCATTCCATTCGATTCCATTCCATTCCATTCCATTCCATTCCATTCCATTCCATTCCATTCCATTCCATTCCATTCCGTTCTACTCGGGTCCATTCCATTCCATTCTATTCCACTCGATTCCATTCCATTCCATTCGATTCCATTCCATTCCATTCCATTCCAATCCATTCCATTCTACTCGGGTTGATTCCATTCGATTCCATTCGATTCCATTCCATTCAATTCCATTCCATTCCATTCCATTCCATTCCATTCTATTGAATTCCATTCCATTCCATTCCATTCCATTCCTATCCATTCCATTCTACTCGGGTTGATTCCATTCCATTCCATTCCATTCCATTCCATTCCATTCCATTGCGCTCTACTCGGGATCATTCCATTCGATTCCATTCCATTCCACTCCATTCCATTCCATTCCATTCCATTCCATTCCGTTCTACTCGGGTCCATTCCATTCCATTCTATTCCACTCGATTCCATTCCATTCCATTCGATTCCATTCCATTCCATTCCATTCCAATCCATTCCATTCTACTCGGGTTGATTCCATTCGATTCCATTCCATTCCATTCCATTCCATTCCATTCCCTTCCATTCCATTCCATTCGATTCCATTCCATTCCATTCCATTCCAATCCATTCCATTCTACTCGGGTTGATTCCATTCGATTCCATTCCATTCCATTCCATTCCATTCCATTGCATTCGATTCCATTCCATTCCATTCCATTCCATTCCATTCCATTTGATTCCATTCGATTCCATTCCATTCCATTCCATTCCATTCCATTCCATTCCATTCCATTCCATACCGTTCTACTCGTGTTCATTCCATTCCATTCCATTCCATTCCATTCCATTCCATTCTATTCCATTGAATTTCATTCCATTCCATTCCATTCCGTTCTACTCGGGTTCATTCCATTCCATTCCATTCCATTCCATTCTATTCCATTTAATTCCATTCCATTCCTTTCCATTCCGTTCCATTCCATTCCATTCCATTCCATTAAGTTCTACTCGGGTTGATTCCATTCCATTCCATTCCATTCCATTCCATTCGATTCCATTCGATTCCATTCCATTGCATTCCATTCCATTCCATTCCAATCCATTCCATTCTACTCAGGTTGATTCCATTCCATTCCATTCCATTCCATTCCATTCCATTCCATTCCATTCCATTCCATTCCATTCCGTTCAACTCGGGTTGATTCCATTCCATTCCATTCCATTCCATTACGTTCCATTCCATTCCATTCCATTCGGTTCCATTCGATTCCATTCGATTCCATTCCATTTCAATCCATTCGATTCCATTCCTTTCCGTTTTGTTCCGCTCCGATCGTTCCGTTCTATTCGGGTTGATTCCATTCTATTCCACTCCATTCCATTCGATTCCATTCCATTCCATTCGATTCCATTCCATTCCATTCCATTCCATTCTATTGTATTGAATTCCATTCCATTCCATTGCATTAAATTCCTATCCATTCCATTCTACTCGGGTTGATTCCAATCCATTCCATTCCATTCCATTCCATTCCATTCCATTCAATTCCATTCCATTCCATTCGATTCCATTCGATTCCATTCGATTCCATTCCATTCCATTCAATTCCATTCCATTCCATTCCATTCCAATCCATTCCATTCTACTCGGGTAGATTCCATTCAATTCCATTCCATTCCATGCCATTCCATTCCATTCCATTCCATTCCATTCCGTTCCATTCCATTCCATTCCATTCCATTAAGTTCTACTCGGGTTGATTCCATTCCATTCCATTCCATTCCATTCCATTCCATTCCATTCGATTCCATTCCATTCCATTCCATTCCATTCCATTCCATTCCATACCAATCCATTCCATTCTACTCGGGTTGATTCCATTCCATTCCATTCCATTCCATTCCATTCCATTCCATTGCATTCCATTCCAATCCATTCCATTCTACTCGGGTTGATTCCATTCCATTCCATTCCATTCCATTCCATTCCATTCCCTTCCTTTACATTCCATTCCATTCCATTTCATTCCATTCCATTCCATTAAATTCCATTCCATTCCATTCCATTCCATTCCATTCCATTCCATTCCATTCCATTCCATTCCATTAAGTTCTACTCGGGTTGATTCCATTCCATTCCATTCCATTCCATTCCATTCCATTCCATTCCATTCCATTCCATTCCATTCCAATCCATTCCATTCTACTCGGGTTGATTCCATTCCATTCCATTCCATTCCATTACGTTCCATTCCATTCCATTCCGTTCGGTTCCATTCGATTCCATTCGATTCCATTCCATTTCAATCCATTCGATTCCATTCCTTTCCGTTTCGTTCCGCTCCGATCGTTCCGTTCTATTCGGGTTGATTCCATTCTATTCCACTCCATTCCTTTCGATTCCATTCCATTCCATTCGATTCCATTCCATTCCATTCCATTCCATTCCATTCCATCCTATTCTATTGAATTCCATTCCATTCCATTCCATTCCATTCCAATCCATTCCATTCTACTCGGGTTGATTCCATTCCATTCCATTCCATTCCATTCCATTCCATTCCATTCCATTCCATTCCATTCCATTCCAATCCATTCCATTCTACTCGGGTTGATTCCATTCCATTCCATTCCATTCCATTCCATTCCCTTCCTTTCCATTCCATTCGGTTCCAGTCGATTCTTACGATTCCATTCTATTTCACTCCATTCCATTCGATTCCATTCGATTCCATTCGATTCCATTCCATTCCGTTCCATTCCATTCCATTCTATTCCATTAAATTCCATTCCATTAAATTCCATTCCATTCCATTCCATTCCATTCCATTCCATTCCATTCCATTCCATTCCATTCCATTGCATTCGATTCCATTCCATTCCATTCCATTCCATTCCACTCCATTCCATTCCATTCGATTCCATTCGATTCCATTCCATTCCATTCCATTTGATTCCATTCGATTCCATTCCATTCCATTCCATTCCATTCCACTCAATTCCATTCCATTCCATACCGTTCTACTCGTGTTCATTCCATTCCATTCCATTCCATTCCATTCTATTCCATTGAATTTCATTCCATTCCATTCCATTCCGTTCTACTCGGGTTCATTCCATTCCATTCCATTCCATTCCATTCTATTCCATTGAATTCCATTCCATTCCTTTCCATTCCGTTCCATTCCATTCCATTCCATTCCATTAAGTTCTACTCGGGTTGATTCCCTTCCATTCCATTCCATTCCATTCCATTCGATTCTATTCGATTCCATTCCATTCCATTCCATTCCATTCCATTCCAATCCATTCCATTCTACTCGGGTTGATTCCATTCCATTCCATTCCATTCCATTCCATTCCATTGCATTCCATTGCATTCCATTCCATTCCATTCCATTCCATTCCGTTCAACTCGGGTTGATTCCATTCCATTCCATTCCATTCCATTCAATTCCATTCAATTCCATTCGATTCCATTCCATTCCATTCCATTGCATTCCATTCCATTCCATTCCAACCCATTCCATTCTACTCGGGTTGATTCCATTCCATTCCATTCCATTCCATTCCATTCCATTCCATTCCATTCCATTCCATTCCCTTCCATTCCATTCCATTCAGTACCATTCGATTCCATTCGATTCCATTCCATTTCAATCCATTCCATTCCGTTCCGTTCCGTTCCATTCCTTTCCGTTCCGTTCTATTCGGGTTGATTCCATTCTATTCCACTCCATTCCATTCGATTCCATTCGATTCCATTCGATTCCATTCCATTCCATTCCATTCCATTCCATTCCATTCCATTCTATTGTATTGAATTCCATTCCATTCCATTCCATTAAATTCCTATCCATTCCATTCTACTCGGGTTGATTCCAATCCATTCCATTCCATTCCATTCCATTCCATTCCATTCCATTCCATTCCATTCCATTCCATTCCATTCCGTTCTACTCGGGTTCATTCCATTCCATTCCATTCCATTCCATTCAATTCCATTCCATTCCATTCGATTCCATTCGATTCCATTCGATTCCATTCCATTCCATTCAATTCCATTCCATTCCATTCCATTCCAATGCATTCCATTCTACTCGGGTATATTCCATTCCATTCCATTCCATTCCATGCCATTCCATTCCATTCCATTCCATTCCATTCCGTTCCATTCCATTCCATTCCATTCCATTAAGTTCTACTCGGGTTGATTCCATTCCATTCCATTCCATTCCATTCCATTCCATTCCATTCCATTCCATTCCATTGCATTCGATTCCATTCCATTCCATTCCATTCCATTCCACTCCATTCCATTCCATTCGATTCCATTCGATTCCATTCCATTCCATTCCATTCCATTTGATTCCATTCGATTCCATTCCATTCCATTCCATTCCATTCCATTCAATTCCATTCCATTCCATACCGTTCTACTCGTGTTCATTCCATTCCATTCCATTCCATTCCATTCTATTCCATTGAATTTCATTCCATTCCATTCCATTCCGTTCTACTCGGGTTCATTCCATTCCATTCCATTCCATTCCATTCTATTCCATTGAATTCCATTCCATTCCTTTCCATTCCGTTCCATTCCATTCCATTCCATTCCATTAAGTTCTACTCGGGTTGATTCCATTCCATTCCATTCCATTCCATTCCACTCGATTCTATTCGATTCCATTCCATTCCATTCCATTCCATTCCATTCCAATCCATTCCATTCTACTCGGGTTGATTCCATTCCATTCCATTCCATTCCATTCCATTCCATTGCATTCCATTGCATTCCATTCCATTCCATTCCATTCCATTCCGTTCAACTCGGGTTGATTCCATTCCATTCCATTCCATTCCATTCAATTCCATTCAATTCCATTCGATTCCATTCCATTCCATTCCATTGCATTCCATTCCATTCCATTCCAACCCATTCCATTCTACTCGGGTTGATTCCATTCCATTCCATTCCATTCCATTCCATTCCATTCCATTCCATTCCCTTCCATTCCATTCCATTCAGTACCATTCGATTCCATTCGATTCCATTCCATTTCAATCCATTCCATTCCGTTCCGTTCCGTTCCATTCCTTTCCGTTCCGTTCTATTCGTGTTGATTCCATTCTATTCCACTCCATTCCATTCGATTCCATTCGATTCCATTCGATTCCATTCCATTCCATTCCATTCCATTCCATTCCATTCCATTCCATTCTATTGTATTGAATTCCATTCCATTCCATTCCATTAAATTCCTATCCATTCCATTCTACTCGGGTTGATTCCAATCCATTCCATTCCATTCCATTCCATTCCATTCCATTCCATTCCATTCCATTCCATTCCATTCGATTCCAATCCATTCCATTCCATTTGATTCCATTCGATTCCATTCCATTCCATTCCATTCAATTCCATTCCATTCCATACCGTTCTACTCGTGTTCATTCCATTCCATTCCATTCCATTCCATTCCATTCCATTCTATTCCATTGAATTTCATTCCATTCCATTCCATTCCGTTCTACTCGGATTCATTCCATTCCATTCCATTCCATTCCATTCTATTCCATTTAATTCCATTCCATTCCTTTCCATTCCGTTCCATTCCATTCCATTCCATTCCATTAAGTTCTACTCGGGTTGATTCCATTCCATTCCATTCCATTCCATTCCATTCGATTCCATTCGATTCCATTCCATTGCATTCCATTCCATTCCATTCCAATCCATTCCATTCTACTCGGGTTGATTCCATTCCATTCCATTCCATTCCATTCCATTCCATTCCATTCCATTCCATTCCATTCCATTCCATTCCGTTCAACTCGGGTTGATTCCATTCCATTCCATTCCATTCCATTACGTTCCATTCCATTCCATTCCATTCGGTTCCATTCGATTCCATTCGATTCCATTCCATTTCAATCCATTCGATTCCATTCCTTTCCGTTTCGTTCCGCTCCGATCGTTCCGTTCTATTCGGGTTGATTCCATTCTATTCCACTCCATTCCATTCGATTCCATTCCATTCCATTCGATTCCATTCCATTCCATTCCATTCCATTCTATTGTATTGAATTCCATTCCATTCCATTGCATTAAATTCCTATCCATTCCATTCTACTCGGGTTGATTCCAATCCATTCCATTCCATTCCATTCCATTCCATTACATTCAATTCCATTCCATTCCATTCGATTCCATTCGATTCCATTCGATTCCATTCCATTCCATTCAATTCCATTCCATTCCATTCCATTCCAATCCATTCCATTCTACTCGGGTAGATTCCATTCAATTCCATTCCATTCCATGCCATTCCATTCCATTCCATTCCATTCCATTCCGTTCCATTCCATTCCATTCCATTCCATTAAGTTCTACTCGGGTTGATTCCATTCCATTCCATTCCATTCCATTCCATTCCATTCCATTCCATTCGATTCCATTCCATTCCATTCCATTCCATTCCATTCCATACCAATCCATTCCATTCTACTCGGGTTGATTCCATTCCATTCCATTCCATTCCATTCCATTCCATTCCATTGCATTCCATTCCAATCCATTCCATTCTACTCGGGTTGATTCCATTCCATTCCATTCCATTCCATTCCATTCCATTCCCTTCCTTTACATTCCATTCCATTCCATTTCATTCCATTCCATTCCATTAAATTCCATTCCATTCCATTCCATTCCATTCCATTCCATTCCATTCCATTCCATTCCATTCCATTCCATTAAGTTCTACTCGGGTTGATTCCATTCCATTCCATTCCATTCCATTCCATTCCATTCCATTCCATTCCAATCCATTCCATTCTACTCGGGTTGATTCCATTCCATTCCATTCCATTCCATTACGTTCCATTCCATTCCATTCCGTTCGGTTCCATTCGATTCCATTCGATTCCATTCCATTTCAATCCATTCGATTCCATTCCTTTCCGTTTCGTTCCGCTCCGATCGTTCCGTTCTATTCGGGTTGATTCCATTCTATTCCACTCCATTCCTTTCGATTCCATTCGATTCCATTCGATTCCATTCCATTCCATTCCATTCCATTCCATTCCATCCTATTCTATTGAATTCCATTCCATTCCATTCCATTCCATTCCAATCCATTCCATTCTACTCGGGTTGATTCCATTCCATTCCATTCCATTCCATTCCATTCCATTCCATTCCATTCCATTCCATTCCAATCCATTCCATTCTACTCGGGTTGATTCCATTCCATTCCATTCCATTCCATTCCATTCCCTTCCTTTCCATTCCATTCGGTTCCAGTCGATTCTTACGATTCCATTCTATTTCACTCCATTCCATTCGATTCCATTCGATTCCATTTGATTCCATTCCATTCCGTTCCATTCCATTCCATTCTATTCCATTCAATTCCATTCCATTAAATTCCATTCCATTCCATTCCATTCCATTCCATTCCATTCCATTCCATTCCATTCCATTCCATTCCATTGCATTCGATTCCATTCCATTCCATTCCATTCCACTCCATTCCATTCCATTCGATTCCATTCGATTCCATTCCATTCCATTCCATTCCATTTGATTCCATTCGATTCCATTCCATTCCATTCCATTCCATTCCATTCAATTCCATTCCATTCCATACCGTTCTACTCGTGTTCATTCCATTCCATTCCATTCCATTCCATTCTATTCCATTGAATTTCATTCCATTCCATTCCATTCCGTTCTACTCGGGTTCATTCCATTCCATTCCATTCCATTCCATTCTATTCCATTGAATTCCATTCCATTCCTTTCCATTCCGTTCCATTCCATTCCATTCCATTCCATTAAGTTCTACTCGGGTTGATTCCATTCCATTCCATTCCATTCCATTCCACTCGATTCTATTCGATTCCATTCCATTCCATTCCATTCCATTCCATTCCAATCCATTCCATTCTACTCGGGTTGATTCCATTCCATTCCATTCCATTCCATTCCATTCCATTGCATTCCATTGCATTCCATTCCATTCCATTCCATTCCATTCCGTTCAACTCGGGTTGATTCCATTCCATTCCATTCCATTCCATTCAATTCCATTCAATTCCATTCGATTCCATTCCATTCCATTCCATTGCATTCCATTCCATTCCATTCCAACCCATTCCATTCTACTCGGGTTGATTCCATTCCATTCCATTCCATTCCATTCCATTCCATTCCATTCCATTCCCTTCCATTCCATTCCATTCAGTACCATTCGATTCCATTCGATTCCATTCCATTTCAATCCATTCCATTCCGTTCCGTTCCGTTCCATTCCTTTCTGTTCCGTTCTATTCGTGTTGATTCCATTCTATTCCACTCCATTCCATTCGATTCCATTCGATTCCATTCGATTCCATTCCATTCCATTCCATTCCATTCCATTCCATTCCATTCTATTGTATTGAATTCCATTCCATTCCATTCCATTAAATTCCTATCCATTCCATTCTACTCGGGTTGATTCCAATCCATTCCATTCCATTCCATTCCATTCCATTCCATTCCATTCCATTCCATTCCATTCCATTCCGTTCTACTCGGGTTCATTCCATTCCATTCCATTCCATTCCATTCCATTCAATTCCATTCCATTCCATTCGATTCCATTCAATTCCATTAGATTCCATTCCATTCCATTCAAATCCATTCCATTCCATTCCATTCCAATGCATTCCATTCTACTCGGGTAGATTCCATTCCATTCCATTCCATTCCATGCCATTCCATTCCATTCCATTCCATTCCATTCCGTTCCATTCCATTCCATTCCATTCCATTAAGTTCTACTCGGGTTGATTCCATTCCATTCCATTCCATTCCATTCCATTCCATTCCATTCCATTCGATTCCATTCCATTCCATTCCATTCCATTCCATTCCATTCGATTCCATTCCATTCCATTCCATTCCATTCCATTCCATTCCAATCCATTCCGTTCTACTCGGGTTGATTCCATTCCATTCCATTCCATTCCATTCCATTCCATTCCATTGCATTCCATTCCAATCCATTCCATTCTACTCGGGTTGATTCCATTCCATTCCATTCCATTCCATTACGTTCCATTCCATTCCATTCCATTCGGTTCCATTCGATTCCATTCGATTCCATTCCATTTCAATCCTTTCGATTCCATTCCTTTCCGTTTCGTTCCGCTCCGATCGTTCCGTTCTATTCGGGTTGATTCCATTCTATTCCACTCCATTCCATTCGATTCCATTCCATTCCATTCGATTCCATTCCATTCCATTCCATTCCATTCCATTCCATTCCATTCCATCCTATTCTATTGAATTCCATTCCATTCCATTCCATTCCATTCCATTGCAATCCATTCCATTCTACTCGGGTTGATTCCATTCCATTCCATTCCATTCCATTCCATTCCATTCCATTCCATTCCATTCCATTCCATTCCATTCCAATCCATTCCATTCTACTCGGGTTGATTCCATTCCATTCCATTCCATTCCATTCCATTCCATTCCCTTCCTTTCCATTCCATTCCATTCCATTTCATTCCATTCCATTCCATTAAATTCCATTCCATTCCATTAAGTTCTACTCGGGTTCATTCCATTCCATTCCATTCCATTCCATTCCATTCAATTCCATTCCATTCCATTCGATTCCATTCAATTCCATTCGATTCCATTCCATTCCATTCAATTCCATTCCATTCCATTCCATTCCAATGCATTCCATTCTACTCGGGTAGATTCCATTCCATTCCATTCCATTCCATGCCATTCCATTCCATTCCATTCCATTCCATTCCGTTCCATTCCATTCCATTCCATTCCATTAAGTTCTACTCGGGTTGATTCCATTCCATTCCATTCCATTCCATTCCATTCCATTCCATTCCATTCCATTCGATTCCATTCCATTCCATTCCATTCCATTCCATTCCATTCCAATCCATTCCGTTCTACTCGGGTTGATTCCATTCCATTCCATTCCATTCCATTCCATTCCATTCCATTGCATTCCATTCCAATCCATTCCATTCTACTCGGGTTGATTCCATTCCATTCCATTCCATTCCATTCCATTCCCTTCCTTTCCATTCCATTCCATTCCATTTCATTCCATTCCATTCCATTAAATTCCATTCCATTCCATTCCATTCCATTCCATTCCATTCCATTCCATTAAGTTCTACTCGGGTTGATTCCATTCCATTCCATTCCATTCCATTCCATTCCATTCCATTGCATTCCATTCCATCCCATTCCATTCCATTCCATTCCATTCCGTTCAACTCGGGTTGATTCCATTCCATTCCATTCCATTCCATTCCATTCCATTAAGTTCTACTCGGGTTGATTCCATTCCATTCCATTCCATTCCATTCCATTCCATTCCATTCCATTCCATTCCATTCGATTCCATTCCATTCCATTCCATTCCATTCCATTCCAATCCATTCCATTCTACTCGGGTTGATTCCATTCCAGTCCATTCCATTCCATTCCATTCCCTTCCTTTCCATTCCATTCCATTCCATTTCATTCCATTCCATTCCATTAAATTCCATTCCATTCCATTCCATTCCATTCCATTCCATTCCATTCCATTCCATTAAGTTCTACTCGGGTAGATTCCATTCCATTCCATTCCATTCCATTCCATTCCATTCCATTCCATTCCATTCCATTCCAATCCATTCCATTCTACTCGGGTTGATTCCATTCCATTCCATTCCATTCCATTACGTTCCATTCCATTCCATTCCATTCGGTTCCATTCGATTCCATTCGATTCCATTCCATTTCAATCCTTTCGATTCCATTCCTTTCCGTTTCGTTCCGCTCCGATCGTTCCGTTCTATTCGGGTTGATTCCATTCTATTCCACTCCATTCCATTCGATTCCATTCCATTCCATTCGATTCCATTCCATTCCATTCCATTCCATTCTATTCCATTCCATCCTATTCTATTGAATTCCATTCCATTCCATTCCATTCCATTCCATTGCAATCCCTTCCATTCTACTCGGGTTGATTCCATTCCATTCCATTCCATTCCATTCCATTCCATTCCATTCCATTCCATTCCATTCCATTCCATTCCAATCCATTCCATTCTACTCGGGTTGATTCCATTCCATTCCATTCCATTCCATTCCATTCCATTCCCTTCCATTCCATTCCATTCCATTCCATTTCATTCCATTCCATTCCATTAAATTCCATTCCATTCCATTCCATTCCATTCCATTCCATTCCATTAAGTTCTACTCGGGTTGATTCCATTCCATTCCATTCCATTCCATTCCATTCCATTCCATTCCATTCCATTCCATTCCAATCCATTCCATTCTACTCGGGTTGATTCCATTCCATTCCATTCCATTCCATTCCATTACGTTCCATTCCATTCCATTCCATTCGGTCCCATTCGATTCCATTCGATTCCATTCCATTTCAATCCATTCGATTCCATTCCTTTCCATTTCGTTCCGCTCCGATCGTTCAGTTTTATTCGGGTTGATTCCATTCTATTCCACTCCATTCCATTCGATTCCATTCCATTCCATTCGATTCCATTCCATTCCATTCCATTCCATTCCATTCCATTCCATTCCATTCCATTCAATTCCATTCCATTCCATACCGTTCTACTCGTGTTCATTCCATTCCATTCCATTCCATTCCATTCTATTCCATTGAATTTCATTCCATTCCATTCCATTCCGTTCTACTCGGGTTCATTCCATTCCATTCCATTCCATTCCATTCTATTCCATTGAATTCCATTCCATTCCTTTCCATTCCGTTCCATTCCATTCCATTCCATTCCATTAAGTTCTACTCGGGTTGATTCCATTCCATTCCATTCCATTCCATTCCACTCGATTCTATTCGATTCCATTCCATTCCATTCCATTCCATTCCATTCCAATCCATTCCATTCTACTCGGGTTGATTCCATTCCATTCCATTCCATTCCATTCCATTCCATTGCATTCCATTGCATTCCATTCCATTCCATTCCATTCCATTCCGTTCAACTCGGGTTGATTCCATTCCATTCCATTCCATTCCATTCAATTCCATTCAATTCCATTCGATTCCATTCCATTCCATTCCATTGCATTCCATTCCTTTCCATTCCAACCCATTCCATTCTACTCGGGTTGATTCCATTCCATTCCATTCCATTCCATTCCATTCCATTCCATTCCATTCCCTTCCATTCCATTCCATTCAGTACCATTCGATTCCATTCGATTCCATTCCATTTCAATCCATTCCATTCCGTTCCGTTCCGTTCCATTCCTTTCTGTTCCGTTCTATTCGTGTTGATTCCATTCTATTCCACTCCATTCCATTCGATTCCATTCGATTCCATTCGATTCCATTCCATTCCATTCCATTCCATTCCATTCCATTCCATTCTATTGTATTGAATTCCATTCCATTCCATTCCATTAAATTCCTATCCATTCCATTCTACTCGGGTTGATTCCAATCCATTCCATTCCATTCCATTCCATTCCATTCCATTCCATTCCATTCCATTCCATTCCATTCCGTTCTACTCGGGTTCATTCCATTCCATTCCATTCCATTCCATTCCATTCAATTCCATTCCATTCCATTCGATTCCATTCAATTCCATTAGATTCCATTCCATTCCATTCAAATCCATTCCATTCCATTCCATTCCAATGCATTCCATTCTACTCGGGTAGATTCCATTCCATTCCATTCCATTCCATGCCATTCCATTCCATTCCATTCCATTCCATTCCGTTCCATTCCATTCCATTCCATTCCATTAAGTTCTACTCGGGTTGATTCCATTCCATTCCATTCCATTCCATTCCATTCCATTCCATTCCATTCGATTCCATTCCATTCCATTCCATTCCATTCCATTCCATTCGATTCCATTCCATTCCATTCCATTCCATTCCATTCCATTCCAATCCATTCCGTTCTACTCGGGTTGATTCCATTCCATTCCATTCCATTCCATTCCATTCCATTCCATTGCATTCCATTCCAATCCATTCCATTCTACTCGGGTTGATTCCATTCCATTCCATTCCATTCCATTACGTTCCATTCCATTCCATTCCATTCGGTTCCATTCGATTCCATTCGATTCCATTCCATTTCAATCCTTTCGATTCCATTCCTTTCCGTTTCGTTCCGCTCCGATCGTTCCGTTCTATTCGGGTTGATTCCATTCTATTCCACTCCATTCCATTCGATTCCATTCCATTCCATTCGATTCCATTCCATTCCATTCCATTCCATTCCATTCCATTCCATTCCATCCTATTCTATTGAATTCCATTCCATTCCATTCCATTCCATTCCATTGCAATCCATTCCATTCTACTCGGGTTGATTCCATTCCATTCCATTCCATTCCATTCCATTCCATTCCATTCCATTCCATTCCATTCCATTCCATTCCAATCCATTCCATTCTACTCGGGTTGATTCCATTCCATTCCATTCCATTCCATTCCATTCCATTCCCTTCCTTTCCATTCCATTCCATTCCATTTCATTCCATTCCATTCCATTAAATTCCATTCCATTCCATTCCGTTCTACTCGGGTTCATTCCATTCCATTCCATTCCATTCCATTCAATTCCATTCCATTCCATTCGATTCCATTCAATTCCATTCGATTCCATTCCATTCCATTCAATTCCATTCCATTCCATTCCATTCCAATGCATTCCATTCTACTCGGGTAGATTCCATTCCATTCCATTCCATTCCATGCCATTCCATTCCATTCCATTCCATTCCATTCCGTTCCATTCCATTCCATTCCATTCCATTAAGTTCTACTCGGGTTGATTCCATTCCATTCCATTCCATTCCATTCCATTCCATTCCATTCGATTCCATTCCATTCCATTCCATTCCATTCCATTCCATTCCAATCCATTCCGTTCTACTCGGGTTGATTCCATTCCATTCCATTCCATTCCATTCCATTCCATTCCATTGCATTCCATTCCAATCCATTCCATTCTACTCGGGTTGATTCCATTCCATTCCATTCCATTCCATTCCATTCCCTTCCTTTCCATTCCATTCCATTCCATTTCATTCCATTCCATTCCATTAAATTCCATTCCATTCCATTCCATTCCATTCCATTCCATTCCATTCCATTAAGTTCTACTCGGGTTGATTCCATTCCATTCCATTCCATTCCATTCCATTCCATTCCATTGCATTCCATTCCATCCCATTCCATTCCATTCCATTCCATTCCGTTCAACTCGGGTTGATTCCATTCCATTCCATTCCATTCCATTCCATTCCATTAAGTTCTACTCGGGTTGATTCCATTCCATTCCATTCCATTCCATTCCATTCCATTCCATTCCATTCCATTCCATTCCATTCGATTCCATTCCATTCCATTCCATTCCATTCCATTCCAATCCATTCCATTCTACTCGGGTTGATTCCATTCCAGTCCATTCCATTCCATTCCATTCCCTTCCTTTCCATTCCATTCCATTCCATTTCATTCCATTCCATTCCATTAAATTCCATTCCATTCCATTCCATTCCATTCCATTCCATTCCATTCCATTCCATTAAGTTCTACTCGGGTAGATTCCATTCCATTCCATTCCATTCCATTCCATTCCATTCCATTCCATTCCATTCCATTCCAATCCATTCCATTCTACTCGGGTTGATTCCATTCCATTCCATTCCATTCCATTACGTTCCATTCCATTCCATTCCATTCGGTTCCATTCGATTCCATTCGATTCCATTCCATTTCAATCCTTTCGATTCCATTCCTTTCCGTTTCGTTCCGCTCCGATCGTTCCGTTCTATTCGGGTTGATTCCATTCTATTCCACTCCATTCCATTCGATTCCATTCCATTCCATTCGATTCCATTCCATTCCATTCCATTCCATTCTATTCCATTCCATCCTATTCTATTGAATTCCATTCCATTCCATTCCATTCCATTCCATTGCAATCCCTTCCATTCTACTCGGGTTGATTCCATTCCATTCCATTCCATTCCATTCCATTCCATTCCATTCCATTCCATTCCATTCCATTCCAATCCATTCCATTCTACTCGGGTTGATTCCATTCCATTCCATTCCATTCCATTCCATTCCATTCCCTTCCATTCCATTCCATTCCATTCCATTTCATTCCATTCCATTCCATTAAATTCCATTCCATTCCATTCCATTCCATTCCATTCCATTCCATTAAGTTCTACTCGGGTTGATTCCATTCCATTCCATTCCATTCCATTCCATTCCATTCCATTCCATTCCATTCCATTCCAATCCATTCCATTCTACTCGGGTTGATTCCATTCCATTCCATTCCATTCCATTCCATTACGTTCCATTCCATTCCATTCCATTCGGTCCCATTCGATTCCATTCGATTCCATTCCATTTCAATCCATTCGATTCCATTCCTTTCCATTTCGTTCCGCTCCGATCGTTCAGTTTTATTCGGGTTGATTCCATTCTATTCCACTCCATTCCATTCGATTCCATTCCATTCCATTCGATTCCATTCCATTCCATTCCATTCCATTCCATTCCATTCCATTCCATTCCATCCTATTCTATTGAATTCCATTCCATTCCATTCCATTCCATTCCATTCCATTCTACTCGGGTTGATTCCATTCCATTCCATTCCATTCGATTCGATTCCATTCCATTCCATTCCAATCCATTCCATTCTACTCGGGTTGATTCCATTCCATTCCATTCCATTCCATTCCATTCCATTCCAATCCATTGCATTCTACTCGGGTTGAATCCATTCCATTCCGTTCCATTCCATTCCATTCCCTTCCTTTCCATTCCATTCGGTTCCAGTCGATTCTTACGATTCCATTCTATTTCACTCCATTCCATTCGATTCCATTCGATTCCATTCGATTCCATTCCATTCCATTCCATTCCATTCCATTCCATTCCATTTCATTCTATTCCATTCCATTCCATTGCATTCCATTCCATTCCATTCCATTCCATTCCATTCCATTCCATTCCATTCCATTCCATTCCATTCGATTCCATTCGATTCCATTCGATTCCATTCCATTCCATTCCATTCCATTTGATTCCATTCGATTCCATTCCATTCCATTCCATTCCATTCTACTCGGGTAGATTCCATTCCATTCCATTCCATTCCATTCCATTCCATTCCATTCCATTCCATTCCATTCCGTTCCATTCTATTCCATTGAATTTCATTCCATTCCATTCCATTCCGTTCTACTCGGGTTCATTCCATTCCATTCCATTCCACTCCATTCTATTCCATTGAATTCCATTCCATTCCTTTCCATTCCGTTCCATTCCATTCCATTCCATTCCATTAAGTTCTACTCGGGTTGATTCCATTCCATTCCATTCCATTCCATTCCATTCGATTCCATTCGATTCCATTCCATTCCATTCCATTCCATTCCATTCCATTCCAATCCATTCCATTCTACTCGGGTTGATTCCATTCCATTCCATTCCATTCCATTCCATTCCATTGCATTCCATTCCATTCCATTCCATTCCATTCCATTCCATTCCATTCCGTTCAACTCGGGTTGATTCCGTTCCATTCCATTCCATTCCATTCAATTCCATTCAATTCCATTCGATTCCATTCCATTCCATTCCATTGCATTCCATTCCATTCCATTCCAACCCATTCCATTCTACTCGGGTTGATTCCATTCCATTCCATTCCATTCCATTCCATTCCATTCCATTCCATTCCATTCCATTCCCTTCCATTCCATTCCATTCAGTACCATTCGATTCCATTCGATTCCATTCCATTTCAATCCATTCTATTTCGTTCCGTTCCGTTCCGTTCCTTTCCGTTCCGTTCTATTCGGGTTGATTCCATTCTATTCCACTCCATTCCATTCGATTCCATTCGATTCCATTCGATTCCATTCCATTCCATTCCATTCCATTCCATTCCATTCTATTGTATTGAATTCCATTCCATTCCATTCCATTAAATTCCTATCCATTCCATTCTACTCGGGTTGATTCCAATCCATTCCATTCCATTCCATACCATTCCATTCCATTCCATTCCATTCCAATCCATTCCATTCCATTCCATTCCGTTCTACTCGGGTTCATTCCATTCCATTCCATTCCATTCAATTCCATTCCATTCCATTCGATTCCATTCGATTCCATTCGATTCCATTCCATTCCATTCAATTCCATTCCGTTCTACTCGGGTTCATTCCATTCCATTCCTTTCCATTCCATTCAATTCCATTCCGTACTACTCGGGTTCATTCCATTCCATTCCATTCCATTCCATTCAATTCCATTCCATTCCATTCGATTCCATTCGATTCCATTCGATTCCATTCCATTCCATTCAATTCCATTCCATTCCATTCCATTCCAATCCATTCCATTCTACTCGGGTAGATTCCATTCCATTCCATTCCATTCCATTCCATTCCATTCCATTCCATTCCATTCCATTCCGTTCCATTCCATTCCATTCCGTTCCATTAAGTTCTACTCGGGTTGATTCCATTCCATTCCATTCCATTCCATTCCATTCCATTCCATTCCATTCCAATCCATTCCATTCTACTCGGGTTGATTCCACTGCATTCCATTCCAATCCATTCCATTCTACTCGGGTTGATTCCATTCCATTCCATTCCATTCCATTCCATTCCATTCCATTCCATTCCCTTCCTTTCCATTCCATTCCATTCCATTTCATTCCATTCCATTCCATTAAATTCCATTCCATTCCATTCCATTCCATTCCATTCCATTCCATTAAGTTCTACTCGGGTTGATTCCATTCCATTCCATTCCATTCCATTCCATTCCATTCCATTCCATTCCATTCCATTCCATTCCAATCCATTCCATTCTACTCGGGTTGATTCCATTCCATTCCATTCCATTCCATTCCATTACGTTCCATTCCATTCCATTCCATTCGGTTCCATTCGATTCCATTCGATTCCATTCCATTTCAATCCATTCGATTCCATTCCTTTCCGTTTCGTTCCGCTCCGATCGTTCCGTTCTATTCGGGTTGATTCCATTCTATTCCACTCCATTCCATTCGATTCCATTCCATTCCATTCGATTCCATTCCATTCCATTCCATTCCATTCCATTCCATTCCATTCCATTCCATCCTATTCTATTGAATTCCATTCCATTCCATTCCATTCCATTCCATTCTACTCGGGTTGATTCCATTCCATTCCATTCCATTCCATTCCATTCCATTCCAATCCATTCAATTCTACTCGGGTTGATTCCATTCCATTCCATTCCATTCCATTCCATTCCATTCCATTCCATTCCAATCCATTCCATTCTACTCGGGTTGATTCCATTCCATTCCATTCCATTCCATTCCATTCCCTTCCTTTCCATTCCATTCGGTTCCAGTCGATTCTTACGATTCCATTCTATTTCACTCCATTCCATTCGATTCCATTCGATTCCATTCGATTCGATTCCATTCCATTCCATTCCATTCCTTTCCATTCCATTTCATTCTATTCCATTAAATTCCATTCCATTCCATTCCATTCCATTCCATTCCATTCCATTCCATTCCATTCCATTGCATTCGATTCCATTCCATTCCATTCCATTCCATTCCATTCCATTCCATTCCATTCCATTCCATTCCATTCGATTCCATTCGATTCCATTCCATTCCATTCCATTCCATTTGATTCCATTCGATTCCATTCGATTCCATTCCATTCCACTCCATTCAATTCCATTCCATTCCATGCCGTTCTACTCGTGTTCATTCCATTCCATTCCATTCCATTCCATTCTATTCCATTGAATTTCATTCCATTCCATTCCATTCCATTCTACTCGGGTTCATTCCATTCCATTCCATTCCATTCCATTCTATTCCATTGAATTCCATTCCATTCCTTTCCATTCCGTTCCATTCCATTCCATTCCATTCCATTAAGTTCTACTCGGGTTGATTCCATTCCATTCCATTCCATTCCATTCCATTCGATTCCATTCGATTCCATTCCATTCCATTCCATTCCATTCCATTCCAATCCATTCCATTCTACTCGGGTTGATTCCATTCCATTCCATTCCATTCCATTCCATTCCATTGCATTCCATTCCATTCCATTCCATTCCATTCCATTCCATTCCGTTCAACTCGGGTTGATTCCATTCCATTCCATTCCATTCCATTCCATTCCATTCAATTCCATTCGATTCCATTCCATTCCATTCCATTGCATTCCATTCCATTCCATTCCAACCCATTCCATTCTACTCGGGTTGATTCCATTCCATTCCATTCCATTCCATTCCATTCCATTCCATTCCATTCCATTCCCTTCCATTCCATTCCATTCAGTACCATTCGATTCCATTCGATTCCATTCCATTTCAATCCATTCCATTCCGTTCCGTTCCGTTCCGTTCCTTTCCGTTCCATTCTATTCGGGTTGATTCCATTCTATTCCACTCCATTCCATTCGATTCCATTCGATTCCATTCGATTCCATTCCATTCCATGCCATTCCATTCCATTCCATTCCATTCCATTCCGTTCCATTCCATTCCATTCCATTCCATTAAGTTCTACTCGGGTTGATTCCATTCCATTCCATTCCATTCCATTCCATTCCATTCCATTCCATTCCATTCCATTCCATTCCATTCCATTCCATTCCATTCCAATCCATTCCATTCTACTCGGGTTGATTCCATTCCATTCCATTCCATTCCATTCCATTCCATTCCATTCCATTCCATTCCATTCCATTCCAATCCATTCCATTCTACTCGGGTTGATTCCATTCCATTCCATTCCATTCCATTCCATTCCATTCCATTCCATTCCATTAAATTCCATTCCATTCCATTCCATTCCATTCCATTCCATTCCATTCCATTCCATTCCATTAAGTTCTACTAGGGTTGATTCCATTCCATTCCATTCCATTCCATTCCATTCCATTCCCTTCCTTTCCATTCCATTCCATTCCATTTCAATCCATTCCATTCCGTTCCGTTCCGTTCCATTCCTTTCCGTTCCGTTCTATTCGTGTTGATTCCATTCTATTCCACTCCATTCCATTCGATTCCATTCGATTCCATTCGATTCCATTCCATTCCATTCCATTCCATTCCATTCCATTCTATTGTATTGAATTCCATTCCATTCCATTCCATTAAATTCCTATCCATTCCATTCTACTCGGGTTGATTCCAATCCATTCCATTCCATTCCATTCCATTCCATTCCATTCCATTCCATTCCATTCCATTCCATTCCATTCCATTCCATTCCGTTCTACTCGGGTTCATTCCATTCCATTCCATTCCATTCCATTCCATTCAATTCCATTCCATTCCATTCCATTCCATTCAATTCCATTCGATTCCATTCCATTCCATTCAATTCCATTCCATTCCATTCCATTCCAATGCATTCCATTCTACTCGGGTAGATTCCATTCCATTCCATTCCATTCCATGCCATTCCATTCCATTCCATTCCATTCCATTCCGTTCCATTCCATTCCATTCCATTCCATTAAGTTCTACTCGGGTTGATTCCATTCCATTCCATTCCATTCCATTCCATTCCATTCCATTCCATTCGATTCCATTCCATTCCATTCCATTCCATTCCATTCCATTCCAATCCATTCCGTTCTACTCGGGTTGATTCCATTCCATTCCATTCCATTCCATTCCATTCCATTCCATTGCATTCCATTCCAATCCATTCCATTCTACTCGGGTTGATTCCATTCCATTCCATTCCATTCCATTCCATTCCCTTCCTTTCCATTCCATTCCATTCCATTTCATTCCATTCCATTCCATTAAATTCCATTCCATTCCATTCCATTCCATTCCATTCCATTCCATTAAGTTCTACTCGGGTTGATTCCATTCCATTCCATTCCATTCCATTCCATTCCATTCCATTCCATTGCATTCCATTCCATCCCATTCCATTCCATTCCATTCCATTCCATTCAACTCGGGTTGATTCCATTCCATTCCATTCCATTCCATTCCATTAAGTTCTACTCGGGTTGATTCCATTCCATTCCATTCCATTCCATTCCATTCCATTCCATTCCATTCCATTCGATTCCATTCCATTCCATTCCATTCCATTCCATTCCATTCCAATCCATTCCATTCTACTCGGGTTGATTCCATTCCAGTCCATTCCATTCCATTCCATTCCCTTCCATTCCATTCCCTTCTATTCCATTCCATTCAGTACCATTCGATTCCATTCGATTCCATTCCATTTCAATCCATTCCATTCCGTTCCGTTCCGTTCCGTTCCTTTCCGTTCCGTTCTATTCGGGTTGATTCCATTCTATTCCACTCCATTCCATTCGATTCCATTCGATTCCATTCGATTCCATTCCATTCCATGCCATTCCATTCCATTCCATTCCATTCCATTCCATTCCGTTCCATTCCATTCCATTCCATTCCATTAAGTTCTACTCGGGTTGATTCCATTCCATTCCATTCCATTCCATTCCATTCCATTCCATTCCATTCCATTCCATTCCATTCGATTCCATTCCATTCCATTCCATTCCATTCCATTCCATTCCATTCCAATCCATTCCATTCTACTCGGGTTGATTCCATTCCATTCCATTCCATTCCATTCCATTCCATTCCATTCCATTCCATTGCATTCCATTCCAATCCATTCAATTCTACTCGGGTTGACTCCATTCCATTCCATTCCATTGCATTCCATTCCCTTCCTTTCCATTCCATTCCATTCCATTTCATTCCATTCCATTCCATTAAATTCCATTCCATTCCATTCCATTCCATTCCATTCCATTCCATTCCATTCCATTCCATTAAGTTCTACTAGGGTTGATTCCATTTCATTCCATTCCATTCCATTCCATTCCATTCCCTTCCTTTCCATTCCATTCCATTCCATTTCAATCCATTCCATTCCGTTCCGTTCCGTTCCATTCCTTTCCGTTCCGTTCTATTCGTGTTGATTCCATTCTATTCCACTCCATTCCATTCGATTCCATTCGATTCCATTCGATTCCATTCCATTCCATTCCATTCCATTCCATTCTATTGTATTGAATTCCATTCCATTCCATTCCATTAAATTCCTATCCATTCCATTCTACTCGGGTTGATTCCAATCCATTCCATTCCATTCCATTCCATTCCATTCCATTCCATTCCATTCCATTCCATTCCATTCCATTCCATTCCATTCCATTCCATTCCATTCCGTTCTACTCGGGTTCATTCCATTCCATTCCATTCCATTCCATTCAATTCCATTCCATTCCATTCGATTCCATTCAATTCCATTCGATTCCATTCCATTCCATTCAATTCCATTCCATTCCATTCCATTCCAATGCATTCCATTCTACTCGGGTAGATTCCATTCCATTCCATTCCATTCCATGCCATTCCATTCCATTCCATTCCATTCCATTCCGTTCCATTCCATTCCATTCCATTCCATTAAGTTCTACTCGGGTTGATTCCATTCCATTCCATTCCATTCCATTCCATTCCATTCCATTCCATTCCATTCGATTCCATTCCATTCCATTCCATTCCATTCCATTCCATTCCATTCCAATCCATTCCGTTCTACTCGGGTTGATTCCATTCCATTCCATTCCATTCCATTCCATTCCATTCCATTGCATTCCATTCCAATCCATTCCATTCTACTCGGGTTGATTCCATTCCATTCCATTCCATTCCCTTCCTTTCCATTCCATTCCATTCCATTTCATTCCATTCCATTCCATTAAATTCCATTCCATTCCATTCCATTCCATTCCATTCCATTCCATTAAGTTCTACTCGGGTTGATTCCATTCCATTCCATTCCATTCCATTCCATTCCATTCCATTGCATTCCATTCCATCCCATTCCATTCCATTCCATTCCATTCCGTTCAACTCGGGTTGATTCCATTCCATTCCATTCCATTCCATTCCATTAAGTTCTACTCGGGTTGATTCCATTCCATTCCATTCCATTCCATTCCATTCCATTCCATTCCATTCCATTCGATTCCATTCCATTCCATTCCATTCCATTCCATTCCATTCCAATCCATTCCATTCTACTCGGGTTGATTCCATTCCAGTCCATTCCATTCCATTCCATTCCCTTCCTTTCCATTCCATTCCATTCCATTTCATTCCATTCCATTCCATTAAATTCCATTCCATTCCATTCCATTCCATTCCATTCCATTCCATTCCATTCCATTCCATTAAGTTCTACTCGGGTAGATTCCATTCCATTCCATTCCATCCCATTCCATTCCATTCCATTCCATTCCATTCCAATCCATTCCATTATACTCGGGGTGATTCCATTCCATTCCATTCCATTCCATTACGTTCCATTCCATTCCATTCCATTCGGTTCCATTCGATTCCATTCGATTCCATTCCATTTCAATCCTTTCGATTTCATTCCTTTCCGTTTGGTTCCGCTCCGATCGTTCCGTTCTATTCGGGTTGATTCCATTCTATTCCACTCCATTCCATTCGATTCCATTCCATTCCATTCCATTCCATTCCATTCCATTCCATTCCATTCCATCCTATTCTATTGAATTCCATTCCATTCCATTCCATTCCATTCCATTCCAATCCATTCCATTCTACTCGGGTTGATTCCATTCCATTCCATTCCATTCCATTCCATTCCATTCCATTCCATTCCATTCCATTCCATTCCATTCCATTCCAATCCATTCCATTCTACTCGGGTTGATTCCATTCCATTCCATTCCATTCCATTCCCTTCCTTTCCATTCCATTCCATTCCATTTCATTCCATTCCATTCTATTAAATTCCATTCCATTCCATTCCATTCCATTCCATTCCATTCCATTAAGTTCTACTCGGGTTGATTCCATTCCATTCCATTCCATTCCATTCCATTCCATTCCATTCCATTCCATTCCATTCCAATCCATTCAATTCTACTCGGGTTGATTCCATTCCATTCCATTCCATTCCATTCCATTACGTTCCATTCCATTCCATTCCATTCGGTTCCATTCGATTCCATTCGATTCCATTCCATTTCAATCCATTCGATTCCATTCCTTTCCATTTCGTTCCGCTCCGATCGTTCAGTTTTATTCGGGTTGATTCCATTCTATTCCACTCCATTCCATTCGATTCCATTCCATTCCATTCGATTCCATTCCATTCCATTCCATTCCATTCCATTCCATTCCATCCTATTCTATTGAATTCCATTCCATTCCATTCCATTCCATTCCATTCTACTCGGGTTGATTCCATTCCATTCCATTCCATTCGATTCGATTCCATTCCATTCCATTCCAATCCATTCCATTCTACTCGGGTTGATTCCATTCCATTCCATTCCATTCCATTCCATTCCATTCCATTCCATTCCATTCCATTCCATTCCATTCCGTTCTACTCGGGTTCATTCCATTCCATTCCATTCCATTCCATTCAATTCCATTCCATTCCATTCGATTCCATTCGATTCCATTCGATTCCATTCCATTCCATTCAATTCCATTCCATTCCATTCTATTCCAATCCATTCCATTCTACTCTTGTAGATTCCATTCCATTCCATTCCATTCCATGCCATTCCATTCCATTCCATTCCATTCCATTCCGTTCCATTCCATTCCATTCCATTCCATTCCATTCCGTTCCATTCCATTCCATTCCATTCCATTAAGTTCTACTCGGGTTGATTCCATTCCATTCCATTCCATTCCATTCCATTCCATTCCATTCCATTCCATTCCATTCCATTCGATTCCATTCCATTCCATTCCATTCCATTCCATTCCATTCCATTCCATTCCAATCCATTCCATTCTACTCGGGTTGATTCCATTCCATTCCATTCCATTCCATTCCATTCCATTCCATTCCATTCCATTGCATTCCATTCCAATCCATTCCATTCTACTCGGGTTGACTCCATTCCATTCCATTCCATTGCATTCCATTCCCTTCCTTTCCATTCCATTCCATTCCATTTCATTCCATTCCATTCCATTAAATTCCATTCCATTCCATTCCATTCCATTCCATTCCATTCCATTCCATTCCATTCCATTAAGTTCTACTAGGGTTGATTCCATTCCATTCCATTCCATTCCATTCCATTCCATTCCCTTCCTTTCCATTCCATTCCATTCCATTTCAATCCATTCCATTCCGTTCCGTTCCGTTCCATTCCTTTCCGTTCCGTTCTATTCGTGTTGATTCCATTCTATTCCACTCCATTCCATTCGATTCCATTCGATTCCATTCGATTCCATTCCATTCCATTCCATTCCATTCCATTCCATTCTATTGTATTGAATTCCATTCCATTCCATTCCATTAAATTCCTATCCATTCCATTCTACTCGGGTTGATTCCAATCCATTCCATTCCATTCCATTCCATTCCATTCCATTCCATTCCATTCCATTCCATTCCATTCCATTCCATTCCATTCCATTCCGTTCTACTCGGGTTCATTCCATTCCATTCCATTCCATTCCATTCAATTCCATTCCATTCCATTCGATTCCATTCAATTCCATTCGATTCCATTCCATTCCATTCAATTCCATTCCATTCCATTCCATTCCAATGCATTCCATTCTACTCGGGTAGATTCCATTCCATTCCATTCCATTCCATGCCATTCCATTCCATTCCATTCCATTCCATTCCGTTCCATTCCATTCCATTCCATTCCATTAAGTTCTACTCGGGTTGATTCCATTCCATTCCATTCCATTCCATTCCATTCCATTCCATTCCATTCGATTCCATTCCATTCCATTCCATTCCATTCCATTCCATTCCAATCCATTCCGTTCTACTCGGGTTGATTCCATTCCATTCCATTCCATTCCATTCCATTCCATTCCATTGCATTCCATTCCAATCCATTCCATTCTACTCGGGTTGATTCCATTCCATTCCATTCCATTCCATTCCATTCCCTTCCTTTCCATTCCATTCCATTCCATTTCATTCCATTCCATTCCATTAAATTCCATTCCATTCCATTCCATTCCATTAAGTTCTACTCGGGTTGATTCCATTCCATTCCATTCCATTCCATTCCATTCCATTCCATTGCATTCCATTCCATCCCATTCCATTCCATTCCATTCCATTCCGTTCAACTCGGGTTGATTCCATTCCATTCCATTCCATTCCATTCCATTAAGTTCTACTCGGGTTGATTCCATTCCATTCCATTCCATTCCATTCCATTCCATTCCATTCCATTCCATTCGATTCCATTCCATTCCATTCCATTCCATTCCATTCCATTCCATTCCAATCCATTCCATTCTACTCGGGTTGATTCCATTCCAGTCCATTCCATTCCATTCCATTCCCTTCCTTTCCATTCCATTCCATTCCATTTCATTCCATTCCATTCCATTAAATTCCATTCCATTCCATTCCATTCCATTCCATTCCATTCCATTCCATTCCATTAAGTTCTACTCGGGTAGATTCCATTCCATTCCATTCCATTCCATTCCATTCCATTCCATTCCATTCCATTCCATTCCATTCCATTCCAATCCATTCCATTATACTCGGGTTGATTCCATTCCATTCCATTCCATTCCATTACGTTCCATTCCATTCCATTCCATTCGGTTCCATTCGATTCCATTCGATTCCATTCCATTTCAATCCTTTCGATTCCATTCCTTTCCGTTTCGTTCCGCTCCGATCGTTCCGTTCTATTCGGGTTGATTCCATTCTATTCCACTCCATTCCATTCGATTCCATTCCATTCCATTCGATTCCATTCCATTCCATTCCATTCCATTCCATTCCATTCCATTCCATCCTATTCTATTGAATTCCATTCCATTCCATTCCATTCCATTCCATTCCAATCCATTCCATTCTACTCGGGTTGATTCCATTCCATTCCATTCCATTCCATTCCATTCCATTCCATTCCATTCCATTCCATTCCAATCCATTCCATTCTACTCGGGTTGATTCCATTCCATTCCATTCCATTCCATTCCATTCCATTCCCTTCCTTTCTATTCCATTCCATTCCATTTCATTCCATTCCATTCCATTAAATTCCATTCCATTCCATTCCATTCCATTCCATTCCATTCCATTAAGTTCTACTCGGGTTGATTCCATTCCATTCCATTCCATTCCATTCCATTCCATTCCATTCCATTCCATTCCATTCCATTCCATTCCAATCCATTCCATTCTACTCGGGTTGATTCCATTCCATTCCATTCCATTCCATTCCATTACGTTCCATTCCATTCCATTCCATTCGGTTCCATTCGATTCCATTCGATTCCATTCCATTTCAATCCATTCGATTCCATTCCTTTCCATTTGTTCCGCTCCGATCGTTCAGTTTTATTCGGGTTGATTCCATTCTATTCCACTCCATTCCATTCGATTCCATTCCATTCCATTCGATTCCATTCCATTCCATTCCATTCCATTCCATTCCATTCCATCCTATTCTATTGAATTCCATTCCATTCCATTCCATTCCATTCCATTCTACTCGGGTTGATTCCATTCCATTCCATTCCATTCGATTCGATTCCATTCCATTCCATTCCAATCCATTCCATTCTACTCGGGTTGATTCCATTCCATTCCATTCCATTCCATTCCATTCCATTCCATTCCATTCCAATCCATTCCATTCTACTCGGGTTGAATCCATTCCATTCCATTCCATTCCATTCCATTCCCTTCCTTTCCATTCCATTCGGTTCCAGTCGATTCTTACCATTCCATTCTATTTCACTCCATTCCATTCGATTCCATTCGATTCCATTCGATTCCATTCCATTCCATTCCATTCCATTCCATTCCATTTCATTCAATTCCATTAAATTTCATTCCATTCCATTCCATTCCATTCCATTCCATTCCATTCCATTCCATTCCATTGCATTCGATTCCATTCCATTCCATTCCATTCCATTCCATTCCATTGAATTCCATTCGATTCCATTCGATTCCATTCGATTCCATTCCATTCCATTCCATTCCATTTGATTCCATTCGATTCCATTCCATTCCATTCCATTCCATTCCATTCCATTCCATTCCATACCGTTCTACTCGTGTTCATTCCATTCCATTCCATTCCATTCCATTCTATTCCATTGAATTTCATTCCATTCCATTCCATTCCGTTCTACTCGGGTTCATTCCATTCCATTCCATTCCATTCCATTCTATTCCATTGAATTCCATTCCATTCCTTTCCATTCCGTTCCATTCCATTCCATTCCATTCCATTAAGTTCTACTCGGGTTGATTCCATTCCATTCCATTCCATTCCATTCCATTCGATTCCATTCGATTCCATTCCATTCCATTCCATTCCATTCCATTCCAATCCATTCCATTCTACTCGGGTTGATTCCATTCCATTACATTCCATTCCATTCCATTCCATTGCATTCCATTCCATTCCATTCCATTCCATTCCATTCCATTCCATTCCGTTCAACTCGGGTTGATTCCGTTCCATTCCATTCCATTCCATTCAATTCCATTCAATTCCATTCGATTCCATTCCATTCCATTCCATTGCATTCCATTCCATTCCATTCCAACCCATTCCATTCTACTCGGGTTGATTCCATTCCATTCCATTCCATTCCATTCCATTCCATTCCATTCCATTCCATTCCATTCAGTACCATTCGATTCCATTCGATTCCATTCCATTTCAATCCATTCTATTTCGTTCCGTTCCGTTCCGTTCCTTTCCGTTCCGTTCTATTCGGGTTGATTCCATTCTATTCCACTCCATTCCATTCGATTCCATTCGATTCCATTCGATTCCATTCCATTCCATTCCATTCCATTCCATTCCATTCTATTGTATTGAATTCCATTCCATTCCATTCCATTAAATTCCTATCCATTCCATTCTACTCGGGTTGATTCCAATCCATTCCATTCCATTCCATACCATTCCATTCCATTCCATTCCATTCCATTCCATTCCATTCCATTCCATTCCATTCCATTCCA
The DNA here is from genome assembly GCF_029281585.2 of Gorilla gorilla gorilla. Classification (NCBI taxonomy): domain Eukaryota; kingdom Metazoa; phylum Chordata; class Mammalia; order Primates; family Hominidae; genus Gorilla; species Gorilla gorilla. The sequence goes on from NC_073241.2 coordinate 15,362,919, forward strand.
TTCCGTTCTACTCGGGTTCATTCCATTCCATTCCATTCCATTCCATTCAATTCCATTCCATTCCATTCGATTCCATTCGATTCCATTCGATTCCATTCCATTCCATTCAATTCCATTCCGTTCTACTCGGGTTCATTCCATTCCATTCCATTCCATTCCATTCAATTCCATTCCGTTCTACTCGGGTTCATTCCATTCCATTCCATTCCATTCCATTCAATTCCATTCCATTCCATTCGATTCCATTCGATTCCATTCGATTCCATTCCATTCCATTCAATTCCATTCCATTCCATTCCATTCCAATCCATTCCATTCTACTCGGGTAGATTCCATTCCATTCCATTCCATTCCATGCCATTCCATTCCATTCCATTCCATTCCATTCCGTTCCATTCCATTCCATTCCATTCCATTAAGTTCTACTCGGGTTGATTCCATTCCATTCCATTCCATTCCATTCCATTCCATTCCATTCCATTCCATTCCAATCCATTCCATTCTACTCGGGTTGATTCCATTCCATTCCATTCCATTCCATTCCATTCCATTCCATTCCATTGCATTCCATTCCAATCCATTCCATTCTATTCGGGTTGATTCCATTCCATTCCATTCCATTCCATTCCATTCCATTCCATTCCTTTCCATTCCATTCCATTCCATTTCATTCCATTCCATTCCATTAAATTCCATTCCATTCCATTCCATTCCATTCCATTCCATTCCAATCCATTAAGTTCTACTCGGGTTGATTCCATTCCATTCCATTCCATTCCATTCCATTCCATTCCATTCCATTCCATTCCATTCCATTCCATTCGATTCCATTCTTTTCCATTCTATTCCATTCCATTCCATTCCAATCCATTCCATTCTACTCGTGTTGATTCCATTCCATTCCATTCCATTCCATTCCATTCCATTCCATTCCATTCCATTCCATTCCATTCCGTTCTACTCGGGTTCATTCCATTCCATTCCATTCCATTCCATTCAATTCCATTCCATTCCATTCGATTCCATTCGATTCCATTCGATTCCATTCCATTCCATTCAATTCCATTCCATTCCATTCTATTCCAATCCATTCCATTCTACTCTTGTAGATTCCATTCCATTCCATTCCATTCCATGCCATTCCATTCCATTCCATTCCATTCCATTCCGTTCCATTCCATTCCATTCCATTCCATTCCATTCCGTTCCATTCCATTCCATTCCATTCCATTAAGTTCTACTCGGGTTGATTCCATTCCATTCCATTCCATTCCATTCCATTCCATTCCATTCCATTCCATTCCATTCCATTCGATTCCATTCCATTCCATTCCATTCCATTCCATTCCATTCCATTCCATTCCAATCCATTCCATTCTACTCGGGTTGATTCCATTCCATTCCATTCCATTCCATTCCATTCCATTCCATTCCATTCCATTGCATTCCATTCCAATCCATTCCATTCTACTCGGGTTGACTCCATTCCATTCCATTCCATTGCATTCCATTCCCTTCCTTTCCATTCCATTCCATTCCATTTCATTCCATTCCATTCCATTAAATTCCATTCCATTCCATTCCATTCCATTCCATTCCATTCCATTCCATTCCATTAAGTTCTACTAGGGTTGATTCCATTCCATTCCATTCCATTCCATTCCATTCCATTCCCTTCCTTTCCATTCCATTCCATTCCATTTCAATCCATTCCATTCCGTTCCGTTCCGTTCCATTCCTTTCCGTTCCGTTCTATTCGTGTTGATTCCATTCTATTCCACTCCATTCCATTCGATTCCATTCGATTCCATTCGATTCCATTCCATTCCATTCCATTCCATTCCATTCCATTCTATTGTATTGAATTCCATTCCATTCCATTCCATTAAATTCCTATCCATTCCATTCTACTCGGGTTGATTCCAATCCATTCCATTCCATTCCATTCCATTCCATTCCATTCCATTCCATTCCATTCCATTCCATTCCATTCCATTCCATTCCATTCCATTCCATTCCATTCCATTCCATTCCATTCCATTCCGTTCTACTCGGGTTCATTCCATTCCATTCCATTCCATTCCATTCAATTCCATTCCATTCCATTCGATTCCATTCAATTCCATTCGATTCCATTCCATTCCATTCAATTCCATTCCATTCCATTCCATTCCAATGCATTCCATTCTACTCGGGTAGATTCCATTCCATTCCATTCCATTCCATGCCATTCCATTCCATTCCATTCCATTCCATTCCGTTCCATTCCATTCCATTCCATTCCATTAAGTTCTACTCGGGTTGATTCCATTCCATTCCATTCCATTCCATTCCATTCCATTCCATTCCATTCGATTCCATTCCATTCCATTCCATTCCATTCCATTCCATTCCAATCCATTCCGTTCTACTCGGGTTGATTCCATTCCATTCCATTCCATTCCATTCCATTCCATTCCATTGCATTCCATTCCAATCCATTCCATTCTACTCGGGTTGATTCCATTCCATTCCATTCCATTCCATTCCATTCCCTTCCTTTCCATTCCATTCCATTCCATTTCATTCCATTCCATTCCATTAAATTCCATTCCATTCCATTCCATTCCATTAAGTTCTACTCGGGTTGATTCCATTCCATTCCATTCCATTCCATTCCATTCCATTCCATTGCATTCCATTCCATCCCATTCCATTCCATTCCATTCCATTCCGTTCAACTCGGGTTGATTCCATTCCATTCCATTCCATTCCATTCCATTAAGTTCTACTCGGGTTGATTCCATTCCATTCCATTCCATTCCATTCCATTCCATTCCATTCCATTCCATTCCATTCGATTCCATTCCATTCCATTCCATTCCATTCCATTCCATTCCATTCCAATCCATTCCATTCTACTCGGGTTGATTCCATTCCAGTCCATTCCATTCCATTCCATTCCCTTCCTTTCCATTCCATTCCATTCCATTTCATTCCATTCCATTCCATTAAATTCCATTCCATTCCATTCCATTCCATTCCATTCCATTCCATTCCATTCCATTCCATTAAGTTCTACTCGGGTAGATTCCATTCCATTCCATTCCATTCCATTCCATTCCATTCCATTCCATTCCATTCCATTCCAATCCATTCCATTATACTCGGGTTGATTCCATTCCATTCCATTCCATTCCATTACGTTCCATTCCATTCCATTCCATTCGGTTCCATTCGATTCCATTCGATTCCATTCCATTTCAATCCTTTCGATTCCATTCCTTTCCGTTTCGTTCCGCTCCGATCGTTCCGTTCTATTCGGGTTGATTCCATTCTATTCCACTCCATTCCATTCGATTCCATTCCATTCCATTCGATTCCATTCCATTCCATTCCATTCCATTCCATTCCATTCCATCCTATTCTATTGAATTCCATTCCATTCCATTCCATTCCATTCCATTCCAATCCATTCCATTCTACTCGGGTTGATTCCATTCCATTCCATTCCATTCCATTCCATTCCATTCCATTCCATTCCATTCCATTCCATTCCAATCCATTCCATTCTACTCGGGTTGATTCCATTCCATTCCATTCCATTCCATTCCATTCCATTCCCTTCCTTTCTATTCCATTCCATTCCATTTCATTCCATTCCATTCCATTAAATTCCATTCCATTCCATTCCATTCCATTCCATTCCATTCCATTAAGTTCTACTCGGGTTGATTCCATTCCATTCCATTCCATTCCATTCCATTCCATTCCATTCCATTTCATTCCATTCCATTCCATTCCAATCCATTCCATTCTACTCGGGTTGATTCCATTCCATTCCATTCCATTCCATTCCATTACGTTCCATTCCATTCCATTCCATTCGGTTCCATTCGATTCCATTCGATTCCATTCCATTTCAATCCATTCGATTCCATTCCTTTCCATTTCGTTCCGCTCCGATCGTTCAGTTTTATTCGGGTTGATTCCATTCTATTCCACTCCATTCCATTCGATTCCATTCCATTCCATTCGATTCCATTCCATTCCATTCCATTCCATTCCATTCCATTCCATCCTATTCTATTGAATTCCATTCCATTCCATTCCATTCCATTCCATTCTACTCGGGTTGATTCCATTCCATTCCATTCCATTCGATTCGATTCCATTCCATTCCATTCCAATCCATTCCATTCTACTCGGGTTGATTCCATTCCATTCCATTCCATTCCATTCCATTCCATTCCATTCCATTCCAATCCATTCCATTCTACTCGGGTTGAATCCATTCCATTCCATTCCATTCCATTCCATTCCCTTCCTTTCCATTCCATTCGGTTCCAGTCGATTCTTACCATTCCATTCTATTTCACTCCATTCCATTCGATTCCATTCGATTCCATTCGATTCCATTCCATTCCATTCCATTCCATTCCATTCCATTCCATTTCATTCAATTCCATTAAATTTCATTCCATTCCATTCCATTCCATTCCATTCCATTCCATTCCATTCCATTCCATTCCATTGCATTCGATTCCATTCCATTCCATTCCATTCCATTCCATTCCATTGAATTCCATTCGATTCCATTCGA